>NC_140771.1:243802494-244422494 GCF_044657685.1 Stegodyphus dumicola
AATTAAATTACTTGCCTTGATTTTTGAAAAAGAAATAAACTTAACTAATGTTTCTCCCCCCCCTTGTTTTTTTTACTTATGCTTAGGAAAAGAGTAACTTTAACTAGAGGCAAGTATTATTATGAAATGACAAATTAATTTCAAGAATTTTTATATTTTAACTTTTTGATAACTGCTGGTATCAAATAATTGATTTAATTTTTTTAGTGATTGGAAATACATAACACATTTTGCTCTGGCATCTTGTAACTAAGTGACAGTAATGTTACATTTATTGCTAATTGTTAAACAAATAAATAATTATATATTTAGTCTCTCGGTACTTACAGATTCCAGTGGTGATCAAAGCATGGATATTGTAGCATTTCAGAGTTGTTTCTCTGATCTAGTCGGGCTTTATATTGTTCTGTGCGTACGAGTTCATAATAGATTGAATGCACAAGTCTGATAATAGGTTAACCCTCTCACTGCCTACTTTTTTTTTATCAAAATAGGTTCAAAAATTGTGTATTTTTTATTACATATTTCAAATCTACATATATTTTAGAGTTAAATATAAAAAAAATTTTTGTAAAAGAGTTATGTAGAATTAGATCATAGAAAACGGTTGTCAGAATACTGAAATTGAAGAATAATGATATTAAAAAAAATTTTGAAAATTAATATTGGTTAAATTACGATTTATTTTATAAAATACAAAGGTAAAACATATATACTAATGAAAATATTTGCATAATGTAATATTTAGCATATCAATTTTGCACCACTGTGGAACGTTTTCAATAGAAACTGAATTTTCAGATTCATCTCTATCTGCAGAGGAATCTGAGAAATTCTCATCAGTGTCGCTATAACTATCTTCAATATACTTGAAATCAGAGTCAAAACTACTATCAGTGTCGCAAATATCGTCAGGAGTATAGGTTATATCACTCGCGAAACGCTTCCTGCCAGACATCTTTGAGCTCTGAAAAGTGCGTGCAAGATGCTACATTACTTAGTCTTGTATATTTGGCAGAAATGTGGACAACTATTGCCATCTGTTAGCCCACATATAAATAAACGATTAACATCACAGAAAAGCCGAAATGAAACCTTGAACGGGGAAAGAACAGGTTGCACAGTTAAATAGACAGCAAAAATTCATCTCCACGGAAATCGCGGGATGCGCAGCGAGAGGGTTAATAAAATTTATTATTGTTAAAAGAAATATATCAGAATGCTTGAATTTTTCTCAGAGATATTCATACAAGTGTACACAATATTACGCAGTATAATTAGTAGTAGTTATACTTCAAACTACTAAAAATGTTAAAATACAACGCAATGCAAAGTGTTAACTAAAGAGAAAGCTAACTTTAGTTTATCTCTTCACACGGAACTACAACTCGCAGAAAGAGTAACTAAGCCGTTGAACTGAGACACTGTTTCTTAGGCCTTTAATAATTTTCAACTGGTCACGCAATATCTTTCTTATAATTTCTGCTTCTCGAGATTTGTGGAAAGCAAAAACGGTGTGGAATTACAGTTACAGCTAATATGGTGGTCAATTACATTTATTCAGTTTCAATATAAATTACCGAGATATCCATTTACTCAATGTTAAATGCATGCGCTCCTGTATTTTTACTTTTCCGACATAGCTTTCTCTTAAAATTTGTCTCGCACTGCATTGCACTGGGAAATACAAAAATTTTAATTATAATCCTATAAAATTGGCTATCTAAATATAAATTTGTAACAATATGTTAAAAAAACTAAACAAATAAAAATTAAAACATCCAGCAACAAACTAACAAAGTATTTGACAGAACTATTCAGAACATAAACTGTTATTGATGGGGTTGGTTTTTTAGGAATATTTCAAAAGATGCTCGAGTGTTTTTATTTATAGTTTTATGTTAAAGCAAAGCATATTGAAAGAATAAACATTATATTGTATTCTTGAGAATAAAATGTAAAAGTACAATGTTATGATTCTTTTTAAGTCAAATGCAGTTTTTATTTCGTAATGTCATTTGTAACCATGAATATATACATGTATATTATTAACATTGCAAAAGATATAGTGTGTTAAAAAATACTGAACATTTAATTTTCATATTAGCTAGTCAATTATCCCAGAAGATCAAAAGCACGTACAAACTGAAAGCATCGACCAGCCGAATAGTTTCTACTTTCAAAGCTCCTACACTGACATGCCGTTTATCGAAAGAATATATAGGCCATAGGGATGGAGTTTGGGAAGTTAGTTGCTCTCGATATGGACCGCCTGTAATAGCTACAGCTTCAGCAGGTAAAATAGTTTAATATTGTTCATTTTTATGCATTATATGCAAGTCTCGCAAATTAAAGTGTATTCCATTTACTTAAGAAAGTAGCATATTTTCAAAAGAAGGAATTAATAAAAGTTCACAAATTTTATTGCATAAATTTTTTCATCACAATTATGTGCATCAGTCAACTTAGAGCATGCATAAAAATTTAAAATTCCGGAAAAGGAGTTAATTCTTTTAACTAAATCAATTAGTATTTTCAATATACAGCTTTGCAATAACACATGGATTGTATTCTGAATCTGAAATTTAAAACAAAATGAGTTGTGTGTGCTCTTGTGTTTTTCTTTCTAACCACAGATTGTGCATACTTTCTTCTATTTTCTATTTTTATATTCTTGGGATTTTTCTCTGTTCAAAAAGAGTTAAATGAGAGTCAAATATATATATTTTTTAAATACATAATGAGGCATGTATTTGAGAACTCGGTGGTGACTAATTTCTTGCCAAGCTAGCATGGCAGAGGCAAGAGCCATTTCCAAAATTGCACTTAGAATTCCATATAAATGTAATCAATAAAATTTAAAAAGCAAAAACACTTTGCTAATAAAACACTTAACTTTTTTTATAAATCCATATGTAATTTCTTCTCCCCATGAACTGAATGTAATCTGTTTCTACTGGGGGGGGGGAATTAGAGAATTGTGCAAATTCAGCATCATGCCCAACTTCAGCATTTCACACCACTCAACAACAAATAAAGCAAATAGGTGTGTTAAACAAGATATGGCTGACTAGCATTCTAACACATTGTGTGAAGTTTTTCACATTGCATTTTCATAAAATGTGCTTGTTTAAAAAGTACAGCTTCTAGACACTTTCTTTTTCATCAGCCAGCAAACTCCACATTCCCATTACAATTTATTACAAAAAAAATTAATGTACTCAATGCAAAAAGAAATACGTTTCAGAAAAATGTTGCATTTCAAAAGTGCAATTAAACAGACATATACTTTATGCACATCTGGGTTGCCACGTTAATTCTTTGTCTTTAGAATTGTGTGTAATCAGGAAGTACCAATAATATGTTGTACTTAACGACCTTAATTCCAAACCATCTTTACCTTTGGCCTTTAAGGAAATTATGTTTTAGTTTCTTGGTTCATCAATAGATGGCGCCAGCAGCTTAACTTCTGTCCAACCATTCGTACCTCATTTATTTGCACTTAGCCAGCTGAGGAGAAGATGTTTCTGTGGTTAAACCATTGAAACTAGTCCTGCAAAATTTACAAATATAATGATGATCCTTGTTGTTTGACTTACCCAATAATCATTATTCAGAGTTTTATTTTGAACCAAAATTAATTTGTCTTTACAATAACAAGAATATATTCCCTCAATTCTTAATTGATCAAGAAGGAAGAAAAAATCAGCTCTGATCATTTTCCAGCATTATGTAGTTTGTAAGATTTATATGAAGAAAACTTTAGTATGAGTAAAGCTTCCTTCATATATATTCCTAAATTTTAGTAAAGTTTAAAAAGTGTGTAGATTTTATTGTTTTATATTTATTTTATTTTTCTATAAAAATAAACTTTTATATTATTATTTTTTTTTTAATTCTGAAATAGAATCCATTTTTTATTATTAGATTTTTTGTACATTATTTTAGGTTTAACATTATGGTTTTGATTTTTTTTTATTGCAGTGCAACTTTGAAAGATTTGAGGCAGAATATTTGCATTCCAACGAAAGTATTTGTATTTTGACATTTGCATGCAATATCAATGTTTGTTGCACTGTAACTGTTGGCACTCTTTGTAGCCCGAGGATAAAGACTATTTGCAGAGTTATATTTTATAACTATTTGCCAACAGGCTCACTTTCAGTTGTACTTCACTATTCCTGCTTGTTCGTTGTTGATATTTGATGTTGGCTTATCATCATGTGTTTCATATTTTACCTTTTAATTTTATATAAGTTTAATTTTAGAGCTTACTAAAAAGTCTTCAGCTTTCCTTTTGATGAACCTTCTGACAAGTTTGGAGTATTGTGGTGTTAAACCTTCGCCACAGATTGAAATCTTTGATTGCACTTAATAACATATTTTAACTTTTTGTTTTGTTTGAGGACGTTTCCATCCTCCCTCAGAGTTCTAAAAAGAGAGAAAAATAAGGATTATTTTTTCTTTTAAACTTTGCTTTTGTGACCAGGTCTTCTTTCAGAAAAAAAAAAAATCAGGAAACTTTTGATGATCTAGAGACATAAAAACGTAATAATTTGACAAATGATATGTACTGATAACTAATAACATAAATCAGAAAACACAAGTACAAATCTTTCATAAATTTTAATATCAACACTTTTTCCATTAACAAGAATGAAGTGTAGTATCTTACAAAACTTTTACCATTAATCTTATTTGCCATCACCATTAACATAAATGGAGTTCTTTAGAAATTCTGTAAAGTTTTGTGCTTACTCTTATGAAATTACATATTAGCTCTCATATGTAATTCTCATCAAAGCTTTTAGTTGTATCATTTTTGAGAAAGAAGTTAAAAATGTAGCATACATTGGCGAAAGTGCTGATCATTTTCTTTTAAATATACACCTATATTTTGCTTTAAATTTATTCAGGCTAGCATCAAAGATAACATCCAACACCCTATTTTGTTTTTGGACCAGATTTTTCCCCAATTCCGTGTGATTTTTAATTATCCAAGATACTGCAAAACATGATATGAGAATTACTGAAAGCTTATTCTTTACAGTCATAGTTCCTTGGGCGAACTTCTGATACTTTATGTTCCTTTTCCTGAAGACTTTTGCTTTGTCCCCCTCCTCCGTATATAGTTCACTAAAGAAATTCTTGAAATGTTTGAAAATAACTGTTCTATATCAAGAGTTTTAACAAACTGCTTCATGTTGTCCACAGTGATGAAAGATCAGTGACATGCAATGAAGGATGCACAGCAATATAATATCAGTGCCTTTTGGGAATCCAGGAAGAACTCTTACTTAATAATGTGAGAGAAATTAATCTGCTGCAGAGAAATTAATCTGATGTAGTAACTCTTTCATTTGTTCATGTATCTTGATGTTTTAACTAAATAGTAGGGAAATTTCATTAAATCATCTTAAAACTGATTTTTGCTCAGTTTTCTCAACTCCAAATGTTTTCTTAAAATCACGTGCACAGATGATTTTTTCAAGTTCTCTTTATCATCAATCATCTGGACAAGTAATCGATGATTGGAAAGAACAGGAGACTGCACATGTTCAATGTTGTCTTCAACAAAAGAGGTTGACAGTCGTCCTGGCCTTGCAGCCTTCACGACCCTCACTGACACTTAGTCCACTTGAAAAGAGCTTTTTTCATCAGTGCATTATTTCCATAAACATTTGAATTTTCTGAGAACTTTTTCCAAGATTCGCCAAAAATTTTATGTTCATTTCGGTATTCTATCTGTTCATTAATATTCATCATAAACAAGAACAAAGAAAAGGATACAAAAAAAAAAAGTCACCTCTAGCTGTGTGCTTATACTTTAACAGTCTGGCAGTTACTGCCACTTCAGTGGCTCCCCTGCCAACAAAGCAGCAAGTACCCATGGCCTAACTTCAACTTAATGTCACCATACTAGCTCAGTTCTCGTATTTATAGGACAACTATGTTAGCCGTTAACAAATGGCATTTATTAGCTGGAAAACCAAACTCATATTTCACTAACTCCTAAACCAAACTCATATTCAGTTCCTTCTATCCACGTTCATTGTATTTCAGAATGTACAATAGTAAAAACGGGCATTGTAGTTATCCCTCATATTACCCAGATTGTCTGTCAGTTTTGTAACTTAAAATAAGCTTTTTAATGGTTATAATTTTTGACATTTCAGAAGCTAAATTTTCTGTCTTTATAGAGAATATAATTTGTATATGTGTGTATTTGGGGGTACTTGCATATTTTCCCACTGATCGCAAAAGTTCGTGGAGATCTCGCCAAAACTGTACCAGTGTCTCTGATAAAAGTGTGAAGGAATAGACTGCTCTTTATTTGGTTAGGCTCAATGCAAGCCACTCTATACTTAATATGCAGGTTATTATAAATATGGTATATTTAAAACTTAAATAACTGCAAGCTCAAGCTTTGAGATTATCTTACAAAAGAATTCATTAAAACTATTACCAGAATTCATTAACAACAAAACTCTTACCTTTTCTAGAAACTCTACACTGCTTACATTCACTGAAATATGAATCTGACTATGGTATCTCTTAATGTCACATTTTGACAAA
Source organism: Stegodyphus dumicola (assembly GCF_044657685.1). Classification (NCBI taxonomy): domain Eukaryota; kingdom Metazoa; phylum Arthropoda; class Arachnida; order Araneae; family Eresidae; genus Stegodyphus; species Stegodyphus dumicola. The sequence continues at coordinate 243,809,071 of NC_140771.1, forward strand.
CTTTGTCTTTTAATGTTTTAAAATCATTTCCGCAAGTTTGAAAATACTCAACTGCTTTATAACTTGTGATTATGAAACCTAACCTGATCAGAGTTATGTGAAATCAAAGTGAAGTTCTTAAGAATGTCTTGTAACATCATGCTTATCCATTATTGGCTATAAATTGCACTGTTTGGCAGCATTATTGAAATTAACCAATGGCAAAATATTCAAAGATCTTCTATGATACTGTGCTAATTAAATCAATGCCAGATCATGTTTATTTGATTTTTTTAGTTAAATTAAAGAAATAAGTGAGACAGTGGAATTTTTTTTATTTCAATCTTATTGAATCTTAATTTATATATTTTGCTTTTTTTAGATCACACAGCAAGAATTTGGGATATACACAATGGCAGTTGTATACTGCAGTATTGGGGGCACAAAGGTTCTGTTAACTCTGTGCGATTTCATCCAACTCAGGATTTGGTTGTATCTGCGTCTGGAGACCAAACTGCTCATGTCTGGCCTGCATCTGTCTCTGGAGGGACTATAATTGAAAGCTTGGTAATTCTGATATGAGATATAGATTATATATATTATTTACACATTAATATTTTCTTAATGAAAGCAGAAAATAATAGTATGTACTCGTAAGTAAGCTTCATGTAGACAGCATCTGCAAAATTACATTTATTCCATGTTATGAAAACCTAAATTGAAATTAAATAAATGAAGACGTAAGCTGTAATAAGGTGGCCATTATGAATATGAAGGGACTGTATATGATAATAATAGTATTATATCAGTGCTGGGTTATTAATAATATATTGAAATTCAATGATTAACGAACTTTGGTGATCGTACAAATGCAATGAAATATACAGATAAAAAAAGAGCTTGTAAATATGGGTTATTACATTTTTAATTTATTCAGTATGTAAAGAGAAATGATGATATTTCACATAATTTAATAAGAAGTAATAGCGCAACATCTTTCATTTTATTTTTTCATTGTTAAATCGGTCACCACTAGATGTCGAAATTGTTATTACTTCTTTGAATGAATTAAAGAAAGTATTGTAATTGCAAAAAATTTTGGGTATATTTCAATGGAAATATGCATTTTTATTGCTCCCGAATCCATTGAGAAATTTTTGTTGCATAACATCACTACATACACACAGATTTTTTTGTCCACATCAGATTTTTTTACATACAATGCCACAGAATGTCCTTTTGCCTTGATATTTGATATACAATGTATATATAGAGTAATAGTTTGAAATAATGAAATAAATTTTCGTTGTTTAATACAGTACAAAGTCCGTAATCCAGACGTCCATTATCCAGAATAATCTATAATCCGGACCTCAAAGCCACAAACTTTTTTTGTGTGTGTGTGCTTTACGCATGCGCATTTAATGTATAACGGACGGTATAAGCTAGGCTAAAATTATCTTTACTGATTCTAAGGCTTTCAGTTAATGTTGCAGATTGCACCGTTCCTTAATCTTCTAATTAGATCCAGTTTATTATTTTTTGCAGACTGTTAGAGCAATTTTATAAAAATTAAGCTTGAACTTTCGATTACGTCAAAAAGAGTTTCCAATTCTGTAGCTGCCGAAGGATTTACAAAGCGAAAGCATGTTTCGATGTCCATCAAACAAAAAGTGAAATTGCTGCAAAAAATGGATCAAAGGCATATCCGTCTCAAAATTATGCGAGGAGTATGACATTGTAAAGTCAACTGTATATGACATAAGCAAAAAGAAAAAGGAACTTTTTGAATTTTTTCTCGATTCCGACACCCCACTTGCGATGTATAACAGAAAACGGGTTCGTTATGCTAAAAGTGACGATTATGCCAAAATGATGATTGAATGGGTCAGACAGTGTCACAGCGAGGGCACGCCATTGATGGGTCCAATGCTAATGGCTCAAGCCAAAATATTTCATGAAGAAATGAACTTAAACACTGAGTGCACATATTCGACAGGTTGGTTAACCAAATTTAAAAATCGCCATGGTATAAGACAATTATAAATTTCAGGGGAAAAAGCTTCAGCTGGTACTGCAGCTGCTGAATAATTTGCAGATGAATTCATTGAACTCATTGCTAATGAACAATTATCTCCAGAAAAAATTTACAGTGCTGATGAAACTGGTCTTTTCTGGCATTATGTACTGTGAAATATCTTGGCAACCTCTACAGAAAAGGCTCCAGTTGGTGTCAAAGATTCCAAAACGAGACTCAATTTTAGCATGCAGGAATGCACAAGTGCAAATTTTTCGTAATCGGAAAACATGTACGACCTCGAGCATCTAAAGGAGTAACGATTTTCCCTGTTATATATCATGCAAATAAAAGAACATGGATGACACAAGCATTGATGAATAATTGGTTTGAAAATAATTTTATACCCGAGGCTCGGCGACATTTAAATTCGGTTGGTTTACCTGATGACTCCAAAATAGTCCTGATTGTTGATGACTGTTCGGCACATATTTCACTTGAAGTTTTAGTGAAAAACTCTCTAAATTGTACGTCTATCATTCAGCCTATGGATATGGGAATAGTGCACACGCTGAAATGCAAATATAAAGTAGCATTTTTAAAATCTATATTAAATTTCAATGGCAAGACTATTCAAAACTTTTTGAAATTTTTTAGCATAAAATCTGCTGTGTGGAGCATCGCAAGATCGTGGAAGGATGTGTCTCCAGATACGTTAAAAAATGCTTGGCATAATTTATGGCCAGCTACCATATTTCATGGTGAGGATGATGAAGATGATAGTTGCAAATTTGAAGTTTTTCGGACATAGAAAACTAAAGGTAAAAATTTTCAGTTATTGGATTTTGTAAAGAAATGTGAAGAAGCAGTAATAAATGAAGATGATATAACAGAAGTTTTTCATTGCGACAACAATGCCCCAATCACCAACCAATTAATGGACGGCGAAATCTGTAGTATGGTTCTAGATCCAGAAAATACCTCTTCCGATAGTGAAGAAAGTGACAGAGAGGTTATTGAAAATGAAAAAATTTCGATTGACAAGTTAGTCAGTATTCTCGATATAGCAATTACAGGATTTGAACAGTGGAACTTTGTAGCTGAACAAGAAATTATGTCTGTTTATAGAATTAAAGAGAAAATACTAGCACAGAAAACAAAGCAACTTAAACAACTTACATTGAAAGAAATGTTTAATAAAGTAAACAAATAAATATTAAACTTTTTTTTATAAATTTTGATGCCCTTTACATCATAATTGCTCTTTATTTCATAAATTATGGTTTCATATTTTTAATTGTATAATTTCTGCATGCCATCTTACTAAATTTAAATTGATGATCTATAATCCGGAAAAAAACCCTAATCCAGAATCGCCCAAGTTCAGATTACGGACTTTGTACTGTATCATGAAAATCAGTATTTGGAAATTACTGTCATGAAATAGATTAATCCACTTTAATTAATTCATGATTCAATTCATTTTATTTTTCAGTTATTCAAATTGTTCTTTATATATTTGTTTCTTAATAAGATATTTAGAAAAATTAGTAATTTTAGAAATATTTTATACTGAAATTAGTTGTTACTGCATCTGCACATGTAAAGCAATTAGAAATTTCACTAAAATTTTATTTTTATTATTTATGTAAAATATTTCTAAAATTAGTAATTTTAGAAATATTTTATACTGATATTAGTTGTTACTTACTGCATCTGCACATGTAAAGCAATTAGAAATTTTACTAAATTTTTATTTTTATTATTTATGTATGTAAGATAGAAAATATGTAAAGCAAAATTATAATTTTAACATGCTACTCTTCATTTTAATTTAGCCCTTTCTCCTTTCTGACCTGAAAAGAAGTAACTGCTGAAAAATCTCTATAAACTGTGTCAGTTCAAAATTAATCAGTTACTTATATAAATGCTTTAATGAATCATGATAAAGCATATGAAATGATATGGTGCAATTTGCATGCATTGTAATGATCAGTTTGCACGTATTATGTTTCATAATCAAGATGTGCTTCTTAAGAATTGTTTTGTCCAGGAATAATGTTAACTTGGCACCATGGCTAACATTAGGTATTGCAAATATGTAGTTATGCATCTACGCACTGTTATCATCTACAACATTGGCCATGATTCGAAGGTAACTGTATCTTTTCCATAAAATCATCACATATATATGTAATATTTTGGCAGGCAGGCACAGGAATGACAAAGCTTGACAATATATCTACGTCAGAGTCCGTGCATTGTTATGGCTGAGTAGAAGGTTCCGATAAGAAGTATTTAGCTTTTTAAATTCCACATCTTTATTCAATTCTCACAGCAGACCATTTTTCCTTTAGATGAAATTCTCCAAATTACATATTCAATAGTGATTTAAACTAAGTAAGATTAAATTTAGACTTTCTATGTCATGACTGTTTTAACAAAAGGAAGAAAAAGATGGGATGAGCAGCAGCAAAGTCTTGTAGCAGTGGTAGAAGAAAGCAGTCTGACGAAAAATGCCACGCACACAAGTATTTATACCAGCAGTTATATAACATGCCAGAATGTTCTCGAAAGTACTGGTCGAGGGGGAAGATCCTGAAATTGCAGAATGTTAATTCTAGGTTGCCTGTTCGCGCAAGCAAAGCCATTGTATTTTTTACATTTTACATATATACATACATATGTGCATGCACACCCGTGTGCAAAACTAAGAGAATTTTCAAATTATATCTGTTTTTACAAAAAGTATTGAACCAAAAGTAGTAATTATGCCCCCAAAGAATTATGCAAATACTCAAAGACAATGTAAGTGAATGAAGGGGTTTGGGCAATTTGTGTGCTCCTACTCCTTCACAACACATGCCATGTTTCTCACAAGAGTTGGATAAATTTTATAAGATATCGGGTAAAATGCATAGCCACAAACATTTGGATGATGGAATGAGATAGAGAATTATTGGTAAGATTGGAAAGAGACCAGTCAGAAACAGAGATAACTACAAAACACAGTGTTGTCTCCAATTTGTGGAACGAGTTTCAAGACATTGTATCTATGTCGAGAGAACCTGGACATTGTCAACCAAAATGCACAACAATGAATGAGGGTCGTTATTTGGTACTTTCACTGCAATGACACAAGACTGCTACAGCTTCTAGTTCTTACGTGAGCTGTATGTTGTCATTGGAACCCGATTTTCACAGTCTGCAGCTGCTGAGGTCTTCATGAAATGAAGTTCAAAATGTTGCTGGAATATTTAGTCATGGTAAACTTTTCAAATGGTTATTCAACTCCACATCCAAAATGCTGCGACTCATTTGAAGAACTGCAAATTGTTTAAATAATAAAAAATGTGCTTTTCTTAACACTTTTTCTTTCACTTTTCTAAACATTTAGGTATGCACTGGTGAATGTAACTTTTGGCATGCGTAATTAGCATTATTGCTTATGTTCAACTGTAAGTTTCCTTCCCCCCGTTTTCGCACACACACACACACACTTTGATGTATGTATGAATTTCAATAGAAAGAAATGAAGTTGAAATCCCAATGGTATGCCCCTTGCAGTTTTTATTTTATGAGCTAAAGTAATTAAAGGGAAAAAATAGGGAAAGAAAGTTTTTGTAAATGTAAATTGGGCTTTGCCTATTTCTGCAGAACGTACAGTACCTTAACTATTATCTCAAGGTGATATTTGATAGTGATGGTGAAAATAAAGATGCATCAAAACCATTTAATGAGAACTATAAGCATTAGAACTTTCAGAGATGTATTAAAAACCTTTATTTCATGTAGGAATTAAATAGCAGCTAAAGTTCACATTGTTACGTAGACTTAAAAGAAGTTTTTCCATTTTTAATTGTATATGCATTTCAATTTTTAATTGTATATGTAACCAGTTACTTTTTTAAAACAAGAGGAAAATAAATGAGTAAATATGTTTTAATCAATCCCTAAGTGGCATGGTACAAAGAAAGGTACAATGCCATTATCAAGCACATTGCATTGTACAAAGAAAATAATGCTGCAGGCATGAGTAAATGTGGAATTACTTTTAATAATAATATATTGCACAATTATTTCAAAAGTTTATTTATCATGCAGTATTGTGCATCTAATCCACAAATAATTTATGTAAAATTACATTGTTGCATGAAATGGAATTTCATCAAGATATTTTTAATTAGTTTTTGTTATGTGCAAATTAAAATAACTCATTTTTTTTAGAAATGTCATTCTTCAGAAGAGGAAGTTGAATTGTCAGAGGAGGACCACTATGATGGTAAAGTAATTTCTCTAAACATTGTATTCTCATTAACTCAATAAGTATAAAACGTAATATTTTTATCTTGAAAATTATGTGCTAGATTTTATAAGTTAATAATATTTAACACATAGGTTTTAAATGTTTTTGCTTCTTTAAAGTATAATTCATGTTATATTGTATTAATAAAATATTGTACTAAATCTTTAAAATGGCATAAAAGAAGGTGTGTATGTGTACATTTATACACTGTAGTTAAAAAAAAAAAAAAAAAAAAAGACTAATCCAAAGTATTAAAAAGCCTTAAAGTATTAAAAATTCTGATGAATATTAAACCTAAAATAAAATATTAATCAAATATACCAACTTTAATATATATTGGTAATCTATATTTTACCTACAGATGTTTTTTTCGCTGTACATATGCAAATCACAAAGAATAATATTTATTGCTGAAAAACATACCCATCGTTTCCCTTAACGTTCCAAATGGCCAACTCATATATATTATTTCAAAAATATTTGTGATGGTACTCTTAAGTAAACAGACAAGTATCTCAAAATATGTTTACACAATTGTGGTAGCATACATATTTGTGAAAAATGCGTCAAAGTACGATCCCATTTTAGAATTAAAATCAAAATATCATTTACTCATGGTCTTTTGGGCAAGTTTAAAATTAGTAGGCCAAACCCTTCTCAGCTTTGAAGATTAGTGCTCATTGAAGTCTTATGTTGATGGCGATGAATGCCTGATTATTAATGAAATTAAAATACACTGGAAGAAAAACTGATTTAAATTATGGCTGAACACTTAAATATCAGATATTATCCTTCTACAAGGCTAAGCTGTCATATAGTATTTTTGCATATATACCCATTTAAATCTTAAAAATGAAACCTTCCGAGAGCAGATGATATTCCAAAAAATAGAGCAAAATGAGAAAATTTGAAAAGTAAAAGAAAATAAATGTTTGTTGTACCTATTATAAAATAAGAATGATAATATAGCAGTTCTGTGTTTCTCTGCAAACTTTGATCTTTCATAATATTTGCAATTATGTATTATATAATGCATACTTGCCAACCTATGACACTCAAAAATCAGGAGATTTTTTAAAGAAATTGGGAGATTCTTCACAATGTTAAAAAGACTTTAAATGATTAAAATATAGTTTTTAATAATCAATTAATTTTAAATACTAACTAATTCTTAAATGCAAGCAACGCAAAAATACCTTACACATAAAAAACATTTTTATTACTTGCATCGTTTAAGAAAACAAAAAAAAAAAAAAAAAAACTTTAATCAGTTTTCTTACAAATGTTAAAAATTTTGTTCATAGCAATTGCCACGTAGGCCTGCTTTCGCTAATAAAAGTTTTTCTAATGTGTCATCACGAATATTAGATCTAAATTTAGTCCTTGTTTTCGCAACAACACTGAAAATCCTCTCGCACTCTGCATTACTATGGGGAACTGTTAAGATGGCCAACATAATTCTAGACAGTTCACTATATTTCAAAATTCCATTAGCATCTTTCAGTTTTCTAATTAAACTCCACTGGGTGTCAATCTTAGCTGATTTTATAACTTCATCCAAGTTCTCTAATTGTAAACTGCTGTTATGCAGCTGTTGGAACTGTTTCAATTTTTCCTTCTTTTTAGAACTCCTTTCAAGATAATAATAAATATCAACAATGTGTTCACCCACATTTATTGGTAAAGAAGCTGCCCTTTTTTCAGCTTCTAAATTTAAGGGGTGACAGGTGCACCTCATAATCTGCAAATCTGAATTTTCCTAAGATGCCTGCAACACCAGTATTCAAGCCTACCAATACTGGTGTATTATCGGCACCAAGTGCTAAGCAATTATCCAGAGGGACTACATTTTCTTTTAAAGTTTTAATAATTAGCTGTGGTATATTAAAGCCTGTCAAATGTCCTTCTAAAGTGGGGACAGAAAGTAAACTGCACTCAATTTCTGAAGACTCTGGATTATAAAAAGAAACAACAATTGGATACAGTTTTGAATTGGTATTATTGCTTCCATCCATAGAGAGGCAGAACGGAGCTGTTTTATTGCAATCAATAACTGATGATTTATTTTTCAAACCCATTTCTTGAACAATTGCACCTGTTTTGGTTCTTGCACTTGAATATTTCTTAGGGATCTCACTATCGGGAAACATTTTTCTAAATAAAGCTGCAGCGTGATCGGATGCATTCAGTGGCAGGTTGTACTTCTGCAAAAAGGCAGAGAACAGACATTCTGCATTAATAACTTTTCGGTCCTCTGTTTCTGAAGAAAAATTTAATTTTCCGGTTTTTTTTTTTTTTTTTTTTTTTTTTTTCAATACAACTCATGTTGTCCTTGTGTTTTTGTGTACGCAGATGTTTGAGAACATCTGCCCTTCCACCATGCGAAATAAAAAAATCGCAAGGACACGCAAATTTATTACATTTCCTTGAGGAAATAATGGAAGGAAAGTCAACTGTGTAGGATTTTTGAAACGTACACGAGTATTTCACCTTTCTCGCAGACATAACAAAAGATGATAATTTCTAAAACTATTTCCCGAAAGCATGTGTACTCACAAAACTCAGGACAAAATGACCGAAATAACTAAAGAACATCCAAATAACAGCTTGCGTTGTCCTCATTGGCTAACATGTGCCAGATGACACGCAGTGGAGCACGATGCCCATTGGAGAACTGGAGAACGACCTTTCTGGATACATATATGCTCTCACTCACAAAGCAGAAGTTATCTAATTCGCAAGGTTTTGTTTTAGATATAAGCTAGAGAAAATTCAATTGCTTTCAGACGTCCAAAATCACTTTTTTTTTTTTTTTTTTTTTTTTTTGTTCATGTAACAAAGCATTAAGCCAAGTTCCATAAAAATCATGAGAAATTTTAAGAATAAGAAAAAGTCGGGAGAAATATATTGTAAATCGGGTTGGCGGGAGAGTGGTCGAAAATCGGGAGAGTTGGCAACTCTGATAATGTAATGGAATAAACTAATATTCCTGTGTACATTTAAATAAAATATCAATATTTCACCAATACAGAAGGTCCAAAGAAAATGCAAAAGGCAGACCATTTCCAAATAAGCAGTTACAGATGTTATAAGTCTCTCCCTTGTTCTAGTAACTTGGACATGCTAACTAAAATAAAATTATTTACGATATTTTTTGCGGAAATTTGAGGAAATTATCAAATCTGATTCTTTAATGAGAAGCAAAATAAGCAATCAAAACATGATCGAATTATTATAAATCTACAGTAATTTTAACATGTATGAAGCTGACTAAAATAAAATTATTTACAATAATTTTTAATGGAAATTTGAGGGAATTGTCAAATCTGACTCTTTAATGAGAAGCAAAATGAACAATCAAAGCATGATCTAATTATTATAAATTTACATCTAGAAAAGCATTAACATGCAGTAATTAATAATTATCATCAGATATAAATGAATCATGAAATGCATCACCTTTGACATAAGCATGATTACTTTCGTGTTTGATGGCATTTCTATCACATGCAAAAAATTATACATTTGTCTAAAATTTTCTATAGACGTTGAGATATATTTCAAGACAACGCCTTTAGAATTGCTCAAATACTGCATATTGCTACATTGAGGGCATTTGTTACTCATTTTATTAGTATTGTGAGATTATATTTTATAAAAAGCATAAATCATTATGCAAAAGATGTTTCTAGATGCTATGCAAAACGTTTTCCCACCAGTGACAAAATATTTCAATCATGTCCGTAAGTGCATGTTCAGATATTTGTACAACTTCTTTCCCTCTGTTATTTCAAGCTTGAGTTTAAAGACTATAAACAAGGTATATCTCGATGCATTTGGCATATTTTGATCAAGCAAATCTAGTATTTATCAAGAAATAACAGAAATTTATCTTATCCTTCTTTGTACTGAAGCAGTCGATTTTATATCCAGTAAATCTGTAAATAGCAATTACTAAATGCTGGTGCACTTCTGAATACCAAATTCATAAAAGGCAATGCTGTATATTTTTGCATATGGTTTTATTTTTAACCATGGTCTTGATGTTTTAAAAGAACTCGAGTTCTTTCAGAATTTGTTTAGGTATAGATTTCATGTATCTTCTATACAACCTTAATTTACCTTTTAACATTACAATACAATTTCCTTTACAGCTTCATACATTGCTTCTTTTTCTTTATTTACATTTGATAACAGATAATGCTGTACAGTTTTCTTTTTAAATTTCTTCATAGTAAAATAAGATCGGATAACTTTCTTTAATTTTACTGACAATGATACAATCACTTTTATTCAGCTGGACATGTCTGTTTTACTCTGAGTAAATCTTAACGTGTACAATGTGTCATTGTTCTATTCTAAAATAAAAGAGGTGCGAGTGTGTATGGAGTTTCCTTTCGAACTTCTATATGCTAGTGTTATGCCTAAAATTTAACTTATAAAACCAAAATAGAAAATGTATCAAGAAATATATAAAAATATTTTAACACATTCACTGCCATTGATGTGCTAGTGCATAAGAATGATACATTTCATATGTCAGCAATGCTCTTGAGACATTGGTGGACTATCATAAGTTATATGTTTTATTTCTAGTGTGGGATTGAAAGTTGAACAAAGAAGTTGTTTAAGCATGATAGTGAAGCACTTTTTTTATGTATGCTTTTAAAATGGAAAACAGTACAATTATGGCAGGACCTTCACAGCCACAGAAAAGGAAAGTAATTGAAAAATTGAATGATGTGGAAGTATTAGCATTATTGGAAAAGAGTGACCTTCCTATTATGAGAACACAGATGATGAAGACTACATTGGGGTTCTCCTTGCGAATCAGGAGGTATCAATATTGCTGTGGACACCGTAGAAATGTAAGATTGTGGGAGACAGAAGACAACAATGCATCTTAACAATTATTGACAGTTATGCATGGACACCATGTATGAATGCCATGACTGCCCACACAAAAATGGATATTGCTTGAACTGCTGTAAAATATACCTTAAGTGATAAAGTAGTAATACAGTACCGTTTTTTACACATATGCATCTTTTTTATAAATTTCATTTTCCTTTGACATTTTGAGATAATGGGGAAAACTCAACAATGTCAAAATCTGAATTTTGTGCTTGCTATATGAAAAGACTTTATATATTGTCCAATTACACATTTTATTTCTTTAAAACTGAGCTTATTAATTGTGTTAACACATTTTATTTCTTTAAACTTATGGAGTTTGTCAATAATTTCTTAGATTAATGATCAGACGCACTAGAGCATCAGTAGCACATGGACTTAATGTACTGCTGATGCTGTAGAAGGTCGGGGGAAAATATTACACTAAACATAAAAATAAAACATATTTCCATTTGCCAGAATTTACTTGTAAAATATAAGGAACACTTTTAACCATTAAAACATTATTTTGTAATCCAGCTTTCAAGGATGAAAATATAATTTTCAGTGGCAGCAAATGTGTTAAAGAAACTTGGTATAGAAATATAAACATTTATTCCTGATTAATATAAAAATAATAAGCAGAAGTGAGCCATGAAGTTGTATAGTTATAAATTCATGCATATCCTTCCATGCTATTTTTAATATTCTTATTTATGATTTCGTGACAGATGCTGATACATCTCATAATGTTTCCATATTGAAGAATGCAAAGATTGAACTCCAAGGACATATAGGTGTAGTTATTGCTGCAGACTGGCTTGCCGGAGGTGATCAAGTGATTACCGCTTCCTGGGATCGAACAGCTAATGTTTATGACGTGCAAACGGGGGAGCTTGTAACACAGTTAGTAGGTAAGGCCAAAATTATTGTATTTCTTTAAAATGTTAAAATCTATTACATTTTTGTTGTACTGTTAAGAAAATTGTTTAGTCACATATAAAGTAAACATTTTAACTTGAAACATTTTTTAACTTCAACTTCAGTGATTAAATAAACAAACTGTGTAATACCTGGATTATGGTCGTAGTCTTGATGTTTTTAAATAACTTAAATCAGTTTCAAAATGTTTTGAGATTCAGATTTCATGTATCTTTTGTGCAATCTTAATTTATTTTTTATTAGTACAGTGCAGTTTCCTTTATAAATTTAGTATAATATTTCATGCATTGCTGTTCAGCATTAAAAAGATATGCTTTCTTATTATCTGCACCCCCACCATAAAGTTAAAAAAATGCATCCCCCCCCAGATAGTTTTCCATTTTTCTGGATATGGCACGGAATTGTGGTCCCTACAATGTGAATTTCAGCATTTTAATTATACAAGTGGATTACATACTGTAGTTTTCATTGTCTTCGGTGAAATTTCGGATTTAGCTTTCTGCATGCATACAGTGCGTGGTTCATTTAAAAGCATCATGCATTTTTTTGCCCCCTTCTCATTTTAGGATTTTGGTGCCGGCTCTTGTGTTCAATGCCAAGTTTGTGCAATTCTCTGATATTTTTTAAGCGAAAATCAATCACTGTATAGATTGGGAAAGCAACAGTGGGGGGGGGGGGGGGGGTAAAAAAAAAGAGGAATGTGCAGGCCTTATACAGAAAAAGAAGAATGTAAAAAAATAGGTGGAACTGGATGTAATAGATGTAAAATAATTAATTTGGAAATAGATGTAAAAATACCCAAATAAATGTTTCTCTATAAGTTCACAAAATGCTGTTCAAAATTTCCTACAAGTTCATGACTTTTCGGTGAGGGTGTGGATAATTGATTAATGTGAAAGACCAATATAATTATGCAAAATGATTTTTTTAATATAAAATGAATTGTTTAGGACATGATCAAGAGCTTACAAATACCTGTACCCATCCTATGCAACGTCTTGTCGTGACATCTTCCAAAGACACAACATTTCGTTTATGGGACTTCAGAGAAGCAATACATTCTGTTAGTGTGTTCCAGGGTCATACAGAGTAAGTGATAATGATGTTATCTTCTCTCAAAACAGTAAATGTACATTTTTTATTCACATTTACAGGCATAATTAGGAAATAAATATGAGTTTTGTAGAATAATTTGGTAAAAATTATAATAAATAAATATTTAGGCACATATTTATAATTAAAGTAGGAAATATATTTTTCTGATTGTATTTTCACATATTTTATTTCAAGTAATTATCCAAAACCACAAATGAAAATTTTCTGTGGAAGCAGCTTCAATTGTACTAAAATGCTAACTGAAATTTAACTGTGATTTTCAACTATATAAATACTTACTTTGGGAATAATGGATGGATTGTATAATACAAAGAAATTTTAGGATTAATTTTTGTTTCCCTGCTATCGTGAAGGACTATGTTTTGTGAATGTCTACAATTTATTATTATTTGTATATATTAATGTGCTATTAATTTTTAAATCTGTATATAGGTATACGAGGGATATTCAGAAAGTAAGGAACGTTTTGGAATTAAAAAGAAACCAAATACAAGAGAAAAAAAAATTATTATATGCATCAGAGAAAGCGGCTAAAATTCTACTTTTCTGCATACTCACCAAACAAATTGAGGCACTTATCATAGCGGTGGGCAAGCTTTGAAATTCCTTCGTCATAGAATTCTGCCACCTGCAATCTCAGCCACTCAGTGATGCGCACCCGCTGCGCTCCTTGTCGTCATCAAAGTGCTGTGTTGCTAGCCAGTTCTTCATTCTTGGAAACAAGTGAAAATCACTAGGTGCAAGATCGGGACTATAGGGCGGATGAGGAAAAACCTCCCATTTAAATGAATTAAGGAGTTCTTGAGTGCGGTTTGCCGTGTGAGGTCGGGCATTGTCGTGCAAAAACAAATTTTGGACGTCAACTTTCCTCGGCGCTTGTTTTGAACTGCTCTCCTAAGGTTGCGCAAAGTTTGACAGTACCGGTCAGAGTTTATTGTGGCACCACGTTCGAGAAAATCAATCAAAAGCACACCTTGCCTATCCCAAAACACAGTTGCCATAATCTTCTTTGGTGACAAGGTTTGCAAACATTTTCATGGTCATTGAGGAGTTTGTGTGCCCCCACTGCATGGACTGTAATTTTGTCTCTCAATTCACGTGTCTCACCCACGTCTCTTCACCAGTTACGATTCGATCCAGTAATGAATCCCCATGTATATCATATGCCTCCAGAAATGTCAAAGCTGCCCCCATTCGCTGACCTTTATGGTGGTCTGTAAGCAATTTCGGCATCCATCTCGCACAAAATTTGCGGTAGCCTAGCTTTTGTGTGACAATTTCAAGCAACAAAGTCCGGGAAACTTGTGGAAAACTAGGCAAAAGCTCCGTTATTGTGAAACAGCGGTTTTCACGAATCTTTTTCATCAACTTTAGCGACCAGTTCGTCAGTCACAATGCTAGGGTGTCCACTCTTCTCTTCATCATGAACGTTAGTTCAGCCATTTTTAAACTTGAATGCACCATTTCTGAATTGAACTTTCATTCATTACGTTGTTTCCGTACACTTCACACACTTGCCGATAAATTTCCATAGGTTTTAGCCAACAAAAACCGTATCACAGACCGCACCTCACAACTAGCGAGATTTTCAATTACAGCGCACGTTTTAAATTTTAATATCAAAAAAACAGGCAGCGTGGAAATGTTCCCATTGTGATGGCTGGATGCCAAGCACACAAACACAAAAATATATGTGATCGGCGCGCGCCTAGCGACGTCAGACAGAAACGTTCCTTACTTTCTGAGTAGCCTACATATAAAGATGTTAGAAATAAAAACATTAATTAAATCAGTTGCTCCTAATATTGTTAATTTATATACAGTTGCTGAGTTAATACAACTATCAAAAATATAAGACCCTAACTGTGTCCAAGTGGATGAAACCACTGAACACTAGCGGTTTGATCCTGGTGGATGGGTACTTTTGCATAACTTGAAGGCAAACCATGTACAATGTGAGTGCAAGCCAGTTCCTTTAAAAAGTCTTCCAAAAATGCAACTTTCCCTTTATAACTCTCGTGTACTTTATTTATTATTAATTATTATTATTAATAATAGTTTGATTGTTTAGTTGATTATGATACACATAATAAGATGACCAAATAAATTATAATGTGTAGCTTTCATTAAAACAAATTATTACAAATAACTAAATCCATTCCCCCCCCCCCTTTTTTTTTTTTTTTTTTAACAAAAAGAACAGTGGAATATTCCAAAATTAATCTCAGTAAATGTGAGTTGTATTCATTTACACAAAAAGATAAATGAAAACTTCCTAGAAAATTTAATAATTAAAATTAGGAAGGAATAACTGAATTATCTCTTTTTTTTTAATGTTCTCATTCTTCTGCACAGTATATTAATAGTCAATTTTTGTGTGTGTGTGTTTAGAATAGCACAACTTTTATTTTGTAGTGGGTGGGAATTTTACTTTATTCACAAATTTTTTGTTTTTAAAATGCATCTGCAGAATATTGTTATGTCTCAATCTTCAATTGTTTATACCGAAGATTATATGTATGTGTTTAAAATGGAAAACAGTACAATTATGGCAGGACCTTCACAGCTGAAGAAAAGGAAAGTAATTGAAAAATTGAACAATGTGGAAGTATTAGCATTATTAGAAAAGAGTGATCTTCCTATTATGAGAACATGATGAATTATTATGCATGACGAAACTATTATGAACATGAACATACGATGAAGACTACATTAGCTACATTAGACACCAAGTGAATCAGAAGAAGGGATCAATATTGCTATGGACACCTTTTAACCCTTTGAAGGGCACCAAATATACCAGTTGTTTGTCAATTTTTTAACCTCCTAAAAATGCTAATTTTTTGACACCAAAAGCTATAATCATAAGTTTCTAGTGTTTCCTTTCGATTCTAAATGGCAGCACCACCCTATGAATGTTCAATATTTTGAAGTTATGAGATTAATGCACCTCGTTCCAAGGTATCATGTTTGAAGATTGATGTATTCTGTTGGAGGGGAAGAAAAAATTCAAAATCTGCAAATATATGACGTACACATGCTGAATTTTATTTACTTCATTTCAGTCAGAAGTGATAATTAAAAGAAGATTATTTATACGATTTTAAAACCCGGCGCCCACACTGAGGATACCATACCAATAGATGGCAGCACCAGTTCTTCTCCTTTACTACTCTGTGACATACGTAGTACATATGCCTATGCCCTAGTACTATTCTGAGATTTTTCAAATGAATTTCTTTAGCACAGTAATTTAAGAAATTCATCAGCAGAAAAACGTTTTCTTATGTTTTGATATTTTTAAAACGTGTATGTATTTCAATTTATTGTTATTCTACGTTTTGTATTAATATTGTTGCTTTAAGTCTTTTGCTAAAGGATTAACAGTTTAAATATATTGTGTTTCAGCTCTGTAACTTCAGCTACATTTGCTAGTGGTGACAAGGTTGTTTCTGGAAGTGATGACAGAACAGTAAAGGTTTGGGACTTAAAGAATATGCGTTCACCTCTTACTACAATAAGATTAGATTCTCCAGTCAACAGGTATTATTTTTTTTTTAATGTACTAGTATTATTTATAAAGCAGACTACTTCAAATGATATATTTAGATGTTAGAGCAAAACAGTTAAAGATTTACTCATGAATGTGATAATAATGAATGCTATACGTGCTCTATGTTCTATATAGAAATTTATTTTAGTAATTACTGCCTCAGCCATCTAATGATAAAAAGCAAATCTAAGTACCTTATATTCTGCCTTATAATGCGAACTTACAGTACAAAAAATAAGATCAAAATTTATGCGTGCACATTATACTTCAGGTGTTAAAATGATAATTCTGAGTTTCACTTCAAATCGCTGTGTGGTGTTGAAGATCCAATACAACATGGTAAAAAGATAATGATGAAGATACAGAACTTTGTACCTTGATTCCAGCATCTGAAGACAAAATTTACGAGTTGAAGAACGAGAGTGCGATGCTGCGCTACAATGTTTATAAGAAAATTTGATTTATGAATAATGCAACGTACGTGTAAATTTTGTAGGGCACTGTTTAAAACACCTAATGCATGGTATTACCATATTGTTGTTTCACTCGTATATCATATAACATCATTCATAAACTAATTTATGTATTATAAAATGCTTTGCGTAACTGCAGGTATTATGTTCCTGTCGACATTCTGTTCAACTTTTGCTCCTCCATCAGGTTGTGGGGGAACACAGATTTTCCGGAACTTCAGATGCTTGTGATGAGCAGTTGGTGTAATGCCCAACGTGAGCTGAATAGTTTCCATCATCCACTGTCGGAGGACAAAATGAGCCTGTCCTGCCGTCTTGTTTATTCCATTCAAACAAATCAGCATGCGACATACTGTATTTGCCATACACAACAGACATGAATTTCTGACAATCCTTTCGCAGTCAAAAAACAGACTACAGCATGATGTTTCAGTTTCCCAGCCACCATAGTGATGACAGATGTGCAGACAGCTCGCTGACCTCATTTTGAGCACGTCTAACAGACAAATGACACAGCAGCGAGCGTTCGCGCTGTTCCTTCCCGATTCTACACAAACTTACCTGTATTACGAAATTCCGTGCCATGCTCATTATATATAGTCTGTCTCGTTTTCATTAGACTGCCCCTT
The DNA here is from genome assembly GCF_044657685.1 of Stegodyphus dumicola. Taxonomy (NCBI): domain Eukaryota; kingdom Metazoa; phylum Arthropoda; class Arachnida; order Araneae; family Eresidae; genus Stegodyphus; species Stegodyphus dumicola. The sequence continues at coordinate 243,826,979 of NC_140771.1, forward strand.
ATACATTTCAAATATATTAACTTTTTATTGTTATTATTATACATACACTGAACTGTTGGAGAAACTGAAGCCTTTGAAATAATTTTATTACTGTTACCTAATACATGCAAGTATCTTTATATTCATTCATCTATTCCTAGGTTAGCAGTTTCAAACCAGCATGTCATAGCAATTCCACATGATAACAGACATGTACGTCTGTTTGATCTAAATGGTGTTCGTCTTGCAAGGCTACCTCGAAGTAACAGACAGGTATAATATTTTTTCTTATTATTGTTATTCTACGTTTTGTGTTAATATTGTTGCGTTTCTATAGGCTTACGAATTTAGAGTGATTGATGACAGCATTTGATGAGGAAACAGAACATGATTTATTAGCTAATATTACTCAGGATAGTTTTAAAAACATGTTTACAGTCGTTGAAAAACTACGACAAGCATGCTAAAACAATCAGCAACACAGGCTATAATAAGTAACTAAAGTATAGTAAAGCATTACTCTCAAAGCTTAACACACTCAAGATAAAACGATGATACACTCTTGATAAAACTCAGGATGCACTCCCAATACACTGCTACGCCGTGTACAGGGTTTATATAGCTTTTGGCTTGTCTTGAAGAACATTCTGGGCCAAACTCATAAGAATTCATTCTAGAATATTCTCCATCCGTCTGCATATTGACAACTTTGTCACCAAATCTAACAACCGTAAACCTGTTTTGCGAGGAAGCTATCTTATCATAGCTGGGCATTTGACTGCACATCTTGGGCAATACAATCCTTAGTCAGAAGCCAAATTCAACAGGTAAGCTGGCAAACAAAGTAAAAGAAAATACAAGAAATAAATATTTACACTATTTACAAATAACTATTTGTAAATTATGATATAGTATAGGGCTAATCTGTCATCATGAACGACGCTAGGTTTGGAATTAGGATATCATGACATCGTTCAGAATGTATAGGAACTTCTGGTGAGAATTGTATAGGAACACTCCCAATAGACTACAGTTTGGGAGAAATACCCTTACAACAACACAGATTCCACAGCCACACCTTGTTGTTTTCCTAGAACTCTTGTGTCGTAAAGGTACTGGGCCCACTACCTCTTCTTCATCCTGTCCGGTGAGATGTTGATCCACTCCCAGGTAAACCTTTGTACTGTTTCCAACTGGGCCTGTAGGTCTTACACGAACTCCTTAGGCGAAGAATGTACATCTGGAGGGCGGACAATGAGTATCTGCGATGGAGAATAGCCTGTGCTCTTGTAGACGGCACTATGATAAACAAGCAGGAACAGACAGCTTGCGATCCCAGTTGTCTTGGTTCTTGGAAACCATAAGCGAGAGGTGGTTCAGAATTGTACAGTTAAACCCTCCCCACCGTGCCATCTGATTGTGGCTGTAACGGGGTCGTCTGAGTTTTTTTGATTTCTAGTAAGTTGCAGAGTCCCTTGAATGAAAGTTCTGAAGTGAAGTTCCTGCCTCTTTCGGAATTAATCTGGAAGGTAGTCTCATACCTGGACAGAACAGGTTTGGGTACGCTTCGGGCCACTTTGTAAAATAATCTATGACAACAAGGATGAATTTGTTGCTATCCGTGATCCATGGTAAAGGTCCAAGTATGTCGAGGGCAGTTCGCTCGAAAGGCACCCCTATATTGTATCTCTGCAGCTTTCTCTGGCTACATCCCTTCGGTCCTTTCTTGGCTGCACAAGCATCAAAAGATCGGCACTACTTCTCTACATCAATTCTCACCGAGCTCCAGAAGTGCTCTCGAACTTTGTTTTTATTAGTATATAGTCAAAATGCCCTCCTGTTGGTCTGCTATCTATTTCCTTCAGAACATCAGGTATTTAGTTTTAAAGAAGCAGCAGCTGCCATTTCTTATTAGTTCCATAGGCGATATTAGACTCCATTTCGGAAGTAGAGTGAATACCAGAGAGCACAGTACCTTTTAAATGTAGAACTGAAGGTGGCAATGGGTTTTCTAGTGCACGATTCCTTCAGCTCTATTATTGGCTTAATGTCAGGATCCGTCAGTTGGTTTTCTCTAACTTTTTCATCACTCTGTGGATCTGGATTGACTGACGTTGAAAATATTATTTGCCAACCCGTACTTAGCCTTGGCTCTTTACCAATGCCTGCAGTATGCAGGACAAGGCTTCCTACATAAAAGCATCCGCATTTTCATGGGAGGAGCCTTTATGCTGTTTTTATCTCAAAGTCATATTCCTGGAGTCTTTGTATCCATCTGGCTATTTGTCTTTCAGGATTTTTGAAATTCAATAGCCAGGGTAGGAAAGCATGATCTGCCTGCAGTAAGAATTTTCTGCCATAGCGACCATAACCAGCAATTCTTTACGTGTAACACAATAATTCCTTTCTGGTTTCGAAAAGCACTTACTCCATATTACTTGCTCTTGACCATCAATCATTTGGGAGAGGACAGCTCTCGTACTTTCATTGCTCACATCCATGTCTAATATATTGTCTGGGAATATGCCAGCATGGATGTACATGTTAATGCCGCCTTCAACTGATCAGAAAACTTTTCACACTCCTCAGTCCATATGAATTTTTGTTTACTTTCTGTTAATTTATGCGGATGCCTTACGATGTTGGAGAACTCCTTCATGAATCTTCTGTAATAGATATAGAGTTCCAGGAAACTCTAATTGTTGAAACATCCACAGGTCCAGTCCTTCACTGCTAACACCTTCGCTGGATCTGTGTGGTGATAACGTGATAGATAGATCCTATATCTATCATCATCAGATAGATGATTTCACTGCGAAACAACTTCCATTTCGAAGGACTAAGCTTGAGGTTGGCTTCTTTCAATTTCTGCCACACCTTCCTGATATTTTCTAGATTTTCCTTGAAATTACAGCTAACTATAATGATGTCATCTAGGTAAACCAGACAAGATTCATTAAATAAGCCTCGAAGCACTGTCTCCTTCAGGTGTTCAAATGTTGCAATGGCATTACAGAGTCCTTGGCTGGTAGTGAACGCAGTTTTCTCTCTATCATCAGAGTGAATTTCAACTTGCCAATATCTACTCTTGAGATCCAGAAAGAAAAACCACTTGTGTCCTGATAGGGTGTCTAGCGTATTGTATATCCCAAGAGAAAGGGGAGTAACTGTCTTTCTTAGTGACATTATTTAATCTCCGGTAGTCAACACAAAATCTTGTCGAGCCGCCTTTCTTCCAGACGAGAACTATGAGATGCCCAAGGACTTGTAGATGGTTCGATGATGTTCTTTTCTTGCATCTCCTTCAGAACATTTCCAACCTCTTCCTGTTTTGTGAATGGCAGATGTCTGGAATTTGCTTGATCGGAGAGTGATCCTCCGTATCAATTTGATGTTGCGTCAGTTTTGTGCAGCCAACATCTCTGGATATTCTACAAAATACGTCTTCAAATTCTCTGTTCCATCTTTGTTCGTGGTTCAAGTGTGCACTCTGCTGAAGTTCTTCCATTAATTTCCCAGCTGGAATTTCAGGTGGGGCTCTGTAAACGCAAGTAACTGGAGTGCATGTTGACTCCGATCAAGCACTTCACCCTTTTGGAAGGTTCTCAGTATCTGGCTAACATTCACCACTCTCGAAAGATCTCCTAATGTCAAGGCCACTAATACATCTCTTGGGCTCTTTTCAGTGTATTCAGTTATTCAGAATTTGAAGCTGTTGTTTTCTATAGATTATTAATAAATTCTGTCATTGGAGAGATGGTGACATCTGTTTTTCATTTCAAACACAGTTACATCCTCCTTTGTAGAGTGCATCTCATATTTAAAGTCCAGTCTGAGTATTAATTCATCCGAGATGGTAGCAACGAAAGCCAAGTGCTCGTAGGTCTCATTTCTGAAGGTAATGGTGATGTTAATTTTACATTCAATCAGAATCTTATCACTTCTCACTGTGTGTTAAGTCATATAGGGTCGAGTCCAGCACAATGTTTTGTTCAATTCCCAAGCTCCATCTGTTCTAACAATGGTTGCATTTGCTCCCATATCTATGATCATCTTACAAGAATGTTTATCCATGTATCCTTCGACAAACAGACCATCTCTGCCGCTCATTGAAGAGATCTGAAAATTTTTCACAGAGGCTGCATCTCTGCCTGGCAACCTCCACCCCATGAGATTGCCACATTTTAGTTTCTCTGGTTTTATTTTGCAGGAGGTCTCTTCCAGTCTTGATTCATGTGACAGTTCCTGAGGAGATGACCTTCCAATCCGCAGTTCCACCACTTAATTGTTTTCTTTCCAGTATTGCTTTTATTCAGCCTTCTTAAATGCAATGTCAATCACCAGTTCTTGAAATCTTTCCATGATTTTCTGCTGGCGAGTTTTCGACTGCAGGCAGCTACAGTCCTTTAAGCACTTTTCCCCGAATCTCACAGTTCCAACGCATTTGAGAGGATGCTGAAGTTTGAAATCTGGTCTTCGGAAAGGACTCCCAAGATGTTTACAGCATCTCCTTGGAGTGATGCAAGTGAGACTTCTTGTGGAAGTCCCACTTACTAAATTCCGCTACAATTGAAAACTGGGCCTTATATGATAATTTTCTATAGTGTCTGCTTGGTTTAATTGCCATATGAGAAGAAACTGTGGAGAACCATGAAATCTTCAGGTTCATTCTTAGGCTGTCTTATTTTTTCAAAACATCTGCTTCTTTCTGGAACTTTCTCAATTTTTGTTCACAGCTTTTATCCACAGCTGTTATTTTTGCTCCAATTTCCTCTTTACCTAATTTTATTTCACTTTCTAACTTCTCTTGTCCTACTTTGATCTCTTACTGTCCGGCTTTTGTTTCGGCTAAAATGTCCATCCAAACCATGTCTTTTCTCCTACAAGGACTTTCACTCTCAAACCCCATTCCTGACGCCAGTTGTTGTGTTTCAACGGGTTTGCAGATTTGGAGTGATTGATGACAACACCTGATGAAGAAACAGAACACGATTTATAAGCCAATATTACTCAGGACATTTCCAAAAACATGTTTACAGTCATTGAAAAACTATGACAAACACACTGACACAGGCTATAACGGTAAAGACAGCTTCACGGCAAAACACTAAAGTAACAGCTCCCGACGTAGTGTGACAGACTCTTGGAGATTAACACACTCAAGAAACTGGACAATACACACACGATGCACTCAATATATTCGATGATGCACTCCTGATAAATGATACTCTTGCATACAAGCAGGGTTTATGTAGCTTTAGGTCTGCCTTCAAGAGCATTCTGGGCCAAATAAGAATTCATTCTAGAATGTTCTTCATCCATTTATGGCATATCACCAATTCTGTCGCCAAATGTCACCAGATCTGGCAACCCTGCCTTTCCTTGCCTTTTTCTGGCAACCGTAAACCCGGTTTGCGGGGAAGCTATCTTACCACAGCTGGGCATTTAGTAACAATATTTTTTGGATTTGTTGCATATTTTAATTATAAATTATTATATAGATTGTATTAACCAAAAATTTTTAATTAACCTTTTCCTATGGCCATTTAATTATCTATTTAACCAGGAAGGATTCGGAAAATAATTCAACAGGTTCTGCTGCTTTTCTACTCCACACTAAGTGGGAAATTTTAATTCCTTTTTAATTTAAATTCCTTATTTAATGGAGTGTAATGTATGGGGTCATGTATGTTACTGACCCCATATCCGGGAAAAGGTTAATAATTTCAAACATTTTAAATGTGCTAAAAAGAAAATTTATTCTGTTTAACAGGGTCATCGAAGAATGGTGTGTTCAGTAGCATGGTTAGATGATGCACATTCAAAACCATGCAACTTGTTCACCTGTGGATTTGATAGACTTGTATTTGGTTGGCGTGTTACATTCCCTAATAAAGATGATACAAAGCTCAACACAGTAAAACCAAACTAAATTAATGTAATTTATGTACTTTGTCAAATGTCATGGGCATTTTTACTGTGATCAGAGAACTGAGATGTTTGAATATTGTTTATGTTATAAAGCAGATTACTGAAATACTGAAACTTCAAAATAGCTAATTAAAAATTTTTATTATTTTTGCATCTAATTTTTAAAAAAATTATGCTTGTTAATGAATGAACTGCATTATGTATTTTCGACTTTGTCATTGTGTACATATTAATTCTAGAATAAAATATGTTCTATTACTCCAAATATTTGGTATTGTAATATTTTGTTGCAATAAAAAATGCCATTGCACTTTTTATCTAAGCATTATTTGTGGTATTCAATACTTTCTTTTATAAATTCAATCAAAAATTTTTTAGCAGATATTTCAAAAGCATGCACATAAAATAACTTAACTCATAATTTTGATTAGATATAGCATATGTTACAATTTTTTTGCACCTGACGCAGCAACATGAACATTTAAACATTATAAAATTATTATTAAAAATTATAACGATGAGTGTACAATAGTGTGGGAAGCAAGAAGGAAAAAAACATTTTCATACTCAATGATGTAATTAAAGTAAAAACAACACACTGAATAATAAACGGACGGAGAACAGTAACCGTCTGTTTGTTTCAAATGTCATACAAAATATGCATTCATAACAAACAAACTGAATGATCTATTGGAACCGCGCCAAATAAATTTCCATTATGGAGGAGGGCAAACTTCAAGCTCCACTTTGAGGTATCAATGAACAATCACCATGAAATTCCCAAATCTTCCATTACACCATATATGTTATGGCAATACACAAATCCATCATCACCTTGAAAGTATTGCAGAAACTCACTTTCTATTGGTCAAAAGTAGGATACCTTTGCTCTTTTTTCAAGCAAGTTTTCCTCGTCCAGTTTCGATGCTAATACATAAAAGTAAAATAACAGTAGTATACATAAAATCTTACCTAATCAATGTACTTTAAAAAAAGTCAGAAGGAACATCATGAAATCTGGACAACTATTGCTCTTTTTCCAATACTTAGCATCTCTTTCCTACAGCCAACTTCCAGATGTCTGGAGACATGCTGCTTGCACTAGCAATTTTCACAGTAGAGATCAGATGAATTCTATCAACAGGCTTCAATGCAGACTTGTTCTTTTTTATAAGTGAGAAAAGCTGTTCACATTCGTACATACTACTGAACACAGAAATCACATTCAATAGGAATGTGCAGCTTTTTGGGAATCATGTAGGCAAGTATTTGTAAAATTGAGAGATACCTACTTCATTGACTTTTTGCTTTAGAATTGAGTCACACTGAATTTTGTAACTTTCCCTGTTAAAGGGCTGGCATTTTCTGAACGTCAGCTGAGAAAGTATTTTTGTAAAGGGATGTTATGTTCTTGGAATAAATGGGAGGCAACAAGAAAAGGACTCAAGGGACATATGAGTTTGACATGTCTGTCATAGAGAAGGTAAAAATAGCACAAAATAGGAAGTTACTGCTGTCGTTGAGTTGAAGGATTAATGACAAATATCCTAAAGATGTATAATGCACAAAATAAAAATTTCCTGTTGTACTGAGCCACTTGCGTTTTTCATCTCTCGAAAGCGCAACTTATATGTATTAGATTTACATATAGCATTCTCCTAATAGAGGTATTTTGACAAAAAAAATCGGACTTTTTCTGAAATGACATGCCATTTTTTTTCCATATTTCGATTCTACGACTCAAATTATGCCAAAATGCTAAGTTTTGTAAAAATCACACAAGTAGTTTTTAAAAAATTAGCTCTCAAAATTTTATCTCCTCAATGAATTTGATACATATTTATTAATATATCTTTTTTTATTAAACATATTTGATGCTTCCTTTCACATTTTGAAGTTTAGGTTCATTCCAAATAAAATTCGCCTATTTCTTATGATTTATTTTTAGTTCAAAGGGTTTGCCCAGAAGGACTATTAATTTTGTATTCGCGTTTTGTGTCGATTCATGATAAGCCTTGTTTCAATTTTCAAATTGTTGCCACGTATTATATTTAAAGAAATTATATAATGAATCTGCATTAATGTATACATGTTTCTCGCATTGTGATAAAACAACGGTACCTAGAACCATTAAAATTTGAATAACGTAATCTTCCATAGAATATGGGCATGTGGAAGCCCTAATTTAAATTTAAAATTTGTTTTATTATCAATTTCATATTTTGCAACTCTTCAATGAATTTTTGATTTAACAACCTAAACGATTTAAAAGCCAGCAATGGCAAAACTGAATGAAAAAACATTTTCGGAACTGCATCGGAAATTCTAAAGATATGCTCATTTTAAAATTATTTTGCGATGGTGCTGTTGAACTGAATTTTATGGTTTAAGTACAAAGAACATGATATTTGATAAATAAAGGTAACACACAAAACGTTAAAAAAAAAAGGCCCTTTTGGATGTAATTTAACATCTGAAACCTTTGAGATTTTCTTTATTTTATTTTGGGCAATAGCAGCCAATCGCAAAGTTTATTGATTAAGTTAAAAAAAATTAATATCTTTCACTCAACCGAATGGCAACATATATATGCTTGGATAGTGGTAATCAGCAGATGATTAACCTGAAACGAAGATTGGGTCCCACTTCTGCCTAAGGTTCCTTCTGCAATAAACCCTCCATTTCAGAAAGAACAAACATCACATTCTTCCGTTCTCGCCTCCTGTCAATTCTTCAGATTGCATTTTTTTTTTTTTTTTTTTTTTTTTTTTCCCTACCAATTCTGCAAGATCATTCCACAGTTTTTCTGTTAGTGAAATATTAGGGTTATCTACATCTTTTAAAGAAGTTCTTAATTCTAACAATCTCTTTATCATCAAATATGTACTTCCTTACTGTGTTGCTTGATCAATAATTGCTTCTTTTCTCCTAAAAATGGCATCAATTTTTGGGAGTTCTGGCTGCTAACCTAAATTTACCAGTGAAATTTGTAACTAAATGAATCAGTTTAATCACTAATGACAAATATCACATCCTCCTCCCTTATGTTTATTTAATATGTCAATAAAATAGAAAATAACTATTTATTAATGTATATAGTTCATAAATAAAAATAATAGCTCAGCTTGTCATTAATTTTTTTTTCAATTCATTTTAATTTCATTTCAAATTCAATCTGTCCAACAAAAACTGGAGTCGACCTGATTTTAGCAACTCCAGCTCCGACTCCTTTTACCCCAAAATCTGCCCGATTCCACAGCCCTGGACAACACTAACTGAAAGTTGATTCATCTTTTGAACAATGTGCAGAAATAGAGAATGCTAAAAATATTGTGCAGTTCAAACCTTCAATCAAGTGTTGAAATTCCCAAATGAACATTAATAATAAATTGGTTCAATGACTAATACCCCATACCGTATGCTGCAAATGATATATCACTTCAAATTTCAGCTGCAGTTTATGCTATTAGCTATAAAATTCGCCTATTTTTAACGATTTATTTTTAGGTCAAAAACCATTTGAGCCTCACGAGTGACTGAGTGGTTTAAACTGTTGAATACAGTAGTTTGATCTGGCTTGGATTCAATCCCAGGTGAATGGGCTGACTACATGGTTGGTTTTCCTCATATGTAACGTGAATATGACGCAATTTCCTTTAAAAAACCTCCATGAAGGCATCCCTGCTCTTGTGGCTTTTCAATATTCCTCTAACTTAAATCAAAAACTGTTTGGTGCAGGACAGAAATGAGTTTTTCCCAAGAAGAATGAAATTTTATGCTTCAGCATTATTTTACAACACATTATTATGTAAAAGTTGTCAAAGCATTTAAAGAGATTTTCCCAAATGTTTGTGAACTTAATAAAACGGTAATTTTCTTTTTGGTAACTTGATTTCAAGAAACTGCAACATTCATTAAGAAACAAAATGGATGAAGTCAGGAAATGTTGCAATCACAACAATGATTATGAAAAAGTTGACATCACAATCAAATTTAAGCACTGTGAAGTAATGCTCAATCATATAAATTCATTCTGCTTACTCGTGTCTATCTTGCACCAAACATGTTTTTGTAGGTAACAGCCTAAACTACAACTTAAATTTCCAGTATACTTTTTAACCTACAGGGGTGTGTTATACATTAAAATTATTTACTATTAAAATTCAATCTGAAATTTTTACATGTTTTGAAGCACAAAAAGCAAATAAAGTGCACATCAATTACTTCTCTGCATTGGCAATAAGGCTTCTAATTATTAACACATCATTTATTAATTTGTATCACGAATAAGGCTCCCATTTGAGATAGGATTATTCAAATTAAATTTTGGTGAATCAGATCTCAAATTACAACAACAGAATTTTAAAACTACATAGAAATGGCAAACTTAATCCTTCCATTATCCAATGGTCCTTTTACGATTAGACTACTTTTTTTTAATCAATTCCCCCCCCCTACTCAAGCACTCAAAATCCATTCTCTTTAAAAAGAATATTATCAGTAAGAAATTTTTAAAGTTATTTAATGTTGTAAATGAAATAGATCCCAGGAAACCAACCTGTGTAACCAGAAAAAGTTTGGGATTAAACTATCTTTGTAAATTATTAATCCACCCAGATGGGAAAGTAGTTAGACACTGACTGTCGTAAGGGCCAGGGTTTGAATCCCGAAAAAGGCATAAATGTATTTCTTTGTCCCCTCACAGAAAGTAATGGCGGCTCACCTATTAGATGCCTCCATAATTAAAGTATCCACAGTTTTTGATCTTAGTAGTGGCCAACATCTGTGCAGCATTTGGGCCTACCATTTGGGGGGGGATGAAAAAAAATCTGAGAGTTTTCAGATTTTATATTATGCCCAAAAAAACATCTTCTGCATTAACAGACACACACGTTTCAACAGCATTCACCACATTGGGCTAAATGTATTTAAAAATAGCATATCATTAGAATTTCCAATAGGCAGTCTTGCATGCAGGAGATAAAAATGTTTCATTGCCTACGCTGTTTGTTGCCATTGCTTCCTTTGAAATTCACATTTTTAATCAAAAATTTGTTTAAGGTTTACAAAATATGAAATATAGACAAAACAAATTCCAGATTCAGGTTACCACATGGCCACGTTCCGGTGGAAAACTACATTATTCAAAATTTGATGACTCTAAGTACCGTTGTTTTTTCACAGTGCAAAAAAACAAGCATACATTCATGTAGATGCTTCATGTTTTACTTTCTTTCAATGTAATACAGGGTGATAATATTTGGTGGCAATAATTTGAAAAGTGATCCAGCCATTTATAGTGATTCAACACAAAAGGTCATTTTGAGATTAATAGCCCTTCTGAGCTAATGATCTGAATGCACAGTTAACTTCTGATTAACACAGTATTACAGGAAACAGCATACATTCCTTACAAAAAAATTTTTATAGAGGCTAACAGATTTCCATAGAAATTTCTACAGAACTCCATACATATGCTTCCCTATAAAATTCATGAATAAAAAAAATTATAAAGCTTTCACAGAACAAAATTCTACAGAAATATTGCTTTCCAAAATCATGTAGAAATTTTATAAAGCCTTCACAGAATGGTATTCTACAGATATCTGTAACGTTTTCAAACGTTAATCAAAGCAATTTTTTGTTTCGAACATACCATACAGAATGTAGAAGGGCCAAAATAAACACTTCTTATCATTATTACTTCATATTTGTACAATATCACTTATATAATTCAAAAATAGAATCTTAAATAGAAGTCAAAAATCAATTGAAATCATAAAATTAATTAAAGGATTTAATTTTTGATGTTAATTTAAAATTGTAATTCCTAAAATTAATGCTTTTAATTATACACACAAATATATATATGAATTTAAATAAACAATTTAATTAATCATAATAATTTGCCTAATACTTGCACAAAAGCTGCAAAGTAATAAAATAATAATTTATTTACTAATGGATTGTTTTATATATTATCTCCATTGACAAAAGTGGTTAGAATTCTATTGAAATAAAGTAACTTATAAGCATATTAAAAAATAGAATCTAGAAAAAATTTATGTAAATGGAAAATGAAAAAATGAATCTTGAATAAATTGAAAATGGAAACGTTTAAAAAGGTATAATTAAAATTGAATATATAATCAATAAACCAAGTAATTGTTGCGATTGACCAGAAATTAGTTGACTTTTCAAGGAGAACAAACCAACTTCCAATCAATTAACAATTAATAAATGTGAAGGTGCTTCATCTTTTTCTCACGTAAGAATTATTATGTTAAAATAGTCTTTTAGTAAGATGAGTTTAAGTGAGATGAATTGAAGTAAAAGCACTGTATAGAATTCAGTAAAAAAATTGGCGGCTGTTTCGTCAAGTCTAAAACTCAAAATCATGATTTATTATTGTAAGAGTGAACTGCATTTTCTTTACCTGAGAAAAATCTTCCCCCCCCCCAACACCTTCACCTTTAATCATATTTACGTAAACTTTGTAAAAGTAATAAACACAATGCCATCTTAGTAAAAACAAACAAGAAAGATGAATAAAATTACATTCACATAAGACAAAAAAGTAAAATTAAAATTTATGAAAAGGAAATGTCATAATATACATAAATGGCCAGAATATATATATATATACATACTTGATATGAGAAATGGTTTTTAAATTTTAATTAACTATTCTTTAAAATGTTCTTAACATTTTTTATCAAAATATTTTATTAGGAAGAAATCACATCTGTTCTGAAAATTTTTATTCCTCCCATCCATGTTACAGATCACTTTAAAATTTAGACCAAAGTTAGAGGCCTATTCAAAAATGAATATTTCATCAATTCTTTTGATCCCCCAAAAATGAGACTAATTTTATGCTGTTAAATGTTGAAAAGCTTCAATGGGATCTTTCGCGGAAAATTAAAGCAATGAAACTCATTTAGAATTATGGCCCAATTATCTATAAATTGGATTTCATATTTTCAGTAGAATTCTATTATCTGATTTTATACACATTATATAACATTCTATATGTCAAATCTCGGGAAACTATACAAATTTTTATAGAATCTCAGCATATCTCGATAGAATATCTAAACATAACTGTATACAAGCTGTATCTAAAATTTTACAGATCTCTGACAGAAAACTGGGACATAATTCTAAAGAAGTTTAACATTGGATTTGTACTTCCTTTTATGAAGTAAAGGAAGTATTGCAATCAAAAAAAATTTCGGTATCATATTTCAACAAAAAAATCCATTTTCACTACTCTTGAATCCATGTGAACAATGTTTTTGTGTTACATTTGTACTCATGGACAGAATAAAGCACTCTTTTTTTCAAAATGGATTCAGAAGAGATTACATACATACATTAGTATGTATCTTGCATAACTTTACATTTGAAACTCAAGTTTAAGTCAGTTAGTGCACTGACTTCAATGTCTTTCTGCCCAGTGGAACCAAAAGATAACTTTCAATTCTGTGCATTGAAAATTTTATCTTCCTGCCTGCTAGCCTTTTTTTTTTTTTAATAGTAACTCTAATCTTAATTGTAAAAATTGTTTTTTAACTGCATCTGCTGTTTTATGTTTTTTTGTAATCTAATGAAAATTGTTTAATGAATTGAAAATGAATCTAATGTTTTAATGAAAACTGAGTTTTTATGCATGCCTTGCCATGAAGTGAGAACTTACTTGATTTAATAAGAAATATGAGTGAAATTTGAAGAAGGAAGTTTAAATGTAGTACAGCAAAAAATGGGTTTAGGCCATACAAGAATGAGATGTGGTGCTGCCATCAGATTTTGTATAGCATTTTTAAAAGGCACTTTTTGTAAGGGACGTTGAATCCAAAATTAAATTAAAAAACACTATTAAAAACTTGTGTATTTTCAGTTTAATCTGGAAATAAAGTTTATTTGGTTACAAAGATTATATTAATATTAAAATTTTTTCTCGAGCACATACACACTATCTTTTTTGTTTATTTGCTATTCCCTTTTACGTTTCTTCCTCAGTTCACAGTGAATCTTGTTCTTGTTTTCATTTTACATCACTCTTGCATTTTGATAGGCATCAATGGAAAACAGAAAATTAATGGCCAAACTATTGATTTATTTTAATGATACAGCAATTTACCTTTTGAGGGATGATTTAAGAATACTTATACATCCCAGACTATGTATGATTATTGTGAATAAAAACAAAAATATATCATCAGCTACCACTGATTTTATCCCATGTCTTTTCCTTTTTACATTTCCAAAAACTTTTGCAACACTGATGACTCCTGTTTATCCATCATTCTGTAATAAAATCTTTTAGATAGTGCCCAGTTAACTAGGAGTTTTACTGTAGTTACTAAATGTACATCTCTACTTAACCTTCCAGCACGCGCGCATGCGCAAAATTTATGACAAATTCAGTTTTTAATGCACATTTTTCGCATATCGAAGCTGAGACGCCTGAAGGTCATTTCTATTCCTCCTTTCTATCCTTCCCCACATAATGGAATGTGCCAACAGGAAGTCTTTTTTTTTTTTTTTCTTTTTAACTGGGCTTTTGTGCTACGTGGCAGCTTTCTCATAAAATTCAAGACAATGTGCCAACAGGAAGTCTTTTTTTTTTTTTTTTTTCTTTTTAACTGGGCTTTTGTGCTACGTGGCAGCTTTCTCATAAAATTCAAGACACGCGTGCGGTTGTGTTTTAAATTTCGGAAATAATTTTTTCCTCGAATGTTTTGTAATTTTGTGTTATTAATTGCCGTGTACTATTTTAATTTGAATGCATTTGGCTCTGTAAATTTTATATCAGTTTTCATGGCAAAAAAATATGTGCAACCAGCTAATTTTGCTCGAATTCTTCAAGAATTATCTGATGAAGAAAAGGAAGACAAGGAAACCTTTCGATGGGAGAACAATAGCGATTTCCATTCTTTATTTTCTTTTATTTCTATTTTTTAGAAATAAATAAAAACATTAAAGTTAGTTTAAAGTGCGTTTTTGTAACCAGTAAGAAGTAAATTTCCTTGCTAAACTTACTTTTTTCCTACCAAGGTGTTTTCCTTTTTTATTGTTTATACTTGTCTTTGGTGAATATTAAAATTAGCTTTGATTTTAAAATATAATTATTAAATAATAAATTTAAAATTTTCTATAATGAAATACATTGCATTTCCATCTCACTAACATAAGAACTTAAAAATAATTTACTTATATTTGAATGTGATATCATTTGTATTTTGCAATAATAAGATTAATATTTTATTTCTTAACAGATTTATTACTAATATTCACTTATTTCTGTCGTTTTTCGTGCCAAAAATGGTGAAATAACAGATGTTGCAAAAAATATGATGTGCACGTGCTCATGTAAAATTGCCAAGCGAACGTGCTGGAAGGTTAATAATAGTTCTATTTCAAAAACTAACATTCATAGCTGCCAACCTTAAATTTCAATAATGTGAATTTCCGGAAAGTTTGACCATTTTGGTGCAACATTTTAAAAGATCTCCAAACTGGTGTAAAATCAATTTATAATGTATTACAAATTTGATGATTATATACATTTTATTAGTAATATAATTTTGATGATTATGAATTTTAATTCATGTATTTAAGTAATATATATATAATATTTAAGTAGACATCATATATTTTAAATTCTTTGGCTAATTTTAGTTTGTAAGTTACTTAATGCTTTTATACTAAAAAAAGTCATCCTATCAGCATATTAGTGAGCACCGCTCACTTCTGTATCATTATGCCCAGATTCAGATTTCAGATGCTTGTATGTGCATAGCATCGAGCATGTGGACACTTATGATAATGGTGAGCCAAAAGTCCTCTCGAGGCTTGATGGTCAGAAATGGCAGGTGGGAGACTCTTGGATACAACCCGATTGTTCTACGCCAGAATTGGAACGGAACTTCCCTCTTCTCTTGTATGTAAAAGTGGTCACCCACTGTGGCCTTGTGCAACAATCTCTCAGTTACGGCAGATGGGTATTGGCAATTCTCAACGAATGCATTAAGTTGCAAATGTGCAGCTATTTGATACTACAATACTAAAAAACAAAACTCAGAAAATCCTGAATATGGAAAGAAAGCTCTAATTTAAATCCCAAGCACTTTTAAGTAAGATAAAAATAAAATTAATGTACATGGTATTACGTGGATAAACATAGCAATGTATTATACATTCATGTAAAACAAGATTAAGTACAAATACTAACTGATTAAACAGTGCTTGAATCTTCATAATAGTTTCATAAATGCCTACAGACAATTCATGTCAAATAAGACAATTCAGCTCAAATAAAATTTACTAAGAAACGTTTTGCTGAAAACCACTCGGGCTAATAGCAAGGAACTCACGTAATCTAAGAACCATTAATTAGTTTTTGCAAAAGGTTATAAATTAAAAACCATAAAATTCAGTAATCTACCAATATATGTGATGGAAAACTGAAAGAATTGGCAGCTATGAAAATATAATCAATTGTATATTTCAAATACAAGTTATCTCATAATATATAAAAATTTTAACCATCAAAATTATTTAATTTATCATGGCAATGAAAGAAGTAACCTATAAAATGTAACTACAATATGTATATACTAATTATAAAAGTTTCGAAAGAATGACAAACAGCTAATGGTCAAATGACACATTTACTTTTAAAAGATTTTAAGTGAATCATACATTAAGACTTGCAATGTAATCCATGTAATACATATACTCCAATATTACATAATATAACCCCATATATGGTTTGACCGTAGCTAAAAGAATGTGAAAAAATGATTTACTTGAAGTCGAGTTCAAACTCATTTTGTTCAGTAGGTTTCTTGATCCAGTGGCCAAGTCCAGCAGATACAAAAGCAGATGTCAACGATATTTTGGCTTCTCGGTACTTTTTTACAGCACTTTTGAATGCAGAATACATTGCAGGACTGGGAGTTTCATATTCATCAATGTGTGGCAATCGGTCATATATGTTCATGAATCTCTGAAAAAAGGATCTTTTTGCTAAACGAGAAACTTGACCACTTTCTGTTTTGCCAGTCACGGCATTTATAACTTCAGCTCTTCCAAGGCCAACAGTCCAATTGACACTAAAATTGGGTGATTTAATCAAGTGCCTAGCCTCAGGACTAGTTGTTGTACACATTTTAGGTTTGTTGAGTTTGAACATTGGAGGCAAATCTTTAATTGCTCCTTCGATTCTGCCAAAAAGTGCACGATGTAAATGATTTGGATGAAACA
The DNA here is from genome assembly GCF_044657685.1 of Stegodyphus dumicola. Lineage (NCBI taxonomy): Eukaryota > Metazoa > Arthropoda > Arachnida > Araneae > Eresidae > Stegodyphus > Stegodyphus dumicola. Next base: position 243,844,160 of record NC_140771.1, read on the forward strand.
AGCCACCAAGAATGACACTTTCAATATATATTGGCTCAATAAAATGACAAAGTAATGCTCCTTGTAGACCTAAGACATTCCACGATGCTATTTTATCGGAGCAGGACATAGTTAACAACCGCTCCTGCCCGGGTATTATTCCATCCCAAGTTTGTATACGCTGTCCATCTTTTACAGGAATAGTTCCTTCTCCTGATTCAATTTTGGTTCGTAGAACACCACGAGAATTTCGATTCGGATGCCTATCGACGGGATCAACTACGATTTCTTCGTGGGGTGAGAAAATTCTAGCATCTCCACAAGGAGCTGTGCTAATATACAGATGGAATTTTATATGTGGTTTCAAAACAAAACCACCAGTTTCTTTCTTTACAAATATAGACTGATCCCCTTCCCCTTCCAGGTGATATTCAAGATTGGTGTACAGAAAGTCTTTCAAACACCTCCGAGAAATTATTTCTGCATGGCAGTCATTAAGATTAGCTCCAACCATACTTATATGCTCACCATTAATACATTTTGTACCCGTTCCAAAACTGATTATCTGTATGTCTTGCATAGCTTCATCCTTTGTCATAGCTATTCCTGCAATAACTTTCCATTTTGCATTATCAGGATTATCTGTCATAACATCACTAAATGTACTCATCAAAAGTTTTGAAATTTTATCAGCCACAGCTTGAGGAAAATTGAAAAGCTCAGCATAATCTGGTGAAGTAGGTAATAATGACTGAGGAAACATACTGTAACTCACATTATAAAGATTAGATAAAACGGCACGAGCCGCAGCGGCTTTAGCCTGTTTCTTATTTTGACCAGTACCTTCATAATTTTCTCCTCCGACTTCTACAGTCATACGGAACCGCTGACTAGGTATGGCAGAATTTTCTTCAACAAGTTTGAATGTCAATCCAGGATGAATTTCATTCAAAAGCATAACTGGATTCTTCTTCTCAGCTTCAGTTAACAGTTTCAGAGGTTTCTTCAAAGAAGGATTATCTTTGGAAATTATTTCATTTCGTGTTCCATTCTTCTGTCCTTCAAACTTATTAAAATTGAAGCCTTCATTTTCAACATTGTCAGTTGTAAAATCTGACATACTAGGAGGCCTACTTAATGCTGTCATGGCTTCAGGAGTATTTCTAAATTGAACCATTGATGATAAAGCAGCCTGAGCAGCTGAATGCTTAGCAAGTTGCTTGGAACTGCCACGCCCAACATATTTTTGTTCATTCACTTCAACTGATACAACAAATTCAGGATTGTGAGGTGGTCCTGATACAGCTTCAACAATATACTTTAACCCAGGTTTCAACTCATTAAGTTGCATTAATGCATTTTTTGCCTGAAAATTCTGAAGTTTTTTCTTCTTTTTTTGAAAAGAGTCATTTTCTTTTGATTTCCGCTTCCTCGACTTTTTTTCGCCTCCGGTATCCATCGCTTCAGAACCATCTGTGCCATCAGGCTCTTTCTTATGTTCACCAATATCCACTGTATCATCTGCAAAAACAAAATTTAACTTTCTTATACAAAAAATGTTTTTAAATACTTCTGGTAAATAAATTTTAAAATCTAACATGCAAAGACTTCCACAAAATTTTTTTATCATTTTAATAAATTATGGTTATAAATTTTTTGTTATAACGATTCATAAAAAAAAAATGACATACATGTAAAACAGTGCTTACACCAACCATTTTCGAGACCAAATAGCATGATTTTATTGTCAATAACGGATATGCATAGCATCAGCTCACACTTTTGATTTTATGCAATCCTAACTAATCATCATTATGGCAGTTTAATACAGTACAAAGTCCGAAATCCGGACTTGTCGGAGCTTCGACGATTCCGTATTTGGGATTTTTCCACATTATAGATCATCAATTTAAATCTGGTAAGACGGCATACAGAAATTATACAATTAAAAATATGAAACTGTAATTTATGAAATAAAGAGAAATTATGATCTAAAGGGTATCAAATTTTACAAAAAAAAGTTTAATAATTATTTGTTTACTTTATTAAACATTTCTTTCAATGTAAGTTGTTTAAGTTGCTTCATTTTTTGTGCTAATACCTTCTCTTTAATTCTACGAGGCGTATTCGGAAACTAAGTACCATTTTGAAAAAAAAAATAGTAAAACAATTTTTTCGAATCCAATTTTATTTTTACATGAAAATACATGTCTTAAACTATTTTTCAACATAGTTTCCGCCAATGATCAAACACTTGTCATAGCGGGTGACCAGTTTTTGTATACCATTGTCAAAGAAACTTCCCGCCAGTTTCGATAACCACAACTCCACAGCATTTTTCGTGTCATCGTCAGATCCAAAGCGCACCAAGCTCCCGCTTCATGTGCAGGAACAAGTGATAGTCGGACGGCGCCAAGTCCGGGCTGTACGGCGGGTGATCGAACTGCTCCCAATGAAACTGTCGAATTAACGATTAAGTGACACCAGCAGTATGGGGCAGGGCATTGTCATGGAGCAACACAATTCCTTTACTGAGCATTCCTCTTCGTTTGTTTTGAATGGCACGCCTTTGTTTTGTTAAAGTCTCACAATATCGTGCCGCATTAATGGTTTCACCTCTGGGAAGAAATTCAGTAAGCAAAACGCCTTTCCTATCCCAGAAGATGGTGCACATGATTTTTTGTGATGACATTGTCACTTTGAACTTTTGTTTTTTCGGAGAATGAGTGTGTCTCCACTCCATCGATTGTTGTTTCGATTCTGGTGTGAAATGACACACCCAAGTTTCATCACCTGTCACAATTTGGTTTAAAAAGTTTTCTCCCTCATCACTGTACCGCGTGAGAAATGTCAGGGCACTACCAAGTCGCTTTGTTTTGTGAACATCAGTGAGCATTTTTGGAACCCATCGGGAACACAGTTTGCGATAATTCAAGCGGTCAGACACAATTTCGAACAAAACAGTACATGAAATTTCTGGAAATGCCTCTGAAAGAGTTGTCATTGTGAAGCGTCTGTTCTCATGAATTGCTTCATCAACTTTCCTTACCAAATCATCGGTGACAACAGAAGGCCGACCACTCCGAGCCTCAGCGTGGACATTTGTTCGACTTGCATTAAACATTCTTACCCACTTTCTCACCATTCCATTACTTATCGCGTATTCACTGTAAACTTTTGTCACTTGACGATAACTTTCGGCCGGTTTAACATTCCTCGCGTTCAAAAATTTAATCACGGCACAAATCTCAAAGTCAGCGGGAGAACTAATTGTATTAAACATTTTGAATGTGCACACCAAACTGAAAACACAACATAGAACAACGAAAATAACGACAACTGAAAGTCAGTGAAGAAGAAAGACTAGTGCGCATGCACGGGACGCCTACCACAGCGCTGCGACGGCGCTAAAATGAAACGGTACTTAGTTTCCGAATATGCTACGTATAAACAGACATAATTTCTTGTTCAGTTACAAAGTTCCACTGTTCAAGTCCTGTAATTGCCATGTTGACAATACCGACTAACTTGTCAATCGAAATTTTTTCATTTTCAATAACCTCTCTCTTTCTTTCTTCACTATCGGAAGCGGTACTTTCTGGATCTAGAACCATACTACAGATTTCGCCGTCCGCTAATTGATTGATGATTGGGGCATTGCCGTCGCAATGAAAAACTTCTGTTATATCATCTTCATTTATTACCACTTCTCCACATTTCTTTACAAAATCCAATAACTGGAAAATTTCACCTTTAGTTTTCGATATCCAAAAACCTTCAAATTCGCGGCTATCATTTTCATCATCCTCACCATGAAATATGGTAACTGGCCATAAATTATGCAAAGCATTTTTTAATGTATCTGGAGACACATCCTTCCATGATCTTGTGATGCTCCACACAGCAGATTTTATTATAAAATATTTCAAAAACTCTTGAATAGTCTTGCCACTGTTCAAGAAATTTAACATGGATTTTAAAAAGCTATTTCATATTTGCATTTCAGCGCATGCACTATTCCAATATTCATATGCTGAATGACAGATGTACAATTTGGAGGAAAGAATAATACGGAAATATTATCTTTTACTAAAACTTTAAGTGAAGTATGAGCTGAACAGTTGTCTACAATCAGGGCTATTTTTGAGTCATCAGGTAAACCAACCAAATTCAAATGTTGACAATCCTCAGGTATAAAATTATTTTCAAACCAATCATTCATACGCTTGTGTCATCCATGCTCTTTTATTTGGAGGATATATAACAGGGAAAATCGTTACTCCTTTAAATGCTCGAGGTTGTGCATGTTTTCCGATTACGAAAAGTTTGCATTATAAAAAAACTTCTCATCCCTTAATTTTGCCACTCAGTGCTTCCCCAAATTCGAACAATTTTGTCTTCCCTAAATTCTGCGGTACGTTGCCAACATATTCTGCCCCTGCTTCTGAGTTTATGTTGAATAACATATATACATTTATTGCTATTGTCATGGAGCAACACATTGTCATGGAGCAACACAATTCCTTTACTGAGCATTCCTCTTCGTTTGTTTTGAATGGCACGCCTTTGTTTTGTTAATTTTTTTTTTTTTTTTTTTTTTTTTTTTTTTTTAATGTCTCATTTTGTCACATAAGTGTATTCTTTTGGCCTATGAGTTTCATTAACAAAATCTATTTTTAGCATATGAAAAAAAATTTTTGTTGAATTTTTCCTTGTCAATATTTCTTAGAGCATGTAAAAATCTATAATCATTGCCAAGCGTAACATTAGCATAAAAGGTTGTCATACTCTTGTTATTCAATTACTAATATAAAAAAAAAAAGTTTAGATATCACTGCATGAGTTATTACTGAAGCTGTCACACATGCAGTGACGAAAGCAAAATATAATAAATGATGACTCGCCAGTTTGGCGTTAGGGATATAAAATAGGTGAATGTTTCGGTTTGAGATGTATCCCTGTATCCCAAGCAGATACTCAGCTACGGAGCCAAGTTATTAATCTCATGAAGTTATTAATTTTATGCTTACATGATTGTTTTTCCATAACAAGGTATTTTATTTAGTGCCAAAGTGAAATTAAGAATCGGAATTTTTAAGTGAAAATCTCCACGTTTTATTAAGGAAGGAAAAATCAAATATGCATGCAGAAAGCATACCAAAAAAAAAAGTTCATGGCTTTGAGTTCCGGATTTTATATCATTCTGGATAATGGTCGTCCGGATTTTGGACTTTGTACTGTATTTGTAAAAAAAAAAAAAAAAAAGGGTATTCTTTGTCCTAGCAGACCGCCAGATTGAATCGTCAAGCAATCGAGATATCTCCCCCAAATCTGGCTGCATGTTGTTACACCTCGCCACATAATTGTATATTAGCACCACGTTGCATTTTTGCTCTTGCCATGTGTTCTTATGTTATTAATTTTTTATAAGGTTTTCAAAATCAAATTGTTTATTACAAATATATTCACTGCTTTTTTTAAGGGTTTGTACACATTTCTGCACACAAAATTTAAGTACTTTTAATGAAAAAAATTAAGGACCTATGAGCAAATGGGAATTAAATAAATTCAACTAAAAATATTATTATCTGTGCCTGAACTTCACTTTTTGATACCATCCTAAAAATAAAAGAAGTCCGTAAGTAGGATGCACTATTATTAAACATAACTTAATTAACATAATTATTAATGTGTTTGAGAATAAAATAAATATTATGAAATTTATCAAGTAGCATTAAATATTTTACACATATAATAACTGGACATATTTGAAAGAAGGTTAGTTACGTTTTAATTTTAATTACGTTTAGCTTTTTTTTTTCTTTTTCTTTTTAATGTCTCATTTTGTCACATACTTGCTCAGTCTAGAGGTTTAGTAAATAGTAAGTAGATTTTATGTCAAGCAGCATAGGTTAAAATGAGTATTAAAATCATAATCAGCATGATTCATAACAAAAGACTAGCTGTTGTCACCGCTCCCGCTTGCCTAAAGAGAGACCTGCTGATCAAAACAAACCTGAAAGGCCTGATATAAGCACAGTTAGCAAGTTTTGAAAGTTAGCTGAGTTCTGTCTGACGCAGTTAGTGTTGTAGCTTCGTGTAGAGTTCCAGGGGTTGTAACTCAATTAATATACATTAAGGTTCTATTAAGCAACTAAAGCACTAGAAGTGATAAGTTGTTTTGCATTATTTTAAGTCTTACTAGATGCAAAGAATATGTTTTATTTGAATTTTTATATTTTGTATTTTATCTTGCGACCACGGCAAAGGTTAATGAAAGGCAATAACTCACTTTAATATGCTGAGATAATTTTTAAGGGTAAGCACTTAGTTATAAGTAATTAAATTAGGTATTAGATAACCTTAGTCAATATGGATTTACATGGCCACCATTAAATTAAATTTATCTTTTAATAATATTTGTTAAAAAAAATCTATTATCACAATCTAATAAAATTTCACAGTTTAAAATATATGCAATTTATGACATTGATTTTTAAACAAACAAATAATTATGCGTCTTTTTAATTTGAAGGGCTGCCCAGACATTTTGGCTAATTTATATCGATTTCCTTCTCCTTACGCATCTTTTCTAACGATTAGAAATTTGTCTCAATATGCAAAACAATGTTCTTGTTAGTTTCTGCATGTTTTATCTCCTAACTGTCAAGCTCTCCACAATGGGCTACCTATGAGGGGTTTACTTGATCTGGTAAAAGGTAAATAGTCTCCCTCCCCCGACAGACGTTTGCTATGTCTGAAAGTAACTATAAATCAGAGGTTTAAATAAGCTTCTTATTTAAAAAGAACTTAGAATACAAACGCATGTCCTTATGCTAACAAAATCAATTACAGCTCATGGTGATGTAACTAAACAAGATGATTCAAATTCAAACTAAAAATATGGACTAGTGATCAGACTATACAATTTAATCTGGTTCAGTAATTCTATCGTCATAATAAATTCAAATGTCGGCAGCGATGATGGAAAGACTAATAATTACAAATTATTAGAGATGACAGGAACTAATGCAGGGAGCAAGTGGAGGTCAGAAACACACTCTTGTCTTGCACTCCAAAAACCTCAGTTTAAAAATTGTCTAAGTGATTTGCATTCTGGTGAGGAAATAGAAATGGGAAATTATAATAAAGGCTGAAATTGTAAACTGGGTAATTTACACAATAATAACTGTACATATCTTTGAAGAATAATTTGCTTTCTCTTTACATATTTAGCTCATTTCTTCAACATGTTTCTTTTTAACTTTAAAACTTTTTGATTTAATTAACGATTTCTGTTATTCTAAAAGACTAAATGCATTTAGAATGTATGGAAAAAGCTGCTAATTTTATTTCTTTAGCAATATGAACATTCGGAAGAAATATGAAATACACATGGTAAGGTTCGGTCACACACCTGTTGTGGCATAATTTTTAGAATTTAGTAACACAGCGAGCAACAAAATCTAGAAATGGCAAAACTTTTAGAATTTAGAAAGGCACCAGGCAGCAGAATTAAAGAGCCACAGAGAGTGCGTCAGGTGGCAAAATGCCTAGTGTCATCCCTGTGTATGATGCATTAAAACATATTAGATGAATCTTTTGAATTCTAAGTTTTCAATTTCTTTATATTGAAAACTTAGAATAATAATGCCTGTCCATATAATTTTCTTATAATGCCTCTCCATATGATAAGATTAGAGGAATTTTTGATATTTTCTACGCTTGTACCTAGTGAAAAGTAGAGAAAATAAAGGGAAGATAAAAATGTTAAGAAAGCGATTTTAGTATCAGAAGCAAAGTATTCAACTACTACGTTTTCAGTGTTCTTCCAGATGTTCTCCAAAAAGTAAGAAATTGCATGTTACTATAATGAAGACACTTTTCATTTTGTAACATTTTTCTGGAATCTTTTAGAATCGTGGGTCTATAAATTTGCCTTCAAATCTTTCTAAACTTTCCAAGCTGCAATGTCTAAAATCCTAAAGAAAAATTACCCCTACCAATTCTGTAACAGCAAAAAGCAAGAAATGTTTTGAAAAAAAAATCGGAGGGAAAAGTGAGAATTTAATTTTATAGAGAAAATTGATGCATATTCTAAGAATTCTAAATATTCTGAGAAATGAGGAAAACACTTACCATGAAAAAATTAAAAAGACATTTTTAATTAATTATATAGCTATTTTGCTTAAAACTGTTTCGTAAACTGTGCTTTATTGCATTTTACTTTGCTTATTTTTCAGATTCAAAACATTGTATAATATTGGCCAAAATGGAACTTTATAATATGACAGTGAAAAATAAAAATGCTTTATTTTAATGTTATTTCTTAAATATAATTCCATATTTTAATGAAATTTTAATTCATTATTTTAATGAAATTTATCAATGTTAGAATGTTCTAAAAAAACCGTCAAAAAATTCCTAGATCTCGGAATTAACAATTTTCTACAGAAACCGATTTTAAAATCACTAAAATGTTGATAAGTCGCCAAATTTACAACCATTTAATAAAAGAATTCACATTCCCAAAAGCGGAAAGTTGTTTGAGAGCTCTTTATTACAAAAAATTAAATAATTTCTAAATGCTTATGTTTCATTTCTTGCTCAGAAACTCTAGTATCCCACCATTTATATTACAAATACGAACGAATTATAACCCATGAACCCATTCAGCCATTCAAAAAATAACCATATTTGTCAGTGAATCACCAAATATATTCCTGCAAAATGCTAATTTACACTCAAAATGGCAGTTGTAAAAACAGACAGAAATTTCAGATGATTAAAATTAAGGACCTTCTACCGATTTTGGCCGAAATTAAGGACCAAAAATCGATTCCAAAAAACTTAAGGACGCTTAAAAGACCGTAACGAACCCTTTTTTATTTTTTTGGTTGTGCGTGTGTGGCATAGGCAATCTTTAATTTAATAGTGGATGCCATATCATTTTTTACAAGAAAGAGGTCAAACAAGTATGAAAAAATAGCAATAACATAAAACGTTATGTTAATGACAAAACCATTTGGAGGTGCAACGTTAAACAATGCAATAAGAAGAGAAGCCCGTGTGTTGGAAAGTAGTTGTTCCAGAATATTGTTTGTCACTGCTATAGATTTATATATCTTTGGGCAGAGGAGTTGACATCTATGAAAGAGTGTAACAAACAGCATAATATGTGGAAAAACACTGCAGTTGACAGGAACAATTACATGTGATAAAATAATAAGACGTATTCTTTAATATGTTCTCAGAAAACAACATGTGACTATTACTGTTATTAATACATATTGTGTTCATAAAACTGGTAACGCAACAATCCTGAGTTTGGCGTAGATTTAGGTCAAGATCTCAATAAATTTCAAAGGCAAACAGGTATAGGTCCTTCTTCATCAGGAGCAAAGAAATCTGCAAGACTTCTTTCATATGTTGTGTTGTTTATTTTTATATTCGCACTTCACGAGCTTGGAGAAATTATATAGCTGAGATATTGGCGCAAATCTAAAATCGCCAAATATGGTTGAGGGCCACTACAACAAACAAGTACTGAAAAACATTAAAAAAAAAACGAGAAACATACCAAACTAAAACATAAAATTAAGCAAAGCAAGGTTTGCATTTGTACTGCTTTGGGGCATAAATATAATCATGTCTTTCCCTTCACTGTAAATTTCTTAACTCTTGATGAAGAATGACTTGTACCTGTTTGCCCTCGAAACTGATAGTCTTGACTTAAATCTATGCCAAACAAAAGGTTATTGCTTTGTTTAATTTTAAGTTAACAGCCATTTGTATTTTGAACTCATATTTTGGGGGAAAATCTTAAACTCTGGAACCTGCTTTTTATTGAATTGCAGTGCAGTATTTTTAATGTTATGGGATTTGGCATAAAAATATGTGTTAATAAGCATAATATGGGAGCTTATTTGAAAGCTGATAAGCAATGGTGATGCAAAGTGAAAGAGCAAATTTTCATTTGAAAAGGAACATGATCCGAGGGCTCAGATATAACACTAATGATGCACTCATTTAACATCTTTTGAAAGGAAACAAGAACAGTTGAATTTGGACTACAAGACCAGTGGCATACTGAAGAGGATGCAGATCAGACAGGGCCTTCGAAAAACCTTAAGTTTTCGATTATATGTACCTATACATAGGAATATAAATTAAACGGTTCAGATGTCATCTTTAGGCAGTAAAAGTTGAAAAGAGAAAAGCTAAAAAGTGGTTTTCACTGAAAATATTAAAGTTTATTATAGAAATGGATTACAAGAATTAGTCATGACTTATTTTTGACACTTAAGACTATTTTGAGTGTGTTTCAGTTGCTTCTTGCAAGACTAGACTTTTTTAAGACTGAAGTTGATTCAAAGATATCTTCAATTAACAATGAGCTAAGTAAGACTTAACAGTATGGTAAGTCTTTCACTGAAAATGGACAGTTACATTTTCAGAGGAAACCAAAACTAAACACATTCATTTGGGGGGGGGGGCAAAGATGTTAAAAATATTTATAAAAAATAGAAAGCAGCAGATTAATAAACTTTTTTTAAATAAATTTCTTAAATATATGTACATCTGCTACATACAAGATGTTCTTTCTTTATTCTTAACATATTTTTTGTTTTCCAAGTCATCCTATTTAATTGTAATCAAATAATTAATTAAATACTTGTGTTGACATTTTTACATTGATCATTCCAATAAGGAAGCCTACAGGAAGATTTTCACCTCAGCCCTCCATACCTGTAGGTCTGCCTTTGTATAAGACAGTAATTTGTTGGAACAATTACTTGAGATATTTGTACCCACAGTATATAATTTTAAATAAAATTTTTCGGACCTAATAAAATTATTGAAATTCACAAAAGACTTTTTACAAAATAGCTTAAATATATTTTAATAATGCTCATCTGATAGAATGTACATGTAAGGTGACTGACCCAGATTTCGAAATTTGAAATTCGGGATATATGGCATCCCAAATTTCAAACGTCCCGATTTATATAAATAAATTTTTCAATATTTTTTATTACAAATAAATTATTTTATTACTATTTATTATTGTTATTGTGGTGGAGGTCTATCTATAAGTATCAAAACAAACAATTTTTTCAGAAGTCAAACAACAAAAATCAGCGTTATATCCACAAAATTTTCACAAGATTAGTTTCGATGGTTTTACCGAACCACCATCTTCAGCTGCAAAGCCGCAAATGAACCAGACAGGAAATAATGATTAGATAAGATAAGAAAGCCTGGACAAGAATAAGCAAGTGGCGCCATCTGTTGGTGAAACCAGAACTAAAACATAATTTCTTTAAAGGACGAAGGCAAATTTGGATTGGAATTAAGATCGTTAATTAAACAAATTTTTATTCATTTTTTAATAGTGAAACATTTTTAATAAATAAAGAACAAACCAAAACACAGTATTCATTTTTACACAAAATAAACCATAAATACCTCAAGGATTTAAAATAAAAAAAAAAAATAAATAAATAAATAAAGTTGAAAGGTTTCTGATTTTAAATTACGTCCAAAGAGGTGGCTTTTCTTTACATTTTATGTGTTACCTTTATTTATTAAATATCATGTTCTTTGCACTTAACGCATAAAATTCAGTTCAACACCAATATCGCAAAATATGAAATCGATAATAAAACAAATTTCAAATTCAAATTAGGGCTTCCACATGCTCATATTCTATGGAAGATTATATTTTTCAAATTTTGGTACGGTCTCTAAGTACTGTCGTATTATCACAATGCTAGAAACATGCATACATTTATGTAGATTCTTCATTATTTAATTTCTTTCAATATAATACAGGGCAATAATATTTAGTGGCAATAATTTGAAAAATGAAACAACACTTATCGTGAACCGATGCAAAATGCCAAAATGAAATTAATAGTCCTTCTAGGCAAATTGCCCCTTTGGACTAAAACCATTTTAATTTCGGAGCGCGCATTACTCTGTTGCCATTCGATTTATCTTTCAGATTTAATTAAAATACTTCGTATATGCTGCCAAAAGCAGTGTGATGCGAAGCTGCCGAAAGTAAAATGTTTGTATTTTCCATGTGCCGTTGTGTTACCATTCAGCAAGATTGACAAAGTAAGCAATTTAAAACCAGTAAACGAAGTTGGTTAACATATTTTTTTTTAACTTTTAATGTAATTGGTTTGAATAAAGTTGTTTTTAATTTTATCTGGTGTGACTGAATTTGTGCTAATAATTCCGTACGTAAATTCTGAGTATTCATTATCTTCTGTACTTCCATTCTATATTTATTGCCTTGTAAAAATATCGACTGAAGCTCCTTTATCTTGATTTTTTTTCCCTCTTCCTGTGGTTCTTTGAGAGAAGATTCTAAAAGTGATTTGCCTTTTATCGTTCTCGACGCAAAATGCCAAAACGAAATTAATAGTCCTTCTGGGCAAATTACCTTTTTGGACTAATAATAAATTTGTAATTCTTCTAAATTATTTTGATAAAGCAACTTTATATTTCTCTGAAGTATGAATACTTCTTAGAACATCTTTTTCTTTTTTGATCGTCTTATAAGAGACCGTACAATTTTTATAAAAATTTATTTTGTTGATTAGTATACCATTCGAAGTATCCACTTTAAGCTGAGATTTATCTCTAGCCCAAAAACTATTCATACTGCTAAATACTTGCTCAGTTGCAGGCAGGAAGACAAAATAAACACTCTGGTAGTTTTAAAACATTTGAACTAGGCATCTGGTTATTAAAATATGCAGTTATTTCCATCTGCCTCTGAACTGGCCATAACTTATTTTTTTACCATTCCACTAATTTTTGTACTGTGATATATTGTTTAAAGTAAACATATTAATCATATATATTAATTTCCAATAATTTATGGTTTTGTGCCAATTTATTAATAAAAAAGCTTTTCAATTTGACTCCAAGTAAGATATTTCATTCATTAGCTGTACATTTCTATCTCCTGCAATTCTTTTTTATCATTTCTCCAAATAAGTAGCAGCAGTTGGATAAAATGAAACAATAGCTTTTCGAAATTCAATAACTTTGTATTGTGGCACGTCTGCATTCTCCGAGTTTTTTTTTTTTTTTTTTATATATTTGTTACCCTTTAGCTTGCTCAATATTGAAGCTTTCAGAGTATCTATTGAAGCAATTACACTGGTGTGCAAAACTTAAGCAACAATGCAAATTTTAATCAGATAACCATGCAGTTGCAGAAAAGGGGTTCTTGCTATCAGTACAATGAACACGCAGTTCAGTAGAAAGGTCATGCATATGCAAATGTCCGGAAAAACACATCACAGGCTACGTGATCGTACGCAAAACATGTGCGCTCCACTCGAGACTACCATAAAAGGAAGGACAAAGACGCAATTAAAGACATTCTCTGCAAGTACAAGTAAAATCTTTTGTGAAATATGGCTAGAAGAAATCATCTGGATGACGTAACGAGTGGAAGAATGATCGGAAAGCTGGAGGAGGTGCGTAGTGTGACAACTGTGGCTGAAGATTTCAAAGTCAACAAAAGTGTCATTTTGTGGGCTTGGAAAGCCTTCCAAACCATAGGTACAGCTATTAGAAAGGTTGGTGGTGGCCGCTCCAGGACAACAACTGCAGCAGATAACCGATATATTGTCCTACAGGTGAAAAAAACCCAAAACCAGTCAGCAAGCTCCACAGCTCAGCAACTGTGTACAGCAGCGGGCGACAATTGTCGTGGTTTACTGTGCCCAGACACCTTCACAAAGAATGGCCTATTCGCCCGCCGTCCTGAATGCTGCATTCCTTTGAAAGTTGGCCATTGCTGCTACCGTTTAGAGTGGTGCAAGGAGCGCAAAAACTAGGCATCTCATCAATGGAGTCGTGTTCTCCTTATGGATGAGAGTCGTTTTAGTGCCCCAAGCGATTCTCGATGCCAACTCATTTGGAGAGAGGTATGGACACGGTTTAATCTCAGTAACATCATGGAAAGAGACCATTACGGTGTCTCGGAGATCTCGTCTGGGGAGGCATTATGCTGAATGGGCGGACAGAGCTCCACGTTTTTGACAGAAGTTCTGTAACCGGAGATCGCTATTGTCAGGAGGTGATCCTTCCCTATGTGTGTCTGTTTCGAGGTGCTATTGGTGTTTTTGGTGTATTTAATTATGGCAAAGCACACAAGGGTTATCTGCCTAAGGGGAGGGATGCCTTCGTGAAGGAACTTTCTAAGGGAAACTGGCTCGTATACACGTTACACATGGGAAAAAACACGAAAACATCCATGCAACCAGCCCGTTCGCGGAATTCGAATCTCGGACCGAACTACCAGTGTTCAGCGACTTTACTGCTCAGCCGCTGGTGACCCGAGGTGCTATTGGACCAGTCGTTTTTATGGATGACAATGCACGGCCACACCGGACTCCTGCTGTTCAGAAGCTACTGAAAAGTGAAGATATTACTCGAATGGATTGGCCAGCATACTTCCCTGATTTAAATCCCATAGAACGTGTGGGATGCTTTGGGGAGACGCCTTGAGGCACGATTACATCCTCCGACGAACACTCAACAACTGAAACAGATGCTGATTGAGGAATGGCCACTCTCACCTCAAGATCTGTTGGACAATCTGGTGCTGAGTATGGGAAGACGGTAAAAAGCAACCATTGCAGTAAGGGGAGGGCATATCCCATACTAAGGAACATCTGCTTGTTCTTCCTCTTATACAGACAATCATGCGTAACGATACTATGAGTTCAAAAACCTGTTATTGTTTAATTCCATACTGTATGCATCGTATTAATTTTTGTGCAATTATGCTTTTGTCATCATTTAAATACAAAATGTTTTCTCTTATTTCTGAATTTCATGTCTCTCAGATGATATCTCGTGGATTTATGTCAAAAAGAACACCTGTTGCTTAAGTTTTGCACACCAGTCTACATCAAATACAGATGCAGCTTGATTTTCAGTTGTTGTAATGCCTTTATGAATTAGTAAAAACCTGAGCATAAAATAAAATGTAGCCAAACTTCTGCCACTTAATTTTCAAAGAATTTTAAAATAAGCATGGAACACTTTTCTAAACATAAAAAGTATGCCCTCAGAGGTAAAAACTTTTCGAGTACCAGGAAGTAATGCTAACCGTCTTGTTTGTGAATATCCTAGTATTGCTGGAAAATCGGTTTCTACATAATCACAGAAATGTTTCAGGGTTTCTACTTTAGCAGTATAAGATTTAAAGCAGCGAATCTCAACCAGTGGTATGCAAAGAAACAAAGCATTTTTTAAAATTAAATTCAAAAATTAGATAGCCCAACTTTTAAAGTTTTTTCTCTAATACTCATAAATTAGTGCAATCTGAGCTTTCTTCAAAGTCAATAGCCACTGATAGACTTTAGCAAAATAATCCACTTTTATTTTCACAAATATTCTTTTAGCCATAGGCATAACAACATTTGTCATAAATGATGTTTTTAAAGCGAGTAATAAATTTCGTATTTAATAGGAAATAACTTTCTATAAAATGATAATAGTATCTCATTAATTCTTTTAGATTTATTAGCATTTGTACATTTTATTTTGACACCATTTCCATGCTCGCATTGCACTATTTTCAATTAGAATCACTCTTCCATGTTGTTTTGCTGTCTTTCACAGCAGGTCTTTTGTCTTATTGTTGCTTTGTGTTCTTCACTTTTCTATGCGATTTGAGAATATCATAATTTATTTTTGAAGAACTCTTAATACATTGCACATTTAAATATTTGTGAAAAAATAATAAAATAAAGTTAGGTTTTCAAAATGGAAAAAGTGACTAAGTGGAAAAGTGATCATTCACAGGTCAAGGATATAGGATAATCTACTAACACTAAGAATACTGAAAGGAAAATTTTTTAATAGAAAATATAATGATAGTTATTTTTTCATTTAGGTTTACTAGGAATGGGGATGAAATGAACCCTCAATGCGATTTAAAGAATACATCTGAATATTTTAAGAGGAAATTATCGGAATTCAAAAAGAGTAAACAAATAATGAAAGGTTTTGTTGCTTCGAATGAAAAGGCTTTGGAAGCTAGATACCTAGGTAAGCCTAATAATTGCCAAGACTGGGCAGGCTCACACTATTGGAGAAAACCTTGTATTACAAAAGCAGCTAAATTTAAGATTATTCATCGAAAATGCGGCTAATGAACTTTAAAATATTCTGTTATAAAATGATACAGTAAAAGTCGAATTCATAAAATGGCAAATTCCATAAAAAAGACATTTATTCAAAAACTAAAGCACAGTGAGTATTTCGCATTCAGTTGGATGAAAGTACAGAAAAAACGAACTTTGTTCAATTATTAGTTTACATATGTTTCGAAGATAAACAAATTGCCAAAGAGTATTTATTTTGTGAAACTCTTCAAGATCGAGCAACTGCAAATGAAATTTTTGGAACAATTGAGAATTTTATGTCTGAGAATGACATTTCTTGGAATAAGTGGATTATTGCATGCAGTGACAGAGCTCAGGCTTTAACAGAAAAACATGCATGTGTGATTTCTCAAATAAAAAGAGTCGTACTTGAAACTAAATTTACTCACTGTTCAATTCATACTGAAGCTTTAGTAGCCAAAACGATCTCTGAAAACCCAAAAACTATTTTGAATCAAGCTGTGAAAATTGTTAATTTTATTAAAACCAAGTTTTAAATTCAAAAATATTTATGATTTTATACCAAGAGACAGACAGTGAACATAAAACGCTTTTGTTACATTTCGAATTAAGGTGGTTATCCAGAGGCAAAGTTTTAAATCTTTTTTAACTTTGATCAGAAATTCAAATTTTTTTCTGTGATTCAAAATTTGAATTGCAAAAATTATTAGTGAATTATTAGTGAATTATGGTTGCCACGTTTAGCATATTTAGCTGATATTTTTGGAAAGTTAAATGAATTCAATTTAGGATTACAAGGACAAAGTGTTAATTTGTTTACCATTAGAGATAAAATAAATGCAATGACAAAAAAAAAAAAAAAAAAAAACTCAAACTAATAATCAAAGAGTTGGATAATAATTTTATGGTTTCTACCACTTTTAGAAAGTTTTCTAACCGAAAATAATTTGCAAATAAAAGAAGAATTAGCATTGACATTAAAAATCATCGTTTTTCATTGATAAATAACTTCATTGTTTTTAATAAATAACTTCATAAATAACATCAACGTGTATTTTTCTGAGGATTATGAAAAAGAAAATTGGATTAGAAATCCATTTTGTTCAAATGTACCTGAAATTTTATCTCATGAAGAAAAAAAAAGGACAACTGACAGAAATTTCTTGTGACCGAACTTGAAATTTCCTGTGAACTGAAGATTTCAAAACTTGTTAATTTTTGGTTTTAAAAAAAAAAAAAAAAAAAAAAAAGGCATTTAAAGGCATTTAAATAAAGCTGTTAAATTTTTACTACCTTTTTCCACAACCTATTCGTACGAATAAGGATTTTCTTCCGTGAAATTTTCTTCTTGAAAAAAAAAATACATAGCAAAATTAAAAGCAGATCCTAATTTACGGTTAAAACTAAGAGAAATAAGACCCAAACATAAAGAAATTGATCACTCTTAAACAGGCCCACATTTTGCACTAAATTTTAGAATTAGTATTATAACTCAAATTTTGATAATTAAAATCATAACCAATCTTTAATATTTTTATATGTGCATATTTAATACAAATAGCCAATAGATTGTGCAGATGGTAAAAAATACAGTCAAAAGTCGTTAATTCCGACACCCATAATCCGGAATGATCTATAATCCGGACCTCAAAGCTAAAAACTTTCTGCGCATGTGCCGTGTTAGCACATGCTCCCAGGCGTTTTACGCGTGCGCGTAAGAACTTGACTACTGCGCATATGCGTGTGAGCAAGCGCAGAATACGTTTTCGCCTGCGCGTTTAATGTATAACGGACGGTGTAAGCTAAAATTATCTAATTATCTATTTCAGTTAATGTTAATGATTGTGTTGTTCCTTAATCTTCGAATAGGATCCCGCTTATTATTTTTTGCAGACTGTAAGAGCAATTTTATAAAAGTAAACTTGAACTTTCGATTATGTCAAATAGAATTTCCGATGCTGGAACTTCCAAAGGATCTACAAAACGAAAGTATGTTTCAATGTCCAACAAACAAAAAGTGAAATTGCTGCAAAAAATGGATAAACCCATGAAGAATGTGACAGAGAGGTTAGTGAAAACGAAAAAATTTCGATTAACAAGTTAGTCGGTATTCTCGGCACAGCAATTAACGGGACTTGAACAGCAGAACTTTTTAACTGAACAAGAAATTATGTCTGTTTATAGAATTAAAGAGAAAGTATTATCACATAAAACGAAGCAACTTAAACAACTTACATTGAAAGAAATGTTTAATAAAGTAAACAAATAAATATTAAGCTTTTTTTCTGTAAATTTTGATACCCTTTAGATAATAATTGTTCTTTATTTCATAAATTACGGTTTCATATTTTTAATTTTAGAATTTCTGCATGCCATCTTACGAGATTTAAACTGATGATCTATAATCCGGAAAAATCGATAATCGGGAATCGAAGCCCGACGAGTCCGGATTAACGACTTTTGACTGTATACCTTTTCAATATTTCTATTGAGAAACGGAAAAATAATCACTGTAAAATGTAGTGGTGGTACCAAAGTTTTTCAATTACTGTTTAGATGGTGCACGTTAGTCAAAAGGTTGAGAACTGCTAATTTAAAGTATATCTTAGAAATAACATTTCTATATCAACTGGCAAAACAACAGCTGATGTTTTTATAGTATGATGGACAATACACGCTACTCATCCCACTCTAATTAAGCCATAAGTTTCTGTTTAACAAAAACATTTTATCCACATTTTTCAGAGTTTCAGAGATTCCTCCAAAGTTAGAATGGATATTATTGGCACAAAAACCAATAACTTTTTCTTTTAAATTATTTTCTTCAAGTAATTAATTAGTTGTTGACAATATCGGATGTTTCACCAAGTAAGGATATAAACTATACAATTTTTACTCTAACTCCATAACTATAATCTATAAATCTAACGAGTATTGAAAAAAGTTTTATTTCCTTGTGATTTAACACATCAGTTAAGAAAAAAACAAGTGAACATTTTTCCAAATCATTGTGCACAGCTCTTTAAAGCATAATGCATGAAAATATTTAGTATTACTGCTTCGGTCTTGGTTTGTGCGCATATAAACTTAGGCTCAAATGCCAATGAAGCAGCTTGGACATAAAATCCATACACCTAAAGCTATGGTTGTGGCAGGCAATATGGTATAAAAAAGTACCTTCTACTGCATTTATAATTCTTCTTCCTCATCACCCTATTTTCTCCTGTTTGAAGAAATGCTTTGATGACAAGCTACATGCAGCAGCAGAGTTTGAGATTTCATGTTTATTACCATTTATATGAAGATTAATATCTCGTATATCCAATATGGCTTATTGAAAATTTTGAAGAACATATATTGCACCATACATCGGAATTTCAATATTTTTCAATAAATGTGTATTCCTTCTGTAGGTCTTCGTTAAAAGTACACTTCCTTTTTTTGAACCCATTCCTAAAAAATATATGATAATCACTATTGTCAAATTTGTGCCATGTAAAAACAGGTTGATGTGTGAACATGGAGAGAATAGGGGGCGAAAAGGGGTTTCTTTTATTATTATGTATGGTTTTTTATTATTATTATTGATGTTTCTTGCCTTAGTAATGTTGTTAATTTGTTGCTGTTTCATGTAATTATTACTGCACTGCCATTTTTCAAAAAGACTGTCATCTTTTCCTTCCTAAGCTTATAAGGTATTTCTCCCAACTTCTTAGCATGCCTTCGTGTAGTAACGACCAGCACACTCGGTGCATATTCGTAAAATCTGTGGTTCGAATCGCGGCGAGGGCAATGCTCATTTTTCATGTCTTCTCTTGCTTCGAAATAACCTAATGTCTCTACAAGCTGGTGAAAAATTAGTCACCAATGACTGGGGACTTTTCAGCAGAGGTGGGTGAATAATCAGGTAGTACAATCAAATTATATACACACAGAAACAAAAAATAATAAAGCTGAATTCAAGTAGCAGTATATTCACAATCAGTATATAACAATATACATATATATATATAACTTATTTACTAAAGAAATATTGATTATATTATCTCCTAAGATTAGGAGATTAATTTTAGTATAATTATCTAAAAAGAGTGAATCCATAGTTAGTAAATTTAATTCCGAAACCTGTTTTAAAGTAACTTGAATGCAAATTGTTAAAAATGTTTAACTGGGACTTGAATTAAATCATGAATAACAAAATTTCAATTGTAAAAAGAAATTAAATCAAAAGCAAGTAACCATTGCCATTGATCGGAAATTAGTTGACTTTTCAAGGGGAACAAGCCAACTCCCATTCAATGAACAATAATTAAGAAATAAATACGAAGCTGTTTCGTCCTTTACTCAAGTAATAAAGGGATGCCAAACTGGCAATTTAAGTTAGGCAAAATATTTCCGTGAATTGAAGGGATCATGAACCAATGCAGAGCACTAATGAATCCATTCTGATTAAGCATTTTCGCTAATTCAATTTTAAGTGAAAAGCAATTTATGCAGTAAAATTGATAAATTACTTGAGTGATTGTCCCCCGACACCCTCGTGTTTATGTATTTTAATTCAAAACTATTTGTAAAAATTAAACATTGGAAATCGGCATTATGAAAAAGAACTCAAATTAATTGAAATAAACATTAGAAAATTACAAAATATAAGAAATATAATGCAATCTTTGCAAAAACAAATCAAAAAAGTAAAAATATAAATTAAAAATATATATAAAATAAGAAAAGGGAATGTACATGAAGATATAAAAGGCCAGAAAAAGCATTAATTAACTTGTGTTCTTTCTAGTGGGAAGTGGGCAAAGCGTTTTCTTCGCGTCTTACTCAGAAGGGTTGCGTTTCCGAAATTCTTGATCGGCAGCGAGGGCTTTGAATTATATCAGTTGGCGAAACTTGTGTGAAGTAATTTATGGGAGAGGGAGTGACTAGGAATGCTTGAGGGATGTTTCTTGTCGGAATTAAACTTACTAATTATGGATTCACTCTTTTTAGATAATTCTACTAAAATTAATTTTAGGAGATAATATAATCAATATTTCTTTAATAAATAAATTACTATTAACTTACTTTGCAGCAATTGTGCAAGTAGTAGAATAACTCGATTTCACACAAAGTGAATTTAAGATCATACAACAATATATATATATAATGGTATATAACAATTTCTCACATATTCAGCATTAACCAAATTACTAAACATTTTCTTGTCAAAGGAATTTAACATAGAATTCTATAAACTTAATAATATAAATAAGGAAGTCAACAAGTATACTTCATTGCTTAATTTTCAAAAATATTTTACCTTCATCTATGGGTTTTTTATCTTCTCCATCTAGATCAATTAAACTGCGAAGAATTTTGAAAACTTTCTTTCTATAATCAGTTACTTGACACACATCACAATTAACTAGTAGCAGTGACTGTAGTTTCTTCAGTTTTGTCTACCGCAAAAAAAAAAAAAAAAAAAAAAAAAAAAAAGGTTCATATATAAACATAATTGTATGAAAAGGTAGCAGGGAGTAAAATTACAATACACTCATATGAAGTATAAAATGCATACTAATGAAGTGGACACAAGAAGTAAATCACTGTGATTTTTCACAACAGATAACAGTAGCAGTCGCGTGTCTTGCCCCCCCCCCCAAAAAAAAAACACCGTAAGATTTCCATGTTATTTTAATTAATTTTCCATATCACCAAAAATATTTTACTTCTCTTCTTTAACAAAAACTACACCTTTAAATCAGGAAATTGAATCTTAAACTTTAAAACTGAATTCAGAAAACTTTGGCATATGTTTCTGCAATTCACCTTTAATTATAATAATGATACATACAGAAAAATACCAAAATGTTTTTGAACAAAATTAATATATAGCATAAATTTAAAATAATCTGTTATGTAAAAGCTGGCAATCTATATGTTTGTGCAAAATTTCATCACAGCCTTTATGATAAAATTCATAATGGCTGTGAATTTCATTTGGCTTGAGAATTTTTCAAGTTTGCATGATTGTATAACGGATGAAATAAAAAAATATCATACAATTAATTGGGAGAATGAAAGTAAACACTGGTAGAATGGCAGTATATTTAAAAAAATACATTTGATCCTTTGATGATGTGCTTTCTGATCATATAGCTACCAAAATAAACCAATGCATATCTATAGATAATATAAATTCTTGAGAAAAAAAAGGTACTTGTTGTCTCAAAACTTTATATACCTTTATGCAGGCTCTAAAAGGCAACACCTTCCATTACAGAAACAAATACTGCTTTAAACCCACATTTAATTAACTGTCTATTGCACCATCTGATGAAAGTTAGTTAATTAGCCTAACAGTATGAAACACAAAACAGTTACAAACAAAATCCTAGAACCATGAAAAAAATTATCAGCACTAAGATCTCTTTCCATCCCCTGCAGCTTTTCACATTGTATCACCAAATATTTTATCTCATTTGGTAGCCATTTTCGCTCAGAATACAAAATTCCATATTCTTAAAGAAAAATCCATGATCTTTCTGATAATCTGCATTTCCCTGAAAAATACAAAGCAACGTACTATGTGGCCAGAACAGACAACCCCTGACATTGCCAATGTTATGCACGTACATGCAGCTGAAAAAGCTTGATTTCTGCTTTCAAATTCAACAGTAATTTTCCTGATTAATGTTTGTTCTTCTTGCATTCAAGTACATTTTTCCCCCTCATAAGGAATCCTAATGGAACTGTGGAATTTACTGGCTGATGAAAAAGAAAGCTTTGCATTTCTTCAGAAACATGGTGTTTTGTTCAACGATAGAGAATTCAAAAATTTGCAAAGCATGAAGTTATACTTCTTAAGTGATGGATTTTATGTACTGAAATTTGTGTATGATGCTCATGTGTGCCATATTTTTAAGTGAAAACAAGTGACAGTGTGCACAACACCAATTTCTGCAAGACGCTGAATTTGTGCAACACTCCTTTTTTTTTTTTTTTTTTTAAGCTAAAAAAAATTGCTCTGTACATGGGGAGAACAATGCCTAAAAAAATTACGTGCTACACTATGGCCGTTTCTTGCATTTTCATTAAATTGATAGCTGTTTTATGTAATTCTTAGTTTGTGCCATTTTTCAGCATCTTAAATTGGCCTAAAAAATACAAAACTACTTTTTTTTTTTTTTTTTTTTTTTTAATTTTAAACAGAAAAAGATCTTGCAGAAGAAATGAAAATAGAAAAAACAGAGAAGGAAGACTGCTAATCACATTTCAAAGAGAGAAAGCAATAACAATGTGCAAAGATTTTTTTTAAAAAAAGGGAGAAAAAAAGAAAAATGTTCATTCCATTAAGTCAATTCATAATGCTGATGTGGCTTAAGTAGCAAGTAAAATTTTTAAATGATAAAACCAAACAGTACTAAATTACAACAACAGTACAGTGAAAGACATATATTGCCTTGCTAAGATGCTCAATTTAAAAACCAAGATTCTCACGAAAAAGTATACTAGAACGTTTCATTTTTTATTAAATACACTTATCTACAACACTATTTGAGTCTTGATAATAAATAAAAAATAAAATTTAGAATTCAGGACACTTTTCTGCGAAAGGGGTTCCAGTTGCCAAATGCAGTAGCTTGTTTATATCGCATCATAAATAGCTGAACAATGACACTGTTGCTAGTAAAAACAAAGAATAAACATCAATCCAGAAATTTTCTCAGCAAAAGTATATTTACAGCTATCCATTGGTGAAACTTGGCGATTTTTGGCGGTACATAGATACAGAGTTTGTGCAATTCTTTGACTTCATTTATGGTTCTTCCGCGAAAAATCGCCAAATTATTTTACAATGTTACAAGTTGCTTAAGCAAATGAATTTGCTGTTACAAGATACGATGAACACCTGCAAATTAAGTACAATCTTACTTATCTTGATATGCAATGCCTTCCGCAAAATGGTGAAATAAACATCAGCACAGCACTGACTGCCCCAATCTAGATTCCTACTTCACTGAATTCATATGAGGATGATTGTTTGAAAAGAAGCAGATGTTTTCAGTAATGTCAAATTGGCAGTTTTATGCTTTTTATATTAGAAGTTAATTTCATAAAATCTTTTATATTATTTTATTAATTCTAGACTTAAAAGTCTTATTTTCATGAAGTTCTACATTCTCTCATAGTTATCACCATTTATTAACATTTCACATCTACATTAATGTTTGGCACTAAGTGGTGCCTTGTTAACAGAAGGGTACCAAATTCAGATTTGATTAACACTCTAAAAATTTTTAATATTATAATACACATAAAATTATTGAATTAGAAACCATTTTAATATTGGATGATTGCTTCCCCAATAACACTCCTCCTAAGGACAAGAAAAAAGCAACCTACAGAAATTCAGCTCCACAAGCAAACGTACTCAATGTGAAAGTATGCATTTATACATTTATTGCAAAGACTGAAACTTTGCATTAATGTATTTCTGTTTCAAAATTTAGCACATGCCCCCCAAAGAAAACTTATGTAACTATATTTCTTAATTGTTTTCAAAGTTTTAAATTGTTTGTGATATTAACTTATTTTAATACTTATTCTTTAACTACTCAGCACTGTGTGCAATTGTTAAAATTTTAATTTAAAGTAGTTAAGATTCTATTAAAAATACAGGCAGAGCACTTTTTTAAGATTTAGCTCTTTCACATTCTGCAATGCTACTGAAAATAAATGTCACTTACAAAAGCAACAGGATAAAAAGCAGGTAGTTTTTACCATTATCATTGCAGATGGATATAACTATTAATAAACATGCATAAATTTTTCAAATAAACTTAAAACTTACCATTGGTTTGAGAGGCCCAACGTCTTTTATCCTATTATTGCTCAAGTTGAGATGTGTAAGATTTGAACACCCACGGAGATAAAATAATGTATTCGCAATACTATTTGATGAAAGGTCCAACTAGAGCACACAAATAAAAATTTTAAAAACAATTTATCATGCACAAAAAAAACATTTCACTACAATTCATAATATATAAATTAATTTACAAGTAAAAATTACATGTATATGTATATCTTTGTGCATGTATATATTAAGTCATCCAGAAAAGTTCTGCATTTTTTGTATGATTATTATAAGCAGTAGTACAAAAACATAAATTTCAGTCAATTACATACGCATCATGTTGTTCTATGACTTTCTGCTTTCCAGCACATGAAAAATTCTTTTTTTTTTTTTTTTTTTTTTTTTTTTTTTTTAATCAGCTTTATTCAAAGAACTTAAAGTACTGTTTGACAATCTCCAAACAACTGAACTCTGGCCATTCACAGAATTTTGAAGTCACAGACAAAAATTCAAGGGATAAGGTTTATTGAATGCAAGAAGTGAGACAAAACATTACAGCCACACATAATAAATCCTTGGCATTCATTGACCACTTGGAGAAAGTGCAGAATTGCCCACTGCTTGGTACGTTTTTAAGAATTTCACATACTTGGTATGCACGTACACATCAACCTATTTTCACTTAAAAAACATATCCCAGAATTGCACAAAAGTGGCATTGTGACTTTGTCCACGTACATATTGATTTATTTTCACTTAAAAAGCCAAAAATTTGACAAAAATCCAAATCTTCTTACTCTTGTAAAAAGCACCAAACAAATAAGTGGGCGATTCTGCACTTTAGCGGACCACTTTAACTATTACTCAGTTCTTAACACTTTGCTTCAGTTTCTGATTTTAAAACTGCAATTAGGAAATAATATTTTCCAGATTTATTGTTTGATACAGTTGAACAATTAATTCATAGTGATTAATTCATAGAACAATTAATTCCTTTATAATATCACCATGCATTAAAGTATTACTTTTTTGTGATTGTAGCTCCCTCTCAATGTTATTAAAGATTTTATTTAACCTTAATTCATGATCTTTTCCTTGTAACATTATTGTTTATTATCCCCTTCTCAACTCCAGTAATGATTTAAAAAAAAAAAAAAAAAACACTTTTTTTTTTCAGCTATGAAACCCACGTCTAAACTCAAGCAAACATATTCTGCTATGTAAAAATATTAGCATACATAACTCCAGCTTACATAACTCAATCTTCTTCTAAAGATCATGTACTGCAGTGTACTTTTTGGAATATTTAGTCTACCTGATAGCTGCTGAACTGGATAATGTGGATTTTTAATGATACCTTCTTTTAACAGGTTTTTGTCATCCAAAGCTAGTGTTATCTTGCAGACTTAAATTTCTCGAACCACCTCCAAACTATGCCACCAGAAACAGAAATTTGTTCATATATAGCTAAATTTTGGAAGCAGTTTCACTAGAATATTATGTTTTCCAAAATCGAAATACATGCTTTGATGAAAATGAACCTATGAATTCTCCATTGAAATAAAAACTATGCACAATACATGCTAGAATTACTCCAGGAGAGAATAAAAAACCAAACTTAAACATATGCCTTGATCTAGTTTAAGCCACTTCTTATTAGCAGTAACAAAATAATTAGAAAACAATGCACCTCCATTTGAAAAACTGCAGAACTCTCCAATTGACCCAATATGCACACACTCACATATATACACCTTCATTGTATAATTTAAATATTTTATAGAAAAAAAAAAAAAAAAAGCAACTACATTTTTGTGAAATTCATTATCTTGATACAGTTCTCTCAAAGCTTTCTGCTCAGTATATATCAAAAGTGCAGCAATTTAAAAAACTGTATTTTTATATTCAAGTAGTTTCTATATTTATTTTCACAAATGCATTTTAAACCAATATTTTTAACATATAAATTCAAAATCTTTTTATCTTGCACAGTATCAATCACAGAACAGAAACAATAAATTTTAGCTTTGGTTACCTAAGTTTTCATAGCTTCTTTCTTAAACCAGTAACATAAAATATTTTTTACTTAATAAGATAGAAACAGAAGGTGAATTTTCAAACCTTTTTAAATTTTTTAATAGAAAAATACACAAAATAGCTTGGGTGTGTCTATATTTTAGGATGCCCCTTAGTTTATTGCCAAGTTGTTGTTTCATTTAATGCTAAATTGTTGTTTCATTTATGAACCTGAGTAGTTGAATGTTATGGAAACCTTATTATGACCTTATGACCTGACTGCAGTGAATTTGACCAATGGGAAAATATTCGTATGGGCTTATTTTTGTGTTAGATGTCAGTTAGAAAGTACATTGCTTATTTTGTGCTTTGCATCATAAAATAGCTGCTGGTGGTAAACTGTGTGTTTGGTGGTACAGAACAAGAGAATGGTTAAGGACAGAAGAAAAGAAACTTTGTTGGATATAATTCAATAAAATATTTTACCTGGAACAACAATCATATCCAACTGCTGGAAGCCATGTGACTGTCTTTTTGAAAATGGCTTCGTTTACTTCTCAGTAAATCACACAGTGACATTTAAGGATCTGGAAACCAGAGTTAAGGAATTTTGTGTGACACAGACTGAGCACACAGAAATTCCTAAATATGGTAAGTCTATATTTCCTTTTTGCAGTACGTTTATGCGATAACATGCATTTCCTTTTTGTGTTTTTCCCCCTCTTTCCTAATGGCAGATTGTGAACAATTACAGTGCAACCCTGTCCATTAATCTATACACAGCCAGGTGAGGTGGTCTCTTTATTATGGAGGCACCTAATAGATGGGCCATCATCGCCTCCTATGAAGGGACAAACAGTTACAACCATGCCTTCTCCGGGATTTGAACCCAAGCTCTTCTTTCATTGTTTGATTTAAAATTAAGTTTATTGAGATTATATATTGAGGAATTATAAGCCGAATAAAATAAAAATATCTGCCCTGAAGATAAGGATAGTGCTGACAGATCAACTTCCAGTTCATTGTGTGCCGCGACATCCCCCCCCTCCCGCAGAGCAGCATGAAATTGATAAACAGATTTCGGAATGGTTAGAGAAACAAAGGATATGCCTTTATCCATTTTTTGCAGCAATTCCACTTTTTGTTTCATGGGCATCGAAACATGCTCTCACTTTGTAGATCCTTTGACAGCTCCAGAATCGGAAATTCTTTTTGACATAGTCGAAAGTTCAAGCTTACTTTTATAAAATTGCTCTAACAGTCTGCAAAAAATAATAAGACGGATCCAATTCGAAGATTAAGGAATAACGCAATTTGCAACATTAACTGAAACAGATAATTAGATAATTTTAGCTTAGCTTATACCGTCTGTTATATATTAAACGCGCATGCGTAAATGTATTATGTGCATGCGTAAAGGTCTTATGCAACATGCATTTATGCATGCGCAGAAAGTTTGTAGTTTTGAGGTCCGGATTATAGATCATTCTGGTTTATGGACGTCCGGATTAAAAACTTTTCACTGTATAAATCCACTACAGTTGTGGTGATGGTTTAATAGTTTTCTATAGGAGGGCGAGGAATTGCAAGAAAAAGCTCTATGTCTATAGTAGAGATTTTACACCCATGTACAGATATGTAGATTAGATTCTGCAACCCCAAATACGGTTCCCCCGAGTTCTGAGTCCAAAAGTCCCAGAATTTCTCTTCCTCTTGTAAATGACAGTGGTCAATCTCATCAAGCCACTATGATGGCTAAAATATGCAAACAGAGGTTATTATTTGAGCTGATTGATTGTATCATATTTACCTAACCTAAATTCCATACAGCACGTCTGGGATATTCTAGGTCTGCAACTCATCAGACCCTTCCTCGAAGCATCTAGATATTCTCTAAAAACCTACAACCCTCTTCTGCTTTTTAAGAATAACATTTGCTCCCATAGAACTTTACTGATTATTCAATTAGCAGTATGGAAAGACATTTTAAAGTGTAAATTTCTGCTAAAGGAAATCATATGCTCTATTATGTAATTATATCTTTAAGAACAGATTGAATGATGTTTCCTTTTTTTTTTTTTTTTTTTTTTCATAATTTCATATAAGGAATAATATTTTTGAATTACTGAAATACACAATGTCTTTATAAGTATTTAAACATAATTTAAATCTCCAATGTCCTTTTGTTCTGTAACAAAGGATTACTTAATTCTTTAACAAACAGAATCGCACTTAAACAACAAATTACAGGCTCTGGAACATAATAATACTCACAATTAAAAAATGAATACCTACTTTCTTTAAATTAAGTAATTTTGGAAAGCCTCTTAAGTTGTTGATGCCATTATTGCTTAAATTAAGAGATTCTAAATTCGTAAATTTTTCAAGAAGATTCAACTTTATTGGCTCACCACAGTTTTCAAGATTTAATTCAGTTACCTGAAAAACAAAATAGATTGTTCATAATACAGATGTTTTTAAAAAAACTCATATTACCTGTAAGAAAAGGGGGGAAATAAATGCATTCAATTCTTTTAACTCTTTCTTTAAAAAAAAATTTACTATTTCCAAACCTAATTTTTTTTTTTAAATTGCTGAAAATATATACAAAATAAATGCAAATAAAAATACAAAATATTTTTGTAAATAAGCAGTTTTTTCCCTTGGCTTACCAGTGGTCAAATATGCGATATCTCATCCACTGATCTCCGGTTTTCCCTACAATGCACCCAATTTTTAAATTTTTAAAAATACACTGACACTATATGTATTAATTCTATTGCTCTGAGTGATCTTAGATAAATAGCTACATAAAAATCATTATTAAAATTATGTAAAAAATGTTTTGGAAAATGTTTTTCAACCTTGCCGTTAAAACAGCTGGAACAATCTGCCTTCGACATCAAAGCATACATAACACATTTATCACAAAAAACGAAATAGTTTATTAGTTGTTTTGGGGGTATGAGGGGGGTTACTTTGTCAAAAAAAATTTTGGCTACAAATTTCAAAAATATCTCGAATAGTTTTTTAGTTGAAACACACCACATTTGAAAAATTTCAAACCATGGAACAATACAATGTCACATATCACATCTCTCACAATAGCAGGGCTGTGGAGTCGGTAGCAAAAATGACCGACTCCGACTCCCTCACATATATATATATACAGTCAAAAGTCGTTAATTCGGACACCCATAATCCGGAATGATCTATAATCCGGACCTCAAAGCTAAAAACTTTCTGCGCATGCGCCGTGTTGCCACATGCGCACAGGCGTTTTACGCGTGCGCGTAACACCTTGACTACTGCGCTTATGCGTGTGCGCAAGTGCAGAATACGTTTTCGCCTGTGCGTTTAATGTATAACGGACGGTGTAAGCTAAAATTATCTAATTATCTATTTCAGTTAATGTTAATGATTGCGTTGTTCCTTAATCTTCAAATTGGATCACACTTATTATTTTTTGCAGACTGTAAGAGCAATTTTATAAAAGTAAACTTGAACTTTCGATTATGTCAAATAGAATTTCCGATGCTGGAGCTCTCAAAGGATCTACAAAACGAAAGTATGTTTCGATGTCCATCAAACAAAAAGTGGAATTGCTGCAAAAAATGGATAAAGACATGAAAAAGGTGACAGAGAGGTTAGTGAAAACGAAAAAAATTTCGATTGACAAGTTAGTCGGTATTCTCGGCACAGCAATTACGGGACTTGAACAGCAGAACTTTGTAACCGAACAAGAAATTATGTCTGCTTATAGAATTAAAGAGAAAGTATTATCACATAAAACGAAGCAACTTAAACAACTTACATTGAAAGAAATGTTTAATCAAGTAAACAAATAAATATTAAGCTTTTTTTTTTTTTTTGTAAATTTTAATACCCTTTAGATCATAATTGTTCTTTATTTCATAAATTACGGTTTCATATTTTTAATTTTAGAATTTCTGCATGCCATCTTACGAGATTTAAACTGATGATCTATAATCCGGAAAAATCGATAATCCGGAATCGCCGAAGTCCCGACGAGTCTGGATTAACGACTTTTGACTGTATATATGTAAACATATACACATGGGTTACAGCTTATTTTTTTAATATAAAAGAAGTAATAGATGCTACAGAAAAAAAATTGATGGCATAGCAAATTATTTATATTAATTAGCATTTATTATCAAATGGAAAAACTGGCATTAGTTATTTCTAAGAAACAATATACTTCTTTTAACTTTTCAGAATAGATTTTTATAAGTTCTAAAAGCAGTGTCTTGCAAGCGCAATCATATTTCTCTATTTCTTCAAAGGCCGTGTAGAAATCTTGTTTGTATTTTTTCATTTTTATATCTAAAGGCTCTTGTTGTTTATTTTCATTCGCTCTGCCTTAGCCTTTTCAACATTATGCAAAAATATGATACGCCTTGTTTCAATTTTCAAACTGTTGCCACCAAATATTATCGCCCTGTATTATATTTAAAGAAATTAAATAATAAAGAATCTGCATGAATGCATATATGTTACTCACAGTGTGATAAAACAACGGTACCTAGAGCCATTAAAATTTGAATAGCGTAATCATCCATAGAATATGGGCATGTGGAAGCCCTAATTTAAATTTGAAATTTGTTTTATTATCCATTTAATATTTTGCAACACTTCAATGAATTTTTGATTAACAACCTAAATGATTTCAAAGCGAGCAATGCAACACTGAATGAAAAAACAATTTTAGATTTCAAAGCGAGCAATGGCAACACTGAATGAAAAAACAATTTTATCTCCTGTATCGGAAATTCTAAAGATACGCTCATTTTAAAATTATTTTGCAATGGTGCTGTTGAACTGAATTTTATGGTTTAAGTGCTAGGAACATGATATTTAATAAATACAGGTAACCACAAAACGTTAAAAAAAGTCCTTTTGGACATAATTTAAAATCTGAAGATTTTTCAGATTTTCTTTATTTTTAAAATTTTTATAAATTTTTCAAAAGGAATTTTGAATTATCTCTACATATAATAAAAGAAAGAGTCTTTGTGTGTGTGTATGTGTCTTTCGTTCGCGCTGTGCGTAAGCTAATAGACCCATGGCTACGAAATTTGGTACATAGGTGCATCTAGACAAGAGCCAGTGCACCTCGAAGCGATTTTTTCGAAATTCGAATTCGAATTTTTTTTATTTTATGTTTTGTGATGAAATTGCGTCATTTTTAGACATAATAGGCTATAGGAAAGCGAGATTTTACTCTATACACTCCCTTTTCACATCATCATGAAACTTAGGCACTTAGCTATTATTTTACGAACTTAAAATAAATTTCGTGTTTCAATAAATCGATTAAATACGAATTTATTTAACAAAGGGAGCTTAACACCTTTTCAACGGGATTTTTTCTAAAAACGTTTATTTTTTTAAATGTACAGTTTATTTTTCTTTGATTTTTGGACACGTTAAACTTTCA
Source organism: Stegodyphus dumicola (assembly GCF_044657685.1). Classification (NCBI taxonomy): domain Eukaryota; kingdom Metazoa; phylum Arthropoda; class Arachnida; order Araneae; family Eresidae; genus Stegodyphus; species Stegodyphus dumicola. Next base: position 243,876,627 of record NC_140771.1, read on the forward strand.
TCCTTGCGACTGCTTTTACAAAAAGAATTTTGGAAAAATGATAATATTTTGTATTTTTAAAGAATTTTTTTAAATGAAGCTTCGGAGTACACTTCTCACATCTCATATCTTTAAAAATGTGGTTTTGGCAACAATTTTCGCGTCTTATTGTTGTTGATAGATTTTTGATGAAATCGCATCATTTTGAATTGTTTCATTCTTTTAGAAATATGGGTTTGGCAACAATTTTTCATCGTATTTCTTATCTTACTATTTTTAAGAGATTGGCATATTCAGTGTCATCTTTATATATATATAATACATTTTTATTGATAAAGTTGTTCTGCAGAGTAAAATTCTGCACGGACTTTTATGTTTTTTGAGTTGCTTTCATGTTATTTTTTACTTATTTCCCTGTTTGTAAGATATTGAAAAGTTTTGCCTGATTTTTTTTCTTCAATGGAAAGTTGGTTAATTTTTTTATTAGGATAATTAATATTTGTATTAAGGGATATAGCTTATTTCGTTGTAATTTTTTTCTCTTGAAAATATAAGATAAAATATCATTAATTATACTTTACTTTTCAGAATTTTTTGTTTTTTGTATTCTTTTATGTTATTTATTGCTCAATTCACTGTTTTAAGATATTGAAAAATTCAGAGGAATTCTTTTATGAAACAAAGTTCTTAACCTCCTTTATACCATTGAGTTCTTAAGATTTTGCAAAGGGAAGTTGGTTAATTTACTTATTAGGATAATTAATATACGTATTAAGGGATATTGCTTATTTCATTGTAAATTTGTTATACGTAATAACTTTTTTTTATGAAGTTGTTCTGCAGAGTAAAATTTTACGCAGTTTTTAAATTTAACGTTTGGTGTTTCATTCAGCCATTTTTCGGGTACATTTAAAAGCCAGACGAAGGCTGGCAGCTAAGCTGCTAGTAACCTATAAAAGTGTTCCCATAATAGACTAGAAGAAAAACACGCTAATGTGACAATCAAAACCGTAAAAACAACCTTGTATTTAGCGTATGTATAATGAAACACTCAATCGATTTCAAGGGCAGCTAAAGGTCCCTCCTCATCAGGAGAAAGAAATACCTAGAAAGAAGAAAATAAAGGAGAAGGAGTCACAGAAACACATGGTCCTTATCAGCATTGCACGTGGTTATAACTAGATTTTTAATCAGAGTTGCACTGGCCGCCTACTTTTACTGAGCCAGGCTATCCGATCGAGCATGAAAAATTAGCGAAGTTAAAATAGGGAGCGAGGGGCAAATGCACCTTACGCTCAAAAATCTGAACTTCAAATAATGGAAAGCAACCACTGAACGGATTTTTATACCCTCTGGTAGTACCAAACGCGAGGAGGTAATGCCATCTATCGGCAAAAATAACTGAATTAAGATAGTAGAATTTTAAAGGCATTAGGAAGGACTGGATTGGACTTCAAATCATTAACTAAACCTGCTAAATCTTTGTGAATGTGAAAAGCCTCAAGAAAATCCAATTCACCTATGGAAGAAGCCTTTTGGATAATTTTTGCAGATCCAAAATCAAAATTATGGTTAAAAGTCCAACTATGATATGCTTGAAGTTTCGTATCAAGGAACATGAATCTTATGTCAAAAAAGGCGAAATTAACAAGTCTTCAATAGCATATCATAGTTGGACTTTTAACCATAATTTTGATTTTGGATCTGCAAAAATTATCCAAAAGGCTTCTTCCATAGGTGAATTGGATTTTCTTGAGGCTTTTCACATTCACAAAGATTTAGCAGGTCTAGTTAATGATTTGAAGTCCAATCCAGTCCTTCCTAATGCCTTTAAAATTCTACTATCTTAATTCAGTTATTTTTGCCGATAGATGGCGTTACCTCCTCGCGTTTGGTACTACCAGAGGGTATAAAAATCCGTTCAGTGGTTGCTTTCCATTAATTGAAGTTCAGATTTTGAGCATAAGGTGCATTTGCCCCTCGCTCCCTATTTTAACTTCGCTAATTTTTCATGCTCGATCAGATAGCCTGGCTCAGTAAAAGTAGGCGGCCAGTGCAACTCCGATTAAAAATCTAGTTATAACCACGTGCAGTGCTGATAAGGACCACGTGTTTCTGTGACTCCTTCTCCTTTATTTTCTTCTTTCTAGGTATTTCTTTCTCCTGATGAGGAGGGAACTTTAGCTGCCCTCGAAATCGATTGAGTGTTTTATTATACCTACGCTAAATACAAGGCTGTTTTTACGATTTTGATTGTTCCCATAATCTTAAAGTAGATGTATATATATCTAAGCATACCTTCAAAAAATTCGAGTTTTTTATTCAAAATTTGCTAAGATATACGTGAATTAACATTTTGGTGCGTTTTGAAATTTGGCATATTTATTATAAGCGATAATACTGAAAATGCGGTTTACGCACTTTGTTAAAATTATCAGAAAGTATGAATGATGGCTATACAGAAGCGTTCCTTTTTTCCCCGCAGTGTATATATGCTTGGATAGTATGGTAATCAGCAGATGATTAACCTGAAATGAAGATTGGGTCCCACTTCTGCCTAAGGTTCCTTCTGCAATAAACCCTCCATTTCAAAAAGAATAAACATCACATTCTTCCATTCTCGCCTCCCGTCAATTCTTCAGACTGCAGCTTTTTTTTCTCTATATACGGTGTAGATAGAAGAGTTTCCGATTCTGCAAGATCATTCCACAGTCTTTCTGTTAGTGAAACATTAGGGTTAATGGTAGGTAAATTATTAAAATTAGGGTAATCTTAATTCTAACAATCTCTTTATCATAAAATATGTACTTCCTCATCGCACTGCTTGATCAATAATTGCTACTTTTCCTGCTCGCTTCATAAGAACATCAATTTTAAGAGTTCTTGCTGCTATTGCTGCTTACGTAAATTTACCAGTGAGATTTGTAACTAAATGAATCAATTTAATCACCAATGGCAAATATCACATCCATCCTCCTCCCTTATATTTATTAATAGGTTAATAAAATATAAAATAACGGTACTATTCTGTTTTGAGGGCCATAAAAAAATTGCATCGAAAATGTATGCGCAAAAGAGGGAAACTAGCAAACGCGCTCATTTAACAGCGCACCAAATCTAGCATACGCGCTGATTTCAGATTGCATATGTTTATATAGTTCTATATTTCTTAAGACTCCATTGAAATACTAGTTTAATTTTTAAATACTTTTTTGATTTTAAATCCTTTTTTGATATCCTATGGATTTAACAATTGCCCATGACGAAAAGTCGGCAATAGAATTTTGGTTAAAGTGCAGAATCATCCACTGCTTGATGCGTTTTTAAGAACTGCACATACTCGGTATCCATGTGCACATCGATCTATTTTCACTTTAAAAAAAAATCCTAGAATTGCACAAAAATGGCACTGTGCACACCCTTGACATTATCTATGTACACATCGACCTATTTTCACTTAAAAGAAAATTGACAAAAATCTAATTGTTTTTACCCTTGTAAAAAGCGGCGAACAAATAAGTGAGCAATTCTGCTGCACTTTACCGAGAATATTTTCAAAGAAAAGGCATCATTCATTATAGAAAATTACGTTTAAACAGCCAATGAGATGAAGTTATGCTTCAGCGATAAGTCGGTAGCGAAATAGCGATGCAGGCATCCACTCAGTTATGTTTAGCAATTTTTATATAGAATGGTTGGAACTTTAATAGTGGCAACACAGCTGAAAAAATGCTACGCAACAAAAACCAAAGAATATCACATATACCACACGTGAACTACATACCTACCTTACCTCTCAGCAAAAAGACTCGTCCTGCCTACGTCACGCACATGCGGAGTGACGCGAAGAACGAATCCTTGTATTAGCTCACGGTCTAAAGTAAGTGTTGTCAGGATGTTTTCAAAACAAGAACAACGATGTTGGATAAAAATTGAATGTGCCAGAGGTCGTACAGCATGACAGTGTCATCAAGGACTTCAAAAGGCTTGCGGGGAATCTGCATTGCCTTACAGAACCGTAGCAAGATGGGTGAAAGCATTCAATGAAGGACGCCAAAACATGGCAGACATGCTGCGGCCAGGTTGTCCGAGTGTCAGCGATGCAGACATGCAAGCTGTTGCCGCACTAATGGACAGTGATCGCCGCCAAACGTTTCATCAGCTGGCCGGACAAACAGGATTAGCGCATAAGACTGTGCTGCACATTCTGAAGGAACGCCTGTCCATGAGAAAAATTGCTTCACGATGGGTTCCACATCAATTGACGGAAATGCAGAAATGTCTACAATACAATGCTGCCCGAACCCACCTGGAGCGCTATGAGCGCGAAGGAGATGCTTTTTTACGCCGTATCATTATGCTGGATGAGACTTGGGCCCGATCGTACCAGCCAGAACTGAAACGCCAATCAAACGAATGGCATCATCACGGGTCACCACGACGTTCGAAATTTCGTCAGAGCCCCAGCAATGTGAAAGTTATGGTGATTCTCGTGTACGACCATGATGGTGTCATCCTAACGCATACCGTTCCCCCACAGCAGACCGTCACTACGCAGTATTACTGCTCATTTTTGGAGCACAATCTCCGACCAGCTTTGAGAAAAAAACGGTGACACTTTCTGCAGAACGCTCCTCTCATTTTGCATGACAATGCTCGGCCGCATGCAGCGCAAGCTGTGACTGATTTGTTCAAGCGATGGGGCTGGGAAGTGCTTTACCATCCACCAATGGTGACATGAATCACTTTTGTATTCCTTGTAAATAAATAGTTGCCACTATTCAAGTTCCAACCCTCGTAAATCATAATAATCTGAAATAGTTATTTACTCTTATGCTTCCATTCAGTCATGTTTAGCCTTTTTCATATAAATTATAATAATAAAAAAGTATTATATGAAATTAACCTTATATCTAAATTAAAGCATCAATCTTAGATGTTTAATTTAGATTTTGCTGCCCATGGTACTTGCTCAATGACTGCACTTTTAAGAAATTTGTCAACCTAGATTGTTCAATGCGGATGAGCATTATTGTTCATAAATAAAAAGTCACATATGGATCTGATTCTGGAAAGTCTAACATAAGATTCTAACACCTTATCTCAATATCTATGGCTAGTCACTGACCCATTGTCGAAAGTTTACCAAAATGATCACATTCCATACTGTTCAGAAGAAGGTTTTGCATTCCCAACTCCATCCAAATGTAAACATCTGATGTAAACTCTACTCATCAATAAAGAACATATAGGACCACTGATGTTTCCTCCAGTTATGATGTTCTTTTCACCAATTAAAGTGATCTCTCTTTTGTTGCAAAAACAACAAAACAGATAACCTGGTAAGGGCTTTTTCATTAAACTTTCCGTATACAGTTTGTCAAGATCCAACAATTCCAGTGGCAGCTGCAAGCACTTCTCTGCTGCACTGTTAAGACTTTCCGTTATGACAGGCAGTTACTGCCAAATATCGATCTTGAGAAGCAATTGCTATTCAATTAGAACTTAACTAGTGCCTCCTTAAGGAACAGTTGTCTAAAATTGTTTCTATACCTCCGAGACAGTCTTGAAATATTCACACATCTCACAGGTTCCATGACCAACTGTCTGCTTTTAAATGGCTAACAATTCACCACTTCAGATTCTTCCACATGACACTTCAGAGCCATAGCAAGCCATTTTGAGTCCTTATGCACAAAAAAATCAAATGCTGTATTGCAAAAATTCCCTCAAACAAACTCTAAGCAAAGCACTTGATTCATCATCAGTTGAAGTAATGCCTTGATTTGCACATCAGAAAACATTTGATCGCTTTTGATTTGATAATGCTTAGGCTTGTCTTTCACATATTCCCTGCAAAAATGGATTACATCAAACGGCTATGACATTATTTTTGCGTATGTTAAAATAAATATGGACATGACTGTATATACTGGTAATTTTTTAACCTATAACACGTTCTTTTCTTTATTTTTAAAGATCTTCCATAATCTTGCTGCACTCAATTCTTCTAATTTATACTAGAGCTTATTAAAATATTACACATATAAATTTATCCCGCAGAAAATTAATTTCCGTATACTATTTCAGCAATTTCTGTATACTATTCTGTATGTATTAATTTCTGTTGTTTCATTATTTCAGCAAAAATTTTGATTGCAACCCGAGATAATAGGAATTTAAAAACTTTTTTTGGCTAATCTTTGGAATATGGTAACAGGTAGTTTGGCAACATTTTGGTAAGGCGATAAAAGTTACTAGCTAAGACTTTAGTAGTGTACATGGATAAAGTCAAGCGTGTGCGCAATGCCATTTTTGTGCAATTCTGGGATTTTTTTTAAGTGAAAATAGGTCAACGTGTACATGGATGATACCGTGTAAGTGCAATTCTTAAAAACGCGGTAAGCAGTTTGCGATTCTGCACTTTCTCCCAATTTCGCACCTAATCTTCGTCATAATTAAGCATTTTTGTTCCATAAAAGTTCTAGTATAAGCGTAAATCGGCTAGCAGATTGGTAGAAAAAATTTTGAGTAAAAAAAAAAAAAACATGCCTTTACTTCGTGAAAACAAAATGGCGTCCAAAACAAAACTAGCAGGTTGCTGTAGCAGGGTTGGTTGCCAAATTTTTGCCAAGTTACCATAATCCAAAGATTAACCCTTTTTTTTTCTTATGTATTTTGCATCACCATTTCAAAGATGAAGCATTTATGTTTACCCAAAATGCTTAGAACGCTTGAAACAAAATGGAAGGAAATGAGAAAGAAAGAAGGTGTTGTTTGTTCCATTATTTCAGCTAATATTTCAACGACTAGGTCAGCTAATAAGCACTTTGAAACATTTTAACATGCATTTCTTGTCCCTATTTCAAAGGTGAAACATTTTCGTTCAGCTGATTTCATAACAAAAAAGAAAAATTATCATAAAAATGTAATTTGGCTGAAAAACATAACAAGAGGACATGGCATTAAAAATAATGTAGTTTAGTGTCCTTGGATTGGTCGCAAAGTTTTCATATACCAAAGATTCATCCAAATCTCTCCATGTAAATAGTATGCAATACAGACATTTTAAATTTAAGATAACAGCGCATGCTGTATAAATAACCAGAATATTTATGACTGTATATACATATATATAACCATAATATTTAAGACAAATAACGTACATGGATATTTCACAAGGTTTTTAATGGTTTAGTTTGGCTTATTTGATTATGGCAAAGCATGTAATGGTTATCTGCTTACAGGAAGGGATACCTTAGTATAGGACTTTTTAAGGAAAGCTGGCTCATGTTCATATTATACTAGAGGTAAACAATAAAAACTCAAATGCAGCCAATCTGTTCATCAGGGATTTGAATAAACGTCGATATGAATGTGAGCCAGGGTTTCAAAATTTTACTGCTCACAAGATTTCTAAATAAGTATGCCCTGTTATGCAGATTTAAAATAATCTCTTCTATAAAAACATATTCATTAATAACTACGGCAACACGAGGGAAAAAAATCATTATTTTTCTAAGTAGTTAGAAACAGTTACATTTTTTTGCATTTAAAAAATTCACTAGTCATAAAATACTTTAAGAAGCCTGCATATTTATTTATAGATGTAAATAAATGCATTCTAATCAGATGGATTTCTTACTAGATGAAATAGAAAACAAACATCAAGATTACATAAAGAAGTACGGAAGTGAAAGATTCTTCACATATTTTCAATACGACAAAGTTTTCATAACTCATTCCATTTAAACTTTTTAAATCATATATCATATATATAGATAAAACCAAATTCCTAAATTTACATCACTCACTATCTCCTCATTGACCAAAATGGAATGATTATCACCGTGTCTTTTATTTTAAAACTTATTTATCATTGCAATTACTTATGCCTGAAAAGTTACGTGATGAAACGCTATAAAAGTCCAAGGAAAATAAAAAAAATTTCGCATCTTAATCAATACCTATGTATACCTTTTTTCCTAATGCTAATGTTCACATATAATAAATATACGTTTATTTATGATAATATGATAAAGATTTTGAGATTTAAACTTATATTGATTAAATTGAAATAAAAAATAATAAGTGTACACAACATTTTTACCAAAACACTATAATTGACAAGCTAAACATTAAAATTTTAAGGACGCCATAGGCGCACAACCACCGCCGAAAAGTCAAATCTGAAATTATACGAATAAAAACCACCAAAATTTAAAGTGTAAATAATGCTTGAATTTGCTACGAGAAAATGTGTTTACTTCTTCAGTCTTTCCTTCGTGCTTCTGAATTTCAGTTTCAAGTATTTGATCCATTTTACTGGTTCCTTACCGGCAAACAAGATAAAATTAAATATGGCGAACGCCTTTATCGAACGACTCTTTTCGAATTGGAAACCCTTCGCTCATAAAAGAGAATGCAGTTCTTCCTTGCTCAATGTTGATTCCAGCCACACCCTCTCTGAATTTCAAAACTTCTGTAAAATTAGTATACCTTAAAGATAATATTATTTCCGATTTTTGATAAAAATTGTTATTCATACATATTTTTACTTTCCAGATATTATTCGGACAACAGCCTTGACACCAAAAGAGAAAAAAACACCATATTATAGAAGTCCTGGCTACAGTTTTACTTATACTGTTTTATGCTCGAAAGAAAAGTTACTGAATTCTTTTTCAGTTGAGTTTTATTCATCAGTAAATACTTAGTTTCCAAAACTAATAATGATGCATATTACTATTATTTAAGAAAAAAATTACAACGGCAAACGCTTCTTCAACGTACTAGCTTATAATATGACGTTTTCAGACAGCAAATTTTTTATTGTGTTTAAGCCTTTATTTTATATTTAAACAAGCATCGTCATTATTCATGCGATAATTTTGGTTTTGTTTTATAAAATATATTTACGCGAATATCCATCTAAAATTCTGACAACTTTTTTCAGATATAATTTGTCTAAGGCTTGTCAACTCAAGTTTCTGACTATTAGAAATTCTTTTCTCACTCCCTTCATTTTCTAAAAGTGTAGGGTCCGATCGTCCGATTTACTGAACTGGTGGAATAAGTTTCATTTCGTTTCGTTTCATTTATTATTTTTGTGCAATGTTTAAAAGGCAAAAAGATTTGGCTTATGTGCAAAACACGCGTCTGCGTTTGAATTTTTGTGGCTAGCGGGAGTTTTAAATTTTTACTGAACTGACGAAATTTCATGTTTAATTTACCAATTTGCCTCTAGTAGAGAATTATTTTAGGTTTAATTATTTTGTAAGTAACCTAATAAAACCAAAGGAGGCATTAAAATTTGGAATAGTTAAATATCCCATTTAATTGAAAATTAATATATGACTTTTTTTCTGTGTGGTATTATTGAATTCTAAACTAAATATTTCATAAACTTGACTTGTAGTCTGATTTTTTCACTTAATTTCAATTTTATTTCTTATAGCTTTGTAAATTAAAACTATTAAGTTTGACTTATATTTAATTAAAATATCTTTTAATTTAAGATGACAAGAAAACTGTTGACAGTATGTTTAACGCTGACAAGCAACACTGCCTACGAATTGCTGGCAAACCTAAGAAAAATGTATTATCGACTCGGCGAAAGATGAAAGGTATTTATGTTTTTATAAACGTTAGAGTCATAATATATTTATAAATTGCATTTTTTGTATGTTTATTATTCCACTGAATAGAATTAACCTACCCACATAGTATGAAATTACCATAATTTGCAATTTTTTTCCTTTCTCAAAAAATATGTACATTGGAACAATTTGAAAATATATTTCTTTATAACCTTACTGATTTAATACTTCAAAGCTACCAGGTCTTCTAATTTTATCGAGAGACTCACAGATTTTTCATTGCATCTTCCAATTTCCTGAACAAATCTTAGTTTTTAATTGTTAGTCTGAAATACATTTTAGCCCAACAATACATAAAATTTATTGAATTAACTGAACTTAAATTTTGTAAATTCCATTTTCCCATCCCTAGCACTTTTCAGCATATTCTTTTTATGAAATTGTATTTAATCTTAAACTATCCATGTGAGCTAGGGTTTGGCTCTATAATGCTGAACTTCCTCCCAAAGTCCTCGAGTAAATAGTATTTTAAAATAATAATTCCAAAAATAACTGCTGCATTGTGCCTTGATTCTTTTTCTTCCGATACATATGCCAACTTAATTATCTGGGCATATTTCAGGATGCATGACTGGTTATTTATCACATTCATTAATTTTGAACATGATGAATATTTTTGAATGCAATACTGCTTGGCCACTTGGAAGGCAGCATTACTGAAGACATTTACATAACTCTTTATGAAATTCAACCAATGTTTGACGAGTTAATATTTGTATTTAGTTTTGTTTTATGTCAATAAATGGTACATTACTATATAGGTTTATTATTAGTTTCAATTTCATCTGTTTAAACTTTACTGTACTTTGATAAATAAAGGGATACTTGCATATTTGCACAACTACCTTAGAAAAAGTTGCAATATTTTAACCTTCCAGCACGCGTGCTTGGCAATTTTACTTGAGCACATGTGCATCGTATTATTTATGACATTCGTTATTTTACTGTTATTTAGAAAACTATATGAGACTAATAAAATAAATGTTCTTGAAGCAGTGAAAAAATAATATTTTAGAAAAGATTACAAAATCATTCAGGGTAGAGTAGACTTTAAGGTATGCCTTGTATTATGCTGAAGTTGTTGTTTGATTTATCGCCAAGTTGTTGTTTCATTTATGGTAGCCTGAGTAGTTGAATGTTATGGAAACCCTATTGCGACATAATCGGGTGCATGATTCTGGGAAATTTTGAATCATGGAATGTTTTGTAAGTGTTTTTGTGGTGTGTGTTAAAACTGTTTAGATGGATTTGAATGGGTTTGTAGGAAGAAAGGTTCAGATGGTCACTATGTGAAGCGTTCGATCAGAAAAAGTACCTGGTTTGAAAAAAGTAATTTGAGTATGATTAATATTTTGATTTTTACGTGGCTCTGGTTGTACGAAGCGAACTCGAAAATCATGGTAAGTGAATATTTGCGTTTGGTAGTGCTTAAATGTGTAACATGTTTTTCCTTTTTTATACTACAATCAAAAGTCATTAATCCGGACTCGTCGGGACTTCGGCGATTCCGGATTATCAATTTTTCCGGATTATAGATCATCAGTTTAAATCTGGTAAGATGGCATGCAGAAATTACAAAATTAAAAATATGAAACCGTAATTTATGATATAAAGAACAATTGTGATCTAAAAGGTATCAAAATTTACAAAAAGAAAAAGCTTAATATTTATTTGTTTACTTTATTAAACATTTCTTTAAATGTAAGTTGTTTAAGTTGCTTCGTTTCATGTGATAATGCTTTCTCTTTAATTCTATTAAACAGACATAATTTCTTGTTTAGTTATAAAGTTCCGCTGTTCAAGTCCTATAATTGCTGTGTCGAGAATACCGACTAATTTGTCAATCGAAATTTTTTCGTTTTCAATAACCTCTGTGTCTCTTTCTTTACTATTGGAAGCGAATTATAATGACGAGGAACTTGTTTTAAATCATATCAAAGACGGAGTACATCGAGATGAAATACTACATTTAGTAAGGAATTATAAGCCAAATAAAATAAAAACAATTGTCCTGAAGATAAGGATGCTGACAGATCAACTTCCAATTAATTGCGCACCGCGGCATTCTCTCCTCCGAGGAGCGTGAAATTGATAAACAGATTTCGGATTTCGAAACATACTTTCGCTTTAGATCCTTTACATATTAGCAAATATATATCGGAAATTCTATTTGGTATAATCAAAAGTTGGTGCTACTTTGGTAGACGGTTGCACGGATTTTTGGCGATTTACGTTGGCGCAATTGTTGGCACGATTTCTGCAAACGTCAGCCATCTTGAAAAACGCTGTTTTTACGCATAGTAAAGTATTCGAAACTTTAAAAAAAAAAAAAAAAAAAAAATATCGTTAGAAATAATGGATTAATTTTTTGTTGAAAATGTCGTTTTTTAAGATGGCAGGCAAGTGTAAATAAATACATTTACTATGAGTATAAAATACTAAAGTAAGGTTATTATTACTTTCATATAGCAAAGAAGAGAATAAAAACACCGCTATAAAAACATTGTGCCAACGTTTAATTAGATTAAAATATTACTGAAATTGAATATCGAAATAAAAAACATCATCCAACATTTAAAAGAATTAGAATATTATTAAATTTAAATACTTTAAAATATGTTATATAGAATATAATATATATATATATTATATAGAATAAATACATTTACTATGAGTATAAAATACTAAAGAAAGGTTAAATTATTACTTTCATATAGCATAGAAATAGAATAAAAATACCACTATAAAAACATTGCGTCAACGTTTAATTGGATTAAAATATTACGTAAATTGAATATTAAATTAAAAACCATCATACCAAAGTTTAAAAGAATTAAAATATTACTTAAATACTTTAAAATAAGTAAATAAGAACGCTTCGTACACTAGAGCTAAAATGACAGCAATTAGTTTATTGTCGGTAAAAAAGGAGGAATGTCTAATAATTTTCTTACCATTACAGCGGTTATTTCTTCCAACATGACCACAATATCATATACGGCTGTCTCAGAATCGGCTCTTCTAACGGTTTTCATCTGTGATCTACATTTTCGCACTTGATTGAAGAAACAATTAGCGACGTTTCCTCCAAAAATTTAAATAAATTTCCTCTGACCCTTGTAAGAATTTATAAATAAATCTTTGATTAGGAAAGCCAGGCTGGCGAAAATAAGGTCTCAAAGGACAATTTTTTGATTCCGAAACGAAAAATTCTTGGTACTTATCAAAAACAACATTCATCTTTGAAGGAGACATTTTTGAAGGAATTCGAAGATATGAATTAAATTTTAAAATGGCGCGGTAATGCACAAATTTTCAGCAACCTATCAGGGAGCTGATTACAGCTCATTAATGCACAAATATTCTATAACCAATCAGAGAGCTGATTACATCATGCCTAGAATTAAAATTATTTAAATAATCATACATAATAAAATCATTTTAAAAAAGAAATGCAAATCTAGGTTGATCTTTACAATATGGTAACTGGTAGTTTGGCGACATTTTGGAGGCGATAAAGGTTACTACCTGGGACTTTGGTAATAATGTGAGCAGTACTCAGTTCCGATTACGCATTATTTTGTGTGAGGGAAGTGAGAGATCATGGGATATGTCATGTGATATTAATGGACGAATTACGGTTCTTTAATCGGAAAAGGGGGGGAATCGGGAAAAAATCTGGAAATTTTGTATTTGGCTTTATTCTGTGTTGTGTGAAACAGTGTTCGTGAATTTTTGGATCCCATGGCCGTAACTAAAGTGAATTCGAAATGGGTATTTATGTATGTATTAATTTAATGTATGTGCTCATTTATATTTTAAGTAGTGTTTTTGAATTTAATTATATTTTAATTAAATGATAGTTATTTTGTGAATTTTATGTTTGTAGGAATTTGGTATACATTTTAGTTGAAGTAAACGTGCATGGAAATAATTTAAATATTTGACAGTAAGTATTTGTAATGCTTGCGGTATGAATTCGTTGGTGACGTTTATAACATAATAGATGATTTAGAGGTAAAAGTTTTTGGATATTTTATTTATTTTATATGTGGAAATGTTCGTATTTGGAAAGGGAATATACTTTTTCACGATCAGGTAATTTCATATACAGTCAAAAGTCGTTAATTCGGACATCCATAATCCGGACCTCAAAGCTACAAACTTTCTGCGCATGCCTCGCGTTGACGCTTGCGTGTAAGACCTTTACCGCTGCGAATTTGCGTGTGCGCGTGCGCAAAATACGTTTACGAATGCGCGTTTAATGTATAACGGACGGGATAAGCTAAGCTAAAATTATCTAATTATCTATTTCAGTTAATGTTGCAGATTGCGTTGTTCCTTAATCTTCGAATTGCATCCGGATTATTATTTTTTGCAGACTGTTAGAGCAATTTTATAAAAGTAAGCTTGAACTTTCGATTATGTCAAATAGAATTTCCGATATATATTTACTAATATGTAAAGGATATACAAAGCGAAAGTATCTTTCGGAGTCCATTAAACAAACGTGCATGGAAATAATTAAAATATTTGACACTAAGTATTTGGAATGTTTGCGGTATGAATTCGTTGGTGACGTGTATAATATAATAAATAATTTAGAGGTAAAAGATTTTGGATATTTTATCTATTTTATACGTGGAAATGTTCATATTTGGAAAGGGTAAATACTTTTTCGCGATCAGGTAATTTCGTATATGTTCTTTTTACCGGGTTTAAAGATTGAGAAAGTTGACATGTATTTTCGTGAAATTTTTCTAATTTATGAGAAAAAAGCAGTGTACATGGATATAGTGAAGAGTGTGAGCAATGCCATTTTTGTGCAATTCTGGGATGTTTTTTTAAGTAAAAATAAGTCAGCGTGTACATGGTTTATGTGTATGTGTTATTTTGAAAAACGCGTAAGGAGTATGGTATTGTGCACTTGTTCCCAATTTTGCAGTGAATATTTGTCATGATTAAGCAGTTTTGTTTGATAAAATTTCTAGCGTAAGTGTAATTCGGCTAGTAGATTGTTGGAAGAAGTGTTCAGTAGATAAAAAGAAAAGAAACATGTCTTTACTTCGTGAAGACAAAATGGCGGCGGGGAAAAAAAAATAGAGGGTTGCTGTAGGAGAGTTGGTCGCCAAATTTTCGCAAAAAAATCGCCAAGTTACCATAATGTAAAGATCAACCCAAATCTAAATTGTATTTTAATATTTAACAGCCATAAATAATGTTTAAAACATTAGATTAAATTTATAGATATTAAAACCAATTACTTTTAAAGTAAGGTGACGTCACTGATTACATCATCCACAGCATAAAATTTCATAAAATATGATAAAGAATAAAATTTTTATTTCAAATAAAAATGCAAAATTATATTGATTTTTAATATTTAGAAGCCATAAATACTATTTAAAACGCAGAATTTATGCATAATAAGACGCATTATTTTTTAAATAAAATGTCAACAAAGTATTGGTTACGATAAATAACTCATCCAGCAATGGGTTTACCATAAGTCGTATTACTCGCCAAAAGAAAAATTGCCAAAAATCCGTGCAACCGTCTACCAAAGTAGCACCCAAAAGTTCAAGCTTACTTTTATAAAATTGCTCTAACAGTCTGCAAAAAATAATAAGCCGGATCCAATTCGAAGATTAAGGAACAATGCAATCTGCAACATTAACTGAATTAGATAATTTTAACTTAGCTTATACCGTCCGTTATACATTAAACGCGCATGCGTAAACGTTTTATGTGCATGCACACACGCACATTCGCAGCCATAAAGGTCTTACGCGCACACAGAAACGCCTGTGCGCATGCGCGGAAAGTTTGTAGCTTTGAGGTCCGGATTATGGGTGTCCGAATTAACGACTTTTGACTGTATTTTATTGTTTGGTTTAAAATGTATTTTATTGAGATTATGTATTTTTTGTTTGCCTATATTGTAGAATTTGGTGCTCCTTTGATTTTTTAAGTGAAAATATATCGATGTGTACATGGACAAAGTAAAGGGAGAGCGTAATGCAAGTTTGTGCAATTTTGTGATTTTTTTTAAGTGAAAATAGGTCGACGTGTACATGGATAAAGTTAAAAGAGTGCGCAATGCCATTTTTGTGCAATTTGGGTTTTTTTTAAGTGAAAATAAGTCGATAAGTGCATGGATACAGAGTTTGTGCAATTGTTTGTCTTGTTATTTTGGCTTTGTGTAGTGGCAATTTTTGGCGCAAAAATGGCGCTTCGCAAGCCAAAATAACGAGTCAAACAATTGCACAAAATTGGTATCCATGTACCGCCAAAAATCGCCAAGTTTCGCCAAGGAGTACCCTAAACTATACATTTACCATCATTCAAAATTCATTTGTCATTATGGATGTTCAGGTTATCCAATATTGTTCATTTATCAGATCATTATGTTGGATATTGCTTCCTCTATCTAATTTAGGCATTGGTGTGCCATCTGTCATGCACAATGTTGTACCATATATAAAACTGTCAGTATCATGAACTGTAAGAAAGGCAAGATTTTATCACCCGTTTAGAATGTGTAGATTTAAATGAGCTGCTTTAGATATTCTAAAAATGTATTAACTTTTTTTAATATTCATATTTAACAGTTAATAATGCTGTAAAAAGAAATTTAAACCAAGTAATAGATTTAGTAGTCTAAGTAAATTTTTAATATTTAAATAAAAAATTCTGTGTTATGCCAGTTTGCTTGTGAGTGCCTGGCACCATTATAAAATATGTATTATTAAATGTTAATTTATTATTAATGTTAAAATATGTATTATTATATGTTAACTATTATATTTTCCTTCTTTTATAAGTGCTATCATACTTGAATTCGAAGCATATGGATTCTAAGGGGAATGGCATTGAAAAGAATGTTGATGAAATACAAGATGAATGCATTTTTGAACATGGAAAAGAAGTACTAACGTTTCTTCAGAATGAACAAGTTTATATTGAGCACTTAAAAGAGCTCCAACAAGTAAGACAATTTTTTCTTTAAGCTATTTCTCTAAGCATTAATTACCGAGGATAAATATGTGCAATAATTTTGAAAACTGATTCTTAAACAGAATTTTCTTCTTTTGGAAGATAAAACTTCTTTACATTTCTTATCAGGAACGGGAGTAAATAATACTGTTCTTTTTCCTGATAAGAATTATAATAAGATAAGAAATACATTATTAATGATTTAGTTTTGGTACCAATTCTAAAGAATCTTAAATATATTTTGAATGTGCTATGCAAGACTCATAAGTTATATTGTCTGTCTTTGCTTGTAGTTTCCATTTTACATGTTATAAATAAAATTTTCATTGTTTTCTTTGCATTAATTGTATTTAATTTACAAACCTGGCTTCAAGAAAAGTATTTTCCTTTTAACTAAATGTAGAAGAGAAGGTCATGAATTAAGACATAAATTGAGAATTGATAAAGATAAGATTGATAAAGACAATTGATAAGATATGATATTAATATATTAGACCAATTGATATATTAGAAAGTAGCAATGAGTACTTCCCATGCATGTTAATGAGTGGCAGAATCATCCTGGTTCATAATATTAATTTTGTTAATTACCAGGTATCAGTTGCACATACGTAATTCAGTTTGAAGATGCTGGTGGAAATCAGCGACTCACAAGAGAAAAGCAGTCTGCTGTTTTCCATCTTTTTTTCTGGGGGTGGAGAGCCAAAGGGACTTTGTATGGAAGAATTTTAGTTTTTACTACATAGATATATTCTATTAAAGAATGTTTATCATTGCATGCTTGCAGATGCTGTGTAGAAGTTTTGGTGTCGGTATTGTCTATTGTGGCTTTCTTGGGATTAGTTAAGGTAAATCTGTTGGTAATAGCACTTTAATAGAGTATGTTTTCTCAGTGTATATTCTCAATACAAATTCTACCATCACTGTGAAAAAAATTATGGCTAATCTTTGGAATATGGTAACAGGTAGTTTGGCGACATTTTGATAAGGCGATAAAGGTTACTACCTAGGACTTTAGTAGTGTGCATGGATAAAGTCAAGAGTGTGCGCAATGCCATTTTTGTGCAATTCTAGGATGTTTTTTTAAGTGAAAATAGATCGATGTGTACATGGATACCGTGTATGTGCAATTCTTAAAAACGTGGGAAGCAGTTTGCGATTCTGCACTTTCTCCCAATTTCGCACATAATCTTCGTCATGATTAAGCATTTTTGTTCCATAAAAGTTCTAGTATAAGCGTAATTTGGCTAGCAGATTGTTGGAAAAAATCTTGAGTTAAAAAAAAAAAATAAATAAAAAAAAAAAAAAAAAAAAACATGCCTTTACTTCATGAAAACAAAATGGCGTCCAAAACAAAACTAGCAGGTTGCTGTGCCAGGGTTGGTCGCCAAATTTTCGCCAAAAATCGCCAAGTTACCATAATCCTAAGATTAACCAAATTTATTAGTAAAGATATTCAGACTTCCTAGTACCTGGAAGCCTTTATGAAAATGTCTTTAGAATTCTGTAAAAAGAAATCCGGTGTCATATTTCTGTATAATCTTTTAGAATTAGGCACGATTTTCTATAAACTGCCTCAAAGATCATTTTAGAATTCTGTAACAATTCAGATGTAGTTTCTATAGAGTTATGTGTAAGGATTCTATAGAAATATGTGAAGGTATTCTGTAGAGATTTATTCAGAGATTGTATAAAAATATCTGCAGTTTGCAAAGGACCTGCTTATGGAATTGTATATCATCTTATATATGTATAGAATTAACTAACAGAATCTTGCTGAAAATATCAGATTGAGCTTATAGAAAATAGAGTTGTAATTATAAAGAATTGTAAATATGTATCTTTGCTTTAAATTTGTTTAAAAGAACGTATAGAAACTTTTGAATATTTAAAAACATTATAAAATTAACAAAATATTCTTTGGGCTTTATAAACAATAAATGATATATTTATTTTTAATAGAACTTTTTTAACCTAAATTTTAAAATGATCTGGATATGGAAGGGGGAATAATAAAAACTTTCAATGTTGTTTTGATTTCGAAAACTATTTAAATAAAAACATTTTCATTTTAAATAATAGCTAAGTTGAATTAAAATTATGAAACATTTCTCTTATCAAGGGTATATATGCAATTGTTTACAGTATTAATTTCATGAATTAAACTTTTGTAATTAAAAGCATTAATTTAATCTTTTAACTAATTTTATGATATATTTGATTCTCTGTTTTTACAAGTTTAAGATTTTTGTATAAGTGATCCTGTACAAAATGCTGCATAAAATGTTACAGAAGTTTAGAAACTAAAAGATATTGAGCTAGAGATAGAAAGGCAAAAGTTTCCATTTAGAATTGATACAACACTAATGAATAAAAGGTGTTTATTTTTGCTCTTAT
The DNA here is from genome assembly GCF_044657685.1 of Stegodyphus dumicola. Lineage (NCBI taxonomy): Eukaryota > Metazoa > Arthropoda > Arachnida > Araneae > Eresidae > Stegodyphus > Stegodyphus dumicola. The sequence continues at coordinate 243,895,658 of NC_140771.1, forward strand.
GTATCCCATATAATACATCAGAAATTTAAAATTTGCATTGGTTAAAGTTTGAAAATTCCAGATTGCAGATTTATATAGAATAATATTCCGTAAAGTCATCATAATTTTTTTTTTTTGGCAAAGCAACATTTGTATATAATTCTGGTCTGTGAAAACTTTATAACATTTCTCTAGAATTTTATAGAGAAGCATTTCGTTTGCAGATTGAATTAGACTGGCGCAACTTTTGAAAAAGTCACGCGAGGCTACTAGTACTACTCTTTGTAATTACTCTAATTTCTACATTTTGAAGAAGTAAATGAAGTAATTTTATGCAGAAGTATGAAAGATTACCTATAAAGTTCCATAAGAATTTCAGTACTTGCATGTTAATGGAGGAAAAGGCAAAATTTGCCAAAAAAAAGAATGAATTGTTAAGGTGCCAACGTAGGCACTTTAACAAAATCAAATGCAAATTAATCGCTATTGCAACCATATGACATCACTAGGTTTTTAAGAACACCTATAATCCACAGTTTTAACAATGTAATTTTTTTCAGAATTTATAATTTGATAATGAATCTATGGAATCTTATAAACAATAAAGGTTATGCTATTAGTTTCTTAAAAATATATGCCAAGTAACCATCAATATTCCAATCTGCACATTCCAGATCCACATGCTGGAGTTCATATGTAAAATATCGAGCTGGTATGGGGTTCTTCAAAATGGTGGAAAAGGAAACTTAGGGGTACAACAAAGACACCATTTGAAGTCATACTTAGTGGAGTTCATGTGGCAACAGAAATTTGTATGTCAGGGTAAAAAGACTTTTAGATTAACTTTGAAACTCTTTTAGAATCAGTCACCAAACACTTTCACCCAAAAATAAAAGAAAATTGTATCAAATTACTGCCAAAGTTAGCTAATCCTTACCCACTGACATGTACATGCCAGAATTTCTATAAAGCTCTATCAGGCTCTATAAAATTTTTTTGTAAGGAAGGCACTGTTTATTGGCGGTATTTTAATGAAATAATCTCGGTAACAGAAACCATGATGTGAAAGTCCAATTATATTCTGAAATTTTGTAAAATTGCATACAGTATTGTATTGTTTAATACATTACTCTAGTTACTTACATCTAAAAAATTCATAGCATATATCATGCAGTATATGTTGGGCATATGTCTACAATTCATGTTTTTTATTTTGCAACTGAAACTTTTGAGATACTTATTATACTGTTATTGTATGCAATGAATATAATACTCAATTACATTTGATTTCTTCAAATATTCAAAACCAAACTTGTAATATTATTTTGTTAGTGGCAGCTTTCTTTTACTTTGGACTGCTATTCAGTTTGAATAGAATTTGAATTTACATGAAGATACATCAAACAATTTGACGTCTCTTTGAAACATTTATAATGTACAAAACATTCATAATTATCTAATTGATATACCACTCAACAGTAATTCTGCTCCACACTGCTGTAAAAAAAATAGAGTGAAAGTTAATTTTAAGTAGTCTTATCATTGCCCTAAGTTTTTTTTTAATAGCATTTAACATAACCAATAAAACAAGTTCATTGTGCTTATAGATAACAATGCACAATTTGTAGGATTCTTTTACACATCTAGATGTTTTAAATATTGATCAAATACCTGTAGCTTCCAAGTGATTGACAGCAAAACCTTTCCAGTTTTAATTAAAATAGATTAGAGCAGTGGTTTGCAATCTTTTGACATGTACCATCTAAACAAAAACTGAAAAACATTAGTAGGTTGATCTTTAGATTATGGTAACTTGGCGATTTTTGGCGAAAATTTGGCGACCAACTCTCCTACAGCAACCCTCTATTCTTTTTTTCCTGCCGCCATTTTGTCTTCACGAAGTAAAGACATGTTTCTTTTCTTTTTATCTACTGAACACTTCTTCCAACAATCTACTAGCCGAATTACACTTATGCTAGAAATTTTATCTAACAAAACTGCTTTAATCATGACAAATATTCACTGCAAAATTGGGAAAAAGTGCACAATACCATACTCCTTACGCGTTTTTCAAAATAACACAAAAACATAAACCATGTACACGTCGACTTATTTTTACTTAAAAAAACATCCCAGAATTACACAAAAATGGCATTGCTCACACTCTTCACTATATCCATGTACACTGCTTCTTTCTCATAAATTAGAAAAATTTCACGAAAATACACGACAATTTTCTGAATCTTTAAACCCGGTAAAAATAACATACAGTCAAAAGTCATTAATCCGGACTCGTCGGGACTTCAGCGATTCCAGATTATCGATTTTTCCGGATTATAGATCATCAGTTTAAATCTGGTAAAATGGAATGCAGAAATTATAAAATTAAAAATATGAAACCGTAATTTACGAAATAAAGAACAATTGTGATCTAAAGGGTATCAAAATTTACAAAAAAAAAAAAAAAAGCTTAATATTTATTTGTTTACTTTATTAAACATTTCTTTCAATGTAAGTTGTTTAAGTTGCTTCATTTTTTATGTAATATTACATTCTCTTTAATTCTATACACAGACATAATTTCTTGTTCAGTTACAAAGTTCCGCTGTTCAAGTACTATAATTGCTGTGTCTAGAATACCGACTAATTTGTCAATCCAAATTTTTTCGTTTTCAATAACCTCTGTTACTTTACTCTGTTCTATCGAAAGCGAATTACAATGACGAGTCATTTGATTTAAATCATATCAAAGACGGAGTACATCGAGATGAAATACTACATTGAGTAAGCAATTATAAGCCAAATAAAATAAAACATCTGCCCTTAAGATAAGGATAGTGCTGACAGATCAACTTCCAATTCATTGCAGGTCGCCGCAGCGTTAAAGATAAACAAAGTTTAGATAAACAAACGTTAAAGTTTAGATAAACAAACGTTAAAGTTTAAATAAGCAAAGGATATGCCTTTATCCATTTTCTGCAGCAATTCCACTTTTTGTTTAATGGACTCCGAAAGATACTTTCGCTTTGTATATCCTTTACATATTAGTAAATATATATCGGAAATTCTATTTGACATAATCGAAAGTTCAAGCTTACTTTTATAAAATTGCTCTAACAGTCTGCAAAAAATAATAATCCGGATGCAATTCGAAGATTAAGGAACAACGCAATCTGCAACATTAACTGAAATAGATAATTAGATAATTTTAGCTTAGCTTATCCCGTCCGTTATACATTAAACGCGCATTCGTAAACGTATTTTGCGCACGCGCACACGCAAATTCGCAGCGGTAAAGGTCTTACACGCAAGCGTCAACGCGAGGCATGCGCAGAAAGTTTGTAGCTTTGAGGTCCGGATTATGGATGTCCGAATTAACGACTTTTGACTGTATATGAAATTACCTGATCGTGAAAAAGTATATTCCCTTTCCAAATATGAACATTTCCACATATAAAATAAATAAAATATCCAAAAACTTTTACCTCTAAATCATCTATTATGTTATAAACGTCACCAACGAATTCATACCGCAAGCATTACAAATACTTACTGTCAAATATTTAAATTATTTCCATGCACGTTTACTTCAACTAAAATGTATACCAAATTCCTACAAACATAAAATTCACAAAATAACTATCATTTAATTAAAATATCACTAAACCATGTACACATCGACTTATTTTTACTTAAAAAAAAAAAAAATCCCAGAATTGCACAAAAATGGCATTGCGCACACTCTTCATATCCATGTACACTGCTTTTTTCTCTTAAATTAGAAAATTTTCACGAAAATGCATGACAATTTTCTGAATCTTTTAACCCGTTAAAAAGAACATATATGAAATTACTTAATAACAAAAAAGTATATACCCTTTCCGAATATGAACATTTCCATGTATAAAATAAATAAAATACCCACAAACTTTTACCTCTAAATTATCTATTATATTATAAACGTCACCAACGAATTCATACCACAAACATTACAAATGCTTAGTGTCAAATATTTAAATTATTTCCATGCACGTTTACTTCAACTAGAACGTTTACCAAATTCCTACAAACATAAAATTCACAAAATAACTATCATTTAATTAAAATATACAGTCAAAAGTCGTTAATTCGGACACCCATAATTCGGAATGATCTATAATCCGGACATCAAAACTAAAAACTTTCTGCGCATGCGCCACGTTGACACATGCACAGAGGCGTTCACGCGTGCGCGTAAGACCTTTTACGACTGTGCATATGAGTGTGCGCAAGTGCAGAATACGTTTTTGCGTGCGCATTTTATGTATAATGGACGTATAAGCTAAAATTATCTAATTATCTATTTCAGTTAATGTTGATGATTGCGTTGTTCCTTAATTTTCGAATTGCATCCGGCTTATTATTTTTTGCAGACTGTAAGAGCAATTTTATAAAAGTAAGCTTAAACTTCCGATTATATCAAATAGAATTTCCGATATATATTTGTTAATATGTAAAGGATCTAAAGCGAAAGTATGTTTTGAAATCCGAAATATGTTTATCAATTTCACGCTGCTCGGCGGCGGGCGCCTAATGAATTGGAAGTTGATTTGTCAGCACTATCCTTATCTTCAGCGCAGATGTTTTTATTTTATTTGGCTTATAATTCCTTACCAAATGTAGTATTTCATCTCGATATGCTCCGTCTTTGATATGATTTAAAACAAGTTCCTCGTCATTATAATTCGCTTCCGATAGCGAAGAAAAATGACAGAGGTTATTGAAAACAAAAAACAAGAAATTATGTCTGTTTAATAGAATTAAAGAGAAAGTATTATCACATGAAACGAAGCAAAACTTAAACAACTTACATTGAAAGAAATGTTTAATAAAGTAAACAAATAAATATTAAGCTTTTTCTTTTTGCAAATTTTGATACCCTTTAGATCATAATTGTTCTTTATTTCATAAATTTCGGTTTCATATTTTTAATTTTAGAATTTCTGCATGCCATCTTACGAGATTTAAACTGATGATCTATAATCCGGAATCGCCGAAGTCCCGACGAGTCCGGATTAACGACTTTTGACTGTACTTAAATTCAAAAACACTACTTAAAATATAAATAAGCACATACATTAAATTAATAAAAATTAGCTTACAATCCTAATTACTTTAAACTAAATCATTGCTAATAACAATTTTCCCAATAATACCAAATTACTTTACTTCCACCTTACATTTAGAACAATGCATAAAAATAATATCCTCAAATAATTAAAAATACTATCTTACCTAATCTTCTTCAGAATCTTGCTTACATGGTGGATACACTTTTATTATGTATTCAATAAAATTATTGAACGATTTTTTCTGCGAATTTTTCCTCCACACTTCCTCCGCTAAATAAAAAGCAAATTTCTCTTTATCACAATGCCTCGGAATGTCGCTTTTTATAGCACTCCACGTGCCCTCTATTGTATTGGTATGTGCACCTGTTTCCGGATCTTTAAAATAATATTTGTGGTTCACAGCAAGATGTTTATAACCTTTATCTTCCAAACATTCATACGATTTCCAGCAATCTGAAATAATTATAGTACCCAGTAGAATATATTCTTTTATAAAACTTAATAAACAATCTTTACTTCTATCTCGCACAACCTTAAAAAAACATTTATTACTACCCCTTTCAATCTCACCAAACACCCATTTTCCTTCCACTCTCCTACCTCTCTGATACTTCCGCTTCCCAAACTTACTCTCATCAATTTCCACAATAACATTCATACCACCAAGCATACCCATATCATTTTCGCAAAATTCCACGCACACTTCCCTACAAAAAGAATTCCAATCAGCTGCAGTCCTACTGCTAATTTCTAAATCCGAAATCCAATAGTCAACTGGCAATCTATTCACCCAATAATAAGAAATCAATAAAATCTCACCCATACTCAAACGACTTTCAGCAAACCACGTACCCTTCCTTACACTCCGTTTCACAAAATGTCCATTTTCACCAGATTTCTTGCACCGCCATTCAAACTTATCAGTAATATCCTTCCTTTCACACAATCTCATTTCATTCCCACATTTTGGACATTCATACTTATCCGCAATTAAACCTACACTCATGCACCATTCAACCAATTCTTTTGAATTATCACACAAATGCATTAAAAATTTAGAATTCACTTTAGACAGCGCCATACAATCTCAAAATTATTCAACCCTGCTTCACACAACACACAATGAAGCTTAATACAAAATAATATACAGCCACAGATATTTTTCCAAATTCCCCCCTTTTCCGATTAAAGAACCGTAATTCGTCCATTAATATCACATGACATATCCCATGATCTCTCATTTCCCTCACACAAAATAATGTGTAATCGGAACTGAGTACTGCTCACATTATTACCAAAGTCCCAGGTAGTAACCTTTATCGCCTCCAAAATGTCGCCAAACTACCAGTTACCATATTCTAAAGATCAGCCCATTAGTAACCACTACATTTTACAATGATTATTTTTCAATTTCTCTATAGAAATATTTAAGAAATATATATATATATATATATATATTGTTTTGTTATTGACTTATTGGCTATTTGCATTAAATATGCACACATAAAAAATATCAGCTTAAAAATTGGTTACGATTTTAAGTAACAAAATTTTAAGTTATAATACTTTAATTCTAAGATTTGGGCCTTTTTAAGTAAGATCAATTTCTTTATGTCTCGTCTTATTTTACTTAGTTTTAAGCATAAATGAGGATCCACTTTTAGTTTTGTTCTCTATTTATTTTTCAGATATAACATGGAAGAAAATCCTTACTTACATAAATAGGTTGTGCAAAAAGGCCATAAAAATTTAGTAGCTTTATTTGAAATGCCTTTAAGTTCTGTTTTTTGACTCAACTAATAGTTAACAAGTGTGTTATTTTTGAAATCTTCAGTTAGAGTTTGATCACAGGAAATTTCTATCAATTGTTCTTTTTCTTCATGAGATAGAATTTCAGGTACATTTGAACAAAATGGATTTCTAACCCAATTTTCTTTTTCATAATCCTTGGGAAAATACATGTTGAAATTATTTGTTCATGAAAAAAAAAATGATTTTTAATCTCAGATGCTAATTCTTCTTTTATTTTCAAACTATTTTAGGTTAGAAATCTTTCTAAAAGTGGTAAAAAGCTTAAAATATTATTATCCAGTTCTTTGGTTAATGGCTCGAGTTTTTTTAACATTGCATTTATTTTATCTCTAATGGGAAACAAATTAACACTTTGTCCTTATAATTTTAAATTTAATTCATTTAACTTTCCAAAAATATCAGCTAAATATGCCAAAAATGCCAACCATAATTAAGTAAATAAACATTTTTGCAATTTAAATTTTGAATCACAGAAGAAAATTTGAATTTCTGATTGAAGTTCAAAAAGACAATTTAAAACTTTGCCTCTGGATGGACTTAATATAAGATGCTTACCTTGCTTTGGAATATAACAAAAGCGTTTCATGTTCACAGCTGATCTCTTATAAAATTGTAAATATTCTTGAATTTAAAGCTTGGCTTTTAATTAAATTAAAATTTTCACAGCTTGATTCAAAACAATTTTCAGGTTTTCAGTGATCATTTTGGCTTTTAAGCTTCACGATGAATGGGAGCAGTGAGTAAATTTAGTTTCATGTGTGACTTTCTTTATTTGAGAAATAACACAGGAATATTTTCATCTTAAAGTAAGAGTTCCATCACTGCACTTATTCTAAGGAATATCATTCTCAGACACAAAATTGTCAATTACTCAGAAACTTTCATTTGCAGTTGCTCTATCATGAAGACATTTGCAAATAAATACACTTATAGTAATTTGTTTATCTTCTTCGAAATGTGTTTAAACTATTAATTGAACAAGGTTCATTATATCTGTACTTTTATGCAATTGCAATGCAAAATACTCACTGTATTTTATTTTTTGAATAAGTGAGTCTTTTATGGAATTTGTCATTTTATAAATTCATCGACTTACTGTATTGTTTGATAACAGAATATTATTAAGTTTATTAGCCACTTTTTTGTTGAATAAGGTTAAAACAATATCTTTAGCTGCTGGTCATAGACGGTTTTCTCCAATAGTGTGAGCCTGCCCAGTCCTGGCAATTCTTAGGCTTACTATGTATCTAGCTTCCAAATCCTTTTCACTCGAAGCAACAAAACCTTTCATTATTTGTTTGCTCTTTTTGAATTCCGATAATTTCTTCTTAAAATATTCTTCAGATTTATTCTTTAAATTGCATTGAGGGTTCATTTCATCCCCATTATAAGTAAACCTAAATGAAAAAATAACTATCATTATATTTTCTATAAACAATTTTTCTTATCAGTATTCTTAGTGTTAGTAGATTGTCCTATATCCTTGACCTGTGAATGATCACTTTTCCACTTAGTCACTTTTTCCATTTTGAAAACCTAGCTTTATTTTATTATTTTTTCACAAATATTTAAATGGGCAATGTATTAAGAGTTCTTCAAAAATAAATTATGATATTCTCAAATCGCATTGAAAAGTGAAGAACACAAAGCAACAAGAAGACAAAAGACCTGCCTTGAAAGACAGCAAAACAACATGGAAGAGTGATTCTAATTGAAAATAGTGCAATGTGAGCATGGAAATGGTGTCGAAATAAAATGTACACATGCTACTAAATCAATAACTCTAAAAGAATTAATGAGATACTATTATCTTTTTATAGAAACTTATTTCCTATTAAATACATTAATACTATTTACTCGCTTTAAAAACATCATTTATGACAAATGTTATGTCTATGGCTAAAAGAATATTTGTGAAAATAAAAATGCGTTATTTTGTTAAAGTCTATGAGCAGCTATTGACCTTGAACAAAACTCAGATTGCATAAATTAGCGTGGGTTAGAGAAGTAATTTAAACTGAATGTTGAGTTTTTAATTTTTGAATTTAATATTTAAAAATGCATTGTTTCTTTGCATGCCACCTAATTTCCTCTTGCATATCACTGGTTGAGAATTGCTGGATTAGAGAACTGAGGCATTGCGATTAACATAAAAGGGGATGTTTATTTCTAACTGACATTGTGGTTTTGCCATCGAAATATCGTACGAAGTTTTGAGAGTTCTGTGCATGCCCGCCTCTGATGAGCAGTGGATGGAGGAGAGAATGGCGTGCATGCAGCGGCAGTTCCTTTTTCTAATCAGAATGTCATTATTGATGTGTTAAATAAAGTTTATATATTTTTTTTCCTTCTCTATGTTGATATTTGGCACTTACTAAAATTCTAATTTTAATAAGTACCAATATATATATATTGTTATATTTGTATTGTGTATATATATGTATATATATATATATATATAGTTACATTTGTACTACTTTAATATATATATATATATATTGTTATATTTGTATTGCAGCTTAATTTATGCAATTACATTATTTAGAGGTGAAATAATAGCGTATAGTGTATCCTAATCTATGAATAATTCATTTTAAATGTTATTTTCTCCCAAAAATAAGTGCATTAATTTAAATAGGTTTATTTAATAATTTCAGCTTTTATCACATCCTATGTTGAGAGGGAGTATACCATCTCTGGAAAATCTGAATAATTTTGTCAATGAAATGCTTTTGATTCATGAAAACCTGCACAATGTTATCATTTCTGGAGAATGTAACTTAGCAGAAGCATTAAATCAGTTATCATCGAATCTGAAACTATATACTTCTTATTCTCGAATTCTCGATATGGATATAACATCATTACAGGTAAATGCACTTTGTTGTAAAATCTAGAAATCAATTACATAAATTTTGCATAGTTTACATTTGGTTCTTTTCTTAAATATTTTTATTTATCTGTCATAAAAGTGGTTATTGAAACTATTCAAAAGGTAGCTTAAAAACAAAATCTCACATATATTATCTTGTGTAACTAATAATAGTAAACAATAAATTATGTTTAAAAAATTTTCAAAAGTTTTATTCCACTTACTTAAGTTTGATATTTTATATACAGGTATTCATATAATATCTATAAACTCACAGTCATACAGTGAGAGAGCGTTTTTGATGGGAGGACTTAGAAATTTAAAAGCTACTTTTGTATTATGTGCAGTACCCTCCTGCAAAGTAGCTACTTTAAAAAATGGCGATGTGCTGAAAGTTAGATAAAACAGTAACAGATTAACAAAATTAAAATTGCAAGAAACATCCAAAATAAAACAACAAACATCTGGTAAAAATATATTTCAGGATACCCCTTGGCAAAAACTGGTGACTTTTTGGTGCCATTCCTGTCTACATCAAACGCCCTCCCCAGTAAAATGGTGTCCAAAACATAATGCAATAAAACATAATTAAAACAAAAAATATATAATCTCAATAAACTGCATTTTAAATCAAACAAGGAAATAACATAAAAAAGGAAGTGCATATTATCTCATCTACGCACTACAAAAAATAAATATCGACGTACCTTAATTAGAAATTTCTGTGTCTTCAGTTTATGGAACACAAAATTCCTTAACAGCTTCCAAAAACTTTCTAAAATTATCTGAACTAGAAGCTGCAGTTGCCACATAAATTCACAAAAATATGAATAAAAATATTCTTAGTAGTGTCAGACAAAGCAATCTGAACGATCTTTATGTTCGACCATACGCATTTTCTTTGTATAAACAGGACACTTATAATGAATACTAAGTAAACCTTAATTGGCACACCTGTCAATTATTGCTTTTTTTCCCTTTCGTTCCACATCGTACAGAAACTTCAAATTAATCTTATCGTATGCAGCCATTTTACGGTGCGAATCGCGAAATAAGCAATGTACTTCCTAACCAACATCCAACACATAAATAAGCCCTTATAAATATTTTCCCATCAGTCAAATTCACTGTAATCATGCAACCAATCGCGTCATAATAGGGTTTAACATTCAACTACTCGGGTTACCATAAATGAAACAACAACTCGGTGATAATCCAAGGTGAACGCTAAAAACTAACCAAACATCTGTAACAAAACACTCAAAATTGCGTGAAACAGCAGTAAATTGGTTAAATTAAAAATGCTAAAAGCATTCATAATAAAACACTTAATGTCCTTTTTCTCTAGTCTTTTGTATATGTGGGTGTATCTCTTTTAACTTTAAAAACATCAGAGAATTTTCAGAATTATTGGCATTGCTTTTCGTATACATAATGACTTGTTTTAACTTGTTAAAAAAAGGTTAATGAATTATGCAAATTAACTTCATGCAAGTGCATTCTTACACTCTCTACTGTTAGGCAAAATGACATATTTCTGAAAAATACAGCACTTTTGTTTTCATTAGAAGGCAAACTCCATGGTGGCATAATGATTAGTTACAGATAAAAAAAGGGAAAAAAATTGCATGCTAATCACAGCAAACAGAAACCACAAACATGACTCTCAAATTTCAAAACAGCACACCTTTCCACCACTGCTTAATGCTACCATATATGATGGCATTAGGTATGTAATGTACACGCAAGCTTTACTGGGTTGCCATATAAAGAGATTTTTGTCAAATTTTGTGTTGCCTTCTTTGGCAGCCTAGCATTTTGCCTGGTGATTCTTGTCAGAGTTGAGCAGAAAATGTGATCAAAATATACTATGCAGTTATAGTTAATACATTTTTTTCATAAGTGCATGAGTTTGGATGGTAAAGCAGAAGTTTATTTTATAAGTACTTACTTGTTTTTGTTCAGTATAAAGTATCAACATAAATGTATTTATGATTAAAAAGTAATACTAACAACAATATTTGAATAATGAAAAGCGGTATTTACAGTAAATTATGTAGTATATGCAAGAATGGGTGACCAGTGAATATGTAATATGCTAAAGCAGGTTTTTATGTTTTTTGAATACCAGACAAGTGATATACATATAGTTATTATTTTGTATGCCAAAGTGATGTGTAATTATCACACTGGTATTATATAAATACACATTTATTGTGCTGATTTATGTGAAATAGTATTAGTCTTTCTTTTTTTTACATTAATTACTACATTTTACATAACATAATAACTATGGCTCTACTCTTATGTGTGTCTTAATTTCACCAAATGTGGCGATATGTGTTGTGCGCTGGTTTTAGGCATGATTACGTGTTCGGAGCGATGTTGGTTTCTATGGCAACCCTTTTTATGTGGAAACTTGGATTTGCTAGTTGGTTCGTGGGGGTAATTAAGGGATTTATGATGTGTTGGCAAAATTTTAGTCGTGTGCCTGGTACAACTATTTTTTTCTGGTGGCTGAAAATTCTACGAGTATTTAGGAGAAGAAGGTTTTGAACATTAATTTGTGAAACATAGTATCAACTTTGTGGATAGTGAGTCTGGCTGTCATATAAATAATAAATTAAGATTACTATGTCATGATAGCTTACGTGGCGGCGCGTTAAAGCGACGTTGCCGACTTATAATCGGAAATGTGATTTGGAGATTTATTTGGTGGTTTATATACTTTTCCATCGTTGTTCTGAAACGGGAGACGATGCTTTTAACAAATTTGTGGTGAAATTGTTTTGGTGATGTTTGAAATTGGTATTTCTGCTGTTTGAAGAAGCATTCATTCATGGTAAGTGCATTTTGTTTTATTCTTGTTCTTATTTAGTAGAATATTATTTTCTTTGTTTTTTAGTATGAATTTCTGTCGTTATTGTTGTTTTTGGAATTGTTTGAAATTTATTTTAGTTTATTTTGTTGATTAGTGTGCAATGCCTAGATTGTGCAATTTTAAACAGAACACTGTGTACACGGTATTCTTGAAATTTATTGTTATGTTACTTTATTAAAGCGAGGTGTGCGTAGTTCGTAGATTCGTTCGTTGCCTAGATTGTGCAATTCGTAGATGTTTTTTTAAGTTAAAACATATCACTGTGTACATGGATTCTTGTCAAATATTTTGGGTTAGAAACTTTACGTTTTCGCTATCTAAATTTTTTGTTTTTGTTTCAAATTTTTAGCTTAAATTGTGTGTTCAAAACATAGTTTTTTGCATGTGCGAAAACCGCATTTTTAGAGATATTTTAGGCTTAAAGTTTGAAATGTAGACAAAAAATTTAGATAGTAATATGGCAGCATGGATTGGCGAGAAATTTGGCGACATGAGGTCGCATATAAGAGTAGTTCCATAACTATAAATAATAGAAAATTTATATTACAGTTCATGTAAATATTGTGGCTATAGCTATGAAACTGTTTCAGATATTTTGATATCTTAGAAAATTCTGAAACGTTACATACACTGCATATAATGTCTGAAACCTTTTTAAGCTGTACTGCATTTGTGCTGTGTTGCATGCAGAGTCGTAGCTAGGGTTTTCAGCGCCCAGGGACAACTGAAGATTTCGCGCCCCTATTGCTTGCCAAGGATGGAAAACATTAAATTCTAAAATGTCGTAACATCAGTTTGGCGCCCCTTGGATTCGGCGCCCGAAGACAGATGCCCCCTCTAGCTACGCCGCTGGTTGCATGTATTGCATTTGCTGAAGTCTTTTGAACTTTTATCATTCAGTGTTATGACAGTTGCTTTCATAAGACATCTAATATCTTTGGTTGAGGCATTTTATATGTAATAATTACATTTGCATTCCTCCTGTTCCAGTATTTTATTTAATTATGCATTGATGATATTACACACTTTTTCATATTTATCATGTGCAGTTATTTATGATTTCATCTCATACTTTTAGCTAAAGAATGTCCACAAATATTCTCTCTGATTTCAACATCTTATTATTTTCCAAAATTTGCAATGGGGTTTTTAAAACATAGATGAAGGGGGAACTCATTCGGATTGTTCATCACAATCAGTTAGTGAAGTTCTTTACATTATGATGATTCAGAAGTTCTGACAGATGGAATGTTGCCTTATCATCTAAGACTAATACATGTAATGTTTTCAGTTATTCCAACACATCGTGAGCGAATGGTGAGGCTATTCCATTACACGTTCTGGCAGATGGTTAACGAAGCTGGGGTGATTGAAACACGGAGTAAAATGACGACTCAGGACTTTTCACTTTTAACAGCAAGCATATCTTTATTTTAATTTATAGCAGATGACTTTTTCCAGATGAAGTTAATCAAATAACTTATTCAGTAATTGAACTATTAGATACGACTGACTTTAAACTTTAATACTTCATAACGTTCTAACAAAGAAAGAGGAGCATAGCGGAAGCGTTAGCAGGACGAAGGCGAGAAGGCATCTGTCTAGGAGAACTTATGACTCAGCATTTATATGAATGGTTATGTAACAGAGTAGCTTCTAGAAAATTGTAGAAAAACTTATGACGCAGCATTTATATGAGGAGGTTATGTAATAGGCGTGAATGTTCTAGCAGGTACTGGGTTAGGGGACAATCCTGAATTGCAGAAAAGTAATTAAAGGTTGCTGGTTCGCAAAGAGCAAAGCCATCATATTTTTTTTTATATTTTACATCTCCCCCCCCCCCCGTCAAAAAGAGAGGCCGGGGTGAGAAAAGCATTAGTACAGGAGTGAAGCAAAAGTATGAGAAAAGACATGAAAACATCCAGAACATAGCGTACAAGCTTTAACTATGGCCTATCATAGTTCATGACTTTCTCATATAAAATTTTGACTTTATAGCATATGAAATTTTGAACATTAAAACAATGAGTTATAAATAAATATACAATATATGACTAATTTTAAGACTATAACATAATAAATATGGAATACTGATAAATAAATAAGTTATAATTACAAAAGTCCTCAATTTTGTTTAAAATGTCCATTTTGTTTTTTGAAAGTCCTTTTCATAAAAGGAGTTCGAATAGAATGAAAATATCTGGTAAAATCTCTAAATGCCAGATAGTTCACAAATATGATGCATTTTTTCCTCTCATCGTAAAGATTGACATGTTTTACACTTTAATACAAAATATTATACTTATTCAAAAACAATTCAATATAAGTAATACAATTATACACTAGAACATATGAACACTTTGACTTTAAAACTATGGCATGCCCTCGCCAACAGATCAGCGTGATTACTTGCTGATGGTTGGGGGGTGCTAGGTACAAATATCGAAAAACCTCCGTTGCCTAATAGAAGGTAACTGGTTTTTGGCATTGCACATTACCTCAAAGTGGTTTTAGAAAAATAAAAGATCATATAAAATCGAAATGATAAGACTGATAACTTGTATAATCAAGTTAGTCTTTTTTATAATGTTGTAAATTAGAAACAAATATTATCCTACAATAAGAAGAAAATTTTTGCTACAAAATAATTCAAATTATGTGAAAGATATAAAAGGTCAAAATCGGGAGAATAATTTGTCATAGTCGGGAAAATAACTTGTCATAGTTAGGGTTTAAGTCTAAATCAGGTATTAAAGGTCATAATCAGGAAAATGTTTAAAAGAGAATTTAAAAAAAAAAAAAAATTAATTTTGAACAGAGATAGGAATTCTACTATTTCGGACAGTTAACTTAAACTCACTTGCTGGATTAAAAGGTCTTAATCTAGTTGAATGAACAATTTCTGATTCCTTTTTAGTTAAAGGATTAGGTTTATCTATTTCATAAGTAACTTCAGAATATTGTTTTAAAATTTTATAAGGTCCTGAGAATGGAGGAGATAATTTACGTGTATTAGGGTATTGAAATTCTTCATACATTACTAAATCACCAATTTTAAAATTACTAGGTTTAAAATGAATATCATATCTTTCTTTATTTACATTATGATAATCATCAGATCTCTTTTGAGCTATTTTTCTAGCTTCTTCTATTGACGGATACAATTCTTGATTTTGAATTAAGGAATCATAAGGTAATTTTCCATACATTAAATATGATGGAGGGAATTTTGTTACAGAATGAGGGGTATTATTATACTCTTCAGTTACTTGGGGTAATAATTTTGTCCATGCTATATTACCGTGATAAGAATTTAGTTTGCATTTTAATCTAGTTATAATAGTTTGATTAACACGTTCAATTTTACCATTAGTTTGGGGTCTATTTGCAGTAGTTAGCAATTGTTTTACATTATGATTCCTTAAAAAGTGCTTAAATTTTGAAGATGTAAAAGCAGCGTTCCTATCACTTAAAATCTTTTTAGGGACCTGAATTTGGAAAATTTGTTTCAAGCAATTTATATAAGTATCTGTAGTTACACTTTTGGAAGCAAAAGTCCAGATATATCTAGTTGCATGATCAATAATTATGTGAATATACTTTTTGGTAGAATTATAATAATTTAAACCACCTACAGTATCAATAGATAATATGTCAAAAGGTTCACTAACTGATGGTAAATTTTGCATTAAACCAAATTTCTTTTGTTTACTTTTCTTATTGAACTGACATACTTCACAATGTTTACAATAATTTCTAACACCTTGAACAATTCCTGGCCAATAATATTGTGGAGATAACAAATTTAGCATAGATGATACACCAATATGACCAAATTGTATATGGGCCTTTTCAAGTAATTTCGTACGTAGAGACATGGGTATCACAATTTTGTACAATCCCTGTTTTTTAATAGTTAAGACATCATTCATTTTCCTATACTTAGTATTACAAACATTATCTAAATTTTGATATTCTTTTATTTCTTCTAATGATAATAAATTAACTTGCAATCTTAAATGTTGACACATAGGATTTCTAGAGAGCATGTCAGCTTCAACATTAGTAGATCCTTTTTTATATTTTATATCAAAATCATACATAGATAATTTTAAAGACCACCTAAATAGACGACCAGTAGGGTGTTTTATATTTTTAAGCCAAACTAAAGCAGCATGATCAGTATGTACAGTAAAATGGTTACCATGTAAATAATAATAAAATTTATCAATTGTATCAATAATAGATAAACATTCCAGCTCAGTAATGGCATAATTTTGTTCATAAGATCTTAATTTTCTAGAATGAAAAGCAATTGGATATAAACTACCATCAGGATGTTCTTGTTTTAAAACAGCACCAACAGCTTCTTTGGACGCATCAACAAATACATGACAGGGATATTTAGGATTAAACAAAGTTAAAATAGGTCTAGAAATCAATGCATCTTTTAATTTTTGAAAAGCTTTTTGACATTCATCAGTCCAATTATAAGGAGTATCTTTCTTAAGTAAATTTGTTAATGGGGCTCTAATTTTAGCATAATTTTGAATAAATTTATGATAAACATTAATACTTCCTAAAAATCTTTGTAATTCTTTGATATTTTTAGGGGGCTGCAATTTCTTAATAACCTCTATATTTGCATTACTGGGCTGGTATTTACCTGCTTGAATTTCATATCCTAGAAAATTTATTTTTTCTTTAGCAAAATTACATTTAGATTGTTTTAATTTTATATTCTCTTTCTCACATATATCAAATATTATTTTAAGATGATTTAAATGTTCATCAAAATTTGGAGAGAATACTATAATATCATCAAAATAATTTAAAGCAAATTGAATCTGATATTTGTTTAAAATTTGTCTAAGAGCTCGTTGGAAAACAGCTGGGGAATTTTTCCAACCAAAAGGTAATCTAGTAAACTCATACAGTCCAAAATTTGTAGTGAATGCCAATTTTTCAGTATCCTTTTCATTTAATTTTATATGCCAATAGCCTGATGCCAAATCCAATGTAGAAAAGATTTTTGCATTTGTTAATTGATCTAATACAGCATCAATTCTAGGAATAGGTTCAGAATCAGTTTTAGTAATTTGGTTAAGCTTCCTGAAATCAATACACAATCTGCTTCTGGACTGCTCGTCTTGCTTATAAGCTAAAGTTACAGGAGCAGCATAAGGACTATAAGAAGGTTTAATAATTCCAGCTTTTAACAATTCATCTATTTGTTTTTTTAATTTCACTATTATCTTTAGGAGATGCTCTATATGGTCTATAGGCTATTGGTAATTCAGAAGTTAATATAACTCTGGGAGGTTCAACCCTTATACAACCAACATCATATTTACTTTTTGCAAATATATGGTTATAATCATTCAACAATTTCTGTAATTTACTATCAGAATTTTTACTATTTTCAAAATAATTACCACAATTTTTAGAACTAAGATCATTTTTACATACAAAATTTTCGCTATTATCAAAATATTTACTAGATTGTTCAGCACCGATATCATTTTTACATACATAATTATTTTGGAAAAACTTGTCTACTTTAACATTTTTACTTACCTGTTTTCCAAACTGATACACTTCATAATTATGAAAATTCAATTGTAATTTAAATAATGAAACACATGGTGATGAAAGCAATAAATAATTCAAATTTGAATCTACTACATAAAATATCACATTATTTTCTATTTTACCTACTTTACACTTTACTTTGATTATTTTCTCTATATGGACTTGACTAGATATTGAAAATATTTTATCATGGGATTTCACTGAAATTTCTCTAAATTTATCACCAATTTTACTAAAACTTTTTAACGGTAAAACGTTAATTTGCGATCCCGTATCAATAATACTGGGAATTTTTTCCTGTCCAATTTGGACATTCACTTTAAAGTAATATCATTTTTTAACTTCTCTTTTAGGAACCGTGTTATAATTAATAGCAGGTAATTGTGGATATCGAATTGGCCAATACGCATACTGTAGAGGTCGGTATTGCACTTTTTGATAATTAAAAGGTCTCACACTACGAAAACTTTGATAAGGAGTGGCTTGCACTGGTCTGGGATAATAGCACTTCGGAACAGTTTGCCTTGGAGAAACAAATTGGTAATTACTATTTTCTAGACCATCTAACGGCATCTTAACTGGAAACAGTTTCCTAGCAAGAGTAATCCAGTCTTTCGGTGTGTCTATCGCTACGCCTTTTTCTTTTTGAAGGGGGGAATATGTAAGATAAAAATGTATGAATCAGAATTATAATATAACTATAAACATTAATTCTTCCTCTCTATTCTAAAATCGTAATAACTTATCTGCATTGCGTCATTCAAATTAATCATGCGATCTTACGTAACCGTTAATACCAGATGCCTTTTGACAACCAATCGCCGAATTGTAAACCAAAACTTTTCTCTTCGCATGCTTCCATCTTTCAGCTGAAGTGCGTAGATGCTAAGATGCTTTTCTAAGATGTAAAGTTTTCTAAGATGTAAGATGTGTTTCTAAGATGTATGCTAAGATACTTTGCTAAGATGTAATTTCGCTGGCTTGCTTTCTATCTCAGCAATATAAAAAATGTAAATCCTCTGTGGAAAGGCACGACTAGAGTGCCAAGTGATTGTGGCCACAAATATCAATTGGAAATAAAAATGGAATTAAAACTGCCAAGTTCTTTAAATACTACGCAATCAAAATTCTTCTTCAATATGGATCTAAGCACGCATCGACACTGCTCCGTCTTTTTTCCTTGTGCTTTTATTATGACATACATAAATTTCTCATTTTATTTAGTTGTGAACAAATTGGCAGTATAAATCATAACAGTGTGTGTAGTTTTAGTGACTGCATTATCTGTCCAATGTGCCTGAAATTGAAGATATTTTGGTAGTGTTTTATTGGTAGTTAATTTTAGAATATTAAGTTCACAAATGATACATACATCTTTGGGAACTTAGTATTCTAAAACTGAGAGATTTCAATGATTTAGGAATATATGTAATTATTAATGTATGCAAGAATTTTGTTTGTTAGAACTGCTAAAACAATACATGCAGAAAGAGTTGTATGGAAGATATTTGCATATGAAAAAGGAAAATCATCTTATAATTAAATATGCAACTTTAATTATGAGGATGAAAGGAAAACTTGTTGTTTGCTTAAGGATGATAGAAATTCTGTAAATTAGAATGAGAGTATCATTATACAGAGAGCAAAACAGTTGAATATTTCTGTCATAACAGCTGTTTAGAACTCTATATTTCAATTATTAAAAAGCTTATTTATACTATACTCACAAATTTATAAAGTTTTAAAAAGGGAAGAATGGGGATGTTTGCATAGGAAGGAAAGGACTGAGAAAATTGGCATTATTACCCTGCTGTTTGCTCATTTTTCTGAGCCACTTATATGCATCTGTATTGCATGCAATAAAATGCACAAAATGCATTTTAGTTACTACAAAGCAAAATATGCAGTGCATTTAAACTTATCTAATGTGTGTGGGGGGAGAACATAAGTTTTGTTATTTTAGATTTTTTTAAGGTATACAAACAAATTTAAAGGTAATATTTTAATTCCGTAACATGAATTTTCATTGCAGAAATTTTTAAAATTCTATAAAGGAAACACAGATGATTGCCAGCAGCTTCTCCGTGAACCTCTGTCTCATATTGCAAGGTAATGATAAAAAATATTTTATCAATGATTTTCAACCTTTTTTTTAATTGAAAGTTACTGTAAAAGAAAAATTTATGATACCTCCTTGTTAAGGAGCTACCTCACTTAGCTGCCAAAACTGGCAAGCCTAGTTCTGTAATGCACAGAATTTAGACATTGCCTAAAAATTTAAACGGCTTCCTTCAACAAGGAAGTATCAAACTTTTTGTTTGTTGCTATTGTTTTAGTATTGTAATATTCTAATTTAGAATTCCTTTTCCTAAGCAAATTGCTAAAAAGATGGGAAAATATTCAGCTTAATTTTACTCAAAGATTAGTTAAACTGTTAATTTTTAATAATTTACATTTAATTAAGTTCATTGATGCATGCTGAACATATCCACCATTACGTACAGATTATTTGGAAACAGCTGTGTAATTCTGTATGTTATTTGGAAAGATGTGTGTATGCATTTTAATTTTCTTGAGAAAACTTCAGTGTTTTATCAGTATGCATGATGAAAATATGAATATTTTACTGAATTAAAAATCATTAAATTACTTTTAAAACTTCATATTTTCTCAGATTTTTCTGCTTTGGTAATTAAATGTAGCAGTATTTCATACTGAATGAGCTTTATATGGAAGCAATTTTCAGTGCTTTTTAAGTTCTAAGGCTGTATTTAATTTCACAAACATTTATTCTAAGTCTTATGAAAATTCTGTGCTTGAGTTTGCTAATGTTCGCATTTCTTATTTGAATACGATAGTTGAGAAGCCTGTGATTTTATAATTTAACCATTAATTTGAGAACAAATTGAAATTATGCTATTGAGATGTACTTTAATACTTATCATTAGCATAATTTCGATAATAATAAATTTGTTGCATGCGTACAGGTTCGAATGCACACAGATCTGATGATGGGTTAATAAAATTTATTTAATCAAAAGAAACACTTCAAAGTTCTAGAATTTTCCACAGAAATTCTCGTGCAGGTGTTCACAGTATCATTTGTGTTTGTCTATTGCCAATTTCATCATTTAAGTTTCACTACTAGCTGTGTGAAGCGGACCTGCACAACAACATCTGAGGGTTACTACTGAATAGTCTTTTTCAATAGCTTAATAATCAGGTTTGGTATTATTTTGATATTTTATAGGCAGTTAAGAAGTGTTTTGGAAAAAGGTTCGACTAGAATTAATGAAACAGCAAATTATGTACATTTCTCTCAGTGTGTTATTTAAAAGCTTTCGTATAGCAAATTACCTAGTTTAAGTATGTTTTAATATGCAAATTGCGTTGCAAAAGTTGGTCCTTTTGATAATTAAGGTAAAGATTTGGGATCATTTAATTTTTTTGTGATATAGATTATGAAAATAATTTTAGGAAAAGGCAATATGTTGGTATTTATATAAAAATCGCTCTGCTTATTAAAAAAAAGAATCTTGTGTCTGATAAGATTTCTTCTATCTAATTAATCATGCTCTCACAAATGCTGTTAAAGTTTGAAACTATGCGCTACGTTATAAGGTAAATGTATACGTTAATTCTTATAACAAAAAAATTAATTCAAATTTTACTGTTACGAATAAATTGTATATCTAACATGATTTTTTGAAGTGTGAATTTTATAGAGATATTATTTTATGAAAAATATATAGTTCTAACAGCAATCAGAATTCATAAATACTTGGATATATCAAAATATTTTTTATTGTTATTAAGGCACTGAGAAACATAAGAAACATATTATAAAATTTAAAATAAGTTATAGATACAGTTAAGGCATTATATTCCAGAGCGGGAAACATGAAATCTGTGCAATGCCCTTGCCAGAACTCAAACTCCGGACCTCCCAGTTGCTAGGTGGACATGCTTCCAGTTACACCATGAAGGCACATAGTAAGGAAGGAGAAAATACTTTTCATTGTCTCCCATTTCAAGGGTGACTGGGGAGTGAGGACCCAGTGGCTAAATACTGGGGGTGAGAAATTATTATCTATCACATTGTAGTTTGGGTTCCAATTTAGAGACTATTAAGCATTTTATTCCAGAACAGAAGAAGTGAACAATGTGCAATGTCCTTGTCTGGATTCAAACGCTGAGCATACTTCCAATGATACTACGAAGGAATGTCTTAAGGAGGGAGATAAATACCTTGCATTTTATATGTTGTACTCTAAAATGCAGGAGAAGAAAAAAGAACACATTGATGAAAAGAAAATTTTGAAAATTTTTGTGAAAGTATTCCATGTTTTTTCTTATTTTTAAGGAGTGAGTGTAATAAACTACTTGAAAAAAAAAAAAAAAAAAAGTCCCTTATTTAAAACTGAAAAAAAAAAAATTGTTAAAGAGCAAAATATAAAGAATAAAATTTTAAAAAATCTTATTTATTCCATACATTTCAGATGCATAGATGTCACCTTTCTTTTAGAAAGTAAAGATCTGCTTGATGTATATATTTTCTCTTAACTATTAAAATTAGTTTTTTTTTTTTTTTTTTTTTTTTTTTTTTTTTTTTTTTTAAATATGTTTATTTAACACTGTTTATAGGGTATTGCTTCCGCCTCCATAGCATGCCTTAGCATGGTGTAGTGGCCAGCATGCTCGTTGCGTATTCGAGAGGTCCGTGGTTCGATTCCCGGTGAGGGCATTGCTCATTTTTCAGCTTTCCTGCTTCGAAATAACCTAATGACTCTATATGTTTTCTTTATTTACAATTTTTATTATTATTATTTTAATAAATTTTAAAAAGTTTTAATGTTTTGACAACAGCTGGCATTTATTTCCAAGCACTAATGAAATATTCATGTTTAACTAGTTATCAAATTCATGTTTAACTAGTTAATAAGTTATCAAATTCATGTTTAACTAGTTAATAAATTATCAAAATGTTAAAGATTATCGTCTTTTCATTAACTGGTTCTTTTAATGAATTTTACATACATGCCAGATTTTATGTTTTACTAATATACAATTATTCTTTTTTAATATTTAACATTAAAAAGTTTTTGCAGAAGGGTATACTTTATTGATCAAAACATCTTTCATGTGTAGAACATAGTTAATCAAACATATCTTTTAAATTAATACAGTTTAATATATTATTTGATTATTCTGCCCAAGAAATTACTTTTTAAGCTTTGGAATACTTTTTTTAATCCACTCTGTCTTTTTAGGTTCATCTTTCAACTTACTTAGAAATTTTCATTATTATGTTGGTTATATAAACAAAATAACTTAAATAATATTATTATTTGAAATATGCAAGCTTGGAATGAAATGATATCATTTATCTTTTCAATATAACTAACTACATTTTCATTCACAGATATTTTATTTCTTTTAAAGCAATTCTATTCACATTAATTCTTCACAAATAACTGTAACCTCATTTAAGTAACCTATCCATGAACCTGCTATCATTTTAAGAATTTTGTATTTATGTGAAAAGCATGTTTGGTTATATATATATATTATTTTACTCAGTGCATCACATAAAAAAAACACAGGGGAGAAAAATTATTATATAACAGAGAAGACATAGTAACATTAATCACTGTCATCATTTACTCAGAAATTCTATTATTGCCATTCACTTTGTACTATGACTGTTGCCACTTACTTGTACACAAATAAAACTTACCTTCCTTTTTTATTTGCATAAGTATAACTGATTTTGAAAGAGTAAAAATTAAAGATGTCATAGGTTAAAAAAAAAAATTAAACGGTTACAAGTATTCAGACACATTTCCTGTTGATAGTGATCCAAAAATACATGAAGTGAACAAAATTCATCGCTATTGATTTTAAATTACAAGGCAAAGCAGAAAATTATGGAGGCAATAAAGTCATCCTTTTTAGAATGTAATTGTTAAATAAAAGTCCTAATTGATCTGAGCACACGAGAAGATATTTTGTGAAAAATGCTGAAATATTTTTGATAACATTAAAACTTATGATAATAATTGTTAAGTGTTTAAGCAGAGAAAAACTGAAGCAGTTAACTATAAAAAAAAATTGAAAACAAATTTGCAAATTAGAAAATTAATAATTAGAGTGAGATAAAGCTGAATATTGGTAGTTCGTTTTGGGTTCAAATCCAGGCAAATTGGTTGGTTGTATGCTTGGTTTGCCCCGTATGTTGCATAAATACAAGCCAGCTTCCCTTAGAAATTCCTTTATGAAGGCATCCCTAAACCTAAGCATATAGCCCTTGGGAACTTTGCCTGTTCCAATAACCATAACCCTTAGAAGCAGTTAAAACATTTTGATGTTTATGATTATTAATATGATGTCCAGCAGATTCCATATAATGTAGGAAAAGAGATATTTCTTCAAAGTGAATTAAATTTGTTTATTGTAGAGAACTTAAGGGAATGAAAACATAGCAGTTATGAAAAATATCAAACTCAACTCTCATACTGATATTTAATGTTTTCAGAATGATCGAGAAATAAACCTAGAACAAGTCAGAGATGTGTTATTTATAATCAAATATATTTAAACAGAAATGAATGCTACTTTAGAGATGTTAATACCTTTATTACCATATAAGAATTTTAATGGTCGCCTCATAACAAAGAACACTTTTTAAAAGCTATTTTTAAATTAATAGCAAAGCTCTTATATTAAGTTTCTGTTAGTAGTACAAATACTTAAATTTTTATTTATTACATAAAATCTAAAGCCAAATAAATATCAGTAAATAGTAAATATTTTGATCTTTTCTCATCAGTTTTTGGCATTTTGTTATGGATTCAATATAAAAATAGTCTGAAGTTGTACCTTTTATTAGTTGCATATTTACTGCATTTTAAAAAATATATAATAGCAGCTTTATTAAAAAATGTAAAGCATCTCAAAGGGAAGTATGTGGTAAGAAACTGATTATAGTGCCTGAGTTAAATTATGTCTTATATTGTCAATAAATTTGAGAAATTTTGAGCTACATAGCAAAATCTATTTTTCAAAGATATTATTATCTAGGAATATGTGCAGTACATTGAAGTAATCCATATATATTAGAGTAGAATGATGTAAGTTTAATTTACCAAGGTGCAGTCTCATTTACGATGCAGACAAGACACCTCATTTATAGGATGTAGACTGACTGTCCTAAAGACTCTGCCATCAGAATTAGAATCTTTGCTGCAGAAGTACATGGAATTCAAAACGTGCAATATAGTATTAAAGTAATCTGCACATGACTTCTGAATTACATAGCAGTAGGGGTGCTAGCATCCCTCTTAGTTGCACATTCATGTATAATTTTTCGCTTCAAAAAAGCTTAACTTATTTTATTGTTTACATTTGCTGATTTGATTTGTTTATATGGAATTGTATTGATAACATTAATAATAGATATATACACATTCCATATGTTATTTGTATTATGCTTTTTTTTTATTACAATAAAGTAAGCTAAATGTAAAGGGAATATGACCTGCGTTATATAAATACAATGCCTAATTTCACATTAATACTGCAGCAGGCTAATTGCATTATATTAGAAACGGGAAGATGCTTCAAAATAATTACATTGCCACAATGTGTTTACAGTTTGATTGTGCTGTTGCTAATGCTTATATTTATATTTAGATGTGCATTTGCAACGCTTAGATGTGCATTTGCAACTAGTGCTTCTTGCCGCACTAGTTGCACCTTGTGAAGTTCTACAAATATTATTATCTTTGAGCTGATAATCCATTGACTTTTAATATTAAGTTCATGTAGTTAACATGTGTAGAGAATTTATTTATTCACAGTATTGAC
Source organism: Stegodyphus dumicola (assembly GCF_044657685.1). NCBI lineage: Eukaryota > Metazoa > Arthropoda > Arachnida > Araneae > Eresidae > Stegodyphus > Stegodyphus dumicola. Next base: position 243,921,771 of record NC_140771.1, read on the forward strand.
TTTTATTAGGTATAAAAAAATATTTGAAAATCTGTGTAATGCTATGCCAGATGAACCACAATACAGAAGTGAGTATTATTTCAATTTTTATTTCATAACGTGTACTTAAACTCTATCTTTACATGTTTGTAATCATTAGTATGTAATCATTAATTGAGTAATTAATATTATGAAAAATAATATAAATAATGCAGCTTTAGTTCCTAATCCAACTATCAATATTAATTTATTGCTTTGTTTTTCATTCTATGGCTTATAAGGCAGAAATTGCTTTTATCTCAATCATGTATTGGGTTGTTCGGAAAGTAATTTTGTTTTTTCCCGTTAGAGGACTTAATTACATTTTTTCGAAATCAACTTCACACTTAAGCCACATAACCATTATATGTCTTGAGAGCTGATATTACAAGGCTTGTGTGTGAAAAAGTTCTATTAATTCTACGCAGTAGTTTTTGGTTGGTGCCCTTTTAAATATGGAGAGCAATAAGCAGCATTTTCGTCATATTTTACTTTTTTACTTCAGAAAAGGTAAAAATGCTGTCCAAGCGAGAAAAAAATTGACGGATGTGATTGGAGAAGGCGTGTTAACAGTACGCCAGTGCCAGAACTGGTTTCGATCCGGCAATTTTGATGTCGAAGATGCACCACGGTCTGGAAGGCCGGTCGAAACTGACAAAGATGCGATAAAGGCATTAGTTGATGCAAATCGGCGAATAACCACACGAGAGATTGGTGAGAGGTTAAATTTGTCAAATTCGACTGTTTATGGCCACTTGAAAGGCCTGGGTTTAACCTCGAAGCTCGATGTGTGGGTGCCTCATGTTCTTACGGAGCGAAATTTGTGTCGTCGCATTGACGTGTGTGATTCGCTCCTCAAACGTCAGAAAAATGATCCATTTTTGCAGCGGCTTATTACTGGGGACGAAAAATGGGTCATATGCAACAATGTGAAACGCAAGAGGTCATGGAGCAGAAAAGATGAACCGGCTCAAAGCGTTTCAAAAGCCAACATTCACCAAAAAAAGGTGATGCTGTCCGTTTGGTGGGATTTCAAAGGAATCGTTTTTTTTTTTTTTTTTTTAGCTTTTACCGGAGACAATACAACTATTAATTCGGAAGTCTATTGTCATCAGCTGAACAAATTGAATGATGCACTTAAACAGAAGAGGCCAGAATTAACCAACAGGAAGGGTGTAGTGTTCCACCAGGATAATGCGAGACCTCATACAAGTTTGGTCACTCCCCAAAAGCTTTTACAGCTTGAATGGGACATACTGCAACACCCACCATATTCTCCAGATCTGGCGCCTTCCGATTATTATTTGTTCCGGTCCCTGCAAAATTTTTTGGATGGTAAAACCTTTACCTCAAATGAAGATGTCAAAAACCACCTGAATCAGTTTTTTGCCAGCAAGGACCAAAACTTTTATGAGCGGGGAATCATGTTACTGCCAGAAAGATGGCAAAAGGTGTTGGACCAGAATGGCAAATATATAATTTAATAAAATATTTATTCGTTATACGAAAATTGTCTTTCATGTTCCCCAAAAAAAACGAAATTACTTTCCGAACAACCCAATACTTTGGATATAATACTATATGAAGTATATGCAAATTTTACCCTAATATCCTGGATAATGAATATGCAATTATGTATGTATGTATACACACAAACCTGCATGCACTTTATTCTTTATTCTTTGAATTTCATTTCATATAAACTGAACTTAGGCAATCAGGCACTGATATTTTTGGCTTTAATTTTAATTTTAGGAAAAAGTTAAGACTCGTTTTTAATATGATTTTTGCTTTTGTAAAATGAATTGTACAATCATTATTTTAAAAGACTTGCTACTGTTGTTAGTTGTAAACTTATAAATTTGAATAAAACTTGAATTTTGATGTAAAATATGTGTGTAAAATTCAAGATTTCAGTATTAACCCTATGGCAGATTCGTGATTAAGCAATTCTTTCATCCCAAATGCACAATATCTGTTTATCATAAATTTGCAATGCAAGCTGTGTTCATTTGCACCCACTGTGATGTGTAACTGAAATATGAATGAGCTCATTGATGACCATCAAAAACTTAAGTTATGTTGCTGCACTTCGTAAACATATTCTTAGAGTGAATGAATTTGGTAACACACTTGTTTTATGTTTGGATCTGAAGAGCTGAGGTTAAATTTGTTCAGTTTTTTTAATATAAAGTGTAAAGTGATGTATAGCTTAGCCACACAAAATTTATTTTATTAAATATTGACTAATCATACTTTTATTGATTATATATGGCACTTTCTGATTATTCTCAATCCCACGAAAAATCGGCAACTCGTTGTTCACTTTGTGAACTGATAAAAAACTTTTGCTTGGTTATCTTTATGACTTTTATATATTATTCTGTTCACAAATTCTAATAAAAAATCATCTATTGGAAATAAGAAGTTTTATGAGGAAAGGAACAAAGGTCTATATGGGTATACAGTGATCCCTCGTTTTTCACAGTTAATGGGGAGCAGAACCTTCCACAAAAGCTGAAAAACCACAAAATAGGATTTGCCCCTAGGAATTTTCATGTATGCAGGTACAAGAATGTTTTAAATATGTAAACAGTATTTATACTTCACACATTTAAGAGAAAAATTATAACAGTATACGTATTTACTTAAACGTGTCAGTGCTAATTAATGAGGTTAATTACAAAACCTTATACAATAATAAACATTAATCAGCATTGCTTCCTGAGAGAGGCAATGAGTCGTGTTGGTGGTGGAGGAGAAGCTCTCACTTGATCGTAGAGGCTCACTCGGAGACTCATCTGTTGGACGAGCTGATGCTAGAGCTGGGGCCTTTACCTTGGAGAGAAACATAGTGATGGGTAGTTTTTGTCTTTGTTTTTTCTTGAGATGAAAGATTCCTCTGTATTCTGAATTCAAAATTCCTGTGTACAAGGATATAACTCCGACAACGCGATTGCTGAACTCAACAGCTCGAACCATATTGCCGTCAATGTCTTGCGCAAATTGTTGCATTGCTCTTGCCATGTTGCACAATTGTTGCAGATTCTCTAGAGTAAGGCCACACTTTTCAGTTTCTTCTTCGCCTTCCTCTTCGTTTTCTTCTTCACTTCCATATTTTGCCATTTCAAGGAGGTCTTCATCGGTCAGTGGGTCCGAGTGGCAATCGATAAGGTCGCTGATGTCTTCTTTTGTCATGTTGACAAATCCTTCAGGAGTGAAGCCTGGATAGTCAGGCATCATGTTTGGCCATAATTTCTTCCAGCTAGAATTTATGGCCTTTATGAGAGCCCGTGGTACATACTCAGAGTCAACTCATCTCTTTGTTTGACATGCAGGGATCCTTCTCTCTTGGGCATCAACATGAAACAATGCTCCTTTCCACAATGTGGCTGCCTACATAGTTGTATTTTTTTATGAATATTTTGAAAAAACGCGCGAAGCACTGAAACTGAAAAACATGAAGCGTGAAGTGGCAAAGGAAGACTGAATGGGTTTTTAGTGGCATTTTTACAGCAGTGGGAATGGCTAATGTTCAATATAAAGCATATAAATCCACATGTACTCAAATGCCTGTAGTATAGCATAAGTTGGCCAATGTCATATTGTGTTTGAGAATACCCAAAAAAACAAGGAAGTTCTGTTAGCAATTCTATTGAATGTTGAAATTGGGAGGGCAATAACCGAAATACCAAAAATGCTTTATGTATAGTATGTATTTAGTGAATAATGCAGCATATACATTTTAAAATGATTCCTCCTTCTTTTAAAAATGTATCATTCAGATGACTCAAACAAATAATAAATTCTTTTGTCAAACTATTGTGCGATTATAAATGTTTAAACCAAAGCAATTTTTTATATTCCTAATATTAACTACCATTCCTCCTCATTATTAGGCAAATATTACGAGTTCTAATCACATTATATTTTCTGGATTTGCTGATAAATGGTTTGTGTGCTGCTGAATCCCATTTCATTTATATTGTAGGTATTTTATGTGCTGTTGAAAAGGCATTGACTGGAATGGAAATGCTATCATCTTTACGAAAGAATTATACCCGTATGTATCAGATACAGAAACTTTTCATTAATCGTAATCCCAAAATTATCTTCCCAGGTAGACTATTACTAAAAGAAGGATATCTATTTCAGGTAATTCTTAATGTACATTTGAGAAAATACTTTCAATGTTGATTAATTTAAATTTAAATGTTGTATTTATACTTTGGGCATATTATTTACCTTTCTGTCATGGATGCATGTTTCAATTCCAACTTAAATTGTGCCCTTAATGCTTTGACTACTAAAGGGACATATATGTCCCATTAAAAGTTTAAAAATTAATAATTAATTAAAATTACTGCTTTGAATCTTCTGAAGGTTGGGGATCATCTTCCAATAGTTGGAAAATCAAGATGCGTCTGTACTCGTACATAAATAAACATAGAGAAAAGAATGAGTTGCCAATGGGCAATGTTGGGTTATGTAAATAATGCTTTCTACCCTGCTCTATATGATGTAAATCTATAATACAGTTTCTAAATAAAAAAAATTATTAAAACAATATTATAAATTAATTATTATTTATAGTAAAGTATAATAAAGATTTATATTTATAAATTAAAATATTATAAATATTAAAACTTTATTATATGTTATTATAAAAAAGTATAATAAAGTTTTCCAGAATCATAGATGTGCTTATAGTAAGTCAATCGCTATGTGTGGGACATATGTATCCCACTATTAACTACAGCGGGAATATATGTGTTCCAGTCTTTAGCTTGAAAACTGTTTGTAAAAAAAATATTTGCCTTAATGTATATGACATATTTTGTTCACTTGGTGCTTTTAAGTCAAGACTCACGGTCAATTTTTAAATAGATTCAACTTATTGCAAGCATTCTTGGATGTATATTATTAATGACAAATAATATTTTTGTAGCTAACTTAAAATATGTTTCAGAACTGCTAGATTTTTTAAACAGATATGTCTGCTAAGGAATATTAGTGCCACTACACATAAATGAGTTCTGAGTGTTAACATTCAGTATTATTTAATATGTTACTAATTATGCATAATAATTAGCATTTGACATACAAATTCTAATTTCAATACTGATTGTGAGCAAGAAATTGAATATCACTATTGAATTACAGAAGGTGGAAGTCTAAGTTTTCCTTCATGACTATAACTAATTCTGAAGCTGTAGATTTTTGTTTATTAAGTGAAGCAAGACATAGTTATTAAATTGTAAAATGTAATTTGAAAAAAGAAATTATTGCTTGTAAGCAATAAAATTAAATCGAAACAAATCCAATTAATCTCAAATCAGAATTTTACATGAAATGCATTTAAATAAGATTTTTCAATCGGATCCTTTCAGAATGTACCAGTTTAATTTAATTACAATCAGAATTTTCTGTAATATGTTGACTACTGATATCTAGTATTCAATACTTTTCATGAATTTTATACATGGCTTATTTATGTTAGGAAAGAAATTTAAGATACATAGCGTTGAATCATATTAATGTGGTCACCTCTTACAGTTGATGTTAATGCTAAATAACTTATCGATGTAAGGCATGTTTCAGCAGCAGGTTTGGTGGTTACATAAAATGTGTTTTAGACATTCAGGATACATTTCAGTTGTTCTCATGAAAAAGATGAGCGATTTATCAGATTTACAGCAAGGAAAGATTTTAGGTACAGGCCAGCAGTGGCAGCATTTTGAAAACTATGCCATTGTGAAATGTTCGCATGCTGCTTGCTTAAAGTGTACCAAGAATTACAGAAAGGCACCATCAAAATAAGCAACATGCACATTTTTGGAGCACCACTTGATATAGATAAAAGAAATTAGCAGTGGCTGTGACGATGCATTGAAATCAATAGACGTGCTACAGTGGAATGATTTCCAACCCAAATATACCAGGGAGTTACCAGAAGTATGTCCAAAACAACAGTTCAGCAAACCTTTCTATGTCTGCAAGAAAATGAATTGTGATAGTACCTTTGCTATGAATTAGGGCTCATCGACAGATGGGGCCTGATTCTGTATGGCAATACCAACAATGAATCTCAACTGATTAGTAAGAGGTTGCCTTCTCCAATGAATTACATTTCTTGCACTTATGAATGGGTAGATATTTGCAGGAAACTTTGGCATATGGCAAGAAACATCAGAAAACAAATATATCTCAACCATTTGTAAGCAATACAAGCTAGTAGACACAATGTTGTCGTCCAGGGATTGTTTTTGTGGCATTCTCTGGGTCCACTTGTGATTGTGGACAGTGCTATGTATCAATCTTAACTGACTATATACACACATATATATATGCAAATTGCTTTCCCTGAGAATGGTGGTGTCATCCAGCATAATCTAACATGTTACACAGCTAGGACTGCATGTGATTGTTAAAAGAGCATGAGAAAAACTTTGCTGTAGTTCTCTGATCTTTAAATTTCTCAGATTTAAATTCAATCCAGAGTCTACGAGACCACCTTGCATGGGTTGAACGCTCTATGGATACTTTGCCATGTATCCTTCAGCAGCCTTCAGTATGGTTCCATATCCCTGAAAACATTTGTCATCAACTTATTGAACCTTTACCTGTCTGTCTAGATGCCATCAACTGTGCATGGGGGTTATTCTGAATATTAACATGTGTTTACATTAATGTGTCTTAACAATTATGAAAATTAGATACATTAGATTTTTCTGTAATTCAGATTTTCAATAAGTCAAACTGAATATCCATCCCCCAAATGAAATATTAAAAAAAAATAATAATATTTACTTCCTACATAAGTTCAATTTCTTTAGCATAATTAGTTGAAATATTTGTTAAGTTTTTTTTTTTTTTTTTTTTTTTTTTTTTTTTTTTTTTTTAATGATGCCGAAATTATTTTCTTTACATTTCTTTGATAAATCAGAGTTCAGTATTATCCCCAAACCTTCTTTATAAAAATTTCAAATGATTCACACTCCTGTGGTTTTCAGCCCTACAGACAACTGTATTTACTCTTGGTGTTGTGGCTATAAAATGCCATCTATGGGAAACTGTAGTATATTGTAGAAATGCTACAGTAAATGCTGTTTATTGTGATTGCAGTTAATGTTATCATTTGGATACTGTTACTGAATTGTTGAAGTCTTGCCCATTTATATATGAAAACATGGAAAATACATCGCTTATTGTGATCAGCATTTCGGTTAATCTTATCAAAATGTTTTGGAATGAATTTTTCAAACCGAAGTAAATTTCTAAAATTGTAGAGTCTATGTCTTTTGGGGAGTATAAATTGTAAACACTAGAAAAGTTATGAACATCATCTTCCTCTATTAATAAAATTCCTCCTGTGATTTTTTGCGCAAAATTAGCACAAGTCTTCTCTAGGTCTAATGTTTCACTAGTTTTATGAATAAATTTGATTATTAATCATTGTCGTGTTTTGATTAGGCTGTTATATAATTATCTAAAAGAGGTTATCAATAACTTTAGTTCACATTGAAACTGCTCAGTTCCAGAATTTTATTAAATCTACATTTAGAATTGGATCACTTTCTTCATTAGCACTGTGTTCTGTGGGGTTAAAAGTTTCTTGAACAACTTCTAATATTTCATCTTCATTTAAAGCTTTGTTGAGTAACAATTCATCAATACCTTCAAATGATAAATCATTAAAACCTTCTCCACTAATTGCATGCCATTTGTAGTGAAATTTGGTTGCATAAGGATGCTGGTATCCTTGCTTTTTACACATTGTGGCCAATGTGTAAAGACCATTCAAAGCTTGTATTCAGAGTTGCTAGTTTTAATTTAGTTAATGCTAATCCAACTTGCTTAATATAATCCTTAATTAAGAATTCTTCCCCACTTCAGTGACTGATAATATTTCATCATTCAGTTTCTCTAAAACATGCTGTAATGTCCATTTTATGTAGTATTTGAATGATGCAATTATAACATGGTGTAGCAGTTGTACAAAAATGTAGTATTAGGTGACAGAAATAAAATTTGTATGGTTGAGTGTTTCAAGATATGTGGTCAGTTGCCTTATCAAGAATCACATCAAGGTTAAATTCAAGACCTTTCATATGCATATAACATCTGACTTCTGGGACCAAACATTTGTTGAACCATGCCATTCTGTAAAAGTAGCAGTGGTCACTCAGGCCTTCTTGTTTACCATCTAGTAAATAGGCAGTTTATTCATGCATGTGTATAGTACTATGCCACAAATAAAAATTATGTTTCTCAGAATTTATATACAAAAACAAAACAAAAAAAAACTTAGAAACTGGCTTGGCCTACTTGTGTTAAATCAAAATGGCATGTGCAAACTAAGAATAAATCTTTATTTTCATTTCGTGTAAAAACAGAATGAAATGTATAATTTTTAAAATTTTTATTCTATCTATGGGTTAAAAGAGAGAGTATAAAATATGTTATTATTGTTCTGTAGGTAAAATGTAAAAAACAACGTCTGAAGAAGCAAGTAGCTTTTCTTTTCAGTGATATTCTTCTATGCTGCAGAGTGGTGATTCCATCTGTTGACTATGATATAAAAGAATCTCTGAAGTGCATTGCTGTGTTTCCTCTCAATATTTGCACAGTTTCAAGCGTAATGGGCAGTAATTCCATGGAAGGGACTCTCTTCAAGGTTAGTAAGATACAAATCAGACTGTCAAATAAGAAATAATATGTAATATTAATACCACATTTTCTCACATATATACAGTGTCTCTAAAAAGTTATGGGACACTTGTGCTTTACAGAAGGAAACTGCAATAAAATTAATTTAAAAAGCATGTAAAATTTTTTGTGGGTGTGTTTCATACTTAAATTTAGTAACAATTATTACATAACATACATTTTCTCAAAATATTAAAATATTAATTTAATAAAAATACAATTGTTTAGAATGGAGCAGAAAATGGTTCACTTAAGTGATGGGACACTTACTTTTCCAGCAAATATTTATCCAAAATTTTTACTTTTTAAAAGGTTTTAATATTTTGTTGGATTTCCTTTTACTTTTAAAACATGATTTAATGTTCTTGGGATGAATTCGACTAATTTTTTTGTGATTTCTGGAGTGATTTTACCCCATTCTTCTTGAAGCACCGATTTTAATTGTTGTTTTGAAGAAATGGTGTGTTTGCAAATTCTTGATTCCCATTCTTGCCAAATATTCTCTATGGGATTTAATTGTGGAGATTGTGGGGGTGTTTTTATTATTTCAGGACAGTTATACAGCAGCCAGAGTCTAACGTTCAAAACACTGTGCTTGGGGTCATTGTCCTGGTAGAATTAAAAATCGTTATGAAGGTTCAATTTTCGTGCTGAAGATTTCAAATGATTAATTTGATTTAAAATGTCAATATACTTGTACTGATCCATTATACTGTCAATAAAAACAAGATTACCAACTCCAGCGGACGACTTACACCCCCGTACCATAACTCCTCCTCCACCATGTTTTACTGTTGGCACCAAGTCCTGTTTGCGAAATTCTTCCCTGGGTTTTCTCCACACCAAGATTCTACCATCAGAACCAAATATATTAAATTTACTCTCGTCAGCAAATATAACTTCATTCCAGTAATCAAAGTTCTTATTTATGTTGGATTTTGTGAAAGCCAGTCTGAGTTTTCTATTCTTTTCACTTACGAAGAATTTTTTCCCGGCTGCTCTACCGTGATATCCAGCAGATCGAATTACTCTTCTAATAGTTTCAGAATTAACAATTACTCCATATAATGCTTGTAAATCAGCAGCAACTTTAGGAACACTCATTCTTTGATTTTTTTTAAATATTTCGAACGATAATTCGCTTTATTCCATTGGATAGCTTTGATGGTCGGCCATGTCTTCTTTTATCCTGAATCATATGATTCTTTTTATATCGTTTAATAATACTGAAAACTGTTGAATGACTGAAGTTAACTGTTTCAGTAGTTTCTCTAATAGATTTTCCACGTTCAATATGCAAATTAATAACTAATTTTTGAATTCCAGGCAAAGTTTCTTTTCCTTTAGCATTCATGGCTGCACAGAGCTAAAAAACACAAAAATTCCAAAACAAACTGGAGAGAAATACTGCAGACAATTTTATAAATTATTGGCAATTGCTTTTGAGTAAAAATAAATACCCCAAAAGATATTTTTATTGCTTACTTCAGACGATTTTTGTTGCATAGTACGTAGTGTCCCATCACTTAAGTGAGCCATTTTCTGCTCCGTTCTAAACAATTGTATTTTTATTAAATTTATATTTTAATATTTTGAGAAAATGTATGTTATGTAATAATTGTTACTAAATTTAAGTATGAAACACACCCACAAAAAATTTTACATGTTTTTTAAATTTATTTTATTGCAGTTTCCTTTTGTAAAGCACAAGTGTCCCATCACTTTTTTGAGACACTGTATTTCTCTTGTAAATTTGCTTCATAAATTTTATGACCTAGAACTTTTAATTTAACTGCATAATATTTTAACTTAATCCCAAAATTCAGGCCGATCAGTTTCTACCACTAGATTGAGCAGGTCTTAAAATGATAATTGGATTTTAAAGCTGCTCATGCAGTGTACTGCCAATGCTGTCACACCTGTCAGTGACCATATTGCTGTAAAATAGCGCTGTTGTGTATACAAGAAATTTCTTTAGGAAGGTCTGTGTAACCCATTTTTGGTTTGCCAGATTTCCAGACAGCATGGTATATGTTCAGATACTGGCTACAGCTGCCTCACAATATATAGGAACTTGAGCCGTTACCTCGCAATATACAGCAACTTGCTGAGCAGTTACCTGGCATTACATTCTACTTGGTAGTATTTGATATTTTTGTGAACTGATGCAAACCGAAACATCATCATGCACTGCAAGCAAAGATGGTTGTATATCATTCTAATATGTAACAATTCTGGATTTATGTTTTCTTAATAAATGGATTAATCATAGTTCAGTTTTAATCACTTAGTTTTGCCTTCCCATTGCTCGTATCAAATTTTATCATGATCGAGTAATTTTTCTAGATGCTTGAAATAAAAAGTTCTTCTATAATTTTTTTTTATTTCTTAATAAAGTAAATTGTTAACTTTTGTATCCTATTTCTTGTGTTCCTTAGACCATGATTCCAGTGAATGAAAAACTCTGTCTTAGTAAAGTCAACATATACACTTACGGAACTACTCTGATATGCGCCCTCAAGTCGCCAAATTTCTCGCCAAACATTTTTGCCAAGAAACTTCACGCTGCCATATTACTATCTAAATTTTTTGTCTATATTTCGAACTTTAAGCCTAAAATGTCTCCAAAAACGCGGTTTTCGCACATGCAAAAACTACATTTTGAACACACGATTTAAGCTAAAAATCCGAAACAAAAACAAAAAATTTAGATAGCAAAAACGTAAAGTTTCTAACCAAAAATATTTGACAAGAATCCATGTACACAGCGACATGTTTTAACTTTAAAAAAAATCTACGAATGGCACAATGTAGGCAACGAACGAATCTATGAACTCGCACACCTCGATTTAATAAATTAACATAACAACAATGAATTTCAAAGAATACTATGTACACAGCATCCTGTTTAAGCTTAAAAAAAAACATCTACGAATTGCACAATTTGGGCAAGGAACGAATCTACGAACTCGCACACCTCGCTTTAACAAATTAACATAACAACAATAAATTTCAAAGAATACCATGTACACAGCATCCTGTTTAAGCTTAAAAAAAATCTACGAATTGTGCAATTTAGGCAAGGAACGAATCTACGATCTACGCACACCTCGCTTTAATAAAATAACATAATAACAATAAATTTCAAATAATACCATGTACACAGCGTTCTGTTTCAAAAACAACAATAATGACAGAAATTCATACTAAATAACCAATGAACATAACATTCTACAAAATAAGAACAAGAATAAAATAAAATGCACTTACCATGAATTAATGCTTTTTCGAGCAGCAGAAATACCAATTTCATACTGCCTTTAACATGCCGCCACGTAATCACTTTCATATTTACATGACAGCCAGACACACTCCAGAAAATTCATACTATGGTTCACAAATAAATAAAATCACAAATCCCTATTTCTATCATGCACAGCCATTAAAAATAATCTCCCAGACCCTCTTCCCACACCTCCAAATACCCACTACCCCTCAACAGGATGGCCACAATGATATTTCCTTTTGCCGAACTTCAATTCAACAACTTCTACCATTTTATCTTTCCCTCCCATCTTCTCGGACACAGACGCGAATCAACAAGCTCCAGCAAAAGCTTGTTCAACGTCAACAGGGTTGCCATAGAACACGCAATCGCACCAAAAACCAGCGCAGAACATATATCGCCACATTTGGTGAAATTGGGGCGTATATCAGAGTTGTTCCACACTTACTTACACAATTATAAAAATATAAGAGTATGTCTTTCATCTCACATCATTACTCTTCCATGATCATTTGAATGAAACATTAAAATAAACAATAATTCTTAAACCATCTGCTGGTGAAGATTATGAATCTGCATCAATATGTGTTTTTTACTTGAATATATAAATATTATTTTCTAAAATATTGATTATTGTTCTTTTCTTTCAAATTTTTGCTTATATTTTATTTTTACAGATAAACTATGGAAATCTCTCTTATTTATTTTTATGTAAAATTCCTGGAGAGGGTAGCATTTGGATTCAAGAAATTCAAACAGCCATCAAGTATGTTGCATACATTTAATGTATCTTTATATTTCTACTACTTAATATCATTCAAAGCAAATAATGAATTTTTCTCCCCCCCCCATATCTGTATGCATATATGTAACTCTTTTTTAAAAAAATTTAACTTGGTCTGCATATGGTTTCAAAATTTGCATGTGTTTTTTTTTTTTTTTTTTTTTTTTTTTTTTTCATATATTGGATTGTTTATATTTGCATATTTTATTTTTTGGACTCTATCTGCTCAAAATAATATTTTAATGCTTTTTAAATTTTTCTTTATGCTATAATTTTGCAATTTTTGAAGCTGTTTATTTCGGCCTATAGGGTTTGGACTGATAAAGAGATTTATTGCTTTGACTGTTTTTCTGAGATTATTTTAAGTTTTAAACTTTAACTTGTGTCTCTATTAGTTCAAAAACACATTGATTTATTACTTTTTTGTTGCACAATCCCTCTGATGAGGATAGGGTGACTAAATTTCTTTTTTTTTATTTTTGGTTGTGACATATTTTCCCACTTTTTCTTGCTGTTTGCCACTGTGCTTCTGGTTTTTGGTCTTTGCATAATGTGTATTCCAAATTAAATATGGGATGAATTCTATCATATTATTTATTTTATTTTGCATTAATAAAGTCTTTTCACTAAAGTTTTATAATTTTACTTATGTTTTAAATTCTTTGCTATTTGTTTGAAGGTAAAATGTTTCACTGAAGTATTTTATCATTTCACTTATGTTTTCTTAACTAGAATTCCCTTTATTTAAGGTACAAGATTCTAATTATAATTTACTTTGTTTTTTTCCTCTTGCTTTGGGGAGGAGCCAGAATTTTCATGTGAATTATTCTAATTAAAATACATTGAAATGGTACATCGGCTAATTCTGGATACAGAAAAGCAAAGATTTTTGTGGAGGAGAGATTTCAGTGTTCCTCCTCCTGTCGAAATGGCATTGAAGTTGATTGAATTCCTCTTTTATTATGTTTGTGAAGTATTTTTTTTAATTGGGGTATTACTTGTTTGAAATGTTTCGGTTTTAAAATTTTTTTAATTCTTTATTGCATGTATAGGATTATTTGAAATTTATTAATTATGAACTTTAATTTTTGGTCTTTCTGAAAAATAAGTTCTAAATTTCTTACTTTCTGTCTTTATTGATAATTTTTCAGCAGCTTAATGAGCAAAAATACTAGGCATGTTTATATTTTGTATTTAAAAAGTTGTTTTGTAGTTATAGATATATATGTGCACTACGCAATGCAAAATAAACTAAATAAATGTATGTACGTATTCATTTATTTACCCTACGAACAGTAGTAATTTGAAATATCTTTAAGTAAAAGATATTTCAAATGATAATATTCAAACTGATATTAAAATTAAATGTAATGTTAAAAATATTTTGAGTTCATAAAAGACAAATAGAAAGATTGAATTAGGGATAGTTTATGATAGGGAAAAATAAAATTTCCCCCCTTTAATGTTAAGGCATAGTTGATAAAATTATAAACTAAAACTTTCTGTAAATTTATTAATCATTTTATGAAGAAAAATTAATCTTTGATATATAATGAGAAATTTTAAAAATGCCTTAAAATGAATCAAAATTCACCAGTTTCAAACTGGCATTAAAAAGGATTACTAAATCAGTATGTTGACTCATGATTTTGGTGTGATCTGATTTGGGGGCAAATTATTTATCATCACCTGTTTCAAATTGCAGTAAAAATTTTTATGTATATTTTGTGTTTATTAGCTTCAGAAACAAAATGTAAAAAATAAAAATGTAATTGTAGGTTTTTTTTAATACATATATAAAACATTAACTATTAAGAGTTTCTTATAAGGCTTTTTTGTAAAAAAATTTTCCTCCATTGTTCAGATAATTTACTTTTTAACATACCAAAGTTACCAGAGAAATTGGTTTGCTCTTATTGCTTTGAAACTGGTTATATTATGAATTCTGCATTGAATGCTTTTAACTAACCGCCCAACCAGGATAGTGGTTAGCGATGCTGACTGCTGTACTGAAGAGCCTGGTTTCGTCCCAGAGAATGAAATGGATGTTTGTAATTGTGTATAATGTCTGTATGGCATGGGAACACTTTAAATATGTGGCAAACTGAAAGTCCTTTTGAGGGGTTGGTGGTAGGGATAGAGGAGTGGGAGACCCTCAGATCCAACCCCTTGTTGTGCTCTCTGTCAAAATTGAGGGGGGGGAAGACTGAGCAAAGTCATGGTGTCACTTGTATGGTGTTCAGTGTTCTTGCCAATGAGAGGTGCAATCTTGCACTTCTTGCCATGATGAATTTTGTGAGCTTGTTAAGCTGGTGTTACTGTGAGACAAGTGAGATAAATCACAACTATGCTTTTAACTTTCTTTTTCTGGGGAGGAGGCCAACTGAAGAATTCTTTTTCCAAATTTTTGTCATCCCGTAATTTAAGCAATTTTGTAATGTTTTGAGAGATGTGTAATATTTATTTAAAAATAGTCTACATAAAGATTCCATGATATTTTCCATTCATGATCCTGTCAACTTGATTTCATGTAGCTTTGGACAATTCTTGGTTGTAACAGTAGAAAGTACATTGCACTTTTTTCTGCTTTAATTAATTTATTCTTCATTTTTATTTCTGAATTTATTATTTTATTCATAGAGACCATCCTATTTATAGAAAGGTTTTGAATTCATTTGTTTTTATGTAAAGTTTCTAATTAAATATTATGTTTATAAATCACAAAATGTTATTTCTATTACATAAATATTGTGGAAAATATGTATGCATAAAAATATATGATGGTATACATAAATAAAAAAAAAATTCAGTATGAGTACAGATAAGCTCATTAATTCTGTACTTCTGCTTAGGCTTTTTAATTTGTTAGTCTTAAGTGACTTGACGCTACTTTTAATTTTTTTTTCTCACCCAGCCATTTGAAAGTAAGTGATTCTTTTCCTCAGTATGTATTCACATTTTCACATTTATAAGTATTCACATTCATATTTTATAAGTATAGATAGCTAGATTTAGATTTTTATTAAAAATTATAATTGCTTATTTTTTAGAAAGTTTAAAGATCCATCTACCGAAGGAAAGCCAGCATTAAATCTCAAACGAAATGTTGCTGTGAAATCTCGAAAAGTGCCATTTTTAAGAAAAGCCTATAGATCTGAAAGCACAATTAAAAATAAAGAAGTAAGTTTGTGTTCAATGTATAATTTGAGTTTATACTGAGCATTTTTTTAGAGTTATCTAATGAGTGGTCTTAAACTGGCAGTCCGCAGGCCTCATGTGTCTTGTTAATACATTTTAGTTGTGTATTTATGGTAAATATGGTACCAAATCTTTGCAGATGAATAATATTATTGAAACAATAACTAAAACAGTAAACTTTATCTGTGGACAAATACTGAATCATTGAGTTTATTGTATTGCTTGAAGATGCTGAAAGTGTGTATGGAGAAATTATTTACTATAATGAGGTGAGGTAGTTATACCAAGGATTTGTACTAATGCAGTTTTCTATCTAATAAAGGAAGTTAAAATTTTCATTAAACAGATATAAATAAATAAAAAAACCATTGGTGAGCTACAATAATTCATGGATAATAGATTTAGTGTTTCTTTTTTATTTAACTGGATATTTGAATATTTTCAATAAACAGCTATGAGGAAAGGTTAAATTTACCATTGGTATACATTAGTGAGCCAAAACATTGACCATTTCCATATTTTAGAATGAACTTGTCTGGATGACATAGAGGGCATATGATTAATTGGGAATGGTATCTAACAGCTGCTGGACAAAGTAAGGAATCATTCTTGTGCTTACGTTTGCGAGTGATGGGAAAGGCTGCTGATCTAAGCAAATTTGAGAGAGAACAGATTGTAATGGCCTGAAGACTCAGAACGAGTATTTTCAAAACTGCATGACTGGTAAGCTGTTCATGATCTGCCTTAGTTAATATTGATGTAAAGTGGATAAATAACAGTGAAACCAGCAGTAGACGCCAAGGTGTTGGACTTTGGAGACTCTCTTGCTTGGTACAGCAAAATCGGCACCAGACAGAGGCTCAGCTGAAAGTCCAATACAATACAGGTCCAAGTGCAAGCATTTCGGAGCACACAGTTCAGTGGACACTGTTGGATATGGGACTGTGCAGTAGACGTCCCACTCATGTGCCACCATTACTTAAGCATCATTGTTAACTATGCCTACAGTGGTTCTAAGAATATCGAGACTAGACCATGTATAAGAGGAAGACAGTGGCTTAGTTGGATGAATCATAAGTTCTCATACATCATGTCAGTGGCCGTGTCAGGGTAGGCTAACTTTCAGGTGCACAGTTGCTACCCCCTCCTGTACAGCAGTTCATACACAGGATAGTGTTGGAAGTATTATGCTTTGGGGGATGTTCTCATGGGCAGCTGGGGGATCCTTATCTTGGCAGATGAGACCACGAATGCTGCAGACTTTCTGGACATAAATATGGATCAGTTTGTGCCCTTACATGGCATCTGCTTTCCCAACTGGAAAGGAAATTTTCCAGCACAACAATGCCCCATGTCACAAGGCTCAAACTGTGTAGAGTGGTTCGAAGAGCACAAGGATGAATTCCAATTAATGTCCTGGCCACCTAACTCGCCAGATCTTAACCTTATAGAGCATATTCGGGATGCCATGGAGAGGCATCTCAGAACTCAAACACCACCATGTCGGAATATCTCAAACTTTGTGTGACCATTGCTGAAACATTTGGTATAATCTGTTTCCAGTCAATCTACCAAAGAACTTATAGTACCCATGCCAAAGTGAGTTGCAGCTCTTTTACAGGCCAAAAGTCGCATAATGCACTATTGAATAGATGGTTATAATGTTTTGCCTCTTCAGTGTTTGGCTTGTATTAAACCTTTTTAAATTAAAAAACACAACTTAAATCATTCATTCATTTCCTACATCTTAAATGTTGCTCTATTATTTTATATGAAGATTCTCAAAAAGTGTGCCAAAAAAATAGCATCATGACAAGAAACTTGGGGAAAAAAAAAAAAAAAAAAAAAGATGTAATGATTTAGTCCAATTTCATATATTTTTATTACCATTAAAATGAGCTTTAACAAAGTAACAAAAAATTGTCTAATGGAGTTAATTTATCAGTATGATACAAATCCTGTATGGTCTTATTCTAGGATTTGAAGATTGAGATTTGATTAACTTTTATTTGTATTTGTTGAAACATAAATATCCTCAATCACAAATTTTTGTAATAAGAATAATCACTTTGTTTGGGGGTGTATTTATAAGAGATAACAATGTTTTTCACAGTTGAAAATTAATAATTCTAAGAAAAGAACCCATTTGGCTGAATAGTATTTACTATCCATTGTGAGGTAATTTCTAGTATTTTTTTTCTCATTGGCTAAAAACTTTAGCAGAATCAAATTTCCATCAAATGCCAAGTTGTAGTAAAAAATAAAGTTGCTTACAATGGTTTACATACAAAAATATGTATTTTTATGCGTTTATTGAAGAAAAATTTAATAATTAAAAGAAAGGGGTTTCTCATTATTTATTCTCATGTTTTGTCCGACTTCAGAATTGTTTCTGGAAAGTTTTCATGAATTCGTTTATTTTTAGTTGAAATAAGTTAGTTTTGGTAATCTGCCGTATTAGAAGTGTTTGAAATAAATGTTAGCTTGAAAGTTTAAATTTAGGTGTTAATATGTTTGAATTACAGACTGAAACCAAAACAAATTTTTCACAGCTACCAAAATTTAGACTTCATTTAGAAAATAATTATAAATTTGAATTTTCCCTTGTGTTGTTATTATTATTGTATTAAAGGGATTGGGCATCTAAAGAAAATAGAAAAAAAAAGTTAACTGAAAGAAAGAATCTCATAATTTTAGTTAGGGAGAGAAGGAAAAAATTATAATAGAAAATAGAGTTGAATATTATTGAAATGAATTTTCAATTAAACCACGTTAAAGGCAAATTAAATAATTAAATCTCGGAAATGTTTGCGAAGCTATGATTGTGGAGGGGATATAAGAGTATGAGGTTTTTTTTTTTTTTTTTTTTTTTTTTTTTTTTTTTTTTTTTTTCCCTATTTGTGGACTAAAATTAAGATTAAAATACATCAACCATGCTTAGACTTTTGATAAATGAGGGTTTTTATGACTGAATTGTAAATGAGCATAAGCATAGCTTTTGTTAAAAATGGGGGAAAATTGATATATTTATTAATATGATGGGACACCCAGAAAAATAAAAAAATATAAGATCAGCTTAGTTTGCTTAGACCATGTGTTTTCATGATGAATCATTTTTGTTTCATTTTTTTATTCATTCAACTGAATTTTTCAGAGTAGTTTTTAGCAATATTAATTTGATTTATGATATATATCAATTAATTCACAATGTATAATTTTAATCCTATTAAACACTTTACCTTCTGAGGGTAAAGATCTTGATTTGGCTGCTGTTTTCAGTGTTTAAAATTCTTTACAAAATATCTGCTTTACATTAAACATGATTGCATTATAAAGCATTATCACATTATTCCTTTTACACTGTTATGGTGTAAATGATAACTTGCCTAGCTGGCAGCTGGGGTATCTTCTATTTGAATCTTTACGTAGTTGTTGTTGTTATTTTCCCTCCCCCCTCCAAAAAAAAAATTCTAAAATTTTCTACAGCAACATCTGAACTCAAATATAGTGGAGACTTAGATTTGATCGACTAGATCTAATGTTGCTTTCCAATTGCCCTTTAAGTGTTAGAGAATATAAGAAACTATTGCATTTCCCTGTGCATGCTGTCATGGAATTGGTGGTATTATATCCAACTAAGCAACTGGAAAATCTATGACTTTTGTGTTTTCTTCCCCCAAAACCACCCTACTAGTGGCCAAGTAGTTATGACCACTGAATGCTGGTATTTCAACCTGCTTTGGGTTTGATATCAGGTGAATGAGTTGGCTGAATCGTTGGTTTTTACGGTTCCCCGTCCCCATATATAACATGAATATGAGCTAGTTTCCCTCAGAAAGTTCTTTACGAAGACATCTGTCATTTTAAGGCTGCTAGCCCTTGTAGCTTTGGTATATTCAAATAACCTAAACTATTCTCCAAAAAATCTTACTGTCTATACAGCTCATAAGAAGAGATGAAACTGTTGAAGATAAGAGCAGTGAAGGTGTTAAAGAACTTTGTTCTGAAATACTGGTCAGCTTGTATGAATCCAATTTGCTAAGTTTGGATACCATTCTGGATTTTTGGAACTGATGATGATAAAGTTTTCAGCAGTTGCATTTGTATTAAGTTTTCGGTAGTAGCATTTTCAGTGTATCGTTATTATGAAAATGTGCTGCATTGAAGTCATCAAAGCTAATCTCAACAAGTCCCTTGACCAAATGTTTTAGAATCATCACTGGCATATTATTACCATGCATTTCTTACACATATTTTATAATATTAGATGTACGGATGCATTTTTTTTTAACGTCTAAAGTATAATGTGCTATCCAATGGCCTCCCAATAGTAGTAAATGTTTATTAGCTATATTATAATAGCAGAATGATTTGAAAGCAGTGTAAGATTTTAGTTTGCAAAAATTCAAATGCATTGGATGCCATTTGATAAATTGAATATTTTCCCATTCATACTTTATAAGTTTTAGCTACATGGAAATACTCCAGACGCCAGTCAGAAGATTGTTTTTAGCAAATCCATGTATTATTAGCAAATGTCAATACTAAGATTGATTAAGGAGTTTCAAAGTAGAAATTTTAATGTTAAAGAGAATAAGCCTAGACGTTGGTGACCAGGAAAGAGCTGGAAAATGATAAATTGAAGATACTCATAAGAGTCAAATTCATGTACTACTAACTAAAGTACTAAAGTTTTCTTATGCAGTTGTTAGGGTACCACATGAATTCATAACTGAATAAAGAGTATCTATTTGCATTTCTGATTTCATAAGAAGCAAAAAAGATTCTGCATGGTACTATTACTTGGGAGGGAAAAATCTGTTTAATGCAAAAGAGAAGCCGGTCTCATATTATGCCCAAATTGCACTCAAATCAGGATTGCATTGTGTGTGTGTGTGTATTAGGATATGAAATGTGTGATTTCTTTTTAACTGTTAAAAGTAACTAAACCATTAATACAGATATACCTTGTCATCTTAGATAATCTGAAATGGATTTCAGTCATCAGGTTATCAGCCTTACTTAGCAGGTCTGATGTGACTATTCAGCAGTATAATGTTAAATTACATACTGCAAGAATGATTCACCAAAGGCTTAATTAATAATAGGAAAATCCTTGCTAAGAATTCTCCTATTCTTAACTAAGCCTAAGAAGAATTGTTCAAGAATTCAGATATTGATACTTTCAGTTATCATCTGTTTAGGTCACTGCAACATTTTCTTGTTAACAAAAACATTTCCACAGATTTCATTAGATTATTTTTCAGTAATCTCTTGGAAAAGATTATTTTTATGCAAAACGAAAGGATTCCTCAAAAAAGGGGCTTAAAGTTGCCTGAAAATAAGCAAAAGTTGTAGAATATTATGGTTATTACATGTATAACTAAATTTATGTAATACTGTTTTTGCTGTTTGAAATTGTCTTCCTCAAATCTACATTACTTGCTGATCAATTTGATTATAACTTGTGGCTTTGTAAAATGAATTCTTTAGAAAGAGGTCACCTCAGCTTAGTGGTACGTTTGAAGCACTGAAAATCATATTCAGACAAATATGACATGCTTAAAAAATGCTGTAGAAATAACATTGGTTTTTGAATAATTAGATTCTTTATTTAATTTTGATTTATTATTTTAAAAGGAAAATAAAATTGAAGGCTTCAGTTGTTATTTAGATACTAATTATTTTTTCTTTCCATGATAATCTTTCTCTCATACGATGTAATTGTTTCCTTTCTATAGAAAAAAAATTTTGTTATATTTATATACTCTTATTTGAAGCATTTTTTATATAAACCCCATTTATTTTATCTGAAAATTTGCTTTTTTTGTGTTGACGTGTTAGTGACTGATCTTATTAATTCAGTTACCATGCGGAAAATAATCTTTATGGCAGTGGTTTTCAAGCCTTGATACAAATGCCATGACAAAAGTCAGATTAACTGCTGATCAATTTGATTACACCTTATGGCTTTGTAAAATGAATTCTTTAGAAAGAGACACAAATGTACCTCGGTTTAGTGGTACTTTTGTGAGTACAGCTTATTGGTACCTATATGATTTCTCCAGAAAGTGTTCCATAAACACAATTACCTGACAACATTCTAGGTTAGTGTTTAATATACTGCAAAAGCAGTATATTAAACACTACCCTAGAACGTTGAATGTAGAAATCTTTAAAATGTCTGAAATGCGATCTCAAAGTTATTTAAGTAATAATTTTGCTAGAAATGCTTTTTTAAAGAATATAACAATAATATTTTTATTGCCTTAATGCTATAACATTTATTGAATATGCTTAATTTATTGAATACTTAATGCTATAACATTTATTGAATATGCTTAATTTATTGAATACTTAATGCTATAACATTTATTGAATATATTTTTATTTTCTCTTCATTCACTGAGGGCATTGAATTTAACCTTGAGAAATGAGACAAGTTGTTCTTAGCTAGCTGCCCAGCAAACAGATTAAGTTTTAGTTTAAAAGGGCCCAGATATCGTCAATAAATTGATTCTTCTTCCCTTGCATCTTGACATTCGAGTTTCTAATACAACAAAGAAGATCTGGGGAAAATGCAAAGTCAGAAAGCCATTCTGTATCTTCTAACATTTTGCACTCCGCAGAACACTGTTTCTCGTGGAAGAACAACACAATGTCGTCTTTCAGCTGCCAAACTCACCCAAAAACGCATCATGCACTAAGCCACCTTACTTTCATGAAATACATAGATCAGAGTATTCAGATTGCACGGACTGAAGAAAATCTCGAAATTGCCTGTGAGTAAGCCCACAAGATTGAGTAGTATTTACAAGCTTCACGACTGCATCAAGCACGGGTTTCATATTCAATGCAGATTTACATAGAGCATCTTTATGTATAACTCAATGTAGGAAAACAGCATTGTTTCCTGGATAGTTTGGTTAAAGTGTCCAAGAAATCCAGATTTTTTTTCTGTCATATTTGCTGCTCCATTGGTTGTAATATTACATATATTTGTTATAGGCAATTTCAAAGTTAAAAGCCCTTCCTGAAATTCGCGAAAAGTATCACATCTCATTCTAGTTCCCTGTGAAGAATGCATACACGCCAGTTCCTTGGTAATTTGAAAGTTCTCATCAACACCTCTTATAAATAATTCTAACTGAGCAGTATCGTTTATATCAGTACTTTCATCCATAGCTATGGAGCAAAATTTAAACTAGCTAATCTTTGGCTCTAATTGTGATGTCAAATTTTTATTAATGTCTTATTAATTAATGATTCTAGATCTCGCTGTTTTTCGAGATAAGCTTACAGACTCAAAATTATTTTTCTTGTCTGGACATAAAACATCA
Organism: Stegodyphus dumicola; assembly: GCF_044657685.1. NCBI lineage: Eukaryota > Metazoa > Arthropoda > Arachnida > Araneae > Eresidae > Stegodyphus > Stegodyphus dumicola. The sequence goes on from NC_140771.1 coordinate 243,945,106, forward strand.
CAAATTGTTTAACAAACATGCATTGTTTAACATATAACATGCATTGTTTAACAAACTCCCCATCACTGAGAGATTTATTATTTTTAGTAGTATTGTATGCTACAATGTAACTTGCATGAGTAGCTGCTTCTTGGATACTGTTTACCTTCTTGAAAAAATTTTGTTGGCCTGATAATTTTTACAAAGACTTTCTGCATTTTGTTTTCTTTCATATTCAGACATTGTTTCGTAATTGGAATTCTTATGCTTAGATGTGAAATGACGGGATATGTTATATTCTTTGAAGACTGTTACAGCTTCATTGCAGACGAGACACACTGGTTTATCTTTTACAACTGTAAGAAAATATTCCCAGGTCCATTCATCATTAAAAGCATGGCATTCTGAATCAACTTTCTTTTTTTTTAGTAGCCATTTTGGGGTTCAAATATTATATGAATAACCCAAACAAGCACTAGCTATGCTATACTTTTAATAATTTCACCACTATTCACAATGATGCTACATATACAATCTTTCCATATGCAATCAATAATATTAGAACTCGTGCCAAAAGAAAAAGCCGCTGGCTGGAGCTTAAAATGTGCAGTCCGCCATATGTGAGGTCTATTTCACCTGTATTGGATTCCCATATGTCTGCTCCTTGAGAAAGAGATAACAATTGTTGGTGCCAATCTACAGCTAAAACTAACAAAGAACTTCCTCTTTTAACACTTTACCGAATGAAAGCTGTCTGTGCTTGCTATTTCTGTCGATTTGTGTTTTGTAGAACAGAAATACAGAAAGTAAAAAGGTCATCAGTTCTTTGGAAAAAAAGGAAGGGAAAAAATAATTTTTAAAAAAGTAGAAAAGGAGATAGATATATAATATACAAATGTATATTTCTTTTAATTTGCCTCGGACCAGCAAATTAAAATTCTATTTGCGGTCCGGATAGAACCTTCCGGTGGCCCGTAGTTGCCCATCCATGTTCTAGAAAGTTGAGCTATGAAACTGATCTATGATGTAAATATGGAACTGATCAAGGAATTGTAATGTGGGTCACTCTTTAACAAAAAATAAGAAGTGTGGAAGAAAGGAGCTAGGGTGCCAGTATGGGAGAAAAAAATCAAAATTTTCTTTTGAGGTTTAAGAAAAACATATCTCCTTAGCAACCTGTTTATGTATCCCTTGGAATGCATTACCATAGTTTGAAAATGCTGCATAGTATTTCATAGATTATCTTGTAATTGCAATAAATGTGATTGTTAACCTTTTTCCCCCCTAGATTGAAACTGAACAGTATTCTACAGATCTGGTGAAATATGGTTCTGTGAGAAGCTTCTATGAAAAATTTATCATGTGCCGTAATGTAACTAACAAATGAAAAAATTTTGTCCTGCTTTTCAGTAATGTTATATCCATTAACTTTTAATCAGGCTAATTGTGATGAACCATGATCTTCAGAGTTTTTTAAAAACATTACGCTGCTTATGGAAAAAATTGACAACTGATCTTTGCTTTTAACAAATACTTTTGATACAGGTCTTTAATCATGTTGATGATCATTAATTTTAACGGTGTAAACTTTAAACTGTGATAAAACCGATTTTTAATGTAGGCATGTATATTATGTGCATCACATTTATTTTTAACAAATATTTTGTACCTGAAAAAGTGAATTAATTGTATAGTGTACTTATATTTCAGAAATGTAATAGAAATTCTACAGTTGTGTAATTTATTGATCTCTGTGCTATTTGTTTAATTTCATATTTACAGAAATGAACTGAAAGAAACGAATGGGTGCCTTTTCTTATTACATGCATGTCTATTTATGTAAAATGATTTTCATCTCTATATTAACAAGACATCGCAATTTCATATAATAAAATTAAAGGAATTAAAACTTTAGATGCAGTTTCCTCATGAAACCATAAGTAAAATACTGTGAACCAAGTATTTATCACCAAATTTGTTGCAATTAACAGGCTGAGCTCTTGAATCAATAGTTATGAGTTTTCATCACCAATAGTATTCATTATAACAACTGCCAAATTTAACCAATCTTTAACAATTTTTCTTTAATCTAAATATTAAAGGTTATGGAACTTTGTATAAAAAAATTTATCTCAAGGTATTAGAATTTATATTCTGTTTGCTATTTCAAAAATTTTGTAAATCTTGTACCTATATTATATAGCAATCTAAATATAAATATTAACTGTTTTGATTATTTTCTAGTTTACTTACATAACTTTATGTATATGTCACTTAGTATTATGAAAAGTGTGAGTTAAAGATAGCTAGAAATGCTCACCTCAAATCCCCCAGAAAAAGTTCCTTTAAGTGATGATTATAAATAAATATTATCTATTTGTTTTGTCTCTCATATTTTCTTTTAGAGTGGGAAGGACTTGAAATGAAAAGCTGGCTAATTTATTTTCACAGTTTTGGTTCTATATCGAATTCTCCAGAAATGATTTCCTAATATGTACGCTGAAATAATTATCCAAGTATGTATTTATTTTGTGGATAGTATGGGCAGAAGGAATTAGTAAATAAATAAAATGAACAGGCTTTGTTAGCTATATTCAACGTTTCTTTTTGGTGAAGTTGCATAAAGTATCTCTCACTTCATCTGCTTCAAGCATAAGACAACATCGGCAGCTGCCTAGGATGCCCATTTTCAAAGGCATCAATTAGTTGTTCTCATAAGCGATAAATAAATAAATGTAAATTTTGTATATTTCCAATGGATGGACCCTTCTCCTGACAATCATTGTGATGTTACTATAATGATGTTTTTCTATACCACTCGGCCTAGTATATGATGTTATTTTTCAGGGCAGTTTAGGTGTGTATTGAGTTTATGATACCTTGCATGTAACTAAAATATTTAATTGTCATTCATGTTTGCTCATTAAAATCCCATATAAAAGGTATTTTATGTCGCATCAATTTTTCTTTTGCAACAATTTTACTTAAAAGTTTGATTTTTTTTGCAAAACACTTAAAGTGCCTCCAGTGTTGCAGGGCTCTACGGAACATAAGTGAGCACTTTCTTTTGCTTCAGACTTTCAGTTGCACATGGTACAAATATATACAATCTCTCACTGTTAAGGGTTACCACAGCTTAATAATGTAGGATGTTTTTTAGGAAATACAAAGTGTGTCTATTAAAACTTGTTGGATGTTTGATAGTGGCATAATGGCATATGGAACCCAGCTGCTTCAATACCAAACAGGCTTGTACTGAGGGGTATGACATAATTTTCAAATACAGTGAAACTTGGTTCATGAGTTTAATTTGTTCCTGAAGGCTATTTATCAATTAAAATGCTTGCAAAGTTAAACAATTTTTCCAATAAGAATTAAAGGGATTAATTCGCTCCTGGACCACAGGTTATTTAAGCTTCGCAACAATACTTTGTTCTTAAGTCTGTAACCAAAAACACACAATATTAACTCCCTGACACAATATTAACTCCCTGACTCCTGGACACAATATTAACTCCCTGAGTAGCATGACCCCTTTATCCCATCATGAGACATTTTGTCACTTGGTACATATTAAATTATAGTTTAAAATATTTTGCATTCTTTCTGATGATAATGATGTTAATATTATCTTAATGAATTGATGCCTACATTAAATAATTATATAAATTCAGGTAATAGAAGCTGTTTAAATATAAATCTTCATGAGCAGATCCAAAAAATAGTGCCTTTCAGAGTCTTAAACAGTTAAAACAGACAGCATTAAATTTTACTATAGAAAAGCAGAGTTTCAGGGATTACTCTTCAGAGATTGCTTTTAGAGATTACTTTACTTTTCAGTAGTGAAAAGCAGAGTGTTTAGATTAGAATTCTCTTCCATCAAAACATTACATTACAGTCTTTAGTGGACATCTTCTTTTAACAAAAGCTTTTCTTTCTAAGCACCACTCATCTTTCTACGAGTCTTACTGGGCCTCTGTTTCATTGAAAATTTGCCCAGCTTGATTCGCATTGCCTATAGTTTAAATTTTTTCTATAGTAACACATGGCAATGGCTTTGTCGTTCAATTTAGCTTGCTATTTCTTTATTAAGAAAATATTTAGAATTTATACCTTGGAATGAAAACTTTGCATATTACCCCATCTCAAAATTGCCTTGTGCTTCCTGAAGTTTTTGCAAATTATTTATTGAGCTACTCTACCATGGACTAAGCAAGTCTTTCATTTAGGGGTGATCCTCACTTATTCTCTCAGATGGTTCCCACACATACATTCTTTCATCCAGAAGTTTCGAGCATGTAAAGCTGGACTCTACCACTGAATCGCTCAAAATAGTCTTCTATCTATTAATAACAAGTTACTCATTTATGAATCCCTTCAGAGTCGTAGATAGGGTTTACAGCGCCCAGGGACAACTGAAGGTTTCGCGCCCCCTACTGCTTGCCAACGATGGAAAACATTTAATTTTAAAATATCATAACATCAGTTTGGTGCTCCTTGGATTCTGCGCCCAGGGACAGATGCCCCCCCTGCCCCCCTCTAGCTACGGCCCTGAATCCCTTTTGTGTCACATGCTATGTTATGCCTGACCAGTCCGAGCATACTCTTGCAGAATTAATAAAAAGCAGTTGCAAACTGCCCAGAAATTTTGAGGCTGATTTCAGTACTGTTCATGAAGAGCTGAAAATTGTTCAGCTACGAGACATCTATTATCTTATGTTTGTAAAATTCAAATATCATTTAAGTTACTCAAAGACAAATAATTTCAAAACTTTTAATTTTGTTTGATTAGGGATAGGGCATTAAGCCCGATCAACCTGGTATTTAACACTGTATTACTATAAAAATCGCGATTTCCGTGCGATGTACATCGCCTTACGGACACATAGTTTACCAACATCCATTTTATGTATAGAGTTGCTGCAAAAGAGGTACAGGGAATGATTGAGTATTATCTTTGAGCAGCTGTTCCATTTTTCCTTGCCTGCCTTACAAATAAAATGCATATTGGTCAGTTCTGTGTGTAGCGATAAATGCAGTTCGAGGACCACATGAGGGATGATGATTTACACGAGCAGAGTGCTCATGTATTATCTACCTTTCAAAAGCACCTGATACCACCTCAGGGCACCACTTCCACATTTACACTCTATTATTCTGCTTATTTTTATCCTCTTTACATGCCTTTGCATTTCTGTTATTGAACATTGGGTCATATTTGAGTATTTTTTAATCATTCTTTTATCAATTTTATAATGAAAAAACCTACTGTAGAGAATGACAGTTAATCAAGAGGAAAATAGAATAAAAAAAAGTATTATACAGTTTGTTGGAATTTACATTCCTACGTCTGCGACTGTACTGATCAGAAAAGGTGAGTTCTATAATTGTGCAGAAGAATCCTCCTGATGGAGAGAGAGAGAAAGTTTCTGGTTCTGATGGTGCTGAAGGCTGTCCTTCCTGCTATACCTGTTCGAGAAGTTTGGCAAGTGGCCAGTAGCTGTGATTCTCTCCAGCATGGTGCCACAAAAGTGATGCATAGAGTCCTAACAAGAAACAGCACAGTGGAAAAATGAATCTAACCAAGTGTTCCGGATAATTGTTTTACATTACTAAGTACCTGCCTGTCTGAATGAACTGTTAAGCAGGCTCAAATCATGTTGTACCAATCAAGTACATTCATATGTTACCCATCATATGATTTCCCTAGTGTGTCATAGTCTAACACCATATGTTCATCTATGTTGTTAAATCTTAAGGGAAGTAACTGATTAAGTGTTATGTTTTCAACTTGGGGCAATTTGTACTTCTGCAGCAGAGAACCTCAGTTTTACAAATACTACTGCGTTTAACTCTCAAGGTCTTTTAAAGAACAAAAATTTTTAAAACAATATAAAAACAGTTAAAAACATCTGTACATAAAAAATTTCATTCTCTTTCTTTCACCTTATTCCCAATTCAGCTTTAACAGTTTTATTCCCAACTGATCCTTAGAGAGAATGATCCAATCATTTGATTCTCAGTTGAACCATATTTTAATCTAACTTAAACATCTTGAATTGTTACTTATTTTTATAAATAAAAGAAGGTTAAGTCGATGATCACAGCAGCCTTATCTTTTTAGAATATTTTTATGTATAAAATGAATATTGCAATCGATTTTGGTTTTTGTTTTATTATTAGATTTTTTGGGCTCTTTTGGTTTCAATCCATTTTATCATTTTTCCAAGACCGTTTTAAAATAACGGGCATAGTTTAGTGTGTAGTTTCCCAGCATAAACTTATTGGTTGATCTGAGAAGCAGTAAATGAGCACTGTGGAACAAGTAGGCAGTAACAACCCACTTGTCAAGTTTAGCTGCTTAAAACATTTTTGTTATAAGTATTTATATACAGTTTGTTTGCACACTTTTTAGACGATTTTCATTGTGTTGACAGAAGTATTTTACGAAAAATATTTATGTTTTAAATGCTTTATTTAATAACCCTTATTCTTCGCTATCATTCTTATCATAATTTCCAAGGAGCGTTGTAGGTCATGTTTGAACAATCCGCTTTCTTTCAAAAGCGCAAAAATCCATAAATGATGCATCAGGAGATTTACTATGGATATGAGTGAAGGGTATGACTTTGATACCTGCTTCTTGTTATACTTTTTCTAGGAAATTAACAATGGATTTTAACGTGTGGCTGCTTGCTTTGTCTTGAGGCAGTTCTATCGATTTTTGGCACTGTGAGTAAAGTAAAAGCATTTCATATTTGAATACTGGGTATAAAATATGTTTCTGATAATATGTGGAGTTCATCTTAACATTTTTCTTCACTCTCTTTATTTTTTATTTGCCGTTATATGAAAAACCAGCAACAATAATTTATCCTTTTAAAAAACTTTCTTTAGATTGTTTGAAACATAATTTAAGATTTTATTCTCCTCTTGGATGATAATAAATGAATTTTTCTTTATTGCAATCATTTAAATACACCCCAAGGTTTAACTATCGTAACAATACTTTTTCCACTTTTGTCTGGATAAATGTTTCTTATAAAGAATTCAGCAGCGCGTTCGGCGATATGTGGTGGAGGAAAACGATACACATATTAAGTATTTTCGTGTTTTTAAGATTCAAATCAGCATTAATCACTTTGTTTATAGTTGAAAGTTGAACATTTAATAGTTTTGCAACTGTCCTTTGATTGGCTTTTTTTTTAACGTGAAAGATCTTACCTTTTCAACATTCCGTTCCCCTCCCCTTAGACGTGTATTTGGAACAATTTTTCTACTTGAAGCCAGACTTTGAAGTTTTTTCCCATTCCTGCTGATATAGAAAAACATGGCTTTCACGGCACTTTTTGATAACTAGATACGAATGATTTTCTTCTGAAAGAGCTCAAATATAGCTGCAGTTTGAAGAATAAAATGACGTCTTCTATGTACATAACAAACATTTATTTAAACTACGAAGACGTTGAACAGCAGAGTAGAAACATGATATTACACAGCGCTTAGCCCTTCTCGTTTACATGCATTACTCACCATTGACTTTGGCTAACTCCCTACTACGTATAAGTATTACGCAGCAGAGAACTTTCTTATCATGCGCATGCGCTAGGGGAATCGACGGCGGTTGCCAACATACCCCCTTTCGACGTTGATTCTCCTATTCCTGAAAAATAAAACAAAATACATATTAAATAATATTCAATCCTACAATTGTACAACAGTTTTGATGTTTAACAGGAGTCAGGGGTTTGGTTAACACATCAGCTCCCATTTCACTGGTAGGTATGTACTTCACATCTAATTCACCGCGTTCATACACTTCACGCACAAAATGATGGCGAATGTCTATGTGCTTTGTACGGGAGTGAAACACAGAGTTCTTTGTAATTTTCTGAGCTCCTTGATTGTCGCAGTATATTGTTGTTGGGTGTTCTATGTTGTAACCCAGCTCCTTCAGGAAACGACGTAGGTAGACAGTTTCTTTGGCGGCCTCAGACAGAGCCATATATTCCGCCTCCATTGAAGATAGAGCTACACTGCGTTGTTTTCGTGATTCCCAGGTTATAGCTGAACCACTTAATATAAATACAAAACCGGTGTAAGATTTTCTATCATCGACATTTGATGCCCAGTCTGCATCCACAAAGGCGATGAGTGGTTTTCCTGTTTTCGTATAAATTAGTCCTTGATCTTGTGTTCCCTTTAGATATTGAAGTACTCTTTTCGCAGCACGCCAATGTTCTTTTCCCGGATTGTTGTTAAATTGACTTAAGAAATTCACGGCGTATGTGATATCTGGCCTAGTAGCTACTGAAAGGTACATTAATGATCCGATCAGATTTCTAAATGGAACATTTTTCATGTCAGCGATTTCGTTTTCGTTTTTAGGACTCATCTCTTTTGATAATTTTTTGCTGTTATCTATAGGTGAAGACACAGATTTAGCATTTTGCATGTTATACCGATTTAAAATATCATCAACGTATTTCTTTTGAGAAATTTTAATTGAATTCTCATTTTGGTAAAATTCTATTCCTAAGCAATAATGTAATTTTCCCAAGTCTTTCATTTTGAAAGCAGAAGCTAAACTATCGCGAATTGTTTCATACGTTTGCTGAGAATCGGTAAAAACGATAAGATCGTCTACATAAACGATTATAATAGTTTCACTGTTAGGCGTCTTTTTAATATAAACACAATTATCTGAATTAAGAGATTTAAATTTCATAGATTTCAATTTTTCATCCAACTTTTTGTACCACTGACGTCCTGACTGTTTAAGACCGTATAATGATCTCTTTAAAAGACACACTTTATCTGAATTAGTTTCATCGTGAAAACCTTCGGGAATTTCCATGTAGATTTCTTCATCTAAATTTCCATTTACATAGGCCATTACAAAATCTAATTGGTAACCTTTGAGATTGTGTTCTACTGCGTAGGCTAAAACTGTTCTTATGGAACTTAATCTAGCAACAGGGGAAAAGTTTTCAGTGAAATCGAGACCAGGGATTTGAGCGCACCCTTTAGCAACTAGCCTAGCTTTGTATTTTTCGATAGTGCCGTCATGATTATATTTTAATTTAAGAACCCATTTACTACCAATAACTTTCTTGTTTTCAGGTCTTTTTACTAATTCCCAAGCCTTTTCTTGAACAAGCGAGTTATATTCTAACAGCATGGCATTATGCCAATTTTCAGCATATGGTCCATTTAATGCTTCTTGCACCGTAGGATTAATGCTTTCCTCAACAACATTTTGAGTTTGTTCATTTTTATTTACAACTGTATAATGATATTCCTTTTTAGGCCTTCCTGGCAAACCTGTTTTTATTTTCTTGGGTCCACCAGGCCCCCTTTTAATCAGGATAGGAAGCATTGATTCGCTATCTAAATCACTTCCGCTTTCCTTTTCAGCTTCAGAGTGAAGTGGCGACTCGCTACCGTCCAGAGGTGATGATTCATCACAACATGTTTTATTTATAATTTTTTTCCTCCGGAGCGAAAGGCAGATTTATTTCTTGCTCTGAGTCATAACTACAGCAGTTTTCAAACTCATTAATAAATTTTACGTCTCTGCTTATTATCACTTTACATGCCTCGGGATCCCAAAGTCTATACGCTTTTGATTCATCAGAATAGCCAATAAAAATACATTCTTTAGATCGAATATCAAATTTGCCTATTCCTGGCCTTTTATTTAGCGAAAATGCTTTTTTGACAAAGGTTCTGAAGTGAGAGACAGCAGGTACTCTGCCAAACATCACTTCGTAAGGTGTTTTTATTTCGTGTTTTAAACCTCGCGTTGGGCAGCGATTTCGAATGTAAGCAGCCGTATTGACGGCTTCGGCCCAGAATTTCTGAGGCAAATTGGATTGCAATAACAAACATCGCGCCATTGAAACTAAAGTGCGATTTAATCTTTCGGCGACGCCATTCTGGGCTGGCGTGTAAGGAGTGCTCATTTCGTGTTTTATTCCCGCATCATTAAGAAATTAGTATTTAAGTCTTTCCCTAAATATTCTAGCCCGTTATCGGTTCGCAGGATTCTGATTTTAGAATTAAGTTTATTTTCAAAAGATGCTTTAAAATTTTTGAAAGCTTCTTTAACCTCATCCTTAGATTTTAGAAAATAAACACGAACATATCGAGATTTATCATCAATAAATGTTGCGAAATAAAATGATCCACCGATTGATTCAGTTCTCATGGGACCACACAAATCAGAATGAATTAGATTCAACAATTCAGTACTTCTATATTCAGATTCTTTGGGAAGAGGGGTTGCGGTTTGTTTACCCTGAATGCATACCTTACAAGTAGAAAGAGAGTCATTTTGAGAAAAAGAAAGACCTCTAACCATGTTATTTATTTGAAGTTTTTTAAGATCATTTTCATTTAAATGGCCAAATCTTATATGCCACTGATCTATTTCTTTAGCAATTGATACAGATTCAAATATTGGCATGACAAAATAAAGATCATTTTCGCGTTTAGCTAAAATTACTGTTTCGTTATTAGAATTAATTATTTGAGCACATTTTTCTTTGAAAATTACTGAAAGATTATTTTCAGTTACTTTAGACACTGAGATTAAATTATTTTTCAAATCAGGTACACACAATACATTTTTGAGTTTGATATTTTCAGTTTTAGAACCTATGCAAACTTTAAATTTAACAGTTCCTTTTCCAATAGCTTTAACAGTTTTATCAGCAGCTAATTTAACATAAGTATCACCTACCTCGTGAATTTCTTGAAACAGTTCCTTGCTGTTACACATATGCGATGTTGCACCACTATCCAGACAAAAAATGGCTTTAGAATTAGTATTAGTGCATGCTATGGCTTTTTCTTGCTCCAAGGAATTCTGATATTCTGCAGACATCGCAGTTTCACTGAGGCATTTGCTTTTAGTTTCTTTATTTTTCTTCATACATTCCGATGCTCTATACCCATAGATATGGCAGAAGTTGCATCTGTAGTTAACTGGATACTGTCTTCGGTTTGCAGACTTATCTGGTTTCGGTTTAGGAATCGGTCGTTGAGTATACTTCCGATCTTTTGAATAGAACGCATTTTGTGGTTCAGAAAACGTCGAATCTTTATTTTTGCGAGCGTTAGCTTCTTCCAACAATTTAATTTTCAGCATTTCTGGAGAAGGCAGTTCATCACGAGATTCGATTGCTATTCGAAAGCTTTCATAAGAGTCCGGTATGCTATATAAAAGCAATATTGTAAGCAAATCATCCGCAATGTTTATTTCCATTTCTTTCAGTTTGTCCACAAGAATGAAAAAATCATTTAGATGAACAGTCATTTGTTTAGAATCACTCATTTTTGTAAAAAGCAATTTTTTTAGAATTGTGGCCTTTCTAGCTGGTCCCTTCGATTCGTAAATAGAATGCAATTTACGCCACAGTTCGTGAGATGTTACACAATTCTTTACTTGTGGAAGTTCACTGGGTAAGATGGATAGGATTATATCCGCTCGTGCTTTTTGGCCAGTAGTTTTCCATTTAGCAAATTCTTCATCACCAGGTTCTGGTTTCGGAATTTTCCCAGTTACATAGTCCCAATGATCATTTTTAATCAGTATGGCTTCCACTTGCAACTTCCACGTGTCAAAGTTGTCCTTGTTTAACTTTTCAATTGACACTGTATTAGTCGTCGCCATTTTCATTTCAGTCGACGCAGCTTGGCTTGCCGAAAGAATTTAACAATGGTAGTTGCACTGCACAGTTAAGCGCTATCTGGGCCCATAACCTCTGAAGAATAAAATGACGTCTTCTATGTACATAACAAACATTTATTTAAACTACGAAGACGTTGAACAGCAGAGTAGAAACATGATATTACACAGCGCTTAGCCCTTCTCGTTTACATGCATTACTCACCATTGACTTTGGCTAATTCCCTACTACGTATAAGTATTACGCAGCAGAGAACTTTCTTATCATGCGCATGCGCTAGGGGAATCGACGGCGGTTGCCAACACAGTTAAAAAAGAATTATCAAGTGGAGACTTTTTTATAGCAAAGCAAAATGGTCTAAAGAGCGAACATACTTTGTATTCCGTTGGTTATACAATTATTACAGTCACAATTCTTTAGATGAAGCATATGAAATCATGTCATTCAACATTTTACACAAGTTACTCCAATGTTACAAGTAGTCAGGGTGAGTCCGCCGTCGATGTACTAGGATTAAAAATTCACAAAATCTTCCAACTCAAAAGATGGAAGACGAAAATACCAATGCACTCTTCTACCTCCAGATCCATAACAGTTTAAAAGCTGACGAGATTTACCATGTCATTGAACTCCTGGGAAGCCTAGTCAAGATCGAACTTTTTCGTGAAAGAAAAGGCCCCTCACAGTGTTGGCTCTGCCAGGGGTTCTTTCACAGCTTGGAAGTTTGCCACCTTCAACGATGTGTTCGCTGTGCCGGACCTCAACAAGTCCGTAACTACCCAAAACCATTTAAAGAACCTATGAAGTGTGCTAACTGCTCTGAAGACCACGCCGCCAACTGGCGTTCCTGTCCAAAATTTCCAAATTCTAAGAACTTTGCAACTAAACAAGCTACTCGACCTAGGTCATCTGTTGGTCTTTCCCGCAAAAATAACTCACAAAAAAAATAACACTTCTCATCCGGCTGCACCAATATCCAATGCTAGTAAAGTTAAACCCAGGGTTTCGTACTCCAACGTTTCAACGGGTATGCAACAGGCTGCCCGCAGTTTTCCAAATTTTTCGGTCCCTCAAGGAGCTATACAACCCAAAATTGCACCGAAATCCTTTTGGCAATAATTCAAATTTCTCACCAGCCTCGCATTGACCAGAGTAAATTACTTTTAGCATTCAAAAATGCTTTGCCTCAGCTACGAGTGGCTCCCTCTGGTACTGACGCTGCATTCTATATTTTTGAGAGCTATATAGCTCTCCAATTTTTAGATTCCCCTCGCATTAAAATTCAATACTTTGAAAGGTTTGAAGTATTTAAAATTATGTACCTGGAATGCCAATGGAATTATGTGTAAATATCACGAATTTCGTGATTATGTCGAAGAGAAGGGCTTTGACATTATCTTTGTCCAAGAGACCAGACTCCATCCAGGGAGAGTTCCCAAGCTTGCAAATTATGTTATAAAAATGACAGACAAGCACCGGATCCCCGTGCTGTTTATCATGGTGGTACATGTGTCTTTTAATAAAAATCATATTCCCCTTCACAGAATAGACACACCTATTCTGAGCAAACTCGAGGCAACGATTATCAAAATTTTTATTCAAAATTCACCCTCCTAGTTTTGATCTCTGCCTATCTTCCACCTTTATCCAAAACAGGAGACAAATTTCCGGTGGAGGTAACAAACTGCTCAATTTATCGAACAATATCATTATTTAAATTGTCACCACCAGGCTTGGCGTTGTAAGAATTCCAACACCGCTGGTCGTGGCCTTCTAAAATAGTGCGCCCAATTTAAAATTATACCGCCGGATTCACCCACACGATATGATGTACGGGGAGCTCCTTATATTGATTTGGCTTTTTTCGAAATATTCCTTTTGACTATCACGTGACTGTGGAAAATATGTCTTATCCTCAGATTACAATCCCGTACTCATCGACCTTGACTGATTCTTTTAATTAAAATTCTCCAGCACTCGTCTCTACAAATTGGGACAATTTTTGATTTAAACTTAGTAGTAAACGTTTACCTTCTCTCGAAATTATATCCAGTGACGATATTGATAAGGCAGTTGATCAGTTAACTTCTTCCTTAACAGATACTTTTAAAGAAGTATCAAGACCCACCCTTCGCACCAATGTTAATAAACTTCCAGCTGAAATCAAACACAAAATTCGAGAAAAGAATAAAGTACGAAGACTTTGGCAAAGAATTAGAAGTCCTAACTTAAAATTACAACTTCGTGTTCTCTAAAACGAGATTAAGGCATCATGTGACCAGTTCAACCAATCACCGATACTCTAATCATATTCAGTCCCTAACGACCACAGATAACAGTCTTTTGGCGTGCAACTGCCAGACTTCGCAAACACAAATCTCGCATTCCGTCTTTAGCTAAGGACGCAGTGGTGGCTCATTACAGACACGGAGAAAGCTAAATTAATTCTGACAGTCTCCAAACACAATTCACACCACATAATAAAGGGATTTTTGTTAATACCGCAAATTCCTTCCAACTAGATGTTGAAAGATTTCTAAACTGTTCATGTCAGAGAGATATACAATATACAACCATGCATGAAGTTAGCGAATATATCGCTAAATTAAATCCTAAGAAAGCGTCCGGATCGGACTCTATTTCTAATCGCATGATTAAATATCTGCCCACCAGTTATCTATTTTTCTTACTAATACTCATAAATTATATGTTACTGCATTGCTATTTTCCTCAAAGCATGAAGAGAGCACTTACTGCGCCTACTCCAAACCTGTCCAGTGCCATTCAAATCCTCAAAATTATAGACCCATCAGCCACCTATCCTCGTTATCAAAGATATACGAATTTGTGCTACTTAAAACATCTGAATGATTTTCTGCGGAACCAAAAACGCCCCCAATTTACCCAAACCTAAAATGCCCCCAATTTACATTGAAGGATGTAAATTTAATTGGAAAGATTTTAATGAGATGGTGGAGAAAACGGAATTAATCGATTTTACGGCAAAACGGAAAGCACAAGGACAATACGAGATACATATAAAAAAACCCTGACACACACAAAAAGATGACTACACTTTTCAAGGCACACGAGCTTTCATATCACTCCTATCTGCTGCCAAATGAGAAAAACTTGAAGGTTGTTATTCGGAATCTCGATATTGACATTGACCTGGCATCCATACAAGGAAAGCTTTTAGAAAAAGACTTCAAAGTTCTAAAAATCGAGCCATTATTGCGGTGACGAGGAACAGAATGTGAAAAACTACCCTTATTTTTGGTCACTTTACCCAAAAACGAGCGCATACACCAAATGAAATTTCTCATGAGGCTGCACCTCAAAGTTGAGAGATATAGGGGACGTAAAGGCCCCACGTAATGCTACAGATGTCAGCGAATCATCATGCACAAGCGGCATGTAATCACCCACCACGCTGCTGCAAATTTGCGGGCGACCACGAAATCCGAGATTGTCCCAAACCCCAAGGACTCTGAACCCACGTGTTGCAACTCCCTTGGAAAACATATTAGCAACTGGAGAGGTTGTGAATGCATTTCCCACACGGAAACCCAAAGCTGACACCATCCCTAAAAATGAGGACAGATTTGTGGTAAACAAATCCTGTGCTCGGGTTGTTAAGTCCGACATATTTGCTGAAAAAATTACTAAAGCAGTTTTAGAGGCCCAAAAAGTTATGCAAAACTTACAGGACCTCATTTCCCTGTTACACAACTCTCAGCACATGATCGCTGAACCAAATTTAATGAGGCCCCAATCTACCACTAATTATGAACCTTAGGCCGCAATTAAAAATTAATTCAGTGACGGTCTTAACCTGGAATGCTTATAACCTCTCAAACAAACTGGGTGAACTTCAAGATTTCCTTCATATGCATAACATTGACATTGCCCTCATCACTGAAACACATGCCACGCCCGCACACTCATTAAGCATCCCAAACTATCGCAGTTACAAGTGTGATAGAATTCGGCATAGAGGAGAAGGCGCCCTTATTTACGTAAAGAGCAGTTTTAACTCAAGCTACCATTCTTCGAATAACAGTAATGGATTGGAAGAAGTAAGATCTACCGTTCACATTCCTAACTGGGGAGGAGTCACAATATGCGCCTTTTACAACCCCCCTTACTCAGTCTCCAAGATAAACACCTTCTCAATCTTTTAAATAATCCATTTCGCACTTTATTAGGCGGAGACCTAGATAACAAACACACCAGCTGAGGCTGCCGTAGGACCAACAAAAACGGCGAAATTCTTTATAATTTCCTTTCCAACAACCCATTCTACATTCATCTCCCAAATGAGTTCACCTTCCGACTAATACCAGACGTAACCCAGATATTCTCGACTAATTTTATCATCCACGAATTTTCCACTTGCCACGGAAGTGATAGACGATTTACCATCAGATCATGTTCCAGTACTAGCGCACTTGGGAATCTAAGTGGAGAAGGTGCACATTTTTAAAAGCACAGACTGGAATAAATTCAAAAATTTGGTAAACATTCAGATCCCAAGCACCTATCCCCTAAGTACCACAGAGGACGTTGATAACGCCATACAAAATATTACTGAACATATAAATGATGCCTTCAAAATTGCTACTGTGGAAATAAAAACAAATAAAGATTATTTAAAACTCCCCTCCAACATAAAAAAAACATGATCCGAGAAAGAAAAAGACTCAGTAAGCTCTACATCTATTCACGTGACTCAGCTGTTAAGTCATTGGTCAGTAAAACGAACAGACAGATTTAAAAAACCCATTGACAAGCACCGCGTCCCCACCTGGAGCCACGACAATCTTAACGTTGAAGATGGTGCATATTGGAAATACACCAGAAGGCAAAAACTAAAAACATGCCACTGAAAAACAACACTGAGCACTTATATACGGATGAAGCAGAAGCAAATGCTTTCGCTGACCACTTCACAGAACAATTCAAGCCAACTTCCTACTTTTATAGAACATGTCAATAACAATATCGAAAGATGGCTACTCCAACCTACTGCTCGAAACATCCCAAATTTCACTGTCCCCATTGAAGTAAACACCATTATTTCAAAATTGCATAATCGCAAAGCACCCGGCAAGGACAATATCTCAAATAGAATGATTAAAAATTTACCGAGTCGCTACATCCCCAAACTATGTGGGATTTTAACGCCTGACTGTATTTGAGCCACTTCCCGACTGCATGGAATGATTATTCTTATTCCTAAGCCCGGGAAAGATCTTACACGCGTAGAAAGCTATCATCCGATTAGCCTGTTACCAACACTAGGCAAAATTTTCGAAAGAATTATTTATAAACATCTGGATTCAGTACTAAGCAGCCTGATCAGCAGTTTTTTCTCCCTCATCTAGTTCACCCATTACTGGCAATTCAAATAAGGTCTCATACGCGTGGAATCTCTGTTAAGGAGTACCTGAGGTGCTGGTAAGAGACCAGCCTAAGTAACAGTATCACAGTCACTCTCTTCTCAGTTCCAGCGCCCGACCCATGAAGGAAAGACGTACTGCCATAATTGCTATCTTCTCCAATTTTACTGAAAAGTTGCCACTTCTGCATTGTTATCAATCTGTTCACTACTTAATCACATTATGCCCGCAGAAATAAATCTCTGCCCTGGATATTTCCTCGCGAAAATTTAATACTTCACTATGATTAGTGCCATATGCCAATGAGCCTATTAATCTGTAAAATCTTTCCGCTTTCTGCTTTAGTGTTGTATTTATGTATGTGTTATAAAAATATAAAAATACCAAAAAATTATAAATACTTAGATATTTTTATGTGGAGGTACATGGTTTTGAACAATAGGCCCTCCGTAATTGGTAATCATCGGCAATGGCAATTTAGTTTGTTGTTGTTTTAAGAGTTTGTATAGAAAACTGCTCTTGTTGACTGTAGCGAATTCGCTAGCTGTTTTGAGTGAAGTTCTCTTGAACGTTTGAGCTGTTAAAAGACAACTACTGTGAAATACTGTAATACTGCACGAATATCTGAGGGAATTGAAGCATTTTTGTTGTGATAATAATAATTTTGTTTATTTTTCATCGGGCTTGTGCTTTCAATTCGTAACGAACCCGTACGCACGCAACAGTATAATTAAGGGAATACAAAGCCTGTTCGCTCATCTTTTAGACGATTTTGCTTTGCTATGAAAAAAAGTCGTCTGCTTAGAAATTTTTTTTTAACTACAACTGTATTTTTAAAACTATAAATTATCGTCTGCTACTTGACAATTTTGTTTTCATGCAAAATGGATGGAAGAATATGTTTGTTATCTTTCAGAAGACAATTATTCGTATCTAGTTATAAAAACAAGCTGTGAAAGCTATGGTTTTTCGATATATAAAGCTACGATAGGTAATATTGTCAACAAGAAAGGGAAAAAAATCGTCAATGTTTGGCTTCAAGTGGAAAAATTGTTCCAAATACAAATCCAAGGAAAAAACGGAATGTTTCGAATGTTGAAAAGGTAAGATCTTTCCTGTTAAAAAAATCCTCCAACCAAAGGGCAGTTTCAAAATCATTAAAATGCTTACTCTCAACTATAAAAAAAAAAAGTGATTCGATATTTTTTACTATCCGTAACTGGGTACTTTTCTGTGATGCACCTGCCACGCATTTTGACATGTGTATGCAATTTATAAACTATTCGTATAGCTAGAAACTTTACTATTCAAACACCCGCCGAAATATGTGGCAGGTGCATAATGAAATTGAAATCGAGGGGTCAATGAATACAATTTGCTGTATGCAAACTGCTCGTTATGTGACTTTCTTACTTCCTTCTATGAAGTAAAAAGGAAGGTATCATATTTCAACAAAAATATCCATTTTAACCGCTATCGAATGCAATTCAACGATGTTTTTGTGTCATATCTGTTCTTAAAGACAGAATAAAGGACTCTTTTTTTCCCAAACGAATTATAAAACTGATTTAAAATGAATTCAAAAGAGATTTTTCATGCTGTCTGTACGTACTATGCACGTATCTCACATAACTCAAAAACGAGTAGCCTCAGAACGTTGAAATTTTGTATATAGAACTGCTACAACATGTAGATGTGCACCTCCCTTTTTGGGTGCAATCGGCAGCACCAAAAGTGTATATATATAAATATATATAGCGCATTTATCGCTTTAAAAATGATTGAATTATGTTGTTCTTCTTATCTTCGGGTTAAGGTTTTTATGCCTTTAGTAAATCTGCACGCAATATTTGTAGAGCTATCAAAAATTTAAAAGTTGTTTAAGTGTGGCTAAGCCTAATTATTTTTATCATGGCAGCCATATTTTTTTACATTTGAAACTTAGCAAAATAGTGGATTTGTTGCCAATCTAGAGAAACTAAGCTTCACAAAGAAAACGCCTTCTTTTATTATTGCGAATTAAATCATGCTTAATCTATTCTGGAATGTATTCGAGGAAGTGTTTAAGATTTACTTCGTAATTTTTAATATAAATATTTTGAAATTTTATGTATTTTTACCGTGTCGCAAAGTGAGAACTAAATTAATTGAATGAGAAATACTGAATCGTCTGTAAAAAACTTTTTTTTTTTTTTTTTTTTTTTTTTTTTGGTTGTTGTTGTTTCATTTCTTTTATACATTTTTTTGATTCATTATAGTATAGAACATGTGGCAACGATTAGATAACTCTTCAGATGATATAATTTTTTTGCATTCTCAGTTATAAAATGAGTGAGATGTAACGCTGCTAAGTGAATCTAGCTCCAGAATGTCGCTATGGTAAACAAATATAGTGAATTTTAAGAAACAGTGCATTTATTCTATTGTGGTTTATGCGCTATCGATGATGTATATTTAATTCAATCCAATAAGTTTAAATGAAATGCAAGAAAAAATGCGTATAATTTAATATTCCGTACAAGGAAGTCATGTGGTGTACATATCAGATTGATTTTTTTAACTAGAGAAGGAAAAGGAAATTCATTTTTACTTTTGATTTTAATAATAATAATAAAAAAAATTTTAAAAAGAAAATCTGAAAGGTTTCAAATTTTAAATCAAGTCCAAAGGGGCGTTTTCTTAACATTTTGTTTGTTAACTTTATTTATTAAATACCACGTTCTTCGCACTTAAATCATAAAATTCAGTTTAAAAGCAATATCGTAAAATAGCTTTAAACTGAGCATATTTTTAGAATTTCCGATACAGAGTCTCGCGCGCTGGGGATAATTTTTTTTTTTTTTTTTTCTGTTCAACGTTGCCATTGCTCGCTTTGAAATGCTCGAGTTCGTTAATCAAAAATTCGTTAAAGTTTTACGTTAAAGTATGAAATCGATAATAAAACAAATTCCAAATTTCAATTCGGACTTCCACATGCCCATATTCGCAGTAGGATTACGTCATTCAAAATTCAATGGCTCTATGTACCGTTGTTTTATCACAATGCTAGATACAGACATACATTTATGCAGATTTTTCATTATTTAATTTCCTCAAATATAATGCAGGAGATTTGGTGGCAACAGTTTGAAAAGTGAAACGGACATTTATAGTGAACCAACGCAAAATTGCAAAACGAAAACAATATTCCTTCAGGGAAAGCCCCTTTGGACTAATAATAAAGAAAACATATATGAAGTGAAAAAGAATGGATTGAATTGTTAATTAATTGTCAAGCCGACATGACTGTTTGTAAAGAAGATTTAAAAAATGAATGAAAGGTTATATAAAAATAAATTTTCAAGGTCAAAATTGAATTTATGAAAGAAATGCTACGTTTATCCTTAAGAAAAATTCCTTGTTTTATATTTTATGTTAGAAAACTGAGAATGATAAGGAAAAAAAAAAAGTTTCAAATTTTAAAACCCATTTTTAACTTTTATATTTTTTCTGTACTTTATTCGCTTAAAATTAAATAATTTTTACCAAATTACATTCAGTTGTATATTTAAGCATGAGTTTTGATATCTAAAATAACCAGAATCTGTAAATTGATGTGTAGGAAAAAACAAACAGATAATTTGTGTTGAAGAATTTTTAATAAAGTAATAGTATCTCAAGATGCTTTTTAATTCCACAGTCAGAGCAAAAAAATTTTTACAATACACATGTATTTGTACAAAATTTGATTAAAATAACATTTGGTAGTGAAATTCTCATTATTTCTTCAAATTTTGCAATTAATGAAGAATAATACACAATGGGTTAATTTTCTTTCTTTTTTCAATTGCATTGAAAAAAAAATGACTTCAGAATTTCTGTATAATACTTGAGTCTCATTATATACTCTAACAACAATAACAAAAACAAAGAAATATTGTACAATAAAAATTGCTTTAAACCACTATATAAATATATATTTAGTACATATTTGAACATTTTCATGAGGTCTGATAAAATTAAAAAGCATAATAAATTCGCTATATGGAAATATGCCTTTTCAAGTGGAGTGCAGAGTAATAGTTTTCCATTGTAACTCAATTAAACCGCGAATTTTCAAGCCTAATTATATTTTTCTTTTACTTCTTTTAATAAAGTAAGAAAATAACATAAAAATAACTTCTGATAAGCAATAGCCTATTATTAAAAGATCCCTGGTAAATCTTAACTATTTCACTAATAAATATGATTAAACGTTTTATAGTTTTAGTTTAACATCTCAAATCAGTTTTTCTAACTTAATCTGGAGATATGCTGTTATTTTGCCATTTTTATTGCATATTATATGCCTGAATTTAGAATTAGTTTTGTAATAAAATTTCGATCCAGATTTGACTTAGAGTTCTTATAATAGTTAAAAAAAGAGTTGATCATGTATAAGATTATATATATATTTATATACGAATCGATAAAAGTGCAGTGACGCCAAAACAATAATCCACTACAAATATTAGCCATATTTTAAAATTATAAATTGAAATCTTAAATTAGACAAATAAAAATTTGGTACTTTTCCGTTTTGCCGGCGCAAGCGATAAAGTCGCCAATAATGGTACAACCAATGCCAAACGGAATATTCTCGCTGGTAACCTTTTACGCCTCATTTTCAAAACAAGTCGCAGCTTTTTCCTATCAGATTGATTGTTTCTTTCAATACTGGCACATAATTTTATAGAATTTTTATCAGATAGTTCAGTTTTATGTCTAAGGCCATTATCGGTAATTAAATCAATTAGGATGCAATCATAGCGCTTACCCGAAGCCGAAAATATAGAAAAGGTAAAGTCAAGAGTTAAATTCATTAATTCTAATGAGAATGCATTAGCGAAGTAAAGCACTGCAGTTTTACATAATTTCTGAGTAAGCTATTCGTACGAATTGAAATATTTCTTGCATTTAAACTTGTGTTCCAAATTAAGATTTAACTTGAAATTAATGTAGAATGTAGATAATTACTGAGAGCATTAGATTTTTGTACAGTAGTTTACGTGAGATGAGATCGCTTGGGGTCACGTGATATGAACCGGCGAATCAGGATGTTGAACCATGAAAACATAGTAAATTCTTAAATTAATGTCTTTTTATAAATTTATTGTCTTTATTTATTGGCTTTTTATAAAATTTTAAGCGATATTAAAATATTTATGCCTTCAAAAAAAGAATTCTTAGAACTAACATTTTTTTAATATTTTTTATGTGTATACTGTATGTTGTCCCCAATAAAGTCTGCTTGGCGAGATTTGCGCCGGAGAAACGGAAAAGTACCAAAAATTTTTGTAACAAGATTTGATAGCATACGAAAGATACTGAAAAGGCATTAATTTTGTAAACAATGCAAGATTCGAAATTAAAATAATAAAACTATGCACAATAAATTTATGTATATACAGATTACAAGGAGCAAAAATGACAGTTTCACATTAATTTAACACCACTTCACAAAATTCTTCTAAGTATAGTAACTTCTTTGTCATTTAATGCTACACAAAACTATTTATATGCAGTGTACTTGAACATGAATTCTTATTTAGAAATAAAGATTAACTTCTAATTTAACCAATTTCAAGGAATCTGCACATTAGCAATTTTATTGAATAGATGAATACAATATCTCTAAATAAATAAAGGGACTTTTTTATTACAGATATATACATAAATAACTGATCTGTAATAATTAATTTCATCAATTATTAAATAACTCATCAATATATTTATTTAAAGGAACTACCGTACCAGTTTTTTGTCCCTTTCTGAGAACAAGCTATCTAAATTTATCATATTTTTTTTCTGAAATTGATTATTCTGATTATTCCTGAGTTTTGAGGTATTGATGCATTAAATTGTGTGCCTTTCACATATGATTGCGATTATATTTTATTTGCTCAATCAGAGTAAATATTGTGCTCAGATAGAGTTGAATATATTTATGTAAAAAGAGTGTGTGTACCACAATTGTTTTTAAGTGTACAAATCTACACGCGATACAAAACTAAATTATTTAATTTATGCAATTGCAGTCTCTCATATATCTTATCCTCTAAGAAGAAATAAAAATATATTAATTATGCATATGGGCCTAATGCATTATTGATGGTTGTTGAAATTCTTTCCCATTTCAAATGAAACAATACAAAGAAAATATACATATTAATGTATTGAAAATTACATCTATTTCTATTACGTGCTAGAAGGCACTTTTATTTATGCATTGAGTAAAATTCTTCAATGATGCTCATATTTTGCAACTTATTCAAACTGAAGTATGTAGGCTTTATAAGAAATATTCATTTAGGGGATGCAAGTTAAGATTTACGTAAAATTTTATTTCAATATTGTAATAATTCTGAAGTAATTTTGTGGCTATTTTATAAATTATTTCAGAATTAGTTATTTTTAATTATTATTTATTTAATGTATGTTAATGAGATAAACTGTTTAGTTCTGTAAAAACAAACATTCTGATTACAAATTATTGAAAATACTTTTGTAAACAATTCATTAAAATTAGGGATTATTAAATTTTCAATTAGTTAAATTCTTAATTATTTAATTAAATTTTTTTCTTCTCTAATATCTTCTAATTTATATTTCAACTCAATTTATATTGATTTAATTATTTTTCTTCTTTATGAAAATAATTATTTTTTCTTCCTTAAATTATCGAAATAATTCTCCTGATCATAGGAGAATTATATGAAAATTTTTGAAGAGTAGAAAAAAAGGCATCAATATGTAAAGAAAATAAATAATATAATTTTAATGGCTGTATCTGTTCGCTTTTAATTCTATGTATAAAAATATTTAATATTATAAAATTAGGAATTTAACGGTTTTTATATTCATAATTTAATTCTTGAAGCAGGCTAATTTTTTATGAATTTCATGTAAAAATCAGTTTGTTTCGAAATTAAAATTAATAATAGATGTTAAATTATATTTTAAATATTTAATTATAGATACTTAATATTCATGCTAGTATATGTCATGCAAGAACAAGACCAGTATGATTAGTTAATTTAAAAACAAAAAAAAAAAAAAAAAAAAAAATGACTCATCTATCCTTTGAATAAACAAAAGTTTCAAATTACTAAACAGATTTTTATGCGATATACATTTTACAATACAATGCTTGAATTAAAACTGAGAATAAAATTTTTGAAAGAAACAACACATGGTGAAAAAATTAGTAGGTATATTTCACCAACAAAACAGTAACACATTTTAACATTGACCTGAGCAACATATTTCCCCTAACAAAACACAAATAAATTAATGTTCTGAATTAAACACTGTTTTATGCTACAAACTTATCACAAAACTACATGTCCTATACACATGAAGTTATATTACTCTTACAGATAATAATAATAAATCTTCTTGAGCAGCAAAAGACCTATATTTTATACAAACGGAATGTAAATCTGACAGCAGATATCCAGAAATATGTTTCAGCAATTATACTGCATTTATAAATCTTAAATTAGTTTATATATAAAAACAGATAAATCAGAAATTCCAGCTTGATATGATATAGGAAACACTTCCATATATAATGTGCCTGTACTCTACAAGGAACACACAATTGATTGACTTCGGTGTGATTCACACATCAATTACACATATAAATGATATTTAATAACAAAGAACTTGGGTTTAGACAAAAGCTGTAACCATTAAAACAATTTTCTCACCAAAATACAAAAGTTTTTTTTTTTTTTTTTCCTTTTTTATTACAATGAAAGTACCAATGACATAGGTAGCATAAAAAACAAATTTCATCCTTATTTCATTCACGTTTGATTTGATCAAATCGTATTATCATGTTAATCAAATCGTATCGTAATCATGTTTTTATCAAATCGTATGATTCTAGTAGAATACATTTTCCATTTGAATACTTTTTGTGATGTTCAGAAGATGATTTTGAACTTTTCTATTTGTTATTATGTATCATGGAACAAGATTAATTTTACAATTTGCTTTTCAAACTTGGCAACATTTTCTTTTCCTTCTGTTTGTGTTTACATTACGTTATACCTATTTTTCGAAAAACTTTATCTTTTTTTTAACTTTTATGTTACATAACAAGCGTTAACTTAAAATATTAGTATATTAATTTTATCAAACTTCCTACAAATATTCTATGAAATATTATGCTTTAAATTGCCTAAAAGTTTAGATTTATGTACATATCTAAGAATTTTGTCAGACAATTTTTTTTAAGTGAAAAAGAGAAATTTCTCAAAAAATATCAAGTACTCAGACAGGTATATTTAATAGACACATTTTATCTCTTAGATTTTAGTCTATTTAATTCCTTATACCTTAATAAATATAAATGTTAAAAATAAAAGTAAAATATTCATAAATATTTTTATGGGGCCATATCTAGTAATCCTGAAATTTAACATGTTTTTAACTCAAAATATAAAAAAATATGCTTTAATAATATATTTATCACCTTTTCCTATCATTTTAATATTACTTTGCTAAATAATACCAGAAGTAGATTTATTTGTACTATTTTAAAAAATTTGGGTGTCAAACGTAGTCAGACACATTTTAACCAAATCTCAGTTTCTCAATAATTTTAGAAAGGAAAAAAAAATTTTCTGTTTTTCATGTTACATTACACCCACATGCCTTAAATAAATTCCTTCCTCTTTCCCGTCTGTTTAGGAAAATACTTAAAAAATGTTATTTTTCACTTTGAGAAAATGAAACACTAAATTAGTGTCATACTTAGTAAAGTAATCATATGGTGCTTTCATTGTAATAAATCACTTGGTTCATACTTTGCTTCAAAAATATTTCACACCTGAGTTAATGGAGTGACTTAGTAATTGCCTGAGATTAATATGATAATGACTAATTTTTATGTTTATGATAAAAAGAATTTACAAGATAATTGTTGATTGAGCTAATAAGAGCTATTAGTCTGATTACTTTAACATTTAAAAAATATTTGGCAATGGTATAAATATAGCAAATTTTTAATTAGTAAAAGTATATTTTTGCAATTTTTGTAGTGACTTTTAAAATTTGTTATTATTCTGGCATACATCAAATACATTTTAACAAGTTACACAGATGTAATACATCGAAACAGATCTTAATGAACCAGTTTAGAAAATGCAACACATTACATTCAAATATTACATGTCATTTAAAAAAAACTGTGCAAGATGAAGTATATAAACCACGTCATTTCTTTTAATATACTTATACTTTATACATGAAAAAAAAAAAAAAAAAAGTAAAACATCACAATAGAATACATGAGCAATTTCTCAGCTGGCCCAATCTTTTCCCCTTTTGCTAGCTAAGACAATTCTGACTGCACCTATTAATAGCTGGCATAACCTTACCTTTCACCTCTCACCGAAATTTAAGCAACATTCATATGATTATTAATTCAAAGGAATAAAAATAAAATAAGCCATCCTATTTAATATCAAGATTTATTGCTCTCAAACAGTCATTGTACAGAATATTTAGATTTGTGCCTTTAAGAATTGGCAACAAATTGTAACATGATATTTATGCTTCGGGTTAAGAAGCCTTTAGCTGTAGTGTAATGGTTATATTCTTTTTGGTGGGGATAAATATTTGAGAGATACAAAATTATAGAGATAGAACGGGGGGGTAGGAGAGATTACAGGAAAATTTGCAGCTTGCAATTTTTATAAAACAGCCCTTTTTAAAAAACAATACTATTCAATTTAATTGGCATTGGAGAATTCTAGCACTTAGCACACAGTGATCATTTCAGATTTAGTGAGAAGTGTGAAAAAAGACTTTACACAATAATTAAACTTTTCTATAATTTATATATATCTGATATTTTAAAATGATTTTACTTCAATAATTTTAAATGTAAGCTAAGAATAACATACTCAAAAAGTTTTATATATTTCTGAAAGAAAGAAGTGTAAAAAGAAATCAATATGATATAAGAAAGAAACATATAACTTAACTTGGTTTTAAAATTCTTTTTAAACTTTTAGAAACAGCCAGACTGCCTGTCTGTTCTCATGTTTAAAAAAATATCTACCTTGGGAAAAAAAAATAAATAAATAAAATAAAAATAAAAAATTCTCAGTAGAATAAAGTGTTAAGGTCAAAAGAATAAAAGTTTGAGACTTTTCTCTAAATTCAGATTTCTAATTTTATTTCCTAAATAATTTTTCTGCTTTAAAATTAAACAATATTATCATAATATATACTGTTACTGAAGTCTACCCCCCACACACTGTACAATACCCTGAAAGGATAATTAATTATAAGTACTTTTTTGGTATTAATTCGAAGAGGCGTGAAATTTTTGGTTGCATTGGTTTATTACTTGTTATTTAGTGCTGCCATCTAGTTGAAATATTTATAATAAATAAGTATGCCCATAGTTTGAAGTAATTGTGTGGCTAACGATTTTCAGTTACAAATTGAATATGCTTTAAATTCTGAACCTTAATTAGAACCTGCATGCAAAATAGAACTTAGCACTGCGTCAAAGCATCAGTATTTATTACTATACTGCAAATATTTATTCAGGAGGTACATGTTTATGAATAATCAACAATGATTTATAATTTTTAAAATTCGGCATTTCAACCTCGTATTGAAATTAATTTTATAGAAAAATCTCTCTGCATCTCGAAGAAATCTAACTTAGATTCTTTTTTCCCCCTCGTTGGGGGAAAAAAAAGGGATTTTTGTCTGATTCTCTCGAAGTGCTACGAATTTTTCTGTAAGACCTAACATCCATTTTTAAGTTTAAAATTTGCCGAATTTTAAAGTTCAGTTGGAGGGCCTACTTCTATTATACCTATGGTATGCTCTCTTATTAAGAACTTGGGATTAATGCTTTATTATGTTTTACTATTATCTGACTAGTTAGAACATAAAAACAAGAACATTCTTTGATCTTTTTAAAGATGCAAAGTGATAGAAGTAGGTGTGAAGGGGTGAGTTATTGTTCTGATTCCCGTATTTTAATGAAGCAGTATAAAACAGCATTAAGTATAAAAATATAATTTATACCACATACTGAAATGAAATTCGTGCCGAGATCACTGTAGCAGACTTTCACTCCCAGCTGACCGCAAGATAGACTCTGAAGGGAGAAAGACGTTGGAACGTCAAAACATACACAATGCGCTGACTGGCTAGTGTGACTATCTCTCGCTCGCATGAAGGAAATGTTGCTACCTCATTAAAACACGGGATTCAAATCAACTTCCCAAAGCTTCTGTTTCCCTTATTTAACATCTCTGAATTCATATAAAGAATTTATTATTTTGCCGTAAAATTGGACACATTGTCTATTAAAACTTTACTGGTACAACAGAAAGAGTAATTTCTTGCTTACGTAATTTCAGTTTATATGTAAAATAATCACCTATGCGGTTTGTTTAGTATTTAAACAGTGTAATTATTCTGTATATTAGTGTAATTAATTTTCTGGAATTTCATTGATAAAAATAATCATTTATAAGACCCTATCGAATTTAAGAATGAATATATAGAGAAATGTTGCATACCTTTTCTTAATATATCGGCTTTTATTACGAAAAAACTTTTTTTATATGTTACTGGTATCGTAAAAAGACACTTCCAATTCCATATCCTGATAACCCAATTACGTCATCAATAATCAGACGACAGTCACATCTTTTGGGAAAGAAAGTCTTCGAATTCTTCAGTTTAATTCCCAGACTTCAAAGTGAAATCTTTTCTTTCAAAGTGAAATCTTTAGAGAAAATGTCTTAGCTTTTTCCTGTCAATATACAGTTTTGTTAAATGTATAATTTAAAGAATGTAAAACTGGCAAGCCCTCCTGTTACTCTTATTGGCTTGCATTCAGAAACGGCGCTAGGCATTTTGCCCCCTGGTTCAAACTCTGCAAGTTCTAAATACTAAAAATACTGCCCCTGAATTCTGCTGATCAGTGTCTCCTTAAATGCTAAAAAAGTTTGCTACTAAATTCTGCTTATCAGTATCTTCCTAAATTCTAAAAAATTTGATTCTAAATTCTGCTTATCAGTGTCTCCCTAAATTCTAAAAAATTTGCTACTAAATTCTGCTTATGAGTGTCTCCCTCAATTCTAAAAAATTTGGTACTAAATTCTGCTTATCAGTGTCTTCCTAACGTCTAAAAACTTAGACCCTAAATTCTGTTGACAAATGCTGCTTTCTAAATTTTAAAAATTTTGCTCCTAAATTATGCTGCCCAGTGGTTCTCATAAAAGTTTTCCCATCTTTAACTTTTGCTATTCGCTGCTTCTCAAATACTAAACGTTTTGTCTCTCCTAAATTCTGCCGCCATCCGTTGCACCGGGCCTGCTTGCATCTGATAACTGAAATTCCGACTGATTTCTACCCAACTTCCAGCTAAAAATAAAGAAAGGAATGGTCTATTCTCAAATGCCTTTCAAATGGAAAAGTTTACGGCCTCTAAAACTTTATGAATTGCATATATTTTTCTCGATTAAATCATTAATAATCTTTTATTTATAGAAAAGTGAGACATACAGGGATAAGGCGGTCATAATTTCTTCCATTTAGATTTAAAATGATTACTTTAGATATGGGAGTGTCACTAAAGTAAATGTGCTCAAAATATGGTATACTTAATACGGTTATTTACATATTTATGTCATGCGAAGGGCACGGAGTTATAAGACACCAATTACTGGTTAACTTTGGGTGATTTTAAGTTAGAATAATACTGATAATAAAAGTAAAAAAAAAAAAAAAAAAAAGAGAATTAGTTCTGTTCCCGCGATTCCTGTTTCCGCGTTTTTAAAAATTCTTCCTGTTCTCGCGAAATCTCACAGCTCCTCAGGAGATGTCATGATGATTCATTAAGAAGAGCTGGGCAGTTTCTTTGTGAATAAGTTAGTCTTCATTAGATTGAAGACGTGTATTCCTTTCTTTAGTTTCATTCCATTTGTAATTCTGCTACAATATTAGCTGTTATTTTCACATCTTATATTAATCAATATGAATGTTTTAGACATTATTGGAACTAAAAGGAAAGAAAAACCTTTAGCCCTTTATAAAGGTTATCAGAAGCGAATTCAGAATAAAAATAAGGGAAATGCAGTTTATTGGATTTGCATTAATGAAATAATTAAAAGCTGCAAAAGCGTAATTAAAACCAAAGAAGTCGTTTCAGACGAAAGAAGTTCGTTTTAGAATGAATATTTATTCTGAAAGATTTTATTATAACTCACCTTTATGCAGAATTTTGGAAGAATATTGTTTTTTACTTTAGGAAACAATATTTTAGTTCACTGCCAAAATCATTGCGGAGTTTGAACATCTCTCTCTCCTTTTAAATACAATATTATCTTCATTCATGCAAAGATCTGAGATCGTAAATATTTTTCGATTCTTTCTTTTAAAAATTTTTCTTTTTAAATTTAAAAATGTTTTGCTTTCCTACCTTTTGAGAGAGGCTATGGTCCACTCCGCCCCCACTATGTAACCCCTTTAGGAAGAGAGTAATGAAAATTAATGAATGCGCGGAAACAGGAATGATTTTGACAACCGCGGAAAAAGGAAGACACCAAAAAATATTACATATATACATATATATATATATATATATATAACAGAAAAAAATCGGCCAAATGGCAATAACATTCATAGGTATAACAAAAGTAATAAAGTTTATTTAAAAAAATAGTTAAGGTGTACTTTATTGTATCGTCCGCTTTGACGTAGTGAAATTCAAACCAGTTAGTTTCAAACTCAAGAAAAACTTTAGTTATAAATTGAGACAAAGGTACTGAATATTTATTTAATAAGTAAACACAATCCACTGAGTGAATTTTTTAAATACTAGCACTTCGTTTCCATGTTTACACGTAAATTGAGCTGCCAATAAAGTTTTCATCGATTTGATCTTTAGTGGGGTAAATAAGCCATAAGAATGCTAGTTCGGGGACTACATGAGGTTTCGAGACTCACCGCCACGTGTCGCTGGAATAAACTAGGTCGTACACGTGGGCGTCAGTTGACAACGTGTTGCTAAGTTACGAATTCGGAACCTTTCTTTCTTACCCATTAAAGGTGCAAAAGAAAGCTTAACTCTAGCGGGAAAGGGGGAAGAACACGTTTCAATTCACTTACTTATCTTGCCCGCTTGTTTTACAGTTGCCGATCAGATCACGTTAGGAGAACTGACCGTCACGATAAAATAAGCGTGTTATTGAATCTATTTAGTTTAATTTGTGTAACTGCATTTCAATGAATATCCAAGCTAATAATTTAATTTTAATGAAACTGAGTGCTCTAAAATATTTTCCCATGATATTATGTGAATTAAATAATAAACTTTAGTATGTGATATGAGGCAGAAAGGAAATTGTTATTATTATTAGCCCAAAGGGAGTTAGCCCAGAAGGGCTATTAATTTCGTTTTGGCATTTTGTGGCGTTTCATTTTTCAAATTGATGCCACCAAATATTAGAGCCCTGTATAAGAGCCTAGAGAGTCCTGTTTAAAGAAACTAAATAATGAAGAGATAAAACAACGGTACCTAGAGCCATCAAATTTTTAATAACGTACGGCTCCATCCGAATATGGACATTTAGAAGCCCATATTTGGGATTTGAAATTTGTTTTATTATGTATTTCATATTTTGCAAAGCATTTATGAGTTCTCGATTAAGAAACTAAACGATTTCAAAATGAGCACTGTACGGGGGGGGGGGAATTATCTCCAGCGCGCGAGACTGTGCATCAGAGATTCTAAAGATATGCTCTTTTTGAATTATTTTGCGATATTGCTGTTGAATTCGATTTTATGGTTTAAGTGAGATGAACATGATATTTAATAAATAAAGGTAACACACAAAACGTTAAAAAAAAAAAAAAAAAAAGCCCCGTTAGGCGTATTATAAAATGAGCCGGCAAAATGCAAGAAATTGACGTATGTAACTGGGTTTATTCAGTTCACAAGTGTATATTAATTTTGATATAACATAATTGGAACGACCGAATACGTTTTTCGTAGCAAAAAATCATTCATCTATCCTTTATTAAATCACAATTAAAACTGTTTCTTATTATTGTATTCATAATCATTAAACCACTGTTTCCAGAAGTAAATAAGGAATAATCCATAGTGGTTGTGGCTGGTCAGTCGCAGAACGGTAAAGTCTCTGAGTGCTGGTAGTTCGATCTGGGTTCAATTCCAGGCGAAAGGGCTGGCTGCGTGGGCGTTTCCATGTGTAACGTTGGCTATTTCTTCTTAGAAAGCCCTCCACAAAGACATCCCGCCTCTTTGGCAGATAACTGTCATGAGCTTTTCCGTAATCAAACAAACCAGCCCACCAGCGACTGAGCGGTAAAAGCCACTGAACACTGGTAGTTCGGTCCAGGGATCCCGCTGCATGGGCGTTTTCGTGTTTTTCCCCATTTGTAACGTGGATACGAATCAGTTTCCCTTAAAAGGACCTCCACGGGGCATCCATACCTTTAGTACCATCCATACCTTTTCCGTGTAGTGTTTAAGAGTGGAACACTTAATAAGCAAAAAAATCAAGTAAATCAAACTAATCATATTGGCTTAAAAATGAATTGCTATTTAGTGCTGTTGACAAGCTGTTACCAATGCTGTAAGCAATGTCTGATAATACTTATGTAAATAAGTACATTAATAATGATAAACAGGACATAAATGTATAAAACATTTCTTCTAAAATCTCTCCCGTTCCTCCAAAAAACATAAAGCCGAAAATTTCTAATAAATTGATTACTGCGGCAACTCGTCGTTCGTTTTTCTTTAACGTGCTTTCCGGCTAATATGCCATTTAATGTTACTGAACAGAAATCAATTTTTAGACATAACGATAAAGTTTCGTATATTTTGTTAGAACCCTCCCATTTTACATTATCTGCATCGAAAATCGATGCTTCCACATTCATTCGACCAATCGTAGTACATTAAGCGTGTGATGCGTGCCCACGTGCTTGGGTTTGGATGAGTAGTTGGCCATCATCATTACACAGAGAGAAACACACAAAAACTTTTGATCAGGCCATCATGAAGATTGGTTTTCAAGGGCTTGTATTTAATTGGAGAAGAGCGCTTCGGGTCTGATTGGTCGACGGGCAGATGTAGTATGAAGTTTGTGCTTCGTTAGCCAGGTTATGGAAAAGTACCTGGTGTTTTTAATAATTGGCATAGAAAGGAAATTTACATGCTGTTGATATAATAATATTCTGTTGCATGGAATTATGTAATCAGATTACAAGATTTTAGTCATTAATTTTAGAAATCCTTCACAAACACACACTAAAAGTACACTATACACTAGGGCTAGGGGTATGCGCTTTTTATAATAGTACTTAATAAAAAGCACTTTGGTGCAAGTACATGAAATTACAACAGTTTTATGGACACATTCAAATAATTAAAACAGTATCACGAACATTTTCTAATGAGAAATGCTAAAATAGTACTAAAACTTAAAGTACACTTTTGAGCATTTCTTGCGAATTAAGTACTGCGTGTAATGAAATTAAGTACTGCGTGTATTGAAAACTACTGATTTTGTCCAAAATTAAGCAATTAACTTTCAAATTAAAAATAAGAAAATCTGAAAGCCTTTAGATTTTGTATTCCGCCCAGTGATCAGGTTTCTAAGATGGCTTTACAAAACTTTTTTATCGTTTTATTATTAACCTTTATTTATTAATTATTAAATATCACGTTCTTCGCACTTAAACCACAAAATTCAATTCAACAGCAATATCATAAAAAAAAATATTATATCAAACTAAAGAATAAACGTGATTCTCGCATGAAAACCATGTTGTCCAAGTTTTTCTTATTTTTATTCATAACACATCTTGTACATGAATGTATTAGTCTGAAATATAATCCAAGTATAATTAATCAGGTAATCCGAGAAAAAGAATAAAGAATAAACTAACCCAGTAAGCAAAAAATATCCGTTACATTTCGAATTCTAAATATTTGTTTACATAATCATCTATCACAAGGCCTGCCGGGAAAAAGATATCAGACGTTTAGAAACGCACGACCGCCAGAGATCACATGATCATTTTACTTTCAACAATTTCAAATGTCAAGACGAAATTAATAGCCCTTCTGGGCCAATTGCTCCTTTGGGCTAATAATGAAGCATTTGCAACAGCATAAAATGTGAAGTAAAAACTTTCGTGTAGGGAATGATAATTTTGAGAAATATGCCTGATATTAGCCGCAGAAACAAAATGGCGCGATTATAATAGAATGGATAATTATTGGTAACTTTGCACTGTAGAATCAATAGAAAACATAAAAGTAATGATTATTTTATCACAGAAATGTAAATAAACGAGGACAGGCGTATGAATATACGAGTATTACAGGTAGAATATAATAGTTTAAAGACAGTAGAACATCATATATAACCGAAAATGAGCTTTTTATCTGCATAACTGATGAAACAGTGAAATAGTCATGGGAAAAAGTCTTTTGAAGAAGGCTTAATTTTATTAATGAATATTATTAGTAATAACTGTTATACACAGAAGATATTTATAAAACTACTCTTCCTGAAAGCATATAATAAGAAATCGATAATGTACTGTACGTAGCTTAAAATTTAAGAATGGTTTCCATTATGGAGACTGAAGTGTAGTGAACGGGTCTCGGGTATTTTTAAATCTGCCCAATCTGGTTAGGTTTAGGTTTAAATGATTACGGCAAAGCCTCGAGAGCTATTTGGCTAAAGGAGGGATGCCTTCGTGGAGGACTTTCAAAGGAAAACTTTAAAAATGTGAAAACTTAAAATATCTGTTACTATATATTTATAATTTAATAATGAAGTTACATAGAATTTTAATACAGTACAGAAAAATTGGGTATTTATTTTTGAAGATCTAAAAGTGGCGAAATTTTGAAAATATAAGATTTATTTTGTAAATATTCAATTGTTCTGAGCCTGAATTTAAAAATAAGTTTATATAATTATTATTAATGCCATAGACTAGTATTTTAGGGCACTAAGGTACAGAAGCGAAAGTTTAGCTGATTTTCTTTTTGTTTATGTCTGGAGAGGAATTCTTAAAACTATAACTGAAACATCAGTTTTTCTTTAAACCGTAAACAGCTTTGGCGAATTCTTATATCTGTAGAAGTATCTTCATTTTATTCCCCTCTCACCGAGGGAGGGGGGAGGGAATTCCCGAAACAAAAGAATTGAAAAAATATATTATTCTGGATGATTATTTCAAACTGACAATTCATGGGCCGATTCTATTGCTGCTAGTTAAAGAATCTTAAGGATCTTATTACGAAGAGTACATATTGAAAGTTTTACGCAAAATTTTTCGAACAAAATACAGATTAAATATCTGGGGCAAATTTACAAACCTGGAGATTTGGGGCAAAACCTCTTATGGGGGAACTTCTTAATATCATTATTTTTTTAAGGTAGCAAATATCATTGATACGAATTATATAAAGTATTTCGTAAAGTAACCAAAGGGTTTACTATTTTTTTTTCATTTAAATAAATTATTATTGGAGTTATTTAAACAAAAATACACACTTCTCCTCTCTATATGTTTTGCTTTCATGGCTCAATTTATTACGCTGTAAGGATTTAAGGGGACTCATACACCTTAAAACCCATAAGATGTTCGAATAGGTGACTGTTGCAAGAATTGGGATAACTTATTTATTTTAAACGCAATTACTACCCACTTTTTACAGCTGACTACATAATATAGCTGCTTTCTGAAATAGTCATCAGAAAGTTTGTGTTGCCACAAATATTTTTATAATTTAATCCGCTTTGTGACAACATTTTTCGTCATGTTTCCAACTTGCGCGCACAGTTTACAACATTCTGTTTCATAATTTAATTCCATATTAAATATAAAGCTTTTATAACATTTGGAAACTACTGTGAACCTAAAATTCAAAAAATTTCATGTTGAATTTTTATTTTATTTTGAGTTGAGTTTATAAAATGTATTTTGTTAAAAAAATTTGTAATGTTTTCGTCCATAAAATTTTTCAATATTAAAATATTCATCAGATTGTTGGTTCAGTTAGAAAATAGTATGTACCATTAGCCATTTTTATAATATCATGCGCGCAAGGTGGAAACATGGCGAAATATTTTGTCACAAAGAGGATTAAATTAGAAAAATATTTGTGGCAACACAAACTTTCTGGTTACTAGCTTACAAAGCAGCTATATTATGTAGTCAGCTGTAAAAAGTTGGAAGTAATTGCTTTTAAAATAAATAAAATATCCTAATTCTTGCAACAGTCACGTATTCGAAGATCATGAGGGGTTTAAGGTGTATGAGTCCCCTTAATTATTTTTATCCTAACCAGTTATTTTATGTCAGATAACTTTACTGTCATTTCCCCTTTCCGTTTTCCCGCCAGAATGCTAATTTTTAGCTCGCGCGTATTCATATGAAAGAGATAGTATTTAAAGGAATCATCTTAGTATTATGGAATCATGTTTCATCTTAGACATAGCGATAAGTCGCTAACAAGTCTGTTCAGGGATTTGTCACAAACTACAGTTAGTTGCAAAACACATTCCCTACAATGTGTTTTCTAAATTCTAAATTTATTCATTTTAAACCAAGGTTTTTTACAATCCAAAATGTCTCAAAACAGAATTTTGAGTTGTTTCACATTTCATCCTTTTCCTTAAGCAGGTAACCCTCGTGAGTTTTGCCATACTCAAATAATCTAACCTAACCTAACCAGATCGAAACTTCACCGAATGCTGGTCAATCACCAATGAAAGTGCAAGAGAACGGCCCAGTGTCTTTTGAAGAAAGCTATAAAAATTAAAACACGATATTTAATTTTTTTTCTAGTTTTTAATTTTATACTTTCAAAACCTAGATACAAATAAAAACAGATTTACACATTTTAAAAATTATGGAAAGATTATGAGGACGCCCTGAAAGCGAAGTCGACGTCCCGTATATATCCATCAGACTCCGATTTCATTGTCCTTAACTAATCTGATTAAAGGTTTGCCAAATTTAGTTTGAATGAAATTTGGGTAATTTATTGTAAGAAATTACGTTTAATTTTTTTGTATTTCCTCTGGGGAAGGAGGTTGCTTCTGCAAGTTTTTCTTGCCCCTCCATCCTTTCGTTGCAGTAACGTTGCTAAACTTTGTATATTATTTATTCCCCTCGGCTTCACTCGTGATGAGAATACGTTAGTGGGTAAACCAGGCGCGTTTGGTAGTGGAGGAGTTACTTTAAAGGAAGATTTATTGCGTGTGTATAGCAAATTACAGGAGGAAAGTGCAGGGATCGGGAAACCTAATACACTATATGCTTTGCGTGACGGCTATGTGTATCACGTGTTACGATTGCACAATGGTCTTTCAAGGGTTATTATAACTTCGCCGATGTACAGAAGTGCCTTTTGCCTTTCAACCTGTACTTCCAACTCCAAGTTCCTCAATGATCCACCTCACGCGAAAATGTCAATACTAAGCTTCTGTGGTAACTTCAGGATTTTAGCAATACTTTCCAACATGGATATGATATTTACGCTAGAAACGAGTGTTTTAAAAATAAACAAATTCGACTCTCAAAGATTCTCGTAATGCAGTTATAATAAATGAGATTAGATACACTTTGTAAATTACTTTATGGTGTTTGTTTAGTTCGACATGATACAGAACACTGAGCTTATATGATGGAAACAGAGAACGATTTCGAGCAGACAGCAGGATATCTGTGTGTGTGTGTACCTTCAGAATGCACAAATATCGCACGCACATAACTTGCAAAAGATTTAAAATTACAAATTCTTCCGTATTTTGGTTTTTTGAAGCAGAGTTTAGGATAAATGATACACCCGAGTAGAGGTAAAGAAGAGTATTAAGTACTATGCCCAAGCCACAGAAATGGACTATGAATTAAGTTCTGATAAAAGTATAACAGCATAAATTTTCAAATCTCTTGTAAGTAATTTTAAAGGTTATTGGAATTGCTATAAAGCAAACATTTTCTCGTCAAGGAATTAAAGTCGTTTATCAAGAAATTATTTGTTTTATATTGTTGTAATAAGACGGTCTAAGATTCTTTATGCCGGTAGGGTTGTTTGTAGGGCGGTTAGTGAAACTGGCTGACATACCATTCCTCCTTTCTTGTCAGTGATATCGGTTGCATGGGCACCGTTCTCGGTGAGGACGCGTGGATTTGACAGTGAGTGCTTAACTCACTGTCAAATCCACGCGTCCTTGGCGAGAAATTCCTTGACGAGAAAATGCTTGCTTTATAACGATTCCAATAACCTTTAAAATTACTTTCAAGAGATTTGAAAATTTATGCTGTTATATTTTTACCAGAACTTAATTCATTGTCCATTTCTGTGGCTTGGGCATAGTACTTAATACTCTTCTTTACCTCTACTCGGGTATATCATTTATCCTAAACTCTGCTTCAAAAAACCAAAATACAGAAGAATTTGTAATTTAAAATCTCTTGCAAGTTATGTTATTGGACTTAAAGATAATGTAAAATTGTCTGTCCTTTCAATAGGAGGTAATAACGGTGGCCGTTTATTAGGTGCCTCCACAATAAAATGGCCACCACTTCTGACGTCAGGAGTGGCCAATGCAAGTGGCAATAGGCGAGTGCCCGCCATTGGTTAAAAAAAATAGTTTAACGTTTACAAAATTTATGCCGCCCTGATCGTATAATGGTTAGCACTGCTGGCTGCCGTACCCTTAACCTGGGTTCGAATCCTGGAGAAGGCTTGCTTATTTGTAAATGTACGTTTTTGCGACACGGGGGCACTTGAAATATACGGCTGACCGAAAAGTCCTCTATAGTGGCTTGGTGGCGGGAAAATAAGGGGAGATATCCTCGGCTGCATCCCCCGGTTTCTCATTCAAAACAGGGACAGAGCTGGGCATGTGTGCAAAGTCTATGCCGACGAGAGATGAAGTCCAACATTCTTCGCCACGATAAAATTGCAGACTTGATCTATGTTACTCTAAGACGATAAGTCACAAAGTAACACATTAAAAAAGAATTCATACAGTCAAAGTAACACATTAAATAAGTCAAAGTAACACATCAAAAAAGAATTCATACAGTCAGCAGAGCCAGGAATCGAATCAAAGACGATCAGTTCCGATTAAGCCATTCGGCTAAGGGTGGGGGCACAATTTGCTAAATACGTTTCCCAACCGAATTTGCTAAATTCGGTTGGGAAATCATGACAGCAAATTTAAGATAATTTTGCTTCCTTTTAAATTTTATTTTTAACAATTGCATCCGAATTTTCCTTACGGTATATTTCTCTATTATGACTTTTCGGAACATTCTATGCCCAATGCAGAGATTTAGAGAAATTTGTTTTTCGAAACTTAAACGATTCAAGGTTTTTAATAACTGTAAAAGTCACATTAAACCTAAAAAGAATATTTTCAAATTAATACAGCAAACCCGCCTATGAAATTTTTCCTATTTTAAGGGAAAGGCTTTTTTTTTTTTTTTTTTTTTTTTGTTAAGGCGTTTCCTTAGGCAGATAACTCTTTTCTACTTTGTTGCAATCAAAATACAAATCAAAATCAAACGGAGATTTGATAGCAAAAATTGTACAAAGGGTTAATGGATGAGAATGGATAAAATTATGCTTATATGGTCTGCCTATACGTAAGAAGCCCAAAACTGCATAGCAGTTACATTTGAAAAGTCTTATTTTTTAAAAGGTGATTTAAATCAAATGCATGTATACGGCTACTAGATGAAGGTCTTTAAAATTTCAGATGCTTTCAGTTTGAACCGTTAAGGACAAAGGTAATTTGTTTCAGCTTGCCACATTTTTCCAATTAAATTTAATGTCTGTCAGAGAACATAGAGAAACAATCTAAATCTCCAAGCCGTATTTTCCCTTCGTGTGGCGGTCACCGCAATTATGCAACTGCGGGCACAAAGACGTAATAATAAACAACTGAGGGTTAGTTACTTTTCTGCCTAGACATTTCTGACAGACTTATCTCTGGCGACCCCCCACCGGCCAAACCCACTTCAGAAGACCCCTATCCATCCCCTGAAGAACCAGGTGTCGGGTCATTGACCTCAGGTGGCCAAGATTAGGGTCAGCGCTTAGCCCCCTTAGTCGTTATGCAACCCCCATGATATAACTACCCCTAGGGCACTTGTTGTTTGTTTAGACACCGCACGCTTTGAATATTTTCGAGGTTACGAAGAAAGAACCTGTCTCAGTTTCGAGATAAGTGCGGTCTTTTTTCCTGTTACGTCCCCCACTTTAAATTAGTTTTGCCCTGGTTGCTTTCTTAAGTTTCTTTCGAAACACTTTTCTTTTTTTAATAAGTTTCAATTTCCTATTTGAAATTTAGTATTTATTACCTGGTCTTTGTATTCAGGAACATGTAGTTAGTTCTAAAGGATTTTCGTGACTGATTTTAAATGTGTCATCCAGTTTCTTCCTTCTTAAAAATCTTTTTAATATTTGTTTTCGTTTATTGGATATGTTGGTTCGAGAAAAATTTTGTATGAAAAGGTAATATAATTTTCCATAGTAAATAGACTCATAATAGTACATTCAAAATTCACTTTTAAATGCATTTACATTTTTTGTTTTGTTCCCATCGCGGGCTGTAAACGTTTAGAGGCATTGGTAACTACTAAGGCCGGAACCGGTTGTCTGTTTACTATGGAGGCAAGTAGAAGGAGGAGCACCGTTTCATCTTATGAAGAGACGGGCAAATTACATCTATAACCATCTCCGAGGTTCGACCCAGGCTCTTCGGTACGGCAGTCAGAGTCACTAACCACTTTCTCGTCTGGGTATCTAAAAAATAAAATAAATTTATCGGTGGGCAGTAGCCGTTTATAGGCGTTGGTCACTACTAAGGCCGGAGGCGGTGGTCACTTTACTATGGAGACACTTAACAGGAGAATCACCGTTGCATCTTATGAAGGACAGACGAATTACATCCATACCTTCTCCGGGATTCAAACCTTTGCTCTTTAGTACGGCAGTCAAAGTCTCAAACCACTTTCCCATCTCGGCGAGACGTAGTACATATTAAAGTATTTTAAATGAATTGCAAAAATATTCCCAAGATTATCCAATTCATAGCAGAAAACAGTTTCTTGTTATGCTTTGCAATAGCATTCCAATTTTTCATGCAATAATTGCTGTTGTTAGTGCTGGATGTGCATCGTCTTCCTTCAAGACATGGCGCCGAGGTTTTTTATGAGAAACATTTATTCGCACAAAAATGGGAAAACGCTGTCACAATAGATGAATCTTGGATGCATTTAAATTACTGCAATAAAATCCTCAAAGAGGAGAACAAACTTCTTAAAATACTGTTCAAAGAACATAAAAAGAAAATTATTCAAAGTATTTATGATTGTGGCTGCTTTTTCATATAATGGCAAAATAAAAATTAAGACAGTCTTAATTCGGAGAAAATTGTTAAGATCAACTCCACGTATTATCAAGAACATATTTTTATATCCAATTTTCGAATATGAAATACCTTCTCTTTATCTACAGTGCCGTCAATCATCAGAACTGCATTAAGACAAAGAAAGCAGCCCCACGTTAAAATCCACCGTTAGTTTTCTGGAAATAATGGACCAGGAAAGAGGCATTAAGGCCATATTCTTCACTCGCAGCCCCTTCTAAATCTTCTGATGCATCACGACTTGGACTTTCGAAAGCTGTTCAGGAGGAATGGGATGAAATAACCCCTTCCTGATACTACAAAAGGCTCTATTATTTTAGAAATTACGGTATAGAAAGATAGTAAGGAATGAGGGTTATCAAATTAAACATTTAAAAGACAAAAATTTTAAGTAAAATATTTCTGCAAATGCAATGAAAAATCGTTTGAAAAATGTGCGAACATCCTCTGTATACTGCTAATTAACATTTGAGAATATCAGTGTTACTACGTAACATTCATGTTCATATGCACGGTGGATTAAAATCACATACTATATTTTTGTGTAATACTGGAATATTGTAATACATTGAACAATTTAAAATTGAACAATTTAGAATTATCAACAATTTAAAAGCTGTTTAAGTGCGATTAAGCCTAACTTTTAAATAACATGGCGGACATATTTGTTTACATTTGAAACAGCAGAACAGTAGATTTGTTGCCAATCTAGAGAGAATAAGCTTCGCAACAACAAAGAATACGCCTTCATTGATTATTGCGAACTAAATCATGCTTAATCCCTTCTGGAATTTTTTAGAGGAAATAAATGTTCAAGGTTTACTTCGTAATTTTTAATATAGATATTTTGAGGGTTTTTTTTTTTTTTTTTTTTTTTTTTTTTTTTTTTTTTTGTATTTTTGCCTTGTCGAAGTGAGAACTGAATTAATTGAATGAGAAATACTGAATCGTCTGTGAAAAACTGTTTCTTTTTTATTTTGTTTGCTTAATTTCTTTTATACATCTTTCTAGATTTATTATAGTATTTGAATAGAACATGTGCCAACGATTAGCTAATTCTTCAAATGATATAAATTTTGTGCATTCTGAGTTATAATATGAACGAAATATAATGCTATTAAGTGAACCTAGCGCCAGAGTGTCGCTATGGTAAAGAAATATAGTGAATTTATTCTATTGAGGTTTATGCGCTATCGACGAAGTAGATTTAATTCAGTCCAATAAGTTTAAATGAAATGCCAAAAAAAAAAAAAAAAAAAAAAAGCGTATAATTTAATATTTCGTACAAGGAAGTCATGTGGTGTACACATCAATTTTTTTCCGCCTCAAATGCATACATTTAAAATCGCATTTATTTTTTTATAATTTTTTCTAATTTCCTTTATATTTATTGCCATTTTTAAATCGTATTTAATTTATTTATTGTGTTTCAATAGCAGGTCGAATGGCGAAATCTTACAATCTAAATCACGTCTGAGAAACTCAGGAAAAGAAAAGGATGAACTGCGTTAAAGCCGCTTTTTCACCCCTCCCCCCTCCTTAAACGTTCAAACGATAATGATAATCAAACGCAGGTGTTGTAGAGCCTGCGCAGACTGCTTTCTTCTTTTAGACGCACACCGGAAAACAAAAATAGCTCATAAGAAAGCTGTATTAATATTTTGGTCTGTTTGACCTAAATCACGCGTTCATTTCCCTTTTTGCTCTTGCAGTATGTGAAAGGAAATGTAATCAGATTCTTTTATTCAGTTGATATTTTAAAAATAACTGTTCTTCCTTTCACACTTCAGCTCTTATTTAAGTGGCAACTTTTGTACATAAAG
The DNA here is from genome assembly GCF_044657685.1 of Stegodyphus dumicola. Taxonomy (NCBI): domain Eukaryota; kingdom Metazoa; phylum Arthropoda; class Arachnida; order Araneae; family Eresidae; genus Stegodyphus; species Stegodyphus dumicola. Next base: position 243,988,509 of record NC_140771.1, read on the forward strand.
ATTTCGCATTTGTATTATAATGCCATTTTCGAATCGTAAAGAACGAATAATTTATTATTGACAGTTTCAATAACTATGCAAGCAAAAGTAAAGAATTGCAATCTTGGGTGAGGAACATTCTTCCGATTCTCTCAAACCAATTAAAATCGTCAAATTAAATAATTTTAAAATTCAAACTTGTTAGCCGAAAAAGGGCCTTAGCTGAAATGGGCTATTATTTCGAGGGGCGTTAGGTTTTGAATCACTATAAACGGCTTATCACTTTTTAAATTGTTGCTAGCAAATATTATCGTCCTGTATTATTTTTAAAGAAATTAAATAATGAAGAATTTGCATGAATGTATGAATGCTTTTCGCGGTGTGAAAAAACGACAGTACCTAAAGCCATCAAATATTGAATAACTTATCGTCTACCAAAGCATGGCCACCGGGAGGCCCGAATTTAGAAATTATTTTCGTATTTTGTAAAACTTTAACGAATTTTTGAATAACAAACTCAATGAATTGAAAGCAAGGAGTAGCAACACTGCATGAAATCAAACCTTTTCATCTCCAGCGCACGAGACTGTCTATTGAAAATTCTAAAGATATGCTGTTTTTATATATCTGGTGATTTTGTTAATGAACTGAATTTTATGTGGCGTAAGTGGAAAATAGTGATATTTAATAAACAAACTTAATGCACGACTTGCTAATAATAAAAAGACAGAAAACATTTTTGCTAGCCATTTTCTCAGAAAATTGAACATGTGATAAGGCAAATGATACTTCTGCGTCCTGCTTTAATTGCTTAACCTAACCTAACTTTACAAAGCAAAACGAAACTCTGAAAGTGACCGAGTGGTTAAGATCACTGAGTTGCGATAGTTAGACTCGACTCGAACTCATATGAACAAGCTGGTTGCATTGCGCACGAATGACACTTTCGTTAAAAAAAGCCTCCACATAGGCATCCCACCTCTTTGGCAGATAGGTCTCGTATGCTTTGCGCCGTATTTTATAACAGCTTGTTTACTTTCCAGAAGAAATAAGGTCTCGATTTAAATGTGTGTAAACTTATGTTTTATTCAGCATTTTATACATCGACACCATAAAAACAAATTTTTTAATTGAAAAATAATTTAAAATTTTAATTAATAATTTTTAATTATTAATAATAATAATTAATAATTTTAAATGAAAAAATTTTGAATTATACGATGCTTTTATGAATTAATTGGTATAAATGTCATTACTGATATGTGCTACCTCGCAAATAATAATAATAATAATAATAATGATAAAAAATAAAACATAATAAATAAATAAAACTAGACCCGGGGGGGGGGTAAGAGCCGCTTGCAGTAAAGGCTCTGTCACTTTTGTAACTCTGTCCCTATAAAAAAAAAAAATTAAGACAGGAAATGTGACCTCCTTCTCATATTTTTACTCATTAAGTCTGGAAAATATTGTTAAAAAAATTAGATTGGGCGGAAGAATATTTGATATTAAAAAATAATTCTAAAATCCTTTCTAGTAAATTCTGACAAACTATTAACACCATTATAACCACTTCATAAAATCAGCCAGTTCCCCAAACTTCCCTCTCGAATGTTGCCACGCAAACAACTACGAAGTAAAACTGAATGAGTAGACAAACAGACAAATCATGAATACTAACCAACCCAGTCCGGAACTCGGCAAGGTCAACGAACAACAACCCGTGACCTCAACGGGCATTGGGCGTAAACAAGATTCAGTGTGCCTCCCCCCTCCCTCCAGGTATGCCGAAATATCCCCATCACCCCCAGGAAAAAAGGCATAAAAAATTAAAGACAATTTTTTTTTTTTTTTTTTTTTTTTTTTCCTCTCTTTTTCCTTCTATCTCTGTCTGTAACTGCTTCAGAATCTCCGACAATAACAGGTTGACTAAACTTATGCAGTTGTTTACCTGAGTTCGGTCGGAAAAAGATGGGGGCTTGGGCCCCTCAGAAAGGAGGTTAAAAAAACTCTCTGGCTCTTGTAAAAAAAATAAAAAAGAGGGGTTACTTGTAGTAAAGGGGGGATAGGTTGCTTGAGGAAAGGGGGCCAGAAGTTCAAAAGACGGGTGTTGTTGTTTATCCCCGTTCTAGGGATTCGAAATTGGTGAGTTGTATGTCTGCATTCCGTGCTGAAAATCTTAGCAAAATTTAGCCGGCTTTCTTGGAGAGAAAGAAAATTATTCATACACATTCTTCATTGTTGAATTCCAACAGCTTTATATGATTCATCGCTGATCTCTTAAGCTATCTTCTCTTCTGATGAATTAGAATTTTAGTTGCATGACAGAAATTAACTGAAAAGGCTCTCTTGAAAAATAGCGCAAGGTTATTATAGAATATTTTCCTCTTTTCATTTGAAACTTGAGCATTTATGATTCGTAATAATGTTTACGGAAATATCTGGTGTACAAATATTCTACGTATAAGAAGGTAACAGAATGTATAACACTGGGTTCCTAAGCGACATTCCTTAAAAAATCACGAGACTGAAAAATGGGGGGGGGGGGAAATAATCTTCAGAGTCTGTTTGCAGAAAAATTAAAATTGAATTGAATGTTTGCAAAAATATGTGCGATTCGATTGCTATATAAGTTTTAAAAAATTAATAACAAAGCAAGAAAGGAAAATATTACAAAAGCTGAACAGTCTAACTGTAACCATTTATCTCTCAATATTCCCAAATGACAATATTAATAAAAAGTATTTATTATTGTTTTCAAATTTTATATGTAACTAATTTATTTTTAATCCCTACTTCAATAGGTTTTTTTGCGGGGGGGGGAGGAGGGTAGTAATCAATAAAACAAAGCACAAGAAGGTTACGTATCAAATAAGAGATATCTCCGTGAAGGATTTTCCAAGGATTTTTATCTGGATTTATTAGATTATATGGCAAAGCATTACGACTAGCGGGCTAAAGAAAGGGATGCCTTCGGGGAGGGCTTCCTAAGGCAAAATGGCTCGCATTCACCTTATACATAGCGAAAATTACGAAGGAGATTATATAGGCAGCCTATTGTTAGGATTTTAACGTAGGTCGAACTCTCAGTATTCAGTGATCTTATCCGATCCACCAGCGTGGACTTTCTAAGGGAAACTTCTTCGCTTTTAATACTTCTTGAATGGAACTGATTTTTAAAATAACTTTAAAATGAAAAAAGTATTTTATTATTATTTAAAAATAGATATTTTATGTCTCTCGGGATTTTTCTTGATGAAGAAAACACAGGAAAAAAACTTAAAAATTTTAAATAATTATTAATTGTTTAATCACATTTTAGAGACTTAAGACTTTCATCATATCATTAGAAAGCAAAATTCTGTATGAAACAAACTAAGTTGACTTTTTTTTAGACTAAGCAAGTTTTCATCCTTTTCTAATAATTAAATACTTTTTTAACCAGTTGGTAATAAATTAGAGGAAGAGGCTGTATAATGTTATTAACTGTAACTCAATACAACTTGTAAACGATTAGTAGTCTTCGCCCTTTGAGTCTAGATTTTGATCAACATACCATATCACCCACCAGCGATCAAGCAAATAAGAAGGCTTAACACTGGTAGTTCGACCTTAGTATAAATCCTAGTAAACAAATTGATTGCGTGGACGTTTTTGTGGTTTATCCTATGTCCAGTATGAATACAGCCAGCTTCCCTTAGAAAGTCCTCCACAAAGGTATCCGTCCCCTTAGGTCTCCAATGTGTTTTGTCATAATTTAATTAATTCAATTAAAATAATAAGAGGCTGCAACCAGAGATCTGCGTGCGTGGTACTTTTCTGGCTGTAAATCCAGAATTCATTTCTGGATGACAAAGATGGTCTAGTTGCCATGGAGATTTTTTGGTTCAAATACGAGCCAGTTGTCCTTAAAATTCTGATAGCTTTCCAATGTTTTATAGTAATATATAATTATGAAAAAAATTAAATAGTAAAATTCTCTACTTCCGGGAAAAATGACATAAATTTACAATTTTTCAAAATTTATAGAAGACTATTAACTTCAAATCGAATTTCGTTTGAAAGCTGCTTTCTATACTAAGACACCCCTTTAACCATTAAATAATATCATTTTAAAAATTTATGAAAATTAACGGTACCCATCCTCAAAATTCGAATTTTTTTTTTTTTTTAATAAAATTGTTTTGATCGATTGCGCACAAGGTTTTCAAAATTCGTTGTGAAATGGAAGGTCAGTAGATGCGTTTATTACCAAAAATGCTGGATGAACTTCTCAAACATTCTATTGCCATTAGAACACGAAAAGTAACGAATTATAATTTTAGGCACGCCAGCAACATTACTCATTTTTGGTTGCAGTAGACTACGCTAAATTTCGTAAATAAAAGAAGGAAGCGCAAATAAAATAAGAAAGCTTCTGTTTTCTACGCTTCTAGAGCTTCTTAGTGGGAGCGTGTGTATTTTCTCTTCAGACGATAGCGTCTTGGGACTAAGTATAGGCACATTTCGACGGCAAACAACTTTGAAGCCAGATCGTGGCGACAGCAACAGGGTAAAAAAAGAGCATCAATAAATATATAACTAATGCTTGTCAGGCTGTTACAGCCATTTCACCTGTAAGCACAGGGGATTTCGTTAGTTTTTGAAGAAGCTATTGAGTATAATTTTTTCCTCTACCATTTATTTATTTTTTTTACAACATGGAATCTCCAATGGCTACGTCTATTTTTCTAATTTTTCTCTCTTCTCTCTCTCTCTTTTTTAACTCCCTGTCCGTTCAGCCCTTCTCATTTTCTGTACTTCCCACCCCCCTCTACTGAGTAGTATTGGGAATTCGTAAATTTATCCCACATGCGTTTGGGCTGCAGTTGAGGAAGTAAATGTTTGGGGGGGGGGTTGTTTCCATTAGCTCGCCGATGTACGATCAATGATTGTTGAAGGGGGAGGAAGCACATTTGAGTTATTATTTATTTCGAATCAAGGAAATAGTCTTAAGTTCTTGGGAGTACAACTAAATGTGATTCGGGGTGGGATGTTTTTTGGCTGGAAAAAAAAAATCAGACATTTTACGTTACATCAAGAAAGCACAAATGGGCTGCTTCTCTCAGTCTGACGGAGTTACATATCGTCTGACTATTTTACGATCACAATTTAAATCTAATTCGATAAACTTTAATCTAATTCGATAATCAAGATTCCGATTTTAAGCACCAGAAAAAAAGAAGAGGCTTTTCATTATGCTTTTTTTTTTTTTTTTTTTTTTTTTTTCCCGTCCTCGTTCCACGATACATTTAGAATCTAATCAATCCAAGACCTGTATACTGCAATGAATTCATGATGACTTCTATTACATAACAGTAAAATTCTCTTCATGTGTAACTCCCAGAAAATAGCCTGAATGTAAGTGGAAAAACCCTTCTGACCACTAGCGTTGCTTGGGCAGAGGGGCAAGATGCCTTTCCAAAGTGTTCACTGGTTAAAAAACGACTCTTCCCCTTCTTTGTGCATTGGATCTGTTGTCATGACAACGGATGTAAAATGCATCTGCACGCCGACAGGGACCACCTTATTACTAATTCAGTTGCACAGCCGGTTGTTTCAGAAATCGAATCGGATAAAAAATAGGGTAAAATAGGTTATGATTTGTTCTGTATGTGTGTGTAACATATATATATATATATATATATATATATATATATATATATATATAATTAAAAAATAATAAAAAAATGAAATAAGCTTAAACCGAACACCTTGTACCTTCGTCCTGCTAAAAAGCTGCAGCAAATTTCTTTTTAAAAATATATATCATTGATTTTTTTTTAAACCTGTTCTGTGTTTTTGGTTGGACTTACGCCACATTACTAGCCATTTTGCATGATTGCAAGCCATTTTGCTTTGCTTTCTTGATACGAAATGAGTCATTTTTCTTTTTCTTTTATATACACTTAGGTGTCTGATTATATATATATGAGCAATTTATTTGATTTTTTGATTATGTTATAAAAGAACTCACTGATTTAATTTTTAAATTTTGACTTTATTAAATTTTCATTGAGTAGTTTACAAACATGACTATTTTGTTGCGTTATAGGGTGGAATCAACCCTATTATGGTTATTAGGAGATATGTACCACATTGTTTTATACTTGAATTCGTTTGGTTTATTTTTCTACTATTTTCTTTCAAGTATTAAATTTTATCAGCTCCGGATAATTTTAAATAAGGTAGTTTAATCATATTTATACTATTCCTTAGGTTTTCGTTGCGTAGAAAAGTAACTTTATAAATATAAATGCTCAGATTCACTACAGATAAAATAAACTGAATGTCTCTACACTTTCAATTTCTCAAAGTGTATTGATAGAAATATGAAAAAGCAAATTGGAAAGCGTTTGAACTAAGTTTCTCCTGAACTAAAATGAATATACAGTGTCTCAAAAAAGTGATGGGACACTTGTGCTTTACAAAAGGAAACTGCAATAAAATAAATTTAAAAAAAAATGTAAAATTTTTTGTGGGTGTGTTTCATACTTAAATTTAGTAACAATTATTACATAACATACATTTTCTCAAAATATTAAAATATTAATTTAATAAAAATACAATTGTTTAGAACGGAGCAGAAAATGGCTCACTTAAGTGATGGGACACTACGTACTATGCAACAAAAATCGTCTGAAGTAAGCAATAAAAATATCTTTTGGTATTTATTTTTACTCAAAAGCAATTGCCAATAATTTATAAAATCGTCTGCAGTATTTCTCTCCAGTTTGTTTTGGAATTTTTGTGTTTTTTAGCTCTGTGCAGCCATGAATGCTAAACGAAAAGAAACTTTGCCTGAAATTCGAAAATTAGTAATTAATTTGCATATTGAACGTGGAAAATCTATTACAGAAACTTCTGAAACAGTTAACTTGAGTCATTCAACAGTTTTCAATATCATTAAACGATATAAAAATAATCATATGATTCAGGATAAAAGAAGACCTGGCCGACCATCAAAGCTATCCAATGGAATAAAGCGAATTATCGTTCGAAATATTAAAACAAAATCCAAGAATGAGTGCTCCTAAAGTTGCTGCTGATTTACAAGCATTATATGGAGTAATTATTAATCCTGAGACTATTAGAAGAGTAATTCGATCTACTGGATATCACGGTAGAGCAGCCAGGAAAAAATTCTTCGTAAGTGAAAAGAATAGAAAACTCAGACTGGCTTTCGCAAAATCCAACATAAATAAGAATTCTGATTACTGGAATGAAGTTATATTTGCTGATGAATATTTGGTTCTGACGGTAGAATCTTCATGTGGGGGAAAACCCAGAGAAGAATTTCGCAAACAGAACTTGGTGCCAACAGTAAAACATGGTGGAAGAGGAGTTATGGTATGGGGGTGTATGTCGTCCGCTGGCGTTGGTAATTTTGTTTTTATTGACAGTATAATGGATCAGTACAAGTATATTGATATTTTAAATCAAAATTTGAAATCTTCAGCACGAAAATTGAACCTTTATAACGATATTAAATTCTACCAGGACAATGACCCCAAGCACAGTGCTTTGAACGTTAGACTCTGGCTGCTGTATAACTGTCCTGAAATAATAAAAACACCCCCACAATCTCCACAATTAAATCCCATAGAGAATATTTGGCAAGAATTGGAATCAAGAATTCGCAAACACACCGTTTCTTCAAAACAACAATTAAAATCGGTTCTTCAAGATTAATGAGGTAAAATCACTCCAGAAATCCCAAAAAAATTAGTCGAATCCATCCCAAAAAGATTAAATCATGTTTTAAAAGTAAAAGGAAATCCAACAAAATATTAAAACCTTTTAAAAAGTAAAATTTTTGGATAAATATTTGATGGAAAAGTAAGTGTCCCATCACTTAAGTGAGCCATTTTCTGCTCCGTTCTAAACAATTGTATTTTTATTAAATTAATATTTTAATATTTTGAGAAAATGTATGTTATGTAATAATTGTTACTAAATTTAAGTATGAAACACACCCACAAAAAATTTTACATGTTTTTTAAATTTATTTTATTGCAGTTTCCTTTTGTAAAGCACAAGTGTCCCATCACTTTTTTGAGACACTGTATTAATAAAATAATCTACTAGGTAATATTTTCAATAAAATTATCAATAATCAATTTTTCAGGAGTAATCAATCAAAACTAATCAAATTTTAATAAAGTCATAAAATAATACTTTAATAAAATAATTTAATCGATAATACTTTTTTTTATTACATGATTTATGAAAACTAAAGGAAAACAGCATTAAGACCTAAGTGTTCGCTCCGCTAGTACTATATATAGTATATATAAAGATTAGGGAAGGGAGTATAACTGTATATTGTTGCACGAAAAAACACGTATATGTCTGCCTCATAATACAATACAATACGGTTAAAGATTTGCTTTTGCTTTTTTGCAGTATTTCATAGTCGAAATAATATTTTAAAATTAGAACAAAAATTAAATATTAGTATCAATGCAATGCGTCAGTTTCAATGTATAACTTAAAAGCAATTTGGAGGGGGGATAAAAAAAGTAAAAATGTACAGTTGAATGAATGATTAAATAAGACGGAAAAGACTTAAAAAAACTTTTCATTATTATTTGTAGTCTAATGATAATCTCTGCTTTAAAAGAAATTTTTGCACACTCAGTGAAAAAAGAGCAGTTAGTTATTTTATATTAAAATCTGCAAGGTTTTGATATTCTAATATAAAATTAAATCTGATTTATTTGATAACTGTAACGGTGATTCAAATGTTAAACTTCTAAGTTTCGAATTATCCCAGCTTCTAATTCAATGTTAACTTTTTTTTTTTTTTTTAATTTCTTATTTTATTATTCTTTATTCGGATATTATTTTGTTTCTATGCACTTTTACACCTCATAACTTGTATTTTTCTTAAACATGCCTCACATAAGTATAAACTAATTGTTTACTTTCACGCATCTCGTAATTAATTTGCATCTATTCGTCACCCTGCGTTAGCAACACGCTTTCGAGTTGTCTTCCTTAGAATTCCATCGCTAGATATCGGATTATTATTAGATATTTATGTGTAGATATTTAATTATTATATGTTTACAATTTGTATGTATAATATATAACGAAATTGTTCATTCGAATTCGGCGCCATTTGATTAACGTCCAATAAACACTGTTCGTTAAGAGAATTAATTAATTTTAGCATTGGAAAAACGAATCATACTTTTTAAGATATAATTATGCTATTTTTTACTGTAATAAGATTACAGTTATAAAAACATAGCATAATTCTAATTTTCTAAACAGCATTAAGCCTAATTAATAACAAAAATGTACTATGATTCTTACTTATGTTTCTGAGGAAAAGAAAAAGGAAGAGAAAAAGAAGATGACTGCTGAAAAAGAAACAATTCTTGACATTTAATTGGATGGCTCACATTTAATTCAATTTAATCAGTAATTTAACTGCCAAAGATGCCATATAACATTCATTAAAATGATTAAACAATCGTGAATATCTTATGTCATAAAAATTTTTATGTAAAAAAAAGGAAAGTTCTTAAAGGCTTAATTAATTGTGCAAGCGATAATTTATAAAACAACTGCCTTTGCTATTTGAATAATGTATAAACCCACAAGAATATCTTAAAATCTCGTTTGAATTATGGCGAGAAAATATTTACGTATCGAAGAGAATAATAAAGAGAGTTTTTGTAAATCTCAAAACAGCAAAATAAAATTTTGAAATATTTTTCAAAGCTATGAACTATTTTAATGAAAAATGCATTTTATATTGAAAGTGTGATACATGTTTAGAATAAAATTAATTTGCGGTAACAAAGAGTAATTACCATCTAAAAAAATTAAATTTTGTAAGTTTTGGGATAAATTACGAAAATCGTTATCCAAATCTGTAATGCGAAAGGAAGAATAAGATGTATTTTTAAGAATATGTTTCGTAATGACACTTTGCTGAGTTATACAGTTAAACAAATTTGAAAAAAAAAAAAAAAAAAAAAAAAAAAAAAAATTTAATGTTATCAAGTTAAAGACATCTTTGACAATACTATATTAAAATTAGTTACAGCTACAGTATGAAACTTACTCGTTTTCCTGAGAATCATAAGGTGTTGCTTCCACCTCTCTGTACCCGAGTCAATCCAAAGACAGTTCTCTTGCAACGACATATGACAAACTTTAACCGTATCTTGGGACTAAATGCTGAAACTTTGGTTAATTACCCTGATGATTTAAATGAAGGCAAAATGATTGAGCTGTTGCACACTTTATGACAATGATATACTTTAAATCTTTAGCACAGAACTAAATAATTGCTCTAGATCAGTAGTCTTCAAACTATGTCGACTCACGGAACATAATTGTTTTTGCACAAGTTGCATTGCATATTCTGATTCAATTTGTTTCTATATTTTGTTTTTGTTGTCAGATAAGACGAGAAAATTTTTTCATTTAAATACATTGTTCGAAACTGCATTCAAATGCTTACAAGCTAAGTGAGAAACGTTTTGGGTATTCTGCATGAATCTACAGCCAAAAATTTAGGAGCTGTTCTTTCTTAAATTTAGATTTTTAACAAATCTATTGATATATCAATAAGTGGTTTTCTTTCCTTCTATGGCGCCCTTTCTGATATATCATAATTATTTTTTTATCCACTCATGCTATATTTCGTCTTCTGGAAAATATACTTTTATAGTTTGTAAGGTTTATCCTAACAATTACAGTTAGCAATTATTTTTAGTTAAAGCCACTTTCCTGTCCTTCCTAATTTCAGCTTACAATTTCCTACCAGAATATATTTTCAGAATCGCGGTTAAATTCAAATGAAGGAAGAGCAGTACTTAAAGTCGAAGTTCCACTGACTTCGCTAGAGAGCCAGAGATTCTAGACTAGCGCACGTTCTCCTTTTGGGCTACTCTCTCTCTCTCTCTCTCTCTCTAAGCTACGTTCGGCCGTATTTCAGGCCCTTGATAGCTTCACCGTTTAGTTAGCATTTAAGGGCCAACTCCTGTAGAATTTTGATAGCTTCGGCTATATCTTTTTAGTTAAGCATTAGTTAAGTTTTGGTTCTTATTATTCTTGAGTTAAAGCCCAAGTGGAGGCTGTTCTGTACGTCCTGAGGAAGGGCCATCTGTAAATTTTATTTTGAGCAATGAACGGTAATTAACCCTTCTTGGGTTTCTGTTCTCTGAGCTAAAGCGATTATTCGCTTACCAGTTCTCAAGGCTCCACACATTTAGCTGTAAATTCCAAGTGGGAACATTACAAGTTTTCTTCAAGTCAAAACATACTTCATTCTATAACTGATGACACTGTCGTCTAAATTTAATTCATTTTACATTAGAAAACTGTTTAGTTTTGCAAAGGATAGCACGTCATTCTCTTTGACATGACATGACCACATGTTAAGTTTTAAAGCTAATCTGTAACTAAATTGATCTTTATGCTTTTTAATTAACAAACACTAGTCGGCTAGTGAGAAAAGTGCTTTTCGAATTTTTATTTTGATGTGGAACCCTGCAGTTTGGCTCGGGGTTACAATTTGAAGACCACTGTTCTAGAATACTGGCATTACATAACGGTTACCAAAATGTCCGAATTTTTATTTTGGTGCGGAACTCTGGGGTCTGACTCACGGAACCCCAGCGTTCCACGGAGCACAGTTTGAAGACCACTGCTCTAGATTACTGGCATTACATGACGGTGACCAAAATGTGTCTAGAATTTTCACTTAAAATCCAGTTTGATGGAATTATTTAAGCAAAATTTGAATAATGGACGATTAGTTAGACTAGAAACTACAGAAGGCACTGCTTTTTGCTGAATATTTTGTATTCTATAAGCATGTTTGGATTTGGCTTAAAGAGCATTTCTGAATTTGGCTGATATTTGGCATTAGTCAGAAATGTCTTTGAAAATTAACTCGCATGAATAAGCAGTCTAAAAGAAATTTTCATTGGAGTCTTAAGTCTGCAGTATATTTCCGGCCAGACATCTTTACTGACCATCACAGGAAGAAATTTGGTCACCGCATGTTAGATCCAAAAAAATGGGTTGTTAAAAAACGGAAAACAATGCACATATTTTTCGAAACACAGCTGAACTAGTCTATCAGGTACAAAGTTGGAATAAAAATTTGTGTTTCATAGTCAACACTTTTCTCTGGTTACGTGCATTGTTTTGCATCTTTTAAAGAAATCTGACAATAAACCTCTTGAAGAATCGATGTTACTAAATGCACATACTGTGGCCCTTCAGCAGGTATATGCTGAAATTAATTTGTAATTAAAATAATTCGTAACTATATTACTTCATTATGCTTATTATTATTATTACTTATTCTAAAATTTTGTAATTTTTTTTACATATTTTGAATAATGCATTTGAGTAACATCGAAAAATGCTTCAGAAACTACATAAAAAAATTTTTCATTATAAATAAATAAAAAAAATGATTTATTCCCGTTGCTACTCTACATTTGCCCACAACCTTATAATAATATACCTGTTTAAATATACGCTTCTCTGGAAAAATAAGCACATATGTCCATTTATATATTTGCCATAGGAACTAGAAAATATTGACTTTAAATATCAACATTTACAACATAAAAGATTTAAAAGTAGTCTGAATTACCAAACATGTTAGATACATATTTTGGAAAAACAAAATTTTTTTTAACGTTTATAACATTTACGTACTTCAGCCATCTATGACACAAAAGAATGTTTAAATGATTGTTCGACACGAAAAACATCGCAAACTGAGCTTTAAACCGGCACTAACTCCTTCGGCCGGTTATATAATACTTTTATAATACACATGAAACAAAGCTCAGTTTTCGGTTTTTCTGTGTAAATACTATTCAGCAAAAAATGAAAGTTTATAGGTACTATGTACATGAACAACAGAGTTTTGCCTGGATCATTGATTCTGCGATCTTCCGTAGAAGATTTTGGCAGAAGTTTCGCATGGAGATTGAGCATCGAAAAAGGGGATAAAAATACATTAAGATCTAGACCAAATGCTCTCTGTACTTTTAAGGCTTTCAACGTTTCTCAGGTGAGGTCGCATCAATATCCTTTCGAAATGATTTATAGAATAGAAAAGAGTAAACAGGAAGAGATGATAGAAAAGGAGAAGCATTTTTTTAAAATGACACTAACGAATACAAGTTCGTAAAACCAGTGTATAACAGATTATTTATAATATGCGATAAAGGTACTGCATCCATGACTGAAATAAAATTTTCCACACTTGCTGCAAGCCAGATTTGGGGGAAAAAAAGGATTCTTTATCTTCCCTTTTTTATATTTTAATGTTAGCTAATTATAAATCAATTCATTTGCCTGCTGTTAACTAATCACTCAAAGATAATGCTGAAATGTGTAAAGAATGCCTCTCATTAAATAATAGCAAAACTCCTATCTTTTAATTAAATTATAATACCTGCTCAGATATCAAACATAAATATGAATTATTCGTCATCATTTAAGTTTCTTTAAGGGGACTCATACACCTTAAACCCCTCATGATCTTCGAATATGTGACTGTTGCAAGAATTGGAATATTTTATTTATTTTAAAAGCAATTGCTTCCAACTTTTCACAGCTGACTACATAATATAGCTGCTTTGGAAACTAGTAACCAGAAAGTTTGTGTTGCCACAAATATTTTTGTAATTTAATCCCCTTTGTGACAAAATATTTCGCCGTGTTTCCACCTTGCGCGCATGATATTTTAAAAATGGCTAATGGTAAATACTTGAAATTTGATGGAATTCTTTATATGGGCACTATTTTCTAACTGAACCAACAATCTGATGAATATTTTAATATTGAAAAATTTTATGGGCGAAAACATTAAAAAATGTTTTAATAAAATACATTTTATAAACTCAACTCAAAATAAAATAAGAATTTAACATGAAATTTTTAGAATTTTAGGTTCACAGTAGTTTCCAAATGTTATAAAAGCCATATATTAAATATAAAATCAAATTATGAAACAGAATGTTGTAAACTGTGCGCGCAAGTTGGAAACATGACGAAAAATGTTGTCACAAAGGGGATTAAATTATAAAAATATTTGTGGCAACACAAACTTTCTGATGACTATTTCAGAAAGCAGCTATATTATGTAGTCAGCTGTAAAAAGTTGGTAGTAATTGCTTTTAAAATAAATAAGTTATCCCAACTCTCGCAACAGTCACCTATTCGAATATCTTATTGGTTTTAAGGTGTATGAGTCCCCTTAAGTAAATAAATGGGAAAAAGAAAGACAAATAAATTTTCTTTTAGCCAGTTCGAAAAATTATAATTTAGGTAGCTCTTCGAAATTTAGACTTAAAGATTCAACAAATATTAACATTTACTTTTTGGATAATTGTTTCGTAGGAATAAAACATTCATTATTTAAATTCTAAACGCATTTTTAAAAATTCCAATCTACATATATTTCACTTTTGTGGCTCAGAAAATAATTTTTATTAATTTTTCGAAAGTAGTGATGGAAAATATATTTCAGTACATGACAAGCAAATAAAAAATATATTTCTTAGTGAGCTTGGGTTATGTTTCAAAAGCGAGTTTTATCTCGTGTACAGATAAATAATGATATATGCGTGTATTTATATATCTACAAATTTAGAACATTATAGTCAGGGTGCGGGATTTAAAATTTAAGTGCATCGTTCTTTTGAAGACATGCAGATGTTCCATTATTCGTGTACATATCCTGGCAAAATGCTACATCATTTGCAAGGACTTTGAATAGAGTCTATTGCAGTGAGCTTTACATATCACCTATATCTATGCTCATAAAAAAAAAGTACAGAACTTCTTAAAAACAACACAAATATCTTATCCTTACCTTCAATCACCTGAGAGCATTCCTTAGCATTATTTTCAGCCTGATGGGCAAGAACATCACCAGGAAAAGGGTAACGAGCACAAAATAAATATATATATTTATATATCTCTGTATTAATGGTATATATAAAGAATTCTCTCTGGAAGGTGGACTCAGCAGCATTCTCTCGAAATCAAAAGCCACACATGTGACCTGCCTTTCAATGTAATCATCTAACCAGGCAAGGCGTGGGATCACTGAGTTCTGACAGACATTGAACACAGTGACCCTCAGCACGTCTACAATGACACTAATAGGTTACTTTTGATTCATTTAGGAACATAATTGACTGCTGCACAGTGAATATGTGCAGTGCTCTTTTTGACATTGCATTTTTGATTCCTTTATCACCAGTGTATTACAACCTTAGAGCCTGGTTAGAGTACACCTAGTATTCCTGAGAGCGTTTTAAGTAAAATATTACTTCTAATTAGCGATACTATTTCCCGAAGTTTGTTGAATTTCTTAACTTCTGCGCCAGGATATGTTTTTTTCTTTTTTAATCAATCTGATGGCTTTCAAAATAAAAATGAATACCCCTCATATAATATTGTAAAAAAGTCCTCTAAATTCTTGTAAAAACAATTAGAAAATCTCAACTGGAAATCATTCGACTTTTCTGGTGTTCCGCCTATGACGGTATGGAAAGCTCTTTGTACAATGCTTTGGACAATTGTACAAAAGGTGAAAATAATTTTGTGCGTTGGGACAAGCGTTACACCCAACAGTGTCAAACCCATAATATCCTGGCTTCCGAGGTTGCAAATGTCAGACAGGTCACATGGAAGTTGCTGATGTAAAACCCACCACCCTTCTGAGGTAGTTTCTTGTTAAAAATATTGAATGACGGTCAATAAAGAACACTTAATCCCTGATTTGAAGCAAATGAACTCGGAAAATGATATACTTCTAGGAAGTGGTGAGCTGGAGCGCCATGTTACTGTTCTCTCCTTCGCTATTGTACGTTTCGTACGTTTCACCATTTCCTTGTTGAACATCATCTAGATGATGATGATGATGATGCTGGTGGTAGCCATGCCCTTGCCAGGGGTCATCGATCATACGAAGATGCTGAAGATCCTCGTCCTCGCACTCTGAGTCCACTCCTTCATCTATGCACTCATCTTCTTCGTCCACTTCTTCCTCGATGGGTTCAGCCTCTGAATCACTCCGCGAGTTGGACAAGTCCAGCACTCCATCCATCGGGGAGCTATTAGGATGATAAGCAGATGGCTGAGGTATTCGAGGCACTATTACTGAAACAGAATTATTTGGTGCAGAGGACACCGTCATATCCAAAGGACCCGTCTGTACGATATCATGAAATCGACCATTTAAGTTCTGGGCAAGACTTAAATGATAAGGAGCTTGAATGTGATTTCTCCTCGGCTGTTGCATGTGAGCCACAGGTGGTTGTTGGAGTTGCAAAGGAGGCAAAGGAGGTGAATTATTTTTTGTTATAACGGACGTTATTGTTACTGGCAGTGGGGGAGGTGGAAGTTCAGGAATGGGTGTAGATAATCGCTCCTGAAGAACTGGTGATAGTATAGGCAAATTCGATGGGAGCTGATCGTATGCTTTAGGGCGGCGACCTCTTCTAGGTTTCCCAATGTTAGCTTCATCTTTCGGACATTTGTGATGAACTAAATGATGCCGCCGACGGAATCGTCCATTGCACTTCTCGCACTCATACGGTTTCTTTCCTTCATGTATGAGAATGTGAGCTTTAAGTTGATTACTATCAGAAAATCGAGAATTACATATTGTGCATGCATATGGTCGTTCTCCCGTATGCACTCGCAAGTGCCTGCGTAAGTTGGCCACTTGGACGAAATGCCGATCACAGTGATCGCAGTGGTATGGCTTTTCCCCTGTATGCAAACGCATATGTGTCTTGAGATGATGGTCCCTCGTGAATCGCTTGTGGCATTCCTTGCATTCGAAAGGCTTTTCTCCCGTATGAGTACGCTCATGATTCTGCAAAACGTGCTTGTAACCAAAACAGCGGTTACAAATATTGCATACAAACACTTTGTCTCTATTCTGTCCGATGTTATCACCTTTTCCACTTTTTCCGCCATTGTTGGAATTTGTAGAATGAATACCGCCTATGATAGATTCTCCATTGTTGCTGGGGCTCCCATTCGAACGTCGGTTCACATCCATGGCCATTCCTCGAAGGGCATTTGCTAAAGTCGTTCCGCCTAATGGTAAATTACCATGCTCGGCAATAGTAGTACAAGCAAGAGCACTGCTAGCCACTTCGGCACCCAAAGCGGCGAGTGTGACCCCCATGGATGGTGGTCGATCCGAAAGCAGTCTTCGCGGCTGGCTTGAGACCACCGATGCAGGTCCATTGGTGTTGCCGTTCGAAACAGTGCTGTCTGCATCTCTGGAGGTCGGGACATCATTGCTTCCGCCATCCCCCTCCGATTCTTCCTTCATCGTCACTTTCCAGCCAGCCGCTTACGGCTCACCTGGAATAAAAAAAACAATACTTTGTTATACAATAAAAACATAAGTGAAAAATGATTATTCATGAGAAGAATAATTCATTAGCCGAGGGATATCAATATTACATGTTATTTCATTAGCGATATAAATATTGTTACGAATTTTGTATATATGCAAATAATTTTAGTGAAATAATATGCACATTTCAGTATATTTTATATAATGTAACATGGTAGACTTCAAGAGGGAGAAGACAGAGTTACCGGAGAAGTCCACTAAACATTGAGATAAATCAAGCGCCAAGGTGGCGTTGGTTTTGGTGCTTATTTGTTGGCCCAAAAGTTGGCGAGAAATCGCTAAATGTCAGGGTACTTGTCGACCATTTGGCGACATATTTCTCCGATCCGTACGTACTGTAACTCAACTGATCCCTATGTAACTGTAACTGTACCCGGCCTTATGGCACTGTAATGCCTTGCAGCAATTTCAAGAAATCGGAGGTATTGGAAATTTCTCGGCGAACGGGGGAAAACTATATAAGAGACGAAGAAGTCACCAGTTTTTAGTTGAGTTCAGAGTTTACCTAAGAATACTGAGATTTCTTTGTGCAAGCTTACGCAATTTAGGCACTTTGTGTTGCCTTGCGTTCAACATTCTTAGTGGCTTAGAGTGGTTACAACTGACTGTGTCATATTGAGAAGATATGTGTGAGTACGTTTGTGTGAAGAGTTCTAGAACTGTAAAGTACGTTTGAAAAAAACAATCATCGAGCTATCCTCAGTTCCATGGGCATTCAATCCAATAATCCAACTACAACCCGTACGCAACAAAATTATCTTTTAAGTGTTTCTAACTTATAATCAATATTCTCGTATACATGATGTAGCTTAGTAACATTTAAAATCTTAAGCATTAATAAACGGATACGTTGATAATTATCACACCATTTTATCGGAATCGTTTGTAAGGATCCTAAGTTTTACTAACGTTTATTTTATTTTAAAACTGTACTATCACTTCTTATTTTCTACTTCCGACCAGAATTAAATGCTTTAACTTGTTTATGCAAATTGTCTTGCTAACACCAAGTACTTAAGTTGTGGCTTTTTGCCAAGAGAGAGTGAGAAGGAGTTTTAGGTTAACAACCAGTTTTAGTTAAAACTCGGTTTCTGGTTGCCTTTAAGGCCAGAGGTTTAGCCCTCTTGATATTTGCAGACGTATCGTAGTTTTAGCAGCTTGGCGTACTACATACGTACCTTTTTTAAATAAAGGCCAGTCAGTGCTAGGCATTTGTATACTAATTCAAAGTTAGCTTTCAGTTATAGTTTTAGTTAGTAGTTTTTATATTCTTACGTTCAGACCACAAGTGGTTGGTCTCTGTATTCCGAAGTTCAGAAATACCTCTAAAGTATTGAAAATAAAGGGTTTCGTATACCCTTCCTGCTTGTGTTGTCTACTTCACACCTTCTTGAACATAGCTTGAGTAAGCTCCCTGTTCCTATTCAGGATCATTGATGTTTCCAACGCAAATAAAGAGGAAACACAAGTCCTTACACGTTAACCATTTAAAAAAAAAAAAAAATGAAATGTTTCAGATGTTAACGGTCACACAAAAGGATTTTTTAAGGTTTTTTACGCTCTCTTTGAGCTTGCAGTCTACCAGTCTGCTGTTACATTCACTTCTACTAACCCTTTTTGTGTGTGTGTGTGTGTGTGTGTTTAGCTTTATTATTAAGCATAATTTTTCCGCACTTTAGTCATATATAGTACGGCAGCACAATTACAAAATTTTAAAAGCAGCATAGCAGTATACATTTAGAATTCTCGATTCGGCGTTAAGTGTTGGCATACACTCTTCTGTTTTTCAGTCTTTCTCATTTCATCATATCGATGTTCAGCTTGCTTCTAGGATGGCTTTAGAAAACTTTTTTTTTTTTTTTTTTTTGTCTTTTTATCATTAACGTATTTTACAAAATATGAAATATAAAATTCGGTCTTCCAGGTGCATATATTCGGGTGGTGGAACTACGTTATTCAAAATTTGTTGGCTCTAAGTACCGCCATTTTTTCACAATGCGAGGAACACATAAACACATTCATGCAGTTTTTTTATCATTTAATTTGCTTAAAAATAATACAGGGATAATATTTGGTGGCAACAATTTGAAAAGCGATTCTCCATTTATAATAGGCTACGTTAGATCCCGTTTCGAGACTAACAGCCCATTTGAGCTAATATAATAATTCGCTAAAGTATTAAATCAAGTAATACGAATGTCCTAAATACTAATTCAAGAAGCGTGTAACAGAATTAAAAATTTCATTAAAAAAATGTACATTAAAATTAAACTGTATATGGTGACAAGGAATTCAGTTATAAAAATTATGATGTTCTTCTAAAAAAGGAAAGATAAACTATCTAGATAAAGAATTTCGAATAACTGTCGAGCTCATGAAATCCTATACTTAGGATAACACTGAAGGAGAAAAGAAAGGTGATTCTCTCTCCATGGCATAGATTCAAAACTTTTTTTTCCTCTGATAATCCTTTAGGATTTCAGACCACCATAACGTTCATGTGAGTGGCTGAAAATAGATTCAGCCTTTACGTACTCTTACGTAATCTGAAAATAGATTCAACTGTTATGTAATATCTTAGCAACTGAAAAATTCATCGAAAAGGAGACAAAGGCTCAGGGACAAATCTTAGAATAGTCGGAACACATTTCATCAAAGATCTCAAAACGTCGCCCACATCCAGTAACCTTATTAAGAGCCAGAACGAAGGGTCAGAAAGAATAGATTTTTTATTAAGGAATGCAATTCTGTCGTTAAATCGCGAAAGATAGCCTAAAAATTTTACCCATGATTAAAATTATTTTATTGGCAAGAAAAAATATACAGTGTCTCATAAAAGTGATGGGACACTTGTGCTTTACAAAAGGAAACTGTAATAAAATAAATTAAAAAACATGTAAACATTTTTTGTGGGTGTGTTTCATACTTAAATTTAGTAAAAATTTTACATAACATACATTTCTCAAAATATTAAAATATTAATTTAATAAAAATACAATTGTTTAGAATGGAGCAAAAAGTGACTCACATAACTGATGGGACACCATTAGATACTACTACATACTACAATAAAGATATTTTTGGGGGTTTTTATTTTTACTCAAAAGCAATTGGCAATAATTTATAAAATCGTCTGCAGTATTTCTCTCCAGTTTGTTTTGGAATTTTTGCGTTTTTTAGCTCTGTGCAGCCATGAATGCTAAACGAAAAGAAACTTTGCCTGAAATTCGAAAATTAGTAATTAATTTGCATATTGAACGTGGAAAATCTATTACAGAAACTTCTGAAACAGTTAACTTGAGTCATTCAACAGTTTTCAATATCATTAAACGATATAAAAATAATCATATGATTCAGGATAAAAGAAGACCTGGCCGACCATCAAAGCTATCCAATGGAATAAAGCGAATTATCGTTCGAAATATTAAAACAAAATCCAAGAATGAGTGCTCCTAAAGTTGCTGCTGATTTACAAGCATTATATGGAGTAATTATTAATCCTGAGACTATTAGAAGGGTAATTCGATCTGCTGGATATCACGGTAGAGCAGCCAGGAAAAAATTCTTCGTGAGTAAAAAGAATAGAAAACTTAGACTGGCTTTCGCAAAATCCAACATAAATAAGAATTCTGATTACTGGAATGAAGTTATATTTGCTGATGAGAGTAAATTTAATATATTTGGTTCTGACGGTAGAATCTTCATGTGGAGAAAACCCAGAGAAGAATTTCGCAAACAGAACTTGGTGCCAACAGTAAAACATGGTGGAGGAGGAGTTATGGTATGGGGGTGTATGTCATCCGCTGGCGTTGGTAATTTTGTTTTTATTGACAGTATAATGGATCAGTACAAGTATATTGACATTTTAAATCAAATTAATCATTTGAAATCTTCAGCACGAAAATTGAACCTTCATAACGATTTTAAATTCTACCATGACAATGACCCCAAGCACACTGCTTTGAACGTTAGACCTCTGGCTGCTGTGTAATTATCCTGAAATAATACAAACACCACCGCAATCTCCAGACTTAAATCCCATAGAGAATATTTGGCAAGAATTGGAATCAAGAATTCGCAAACACACCATTTCTTCAAAACAACAATTAAAATCGGTGCTTCAAGAAGAATAGGGTAAAATCACTCCAGAAATCACAAAAAAATTAGTCGAATCCATCCCAAGAAGATTAAATCATGTTTTAAAAGTAAAAGGAAATCCAACAAAATATTAAAAACCTTTTAAAAAGTAAAATTTTTGGATAAATATTTGATGGAAAAGTAAGTGTCCCATCACTTATGTGAGCCAATTTTTGCTCCGTTCTAAACAATTGTATTTTTATTAAATTAATATTTTAATGTTTTGAGAAAATGTATGTTATGTAATAATTGTTACTAAATTTCAGTATGAAACACACTCACAAAAAATTTTTTCATTTTTTAAAATTTATTTTACAGTTTCCTTTTGTAAAGCACAAGTGTCCCATCACTTTTGTAAGACACTGTATGTCAATATGCTTCGTATCAATCTTTTCGATTTCGCTGTTGGTAAATTAGAAGAAAGATCATAAATTTAAAAAATCTAACATAAATTTCTCAGCTTCTATGTTTTTCTGATAAAATTTTGAAAAAAGTTGCGGACAATAATATTCTATAATCGCACACTTTGTTGTGAAAGTATTAGTTTAAAATATGACTCATTGATGATACAGTGAAATTCATATTTAACGAATTAAAAACTCAAAGCATCGGTTTAAGTAACAAAGTTGGAAATGCTTTGAAGTCGTATGTAGATTTGGCTTTTGTAAATACACGCACTCATCTGAAAAATCATTCGCGTTTTTTTCTTTCACATACAAAGAAACATATCCTTTTCTTCTAGTAAAATTGGAATAATGAAAATAACATATTGTAAGACAGCGAAAGCAAAGTAATAATTGTTACAAACGATAATCAAGAAGGACTTCTACTTTAACGGCGGGGGAAAAAAAAAAAAAGTACTGCGCATGCGCGTAGTAAAAGTCATCTAGTGGGAAAACAGAACGAGTAAAAAGATTTGAATAGAAGCTAATAAAAAATTTTTGAATTGTGGAAGACATTTAAACCAGTCGAAAAGTCTATATGTCAGTCAGATTGGGAAATAACGCAAAATTAAAAAAATATGTACGTTTTAATTACAGCAAAATTCCTTTAAATCCAGATTTCTTTCAAGAAGCTCCAGATTAACGTTTGTGAATTCGAAACTACTAAAGGTAAGACGTTTTAAATTAACTTTAGAGTGAGAAAACTCAATACGTGTTTTTCTACTCTGTATGCAGACTTTATATCACTCAGTGAAAACTATCAATTATAGTAACTTTCACTGAATAATTTGAAAAAATTTGTTCAAAATTACGAACCTTAAACTATGTCAATTGTCAATGTCTAAATTTCTTTCAACTCAGTTGATGGCTTCAGTGAAAAATCTTATAGTGATATATATTAAAATATATAAATACAAGATAAAAAATATGTAAACCAAAAATATAACCTAAATTAATGGCCTTTAATTACCTCATTTTAATATGAGTATTTCCTTTCTCTGTTCTTAAAATAATAAAATTTATTTCTGGACTGCGTTCTTTCTAGATCATTCCACATCATATGATTTACATAACGATGATAACGTAGCTACTTCGGAACTTAGTTTCAGTTCTCGAAATTTTGAATTCATCTCTTACTGAGCTTTCGTATTGCATAGCTACACACTTTGCTTCTGTTCTCGCTGCCACGAGGTTTCTCTTCTCACCGTAAAGCCATCAAAAATGTAAAATGTTTGAAATAGTCACGATTATGGTCAATTGTGGCAGCGAATTCCAATCAAAATAAAAATGAATATTTAATTTGCCTCAGCTGACAAGTTTGCTCTTAATTATGGCTCAACATTTGTGCACATCCGTTTTTCTAGATATTACATATATAACTGATAAATTTGAAGCATCGAATAGGAACTATTCAAAATTAAGTCTCCCTTCTCATTTTTTATTTCCTTGTACGAAGTATTGAGTGAAAGTATTGAATCACGAAAAGATCCGCATATCACATTTCAACGAAAATATCCATTTTGATCTGCTCTCGAATCCATTTAGACGATTTTTTTGGTGACATCTGTACGAACGACAGAATAAAGGACTATTTTTTTCCAAAAAGGTTTGTAAAATGGATTCAGAAAGGATTTTTTTGTGACGTTTGCACATACGTATGTATGTATCTCGTATAACTCAAAAACGTTCGGCCATAGAATATTGAAATTTTGTATACGGCACTGCTATATCATGTAGTTGTGCACCCTTTTTTTGTTGCAATCGGCCGCATCAAACATTATGTATATACATATATGCTTCCACCGGTACCCGGCTCCATGAGCTCAGCATTTTTATTCTTATATGCTGGGCCTTAAGTAAATGTGCATGCAGTAATTGTAGAATTATCAACAGTTTAAAAGTTTAAGAGGCACTAGGCCTAATGAGGCCGCCATTTGTTTACATTCGAACTTTGAGTCAAATGGCGAATTCAATAAGTGGGTGCATCAACTTCAGTGTCTTTTTGCCCAAAGAGACCAAAAATTAACTTTCAGTTTTGTGCATCGAAAGTTTTATGTTCTTGCCCGTTGGCCAATTTGCTTGTTTTTACCATAGAAATTCTAATTTTAATTTTAAAAAGTTGTTTTTTAACTGTTTTTAAGTGTGTTTGTTGTTTTATGCTTTTTTTTTTTTTTTTTTTTTTTTTTGTTTTGTTTGTTTGTTACAATTTTTAAGGAAGATGTTCTGACATTTTATGTATTTTTGGCTTGCCGAGAAGTGAAATGAATTGATTGAATGAGAAATGTATCTTTAGTGAAATTGCAGGAAATAAGATTAAATGAAATGCAACAAAAAATGTATATAATTTAATAACCCGTACAAGGAACGCATGTGACGTCCACATCTGATATTTCAAAATAAGAAGGACATTGTTTTCAGTTTATATTGAAAAAGATTATGTATCCCATATCTACTGCGATATTTAATATTATTGATCTTTCATGGATCTTTGTTCTTTTCGTGCTCTTCAAACAATGATTAACTTGTTTATTCATTTTCGTAATTCGTTGAACTAACAAAAGGATTTTTGAAAGGAATGTATTTCCCAAACATATGTAATCTGAAAGCCTGAAGGAACTCTTTTAATTAGGTTATAAAATGTTACTTCAAACATAAATGATTCAAACATTACGATTTGCACGATTGAGTCGAATAGGAAAACAAAACAAAATTACATCATGAAATACAGCTGAAACAGCTTCTCGGCTGATTTCCATTAAATATAATTTTAAGAGTAATAATGCAACTTTATAGAGATAATCGAATTTTACTACCCTTTTCTACAAAATATGAAATTCCTTACAGGTTTTACTTCTCTCTTCCTTCACAGGAACTACAGAAGTGGTTCAGACAATTCGGAAATGAACAAACTAAAAGCCGTTTTGCATTTTTGCTTTTTTAAGGTATTCGACTTGCAAAGTTTGAGAAATAGTACAAATATATTATCAAAGCATAATTTTTTCTTTTTTTTCTTCTACTTTGTATTAAAATATGTTAAAATTTCTGATTTCTAGATATGTTCCGTGTCGGAACATATCCCCATTTTGTCTTTTTTCCCTTCCTTGTACAAAGTACAGGAAGTATTGTAATCATGAAAAATTTGCGGTATCATTCAAACGAAAATATCCATTTTGACCACTATCGAATGCAATTTAACTACGTTTTTGCGTGATATCCGTACGTAAGAACAGAATAAAGGACTCTTTTTCCAAAAACAGATTATAAAATGGATTTAAAATGGATTCAGAAAGATTTTTTCCTGAGATATGTACGTACCTGGCATAACTTAAAAACTAAAAGCCTCAGAACGCTGAAATTTTGTATCATGCTATATCATGTAGTTGTGCACCTCCCTTTTTGGTTCAAATTGGCCGTACCATAAGTGTACACACACATATATATAGCGTGCTGACCACTACACTACGAAGGCATGCTAAGAAGGCGGGAGAAATACCTTATATACTCCCATTTTTAAAGGGCGACTGGGGTTTAGGGGACTCAATCGCCAAATCCTGGGTGTGGAGAATCATCATCCACCACCCTTTTAGTTCGGGCGCGAATGTAGAGATATTACGTTATTTGGAAACAGGAAAGATGAAAAATGAGCAACGCCCTCGCCGGGAATCGAACCACGGACCTCTGGAAATACGCGCCCAGTGTACAGACCAATACTCCACGAAGGCACGCTAAGAAGGTTTGAGAAATACCTTATAAGTTAATAAAGAAAATCGAATGGTTCAAGATTGAATTTTTCCCCTTAAATGCCAAAAAATTATTATTATTATTATTATTATTATTATTATTATTTGTGATTTACTAGTGTATAAAATTCTTTAATTTATAATTTTGTTACAAATGGTATGCCAAAAGAGTTCTCACAAACATAATTTATAAATTTTCAACCGTTAAAGCACTTTACTAATATTGTCATGCAGTTTTATTACTTTATGAACTAGAAAACTAGCAACTAGAAATAAACTAGAAATATTTTAATTTTTACGCCCTTATACGAAGCATTGTAATCGCGAAAAATTTCGGACGTCATATTTTTAAGAAAATTTTGAACGCTCTCGAATCCATTTGAATGATGATTTTGCATAACATTGGTACATACAGACAGAATAAAATACTCTTTTTCCAAAAAGGATTGTAAAATAGATTTTAAATGGATTCAAAAGAGATTTTTTCCGTGATGTCTGTATGTACGCACGTACGTACGTAAGTATGTACTTACGTAAGTATGTACTTACGTAAGTATGTACGTACGTAAGTATGTACGTAAGCATAGTTCAAAAATGACTAGCTGTAGAATGTGGAAATTTTGTATATGGGACTGCTATAACATCTAATTGTGCACCTCCTTTTTTCATAGCAATAGGTCACACCAAACGTATATATATATATATATATATTTCCATTCTGTTACCTGGCTCAGCGAATGCACTATTTAATTCTAATATATTGGTAAATTGTACAATTTTTCTTTTAAAAAAGATTGAATTATGTTCCTGTTTTTAAGTTTTTATACCTTTATTTAATCTGTATACAATAGTTGTAGAATTATCAACAATTTAAAAGTTGTTTAAGTGGTATTAAGTGTAACGAGGCCCTCTATTTGTTTACATTTAACATTCTTAGTAGAATAGTGAATTAAGATAGTTGATGCACCACTTCAGGGTCTTTTTCCCAGTGAGATCGATAGTTACTTTTAGTTTTGTGCAGCGAAAATTTTGTCTTTCTGCCCGTTGACCAAATTGCTTGTTTTTACGTAGAAACTCTAATTTTAATTGTTAAAAAAAAAAAGGGGGAGGGGACTATTTTTAACTGCATGATGTTTTAAATTTTACTGTATTTTACAAATATTAATGAAGATGTTTTGATTTTTGCCTTGCAACAAAGTGAAGACTGAATTTATTGAATGAGAAATTTATCTCTGGCGAAATTCGAGGAAATAATTTTAAATGAAGTACAGCAAAAAATGTATGTAATTTAATAGGACGTACAAGAAAGTCATGTGATGTCCACATCAGGTATTTAATTTATTGAAATATTGTTACGAGTGGTCTAAATGACAATATTTAAGTCTGAACATGAAATCTGTAAGATTCTGTGAATAAAATTTCTTTTTGGAAGAAAGTTAAATTGAGCAATATTTTTCACGAGAATCTGCATAGAAACGCTCGTTTCTTAACTTAGCATCAGAAACCTTTTTCCTAAAACGATATCTTATTTTTAGTTAAATAGAAATTTAAACAATTCGCTTTGAATTTGCTTACTGGAAATAATGTCTAAGATTAAAATTTAATATGTCGGTTAATTTTTATTGCACTGGAGCAAGCACACTCTATGTATAATATTTTTTATAATGAGCATAATACTTTCTTAAATGCAAGTGTAGGGAGTGAGAGAACGTAAAAAAATATATCTTATGATTTTATTAAAAAAATTAAAATTTAAGGATGCCAAAACATGAATATGTACTTCATTTAAAATACTTTTGTAACTGAACGTTTACGAAAATAAAGACCTGGTAAGGACTTTTGTAAACCCAGTGTGCATGTTACAGTAAGTCCGATTTATCGGTTACTATTAATAGTAACCAAACAAGCCGGATAAAGGGAATAATCTATGACAGGGACCAGTCGTTATTAATAAGTCCCATCAATGAATGGTAAATATAATAATTTTATGCGCGTTCAGTTTGAGATTCTTCATTACGCATGAATACGATTCCTGCGTCAATGCATCACAATTGTGCAGACTTATGGTAGCTAATGTGAGTGTTCGAGTTTATTTCAGCCTGCTGGCAACAGCTAAAAAAAATCAATTAATTTATTTTCCCTCCCCCATCTGGATGGCGGCTCCCGCATTTTTCAGAAAGCTCGCAAATACTTCGCGCCCGATAGTTTCAAATGTTATACGTTCTGCTTAGTGTCAATGTAATCTTCTTTTATTTGTCAGTTCCCAGGGTAAGCATAAATGATTTCAAATTTTCGCAAATTTTACTATATTTATAAAAACTGCAGAAGATGATTTAAAAGTCAAGTTTTGACTTAATATTTGGATATGATCAAATAGGAAGAAAAAAAAAAAAAAAAAAAAAGAACACACATCAGTTGTTTGCAAGAGAAGAGTATAATGCGTTTTTTGCAAGGAAGATAAGGAAAGAAAGGAGAAGACCTTTGGAAAATCATCCGAAGATTATCAGTTACTATCAAGGCACGATAAGAACTTAAAAAACTCCTCGTTCCGGCTGAGAATGAAAAAGACCTGACTATTCGTTACTTTTCTACATCAGAATTTTCAAATAATTCGTAAGATTCATATTACAGTAGGCCACTGCGGGAGAAGCAAAATGATAAAAATGTTTGAGACAAACTATAAGGAGATTAAAGTCGAAATTATGATACATCTAAATTCTTTGTGAACCTTTTCGAAAGAAAAAAAAGCATTCCAAGAATTTTTTTTTTTTTTTTTAGTCCAAAGGGATTTGATTCCCGAAGGACTATTAGTTTCGTTTTGGCATTTTGCGTCGGACTCATAAATGTCGGTTCACTTTTCAAACTGTTGCCACAAAATGTTAGAGTCCTGCATTATATTTGAAGAAATTAAATAATGAAAAATCTGCATAAATGTATGTATATTTCTCGTATTGTGATAAAACAACGGTACATAGAGTCATCGAATTTTGAATAACGTAATCCTCCAACGAATATGAGCAATGTGGAAGACCAAATTTGAAATTTGAAATTTGTTTTATGATCGATTTCCTATTTTTTAAAACTTTGACGAATTTTTGATTAACAAACTCAAGGATTTCAAAGCGAGCAATGGCAACGTTGTGCAGAAAAAACATTTTTATCTCCAGCGCGTGAGTCTCTGTATCGGAAATTCTAAAGATATGCTCGTTTTAAAACTATTTTGCGATATTGCTGTTGCACTGGATCTTATGGTTTAAGTGCGAGGAACATGATATTTAATAAAGAAAGGTAACACACAAAATGTTAAAAAAACGCCCCTTTGGACGTAATTTAAAATCTGAAACATTTCAGATTTTTTTTTTTTTTTTTTTTAAAGCGAAAAGGGCTGTTATCCTCGAAATGCAATTTTGCTTTGAATGATTATGAATGCGTCTTTTCACTTTTCATTCGAGTTTTCAGCCATTCGGTAAAATATAAGATATTTATCTTTCAAAATTAATCTGTCTGTTGTGGATCGACAAACTAAGCTATTTGAAAGCAGTATATGTAGTTCTAAGTAATACTCGATTTTTACTTTTGAATCCGATTGATTTAAATAATAAAAACGCATTTCATTTATGATCTATTCGGTTAAAAGTATTCAGTATTTTCATAGATTGTGTTCATATATTTTATTATTATTATTTCATGTTTTGTAAAACTTGAATGAATTTTTGATCAGCATACTCAAAGAGCTCAAAGCATACATGGTTTACACTGGTGTGCAAAAATTAAGGACGAGACGGTTTTTTCAATATAACTTTGTACAAAAGCTTTCTAAATCAACACATTTAATACCGTAAGATCCCCAATACTTAAGGACATGAGTAATGTAAGCAACACTTACTAAAAGAGAAATCAGAGGGATAAAAAGAAGCTTTATTGAAAAAGTAGCATGGAGCGCAATGCGACTGAAGGCCGAAACATCCCTGTGATGGGTGTTCAGCAAGAAACATCCGGTCTTTAATAGGGGATATGATCTCCCCTCACTGCTAGGCAGGTTTCACAGCGTCTGCCCATGCTGAGAATGAGGGTGTCAATGAGTTGTTGAGGCATTGCTGCCCATTCGTCTTGCAGCGCCAATCGAAGCTCCGGAATCGTTACTGGTGGTAAGGTACGAGCTGCCAAGCGTCTGCCTAGAAAATCCCATACATGCTCGATGGGATTGAGATCCGGAGATCGTGCCGGCCAATCCATACGTTCAATATCCTCACTCTCTAAGAGCTGTTCGGCAGCTACTGTGCGATGACATGGTGCATTGTCTTCCATGAAAAGGACCCATAGCGTTTCTAAAAAGACGCACATATGGAAGAAGAATCTCGTTACAATAACGGGTCCCGTTGACTGAACCTGCGTCGAAGATGTGAAGGTCTGTACGACTACCAAGCGTGATGCCTCCTCAAATGAGAACACCGCCACCTTCATACCTGTCCCTTTGAATGATGTTCGAGGGATGATTGCGGCTTCCCCGCTCTCTCCAGATGAGTATGCGATGAGAATCGCTACTCAGACTGAATCTGCTCTCATCTGTAAAGAGACTCGTCCCCATTCATTGTCTCTCCAATTCCGGTGTTCCCGGCACCACAGAGAACGCCTTCTCCGATGGGCAGGCGTTAGAGGTACACACCGTACAGGACGTCGTGCAAACAGACCACCACCGTGCAGTCTTTTGGCCACGGTAAAACGCGATATCGGTCGTCCAGTCGCCTGTGTCGTGTGTCTAGCGATTTCTTCCGCTGTCTGCCGCCTGTTTCTTCTGGCCTGAAAGGCAATATACCGGTCATCTGCGGGTGTGGTTCCTCGTGGACGACCACTACTAAACCCCCGGATAGCTTTTCCTCTAGTTTGAAATTGTCTCCAAAGTCGTGAAACGATGCTGTGAGCAATTCCGAACTCTGCAGCCACACTTGTCACACTGCGGCCTTCCTCCAACTTCCCAATGATTCGACCTCGGGTAAAAGCATCCAGATGTCGTCTAACAGATTGATTATTCGCCATTTCTCGCTGAGGCAGCAACTCGGTGTGATTTTAACTGCTATACGGCATGCAATCTCTTTGCCAGAAATACTGATCTTACACCGACAACATGCTTTATACTACTCAGACACTCCCCCATTACGTCTACCTGCATATCTGCGCATGTGCTACCGTACATCACTTTAGTTAATCTCCAGATTGGTCTTTTGTCCGCTCTGCCTCTTCGTTCAGCTGATATGCTAATTTTTCGACTTCGTCCTTAATTTTTGCACACCAGTGTATGCGTGTTGGGACTAGAATATTTTTCTCTCCAGCGCGCGAGATTGTCTATCGGAAATTCTAATGCTGTTTCTAAATTTTTCGTGATTTTGCTGTTGAATTAAATTTTATCGGTCGTAATGCAAAGAAAGTGATATTTAATAAATAAAATTAACGCAATAATAAATAAAATAAAACGCAATAATTTGTGTAATAAAACAACACAAAAAAAAAGACAAAAAAAAAGTTTTGTAAGCCATCTTACCCAAAAAATTGAACATTGATGTGATCAACTGAGAAAAACTTGAAAAAGTATAAAAATGTTTGCCAACAATTAACGCTGCATCTGAAATTTTAACATATGTAG
The DNA here is from genome assembly GCF_044657685.1 of Stegodyphus dumicola. Lineage (NCBI taxonomy): Eukaryota > Metazoa > Arthropoda > Arachnida > Araneae > Eresidae > Stegodyphus > Stegodyphus dumicola. Next base: position 244,019,925 of record NC_140771.1, read on the forward strand.
CTATTAAAATTTTTGTGATTTTGTTGTTGAGTTGTATGTGGCATAAATGCGAGGACAAAAAAAGGAAAATTAGCATTAGTGGGTGTAAGAGGAGACTGGTAGATTGCGAGCTCGGAGAGAGCGTAAAAAACCTAAGCCGATCCTTCTGGGCGACCGTTAAAATCTGAAACCTTTCAGATTTTTTTTTTTTTTTTTTTTTTTTTTTTTTTTTTTATAAAGACAAGACATTGAGTGAAATTTGAGGAGTCATGTTGATCTCATTGACATGCAATCACAAACGGGAGGGGAGACTTTAATGGTTTATCAAGACCAATTAACGAAAGTTGTTCAGTTAAGAACTTTAGACAGAAAACTGGAAGAGGAAGTTACTTATCATTGGATGGACAATATTTGAAGCGCCATGCATCTTTCAAAGTGACAATGACCAGGATTCTGGCAATGAAATTATTAAAGAAATTTTTAGAATGTGGCATGAATTCAAAATTGTAAGCCGTCTATGTTCGACACCCAAATTGAGGAAAATAAAGTAAGTCAATCTATTATTGGTGTTATTTAACAGATATACTTAAAATGATAGTAACAGGAAATAAACATATTATCAAAGTATAATTTTTTGGCTTTTCCTTAAATTTTGGGTTAAAAATGTGTTAAATTTCAAGATTATTAGATATGTTCCCACATTTTATATTTGTCAGATATTTGTCGCGTATATTTATTAAGGTATTAGGAATTAAATGGACTAAAATCTAAATGATAAAGTAAAATTTCTTGCTTGAGTACATGCACTTGCTATTTTTTGAGAAATTTCTCTCTTTCTTATTTACAAAATTGTCTGAAAAAATTTTATATATATATATATAATAAGGTATTTCTCCCGCTTTCCTAGCGTGCCTTCGAAGTGTAACTGCACGCTGGGCCGGTATTCCAGAGGTCCGTGGTTCGATTCCCGGCGAAGGCGGTTGCTCATTTTTCATCTTGCCTGCTTCCAAAAAGTACATAATGTCTCTGCATTTTTCATCTCTGCGGCCCCCCAAAAAATCCTTATGTCTCTACAATATAAACTCACGTTTAGTGCATTTAATTCATAATACTTCATAGAATATTTTTGGAAAGTCTCGTGAAACTACTAGAGCAATATTTTAAGTTAAAGCTTTTTTTTTTTTTTTTTTTTTTTCGTAACAAAAACTTTGGAGAAAATCAATTTTTTTTTTTTTTTTTTTTTTTTTTAAAGGTTCAAAGTAAAACAAGCACAAGCAGAAGAAAAAGAAAATGTTGCCAACCATGAAAATTCAATTGCAAAACTAATCTCGTTCCCGGACACATGATTACAAACAGAAAGGGTAAAAATCATCTTCTAAACATCACCATAAGTATTCAAATCAAAAAATTCTCTTTGTTTGTAGTTTGGTCAGTGCAATTAAACATGAAAACATGTAAACATGTAAAGTTGTTTAGAGCAGTCTTTGTACCTCTAGACATCAACTTCCGGGTTCTTAAACAGAAACTTCCGGTTCACAAGAACAGCGTAATTTTTACTTCTAACGACCGGAGAGACATAATAAAAATCGCTTCAAATGTAAAAATTCAAAAATCCTTTGTAACATCAGATTCCACAGTCGCTCTTCTTATCAAAATAAGTAATTTGTTAAAAATGCAATAAAGTTATATTTGTAATGTAATTTGCTTTCAATTTGCTGTTTGTTAGTGTCGCCTTGAGCTTTTGTGTGAAATGTAATTTCTTTGAGGTAATAAATAATGAATGCAACTTATAAATAATAGTAATTATTACTGTATAACATACATCTTTTTTTATATTGACCACATTTCATTGCAATCAAACTGCTAATGCATGTAATTTCATGCACTTTCTATCGCATGACATTAAAACTACATTAGAGTTTTGGATTTCCGTCTATTATGCTTAATTAATTGCACTGACCAAACTGCAGTGGTATTTATTAATATTTACCAGTAAATGTGATTATTTTGCATTAGTTATTACATTAGCCAAAAGTTGTAGTTATTATTAATATAATAATAATAATAATAACCTGTTATTACTAATAATTAAGGAAATTTTTATTTTGACCTATGAAGTTTTAGATACATTTCCAGTGAAATATAACTTAATACACTAAAGTGAAAGAGAAACCAAAAAAAATTAAAGATAATTAAGTATTAAGTTAATAATAATGAAGCATTAAGTTAATAACAATTAATTCTAAATTAATAATAAATGTTTTATTATTTTTTCATATTTTTTAAAACTTTAACGAATTTTTGATTTAACAAACTCAACGATTTCAAAGCGAGCAGTGGAAACACAGTACGGAAAATTTTGTGATTTTGCCTTTCAATCGAAAGAACGTGATATTTAATGAATAAAGTGTAAACACACAAAAGTTAGTAATAAAAAGACCAAAAAAAAATGTTTTGTAAAGTCATTTTAGTAAGAAATCTGAAAAATGCTATGACAAACTGAGAAAAGATTGAAAAAAAGAAGTGTTTTTATGCCAACACTTAACGCTGCATCGGGAATTCTAAACGTATGTACTGCTTTTAAAATTTTATTGCTGTTGAATTGTAAATGGCGTAAGTGCGAAGAAAATAGAGCTTAATAATAAAACTAAAAAATCTGATGTGTACACCACATGACATCCTTGTACGGAATATTAAATTATACGCATTTTTTCTTGCATTTCATTTAACTTATTAGACTGAATACGTACGCTCCAAGAACAGGATATTTAATAAATAAAGTAAATACACAAAACGTTAATAAAAACACAAAAATGTTTTGTAAAGCCATCTTAGTAAGAAAAATGAACATCGATACGATAAAGTGAAGAAAGATTTTTAAAAAAATATGCCAACACTTAACGCTACATGGGAAATTCTAAACGCATACTGCTATGCTGCTTTTAAAACTTTTCAAATTTTGCTGCTGAATTGTATAGATGTAGATTGTAGAACAAGATGATGCTTAATAATAAAACTCAAAAAATCTGATGTGTACACCACGACTTCCTTGTACGGAATATTAAATTATACGCATTTTTTCTTGCATTTAATTTAAGCTTATTGGATTGAATTAAACCTACTTCGCCGACAGCGCATAAACCACAATAGAATAAACGCATTCTTTAAAATTCACTTTGTTTACCACAGCGACACTCTGGCGCTAGGTTTATATTTCGTTCATATTATAACTCAGAATGCACAAAATTTATATCTTTTAAAAATTTATATCATAATTTTATTCATTTTAAAGCAGTTTTTTAGTTTTTTTGGAGGAAAAGAGTCTTTTATTCTGTCCTTACGTATAGATATCACGCAAAAACATCGTTAAATTGCATTCGAAAGCGGTCAAAGTGGATATTTTCGTTGAAATATGCTGCCTGAAGCTTTTCGTGATTACAATACTTCCTTTTTACTTCGTACAAGAAAGTAAAAAAAAAAAAAATAAATAAAATAAAATAAAATAAAATAATTTTTTTTTTTTTTTTTTTTTTTTTTTTTTTTTTTTTTTTTTTTTATCGGGACCAGATTTAGAAATGTATGTATGCCTGTACGTATGCATATATGTCTTCATGTATGTACACATGTATGTACAAACATATGTATTTGTGGGTATACACATAAATATATACAGACATACGTATACAGGTGCATACATACATTTATTTCTTAATCCTGTCCCTATAGCAGAAGAGTTCCCCCTTCCCCAAAAAATGGTTTAGCAGGAGGAGTGCAAGGGCAAACTGGTAGATTGCGGGCTCACCGAGAATGTAAAAAACCTTAACAAACTCATTTGGACGAAGTACCGTTAAAATCTAAAACCTCTTAGACATTTTTGTACATTTTTTCTCCCTTCCTTATTACTACTTAAGCTTTCCGAGCGTTGTTTAATTCACGGATTTAATTGAGCTTATTTCATTTATTAAGTACTTGTGATATACATACATACATGTTATTAATTCCGCATAATAAATTTCCGTCTCATTCGATAACGCAGTTTCACATTAGCAAGATCTAAACTATCACGACTTCCGTGAATGCCATGCGAGCGATAAGAGGCCAAATCTGGGAACAGGTGATGTGTGGGGTTAACGCGCCCAGCTGACGCACGTGTCAGCATGATCCGTTCGCTGATCAAATAGTCGAACGAGTGTAACGAATCACTATTGGCTTCTTAAGAGTGACTTTCATTTGTTGTCTCTTTCTCTCTTCCTTCTTTTCTTTCTTTTCTCTTTGAACTCCTGACACACTTTCAAATTAAATAAACGTATTTAGTGTACTATTGCTATATGAGTGATACCGAATCCGCAAGAAATTATAATTTACATAATTTGCACATCGAGATAAATGCTGTCCCATTTATTCGCCTATTCATTCATTACTTTTGAATTGTTATCGCCTTCCATTCGAATTTAATGTTTCAGGCATTTTTATGAGAAAGATTTAAATATTTCAGGACAGAATGGAATGAAATATATGATAAATATAATAATAATTTCGATAAGACCCTAATATACATTGATAATGCCATTATTAATTACTGCAATACTGGATATTAATTAATTAATACATAAAATTAATGCATAGAAGAATATTATATCAGCTGTACTACAATGTTTATCTATTCGATCATTTTCTCTAAGTTTTAATTCCCCCCCCCCAATAGAGGACGTTCTCCCACAGTTAAGAACTTTCTTTACTTGAATTATTTAACAATAATCATTTCGTTGTAGAAGGCTGCCAATTAATTAATTAAATCTTTAAACTAGATTATGTTATTACATATTACTTTTTCTTTCATGTGTCTATTAATATGACAATTACTAATTCTTTATATTTCATATTTCTTCTTTTGAATTATCGCATTTATTAAAATATCTAAAATGATTTTTTTATATTCTTCGACTGCTATATTGGATAGCGTTGAAATCAAATGAAAATAAAACAAATGTAATATGTACATTAATTGCGTTTTACATTAAGTGTGACATTAATTCTGCCTAACTGTTTAAATGTTGTACATTAACTGTGACTTCTTTTCTTCAAAGTTTTATCCCTTAAATTCTTATCACTGCAAGGCACAGATCGCTGTACATAAATATTAGGATTCTGTACATAAATATCCCAGTATTTATGTAGAGCTTCTGTGATGGCAGCGAACCTGCAAAAAAAATCCGTTTCAAAATTCTTCTTTACCTTTGATATTTGTTTAAATAGGCAGCTCGTAAATAGCTTAGTGTACTTTATTGATTCATTAACTAACCACTGGCACAAAATTTCGAAACTACCTTTTTAAAAGGTATTAATTCATTATTGTAACTTTTAATTCTTTACAACATAAAGTGAGTGAGCTGAAGCTACAGCGAAGCTGAATTTACACAAGAATTGAACGGCTTGTAAATAATCCGGGAAATATAAGGAAATTTTAAGTCATACAAATTATATGATTTGATTAAACTGATCTGTAAGAAGAAAAACAAAATAATTAGATTTTTGTTTGAAATTATATGCGGAATTTTGCAAATGAAAAGTATTCTTTACGATTGTAACGTATTCATTTTAATATATTTATTCATTTATTACTTTTATTTATTTTATGGATGTAAGCAGGACTGATTCAGCTGATGCCTGATTAATTAATGAAAAAATTCATGTAATTGATTAAAATAATTTGTTAAAATTATGAATTTCATGCATATAAAAGCGATATTTCATTAAAAGTAATAGAATTAAATGATGTTATATTTAAAAGGCCACACAATTTACAAACATTTAAGACAGTAAGAATCATATAAGCTTCTTGTAGAATTAAGAAATATATTAAGGAGAAAACTTATAAAAATTGTTAGAATTGAATTTATTAGAGCTTAGCTAAGATATGTATATTAATAAGAAAAAAGTGAGCTTACGTTTGGAGAATATATCGTATTTGCTAGATTTCTATTTATTTATATCATATTTATTGTATTTGTATTTATTTATATTGTATTTGTTTTATTTCCATTTATTTATATTATTCTGTATTTATTTATATTTAATTATACTGGGTTTGTTATATTTCTATTTATTTATACTGTATTTGTGTTTATTTATGTCGTATTTGTTATATTTCTAATTATTTATATTGAGATTTGAGAACACAGAATTTTTACAACACAGGCTATTCCAATCCATACATTAGAGAGAGGGATGTGCTAATCTTTGCATATTTGTTTTTCTTACAATATTTGTGGGAAATTGAGAAACCTGCGTAATACTTCTTTATATTATTTCTTCAGTAAAATCAGCCCAATCTTCAGGAGCGAGTCGTTCAAATTCATATTTTACCCTCGATCTATTATTACAGTTATTTTTTCTTTGTTTGCAGCGTTCTGCTCGTAGTACAGAGGTTGTTCGCAAATTTTTTAGACGATTTTGCTTAGCAATAAAAAAAACCGTCTGCTTGGAATCTTTTTTAACTGCAGCTATATTTTTGAAAATATAAATTATCATCTGCTACTGACAGTTTTGTTTTTATGCAAACTCCACTTTTAAAGAAGCAGTGAATGAAGCTATGTTTGTGCTCTTTCCGAAAGAAAAGAAAGGGGGGAAAAATCCGTCAAAATCTGGCTTCAAGTGGAAAAATTATTTCAAATACATATCCAAGTTAAAAACGGAATCTTTCGAATGTTCCAAAGGTAAGAAAGATCTTTAATATTAAAAGAAGAAAATCCGCCAAGTCAAAAGATAGTTACAAAATAGTAAAAATGCTCTGCCAACTGTAAACAAAGTGATTAATGCTGATTTGAATCTTAAAAGAACAACAAATATAAAATAAATCTTCTATTTCCGTGGTATTTCGCAGAAGGCAGAACGTGCTGCAAAATTCTTTGAGAAAAATTTATCCGGCAAAAAATGAAAAAATCGTTGTCACCAGAGAGGAATCTTGGATGTATTTAAATGAATGCAATAAAAAGAGATCCATTTATTATGATCAAAGAGGAGCAAAAAGTCTTAAAACATGATTCAAAGAATTTTAAGAAAGTTATTTATATAAATAACTTTCTTAAAATTTAATAATAAAGCAGCAATAATTAAGTATTTTCAGCAACAATAAATAGTATTTAATAATTATAATATAATAATATAATATAATAATAGTATTTAATAATTATAATATTTAATTTATTTAATAATTAGTATTTTCAGCAACAATAATAAAGTAACTATATAGTTACTTTATTATTGTTGCTGGTTTTCCCTGTATTGGCAATTTAAAAATAAGAGGATGGAGAAAAATTTTAAGATCAGCTCCACATATTACCAGGAGCATATTTTATACCTAATTTTTTAAATGTGAAATAGATTCTCTGTATCCACAGTGCCACCAGTCTGCATCAAGACAAAGCAAGGAGCAGGAAATCCATTCTTAATTTCCTGGAAAAAATGGAACAAATCCATTCAAAAATGTCAAAATCCATTCTTAATTTCCTGGAAAAAATGGAAAAAGAAACAGGTAGCAAGGACATATCCTTCACTCATATACCCACTAAATCTTCTGATATATCACCCATGGATTTTTGCACTTTTGGACTTTTGAAAAGTGGATTGTTCAGACGTCGACAGACAACCTTCCTTGGATTTTGGAAATCTATTCAAAGGGAATGAATAAAATACTTCTTCTGATGCTACAAAAGGTTTTTTATTATATAGGAAATCAAGGAGTAAAATGCTAGTGAAGAATAAAGGCATGAAACAGAACATTTAAAACATCGCTCACTCTGAGCAAAAAGACACTGAAGTTAGTGCTCCAACTAACTTAATTCACTTCTCTACTAATAGTTTCAAATGTAAACAAATGATGGCCTCGTTAGGCCTACCACCACTTTTACATTGTTGATAATTCTACAACTATTGCATGCAGATTAACTAAAGCCATAAAAACCTTAACAGCAACATAAGAAGAAGAAAATTCAACCACTTTTTAAAGCAAAAAAATGCACAGTTCATCAACATATAAAATTAAAAATACACATCTCTCCCAGCCATGTAAAACATAATAGTAAAGATATTAATAAATCTTAATAAATTGCCCAATACTTGAGCAAAAGGTGCAAAGTAATAAAACAATAATTTATTTACTAATGGATTATTGAATATATTATGTCCTTTGAGAAAGTTAGTAGAATTTTAGTTGAATCAAGTAACTTATAAGCATTTAAAAATGAATCTTGAAAATTTTTTAAAAAGAAACATCAAATATGAATCGTGAAAAAATTGAAAATGGAAACATTTAAAAAGTAAATGTTTCCATATCTAAGATTGGCCGCATCTAAAACCTACATATAAAGTTCAGTGGTTATTCTAACTTCAAAGACACACATTTGGTTGGCGATAATCGATATCGCCAACCAAATGAATCTACTGTAATCTAACAAGCTGCATCAACAGATCAAAAGATTATTCTAATTCACATTATGGCCATCTATCGTCTTCTAAATCAATCTACTACTTTCTCTATTACTTCTCGTGTTGCCATTCAGGAATAGAGAAAAGCATCTTTTGACAGAGGAACACCAATTACCTTTTGTGACTTTTTGTAAATTAATAAATCGAAGTTTTAGAAGTATTTTATCTTTGGCACCTATTATGAAAACAATGTAACATGTTGTAGATAAAAAGCTGAAAAAAAGTCTGCCTAGCATTCGACACAGGATGAAAATTAACTTTTGACGAAGATGTTAAATTAAAGGTGGTTACTTTTGATTAGAAAATATATAACTTTTTGTAATTTTATATTAAAATTCATTTTCAGTCACTGTTTTCTATAAAGTGATGATTTGGAATACATATCATATTTTTTTCGCTCACGTTAAACAATAAGCAATGAAGAATTAACAAATGTTAATAACTTGGTTACAAATACTAGCAAATGGTAATAATTTGGCTATTTCCTAGAAAGATATCTGCTTATCGAAATATTTAATGAGAACGGGGATATCTTCATACGCTTCGAATTACAAACACTTATTGCTTAGGGGAAAAAAAAAAAAAAAAAAAAACTTTTCAGAATCTAAGGAAAAAAAGATCGTTATTTTTCTACGAAATAGACACACAAGCTTAAAAAATAAATAAATAAATAAACTAGTTTGTAGGAGCGAAGTCCATTAGCAGTACTTTTGTTTATTTTCGATTGTGTAAAGATATTTTCCTCTATTACTAGCTGCGATAATTCGCGGCAAGGAAAAAATATGTATGAAAGGAGAAAGAAAGAAAGAAAAGAAATGAATCAAAACGTTTGGATTCGAGTGGCATGTTTCTATTTGGTGATGAGTCTTCAGTTTGAAGAGCGAGTGAAGTTCATTCTTCTGCAAGACAGAAAGGGAGGGTTTCATTTAAAGGTAGGAAAATAGACAGAGAGGGAGAAAGAAAGGGGGTCTTGTTTTGTAACGCTTTTTTTGCCTGGCACTTAAAAATGCTGAGCTAGAGTACAGATGCAGATTCTTTTTTTTTTCTTTCCCCCCCCCCTTTTTTTTTTTTTATCCCTTAAAGTTATTTTTCAAGTACTTGGTGTTGCACATATAGTCACTTCCCGTTTAACCAGGTTCCAGATGAACTGCGTCCTGTGCATCTCCCCCCCCAAAAAAAAACCCACACACATAAATTAAGAAAAAAAATCTGAAAGCTTTCAGATTTTATTTTACGCCCGTTTTTCATTTACACACATACACGTTTCGAGAACATTTGGGCTGATGTCTCTTTGAGCTAAAAATATTAAAAAACAGCATATCTTTAGCGTTTTCGGTAGACAGTTTCGCGCGCTGGAGATACTTTTTTTTTTTTTTTTTTTTTTTTTTTTTTTTTTCCGTACAGTGCTGTCATTGCTGGCTTTGAAATCATTGAGTTTGCTAATCAAAAATTCATTAAAGTTTTGCAAGATGTGAAATAGACGATAAAACAAACTGCGAATTCGGGCTCATATTCGGATGGAGGACAACATTATTCGAAATTTGATGGCTCTAGGTTCCATTTTTTTCCCAATGCGAGAAACATACATACTTTCATGTAGATTCTTCATTATTTAATTTCTTTAAATGTAATGCAGGCATAATATTTGGTGGCAACAACTGGGAAAATGATACAACGCTTTCAGTGATTCAACACAAAACACCGTTTCTAGACTGATAGCCCTTTCTGAGCTTACGCCTCTTTGGGCTAAAAATGTTAATTTTTTTATTGCAGAAGAATGTAAAAATTTTCATCATAAAACGTCAGGGAAAAAAATGTTCACGAAAGATACAAAATGGAAAGAAAAAAGCGGGTGATAGCAGTAGTGATAGAACACGATGTGTCTGCTAGATGAACTCTGGCAAATAGCAAAAGGTTCTAATGGTCTGCCTGACTAAAGGTTGAACTCAATGACATTGCTTAAGTTTTGTTGTAAATATAATTTTTGAATGCTATTTATAACTTTTTCTAGTCTAATAATGTTCATTTTTTCATTTTTTACTACATTTACATTTTCCTTTGACGCTCATTTATATGCTGGTTTGGTTACATTTCCCGTATTTCTTTGCTAAATGATCCTTGGTTACATTGGTATATACAATATTTTCATTTGGTTACATCTGCTGTTTGCTTGGTTACATTTGCTACATATTCATTGGTTAAAAAAATTAATTTGCGAAAATTAACGATATCCAATCTTTAATGCGATTTCCCGGTTCCTTTACGAGAGAAAGTTGGAGAACGTTTTTTGGATGTCATTTTCAACTCACCTTGGGGATGGGTTAATTACGCTGTAATAATTCGAAGAAGTAAGTTTAAACAAAGTGCAGCCAAGAAAAAAAAAAAAAAAAAGGGGGGGGGATAATTTAATAGATTATACAAGGAATTCATGTGGTGTCCGCATCAGAGCATCAGATCTTTTTGATTTCGTATTTGTAATTTTTGGCAAGAAAGAAAATCAGTTAAAAAAAAAGAAAAAGGCCCAAAAATAGTATCATAAAACCATCATCTAATTCCTACCTAGGCTTAAGTTACAGGTGATAGGCACCTTAAGTTACAGGTGATAGGTAGGTAGACCATCATCTACTTACCTGTCACCTGTAACTTAAGCCTATAAGAAAAATGAACAACTCGCCTTTTCACAGCGAGAAGAAGACAGGAAACGTGGGTGCACGTTTCAGCAAAGCATATTTATAGAGTTAAATCCTTTGTTTCAATTTCGAAAGGTGATTGGGCAAGAGCTGACTCCATTCCAGAATTAATAAGATAACATGTGGATTAAATTTCAAGTGATACAGTTGAGATTCCAGGAAAGGGACGTAGCTAAATTAAAATCAGGAATTAAATCATATTTTATATCTTAAATATAATGCTGTTAGTTCTTGCCCAGTTACTGTTCAAAATTTAAACAAGGGATTCAACTCTATAAATATCTTTGCTGAAATGCGCAATAACTTTTCCCGTTTTCCTCTCACCGTACAAACGTGAGTGTTGGCATAACATTTTTACATTTTTTTAAAGTCTTTTCTCAGTTTATTATATCAATATTCAGTTTTCTTAGCAAGATGGGTAACAATTTTTTTTTGTTTGTTTATTAAATATCACGTTCTTCGCGCTTTCTCCTCATAAAACTCTATTCAACAATAAAATCACAAACTATCTAAAAATAGCATATCTTTTAAAATCCCTGATAGAGTGTTAGAGGTTGTCATGCATATTTTTTTATTCCCTATATTATTTTCTTTAAAAATGAACCTCTCGTGCTGCCAGCCTTCTAAAATAGTTATCATAAAGAATATATCATCATTTTAATCATCTCTGTTAGTGTAATTTCATAAAAATATGGAATATTTCTAAGAATACGTATCATGATTTTAATACATGTTTATTTAAACCAATCACATTAACAATAGAATAAAATATTCTTAAGAACTGTGTTTATTGCTTTTAAATCGCTTAGTTTATTACACAATAAATTTTCAGATTACATCTGAAAGTATCTTAGGCTGTACTGAATGGCAAAACGCTGGCGCGTAGAACATAAACGCATTTTATTTCCGGCCGCGGTAACACATTGCTTTCATAGAGTCGAGTTTGTTAATTAAAACTTAAAGATAATTTTCAGAATGGCAACAGTTTCGTGCCCTGAAGATAAAAATGTTTTATTTCAAACAGTGTTGGCACTGCTTGTTTTCAAATCGTTGAGTTTGTTAATCAACTAAATTCTAATTTTTGGAAATAAAGTTCTTTTTTACATGAAAGTTAATAAGACATAATTTACTGAAATTCATAAGCAGAAATGACTGCCTCGAAGCGGTAATTCCAAATAAAGCCGTCATGGCCGAGAATGGATATACAAATGACACTCTACAGATTTATTTTAATACCAAACAAATTAAAATAACTGGCAGCAAAAATGAATAAAGAACCCAGTTATAAATTTTTTAGACCTTTAATTTACAGCAGGGATTATTTACGCTTGTTTGTCTGTTTCCTTTTTGTTTTATAGCAACATTTGGCGTGCCATTGATGGTTATAGAAATTTGATTTAGTTTCTCACAGTTTTCTCAAACATGATAGCCCACCAGCGGCCGAGCGGTAAAGTCGCTGAACACTGGTAGTTCGGTCCGAGGTTCGAATCCCACGAACGGGCTAGCTGCATGGGCGTTTTCGTGGTTTTCCCCATGTGTAACGTGTATACGAGCCAGTTTCCCTTAGAAAGTCTTCCACGAAGGCATCCCTCCCCTTAGGCAGATAGCCCTCGAGGCTTTGCCATAATCACACACACACACACATCTCAACTATGATAATTGTAATACACTATTTTCAACAACGTATGACCAGTAGGAGTACGTAATCAATCAAAGAATATAAAATCAAGGAAATCAATCTAGGAAAATAAATGATGAAACAGAAAAACGAAAAATGGCAGAAAAACGCAGAAAGAAAAGCCAGACAGGCAAGTGAAGAGAAAAATTAAAAGGAAAATAATGTTTTAAGAAAAATTTCAGAATTATTTACTGCGAGGTAAATTTTTTGAAAGCGATCCGAAATAATTAAACAATTCAAAATCCATAGATTTTATCTAGTTGCGATAGCTATCATGCAATAGCTATAAAAAAATTCAGTTGTTACAATTGTACAAAAAACAAGTTCATCATAATGTATGGATTTTCTGGATCAGCCAGGTCCAGGAAATCCATAAATAATGATGAAGGGATTTTTAGAACGCAACTGGAAACGAAACAAGAACAGCGTAACAAGAAAGAGCAGTAAACAACATTTTTGAATTGTTTGGTTAATTCTTGCTCACATACATTTAACAAAACAATTCTTTACCTTCAGTAGAGATGTTTTCGTTATGCTTATCTTTGACTGGATATGTTTACTCGAATATTTACTCCACTTTCATTTATTTATACCAGAGAGGTTATTTTGTTTGGCCATTTCAATTTTTTTTTTTTTTTTTTTTTTTTTCAGAATTTAATCCCTTATTGATTGGTAGCATTTTCACAAACATTCTAACGAATTTTCCAGCTATTCTATGCCCTAGTCTTAATTTAAACATAAGGGTTTTGTCATAATTCCTTTGAAAGCTATTTTATTTGTCTTATAATTAGTAATTTATTATATACGTGGTTATATTTCTATGGACACATAATGGGTTTAAAGACGGCGGAAGCTTTTATATCAAGTCTGGAATTTTAGTTTTTTCTTTTAAATTAGATTTCCTTGCGACATACAGTATACAAAAAAAAAAAAAAAAAAAAGTGCTCAAAATATAGTAATAGCATATTTATTATTCAAAAGTAATTTTTAATGGTAAGTAAATGGTTTAAGTAAAAATTAAGTATTTTTAATGGTTTAAGTAAAAATATGGTGGAAGCCTTTGTTTTATCATATTGCTTATAATACAATGTGATATAAATGTGTTAATATTACAGTGTGATTAAATGCAAGAAGTAGTATAAACTGCATATGTATGTTCTGCTTTCAATTATTTCCAGTAAATATATGAAAGAGAGTTGACGTCAAATTTATCAGCTTTTTCCTACATTTCAAAGATTTAGCTTTGAAATGTGTCTCATATATCCTTAATTGTATGTGTGAATGTAATATATATATATATATATATATATATACACTCTTCCACTCTTTTAATTTCAGTCATATTTGACTTTCAGGAAAAACCGCGCAGTCTACAAAAGGAAGATTTCATAGGCTAAACTGGAATGTTGTCAGAAATATTGTACAAACGCAACAGAAAAATTCACTAGTTCCCAGACACATATACTGGAAACGATTTATATTATATATTTTACTTAAGGGCCCATCAGCTGCCGAGCGGTAAAGTCGCTGAACAGTAGTTCGGTCCGAGGTTCCGAGGTCCGAGGTAGTTCGGTCCGAGGTTCGAATCTCGCGAACGGGCTGGCTGCATGGGCGTTTTCGTGGTTTTCCCCATGTGTAACGTGTATACGAGCCAGTTTTCCTTATAAAGTCCTCCACGAAGGCATCCCTCCTCTTAGGCAGATAGCCTTCGAGGCTTTGCCATAATCACACACACACACACACACACACTTAAGGAATATTGATTATATTATCTCCTAATAAATTTAGTAGAAGTATCAAAAAAGAGGGAACGCATACGTAGGAAGTCACCTTCGCATTTATTAATTATTGTTCATTGAACGGGAGCTGGTTTGTTCCCCTTGAAAAGTCAACTAATTTCCGATCAATAGCGATAATTACTTGCTATATATATATACATAAACAGTAGTTACACATATTTGTAAACTGCATCCAATTAATTTTGAAGTTTCCATTAAAAATCCTAGTAAAACAATTGTTATGAATTCTTGAAACAGTTTGCCCAAGAGTGAATGTCTTTAATAGTAAAATTAAAAAAAAAGGAGAAAAGAAAAACCTGAAAGGTTTCAGATTTTAACGGTGGACCAAAAGGATTTTTAAGGTTTTTAACGCTCTCCTTGAGCTTGCACTCTAACAGTCTGCTGCTACAGTTCACTCCTACTAACCTACTATTTTTTGTCTTTTTAGCTTTATTATTAAGTACCATTTTCTTCGCACTTATACCATATACATTTCAGCAATAAAATCACAAAAAAATTTTAAAGCAGTATAGCAGTATGCGTTTAGAATTCTCCAGCAGCGTTAAGTGTTCGCGTACATATTTATGTGTTTTTTTTTTTTTTTTTCCCCAAGTCTTTTTTCCGTTCATCATATTAATATTCAGTTTTCTTAAAGATGGCTTTACAAAACTTTTTTTGTCTTTTTATTATTAACGTTTTGTGCATTTACTTTATTTATTAAATACTCCGTTCTTGGCACTTACGCCACATAAAATCCCATTCAACGGTAAAATCACAAAATATTTGAAAACAGCATATGTTTAGAATTTCCAATAGACAGTCTCTCGTACTGGAGACAAAAATGTTTTATTGCGTACACTGTTGCCTCTGCTCGCTTTGAAATCGTTGATTTTGTTAATCCAAAATTCGTTTTACAACAAAATATGAAATAGATAATAAAACAAATTCAAAATTCGGGCTTGCCAGGTGCTCATGGAGTACATTATTCAAAATTCAATGGCTCTGGTTTTTTTCCCCCCACAATGCGAGAAACATAAATACATACATACATTATTCATTACTTAATTTCTTTAAATATATGAATATATATTTCATAGGAGAATACAGGGCGATAATATTTGGTGGTAACAGTTGGAAAAGAGCTACAACGCATTTAAGTGATTCAACATAAAATGTTGTTTCGAGACTAATATCCCATTCGGGACTAACTTTTCCTTTGGGCTAATAACACTTAACTTGCTATAACACAGACACATGTTTTCCATAACTAAATGCACGTTTGTTGTAGACTAGTTAACATATAATGTAAACCGTGGGAAAAAAATTGATTTATTTTTAATTTACACTCAACATCTCGTTATTCAACTTTTGAAGTGAAATTCGTTTTCATTCATTTCTTTTTTCTTTTAATAGAATTTTTAGTTGTAAATATAATTATCCTACTTAGTTTTAATATTATACTAGGGAAAATAATGTCTCTATGAATGAATGAAACTAAGCTTTTCGTATATCGACAGCATAAACTTTGTGTAATTATGAAAAGTAGTAAGAAAACAGCTGGTGTAATGATATTATGCTACAATCCTAAATTAAAAATGGCTCTGACATTAATTATAATTGTGCTGCAAATTCCTTACAACGAATTAGGAAAAAAAAGTTAATAGTTTTACATGCAATATATTTCTTCCAACAGTGAATTTTGATTAGAATTTTTTTTTAAATTTTAAATAATAAATCATTATTACATAAAGTAATTTTAAAATTTTCAGAAATACTGTCAAATGTTAAATAAAAGAAAATTTTCTATTTGCCTTTTTTTCTTTCCCACTGTGCAGATTTACCTATCAAATATTCAGCGTGGATATCGAAAATATATAAAATGATTTATTGTATTCGACGGATATAAAATTCAGCAAATTTACTGACGATGTCAGGTTTTTAAAGCATGGCTACTGAAATCATATGGAATTACTTGTTGTATAAACTGATTACATTGCTCAGCACATTTACTGACAATGTCATAATGAAGACATAGTCAGTTAATTTGATGAGCACAGTTTTATACAATCTGATAAGCACTGTATTTGTATATACTATGCTTATCAGATTTTCATGCTTAACAAAAGTGGAAGAAAAACTAATAAGTATTCAGCTTCAGTGTCATATGCATAATGTTTTAGTATGATCTTAAATTTTAATAGCTTATAAGTTTACATTTAGCGTCACGAATCTAATTTTTAATTACCCCAAGAGAGATTTTCATATTTGTAAATTCCTAATATATATGTCATAATTCATTTTTAATTTAAAATAAAAACTTATCCTATGCTAAAAGACTAGTAGCACTTGCAATTAAAACAAGCCTTCTAATTTTTTAGACAAAGCGTTTAATTGCGCAACTTCTTGTAATTCTTTGAAGCTACCGAAAAGAACAAAAGAAATACCAGCAAAGAAAAAAAATCTCTTTTGGGACACAGAGGTCTTTATGTCCTATAAATAAATCTTAGAACAGGGAGTGAAAGTGATTGTTCCATTGGTGATAATATCTACATTTTTTCCCCTTCAAATGTTGTGCCTTTGCGTATTATTGTTCGCCTAGTAAAGGATCTTATATTTCTATGAATGAGTGGAAAATTCCTAAACGAAGAGATAATTTTTGTGTCTCTTAGTTTAAATACCCGATTCCATTGGGATGAAAGTCAAATTTCTTGTTACGTCGTTTTTCAGTTCTCTAAATTTTAAATACAAATGATTTTTACAGATGATAAAAAAAATGAAGATCGCAAGTTCTCGACTAAAGGGAAAACAATTGTGTTTTAACGGAATGGCAACACCTAAATGATATTCGATGAACTCTTTTGTAAAATGTAACTAACCGAATGTTAAGGTGATATAACTAACATAATTTTGTGCTTAAAAAAAAAAAGCTCAAATAAAATTGTTAATGTTGCCAAAAATTGAATTGTTTATTTTGAAGAATCTGCAGTTAGAGAAAAATATACTTTGGATAAGGTATAAAATTAAAATAGTTTCTAAAGTATAAAAATTATATTATATTAATATAATTTTTATATTATTTTAATATATTGTGTTTATTACACAGAAAATGTGTCTACTGTACACATTATGAAAAAACAGAAATGTAATTTTAAGTCTTAAAGTTTCGAGTCTGGGGAGGGAGTTTTTTGGAAAGTGAAGTAAAAATAGTTATTAAACTCTAAAGAGGAAAGCGCTATATTGGAAGAAATAGACTACGACTTGTATTAATTATGAGAATAATTTATTTATGACATTACGACTTGAAATGCCGTAAATAAGTCATTTCGACTTGTATTAACTTATTTGTCACTTACATTTGGTCATTACGGCTTGTTAACCCCTTTTTTTCTCTCTGTCTATCTCGAAGTAAAAGAAAATTGATTTAAGATCTGGCTGTCTTTATTAAAAGCCTCCAGTCTAACCATTATGACCATTTATATACTAAATTATTGATTTTTTGTAACTACCCTAGAAATGATTCACTAGGAGCAAGTACTATTCTAAACATTTCATTCATAATTTTCACATTTTAGTGCCTAAATCTTCCAAAAAGTAAAATGCAGAGTTTTACTTTCCGGGAATATTTAAACTTTTTTTAAGGTAAATTTGTTAATCAGTTTCAATACGAGTATTAAAATTTCAAATCCATTTTTGAGTATTCTAGGTTACCATTTACCTTTATAACGTCATTTAGTGCATTACTTGCAAATTTTTTGCTTTTTTCTTTTTATCCAATTTTTTAAATTCTACTAACAAAGATAAAATAATGAATTTAGAAGTAATTTCTAGAAATAATTCTGTCACTGAGAGAGCAAAACGAAAAGCATTATTTTTAATAGCAAAAATAAAAATACAATGATATTATGTTTGAACGTTAATATTAGTTTTTCAGTTTGATTCACTTGAATTTTCAATTGACCATGACTATTTTTTTTCCTTACAATCTGATACATGCACTTGTACTTTCACATGCAGCAAAAGAGTTTAAAAATGTGTAAAACTAATTGAATAAGGTAAAAATTAATAGAAAAAGCTTAGTTTATGAAAAGAAATGAGAACAATGTTATAACGGAATACAAGAGACTAAGAATTAAAATAACATTTTTTATTCACTATTTTTTTATTGTTGCTTTGTCGTTTTGGTTAAACAAAAATATTATTTATTTAATATTGCTGCAAAGATGATAATTTCGTGGTTTAAATTTGGTAGTAAAGAACTAAGTAATAACTTCATAACAAAATTAAGTAAAAATATAAAATTTTCGTAAGGGAATTTAAATTCTTAAGACAAACTTTTATTTTATTTTTATGTATTTACACCACTGCATGCATGTAAATGGATAGCAAATTGAAATCCATGTTATTTTTAAAAGTTTTATCTAGGCTTCACCTATTCTTTTAATTAAGTAAATAAGTTTTAAATAACCAATTTTAAAGCAGTACTTTTAACAGTAGAAGCATATTTCATTTCAGATGAAGATATATGCGAATAACATTTCGATCTCAATTGAGAAGAAAACACATAAAATCAACATGAGAAAAGGTATTAGAAAAAAGATATTAGATAAAAATATTAGATATTTTTATTAGAAATATCAATCAAGTAAATCTAAAATTGAAGTGAGTTCATAATCTTTACATACAGGCTAACAGGTAGAAAATTAAAAAAAAAAAAAAAAAAAAAATCACTCGAAAAACATTTTGCTTGAACTGTTCAATTGAATTAATTACCTTTGTACTTTTTTGGACTATTTTAAAGTTCACATATGTGCATACTCATTCATATTGAAACTAATACTAATAATCAGTAAAAACAATAATTTTATTCTAACACACTAATTTCTTAAATGCGGTTTTTATTTTAAAAGCCATTAAATTTCCTTTAAAGCAAATAGTAAACAATGATGGTTTATAACATTCAAGTATATTTTAGAATTACCTGGAATGTCTATTTAACAGTTTTCCAAATAAAATTCTTGAACATTTCCATCATTTTAAAATCAGAGCATCATTTCAGAATGACATCATATTACGAATTAATTTAGCGAATCAGAATATCAGTTTAGGAGTTATTTTGTTTTACACATAATATCATTTCACGAATTAATTTGTCTTAGTAAGAATATACTTTTAGGAAGTAATTTTTTTAGTCAGAATGCAATTTTGGGAATTAATTTGTTCTATTTAGAACATCCTTTAAATAATAGATTTGTTCTATAATTTTAGGAACTGGTTTGTCCAAGTGTACAACAGGAATTCACTTGTCGTAGTTAGCATATCATATTAGAAGCTGCGTTATGTACGAGATCATTTTAGGAGCTGTCTTAGGATTCGTTTTAGGAGCAGTTAGCAATTAATGTAACAAAACGTAATGTAACTAAACTTTTTTAAAACATAGCAGTTCTTATTTTTCATTTTTACATTTGATTACTCTTAAAGAATTACTTACTTTTAGTGGCTTTAAAGAGAACAGTTTCCCTTTTAGAATGCATATGTGCTCTTTTTGCAAAGGCATTAAATTCGAATGTTTTAATTTTAATAATTTTGAGGCTAGATATTATTCATAGATATATTAAGATTTCGAAATATGTAATAGCTAAGAGATTAAGTAAAATATGTTAAGCTAATTCGAGTTAAATGTCTCTAGAAATAAATATATAAATAATGCAATACAAGTTAAAATACTTGCATGCAAGTTATGTATCGTATTTATGTTAAAAAGTACATAATAATTATCTGCCTGGTTATTTTAATTGAAATACTTATAGCTGCTGTAAATGATTTTTATAAATCAATAAATAGCACGAATAGTTATTAGTCGCCACATAAAGTAATCAAGAATATGCATTTAATAAACTTGTTTTCGTTTTCATGTTTATAAACTTTGGTAATCGCCAGTAACATCTGTTATTAGCTTGGTTTGAATAAAACTTATGGCCTTTTTTCATAACATTAACACATATTTAAAATTTCTACCTATTTTGGTCAAATATAATTCAGTATAAAATTTAGAGTTAATTTAATCTTTTGCACATCTTAAATTTTTATACATGGCATAAATATAAAACACACATGCATTACCAGGAATTACTAGTTTCTTGATAGTTTAAATAAAACTGTAAAATGGATATTACATATTATTTTATATCCGAATATTAAGAAACTGAAAATTCCTAAAGTATGCTTTTAAATATACAAATTTTCACATTTTCACAACATAAGATTATCCATAGCATGCATAAACTATTATAGCATTCATACCATATCTACTTAGCTCAGAATATTTAAGAGAGGGATGAAACCAAGTTTTATGACACTAATCTATTTTTCTCTTTTTTCATTCATTTTATAGTCCATTATTTCTATTTTGTAATTTCAAATACTGAATTTTTAAACGAACACGGCCAGGCCTTGAAACAT
Organism: Stegodyphus dumicola; assembly: GCF_044657685.1. Taxonomy (NCBI): domain Eukaryota; kingdom Metazoa; phylum Arthropoda; class Arachnida; order Araneae; family Eresidae; genus Stegodyphus; species Stegodyphus dumicola. Next base: position 244,040,996 of record NC_140771.1, read on the forward strand.
ATTGTTTGAAAACAAGTAGCTTGAACTTTATTTTCAATGGGATTATATGATTTGAAAAGCAATGCGCTTTCATACATTAAAACACACATTTAAGCTAAATCTATTATACTTAACTTTTACGGTTTTATGCATATGAATAAATATCAGAATACAGTAGCCATATAATTTTCTCGAATACAAAAAAAATTCTTTATAAGCAAAATATTAAGATCCGGGTGAAAAATGCAAAGCATCAAACTGTAATAAAATTATTAAGATCATTTTCATGATGAAAATTTTATCAAACTTCTCAAATTGGAAAGCATATTTTCGAGCTTGAAATGCATACCGTAACAATTTATTTGCATATCAGTGTGAGTGTAAAACATAAATAATACTTTCAGTGGGAAAAATAAATCAAAGCATAGTATTTTCTGTAATCCTCTTTGCTTAAGTCTTGTTATCGTAATCTCTTATTTGAAGAGGACTTTAGGCCTGAAAAGCCTAACTGATAAATCTTTAGCCAACAGCTGTTGATTCTCCACCAAACTCCATATTTGCTACACAGTACTTTTGTGAAATACATTTTAACACAATATTTGTCTATTTCATCTAATCATATACGTTTTCTGTGTTTTTTGAATTTTAAAATTATGCACCGACTATATTTAACTTTCCGTTAACATGTAATTGTATGTTTAGAACACTAAAGATACAAAATATGGCAACAACATTAAATATAATTTTTAACTTATTGAGTCGGATGCATAAGAGTAAAGACAAAATTACTAATAAATTGTTCGAGGCTTGATCCTCTAAGCTACATCAGCATAAGAAATGCAGTTTTTGATATTTCTGACAAAGCAAGCCTTTTAAACTTACAGCTATGTTACAGAGTAAATTTGTCGGGCATCGATAGCAGAATTTTGATACAAAATTTCTTCTTCGAGCGCAGCTTTAAACAATGCTGATTAAAAAAAAAGTATTTATGCGTCCATAACCTAATCTATCATTTATAAAATTAAATTAGCTTTTGTTGGATGTGGATAAATTTGATTTATGGCCATTATTTAGGGATGTGAATTAATTTTCTTATCGATTGTTAGGAAATCTAGACATTAAAGAGCTTTTTAATTTTAGTGCATCTCTTTCGGAGAGGCACTCTTCTGATGGATCTCCATGCTAGTGGCTCGAATTTTATGCTCTTCGTTCGTGACTGTCTCACTACCTGCCGCGTTTTATAGTTGTAAATAAAGCAGATGAACATACCTTCTTCTCCACTTCACTCTCAGCCGCGGAGCCAGCCGCCATATCAATGGAGTCTCCCTTTACTTCCCCATTCCGAATCTGCACGTGCACACACGAGCTCCAGTCTTCCACTTCTCCTCATGCGATCGCCAAAAGCACTTCTTCCAACCTCAGGTAAAAAAGAAATACACGAATCTTTCTTACGACCTCGTTTTCAGTGTTGTCATCGCTTCGCGTTCGTTCTCTCTCATTCGTTATTCTCTTTTCTTTTTTTTCTTTTCGAATTTCGAGCCACGCTTCTTTCTCCGACTCAAAATTTCACCCCCTTGTTCCAGCTCTGGCCTTTCCCTACTGTAAGCTTTTCGTTCTGACGAAGTGCCAGAGAAAAAAGGGGGGTCGTTCACCCGCGACCCCCTGCAGCCAATAAGAAACACGCGAATGCCGTCTCGTCCAATGGCACAGGACTTCACTACGACGATAGCCAGCGTTTCGGACCAATGGGGGTAGGACGATCCAGGATTCCCTCATATCCCCACCTACTGGTTTTGATTTATTTCATGTTCTTCTTCTCAATTTATGCGTCGAGAGACGAAGGTGACAAATTCCCTTTACCTCCGCGCGACAGAGCCTTCAACAGAATTCGAGACGCACCTGATTTGTCGCTTCGGGTCGATAGCGATTCGGGTCGGTTACATAACTGCCATCGATTGCTCCCCCTGTGCTTATGTGTGACAGACTAACCTTTATATGATTTGAATACACATTTCTTCAAAATCCAACTCATTGAAGCTAAATAGAGAAATATATTCAAAATTCTCGTTCAAGCTATTGCAGTTTAAAATTTATGAATTCTACCAATTATGAAAAGGAAAAAAATAAGAAAGCAAAAATCGCTCATGTTTTTGAAAAGTGATGAAATGAAATCTTGATCTTGATGAAATTTATTCAAAAGGAGGAAGCCAAGTAGTTTGCAAATTATTAATAATTTTGTAATAATTTGGAAAAGAGATTGTATAACTAGCTATGTTATTTAATATTTGTTAAAAAAAAAAAAAGGCTGGACTATTTTCTCCTATTTCTGGAAAGCACAAATTTTAGAACTGTAAATATTTTGCAAGTGTTTCCAAAATAACCCTGAGAAATTTACATTTACGAGACTTCAGAATTTTTCACAGTTGCAATGCATGCAGTGCTAGTGAAGCTTTTATTTCAGAGTAATCATAGATTTAAAACAGTCAGAGTAAACAAATCATATAATCGTTATTTGTTTTTATCAGTATACAGAAGCCTAGAAATTTCTTTTCTTTCAGACAGTTTTATACGTTGACAAAGAAAAGATATTGCTCGAATTAACAATGGTACAAATCATACGAGATCCTTCTTTAACTGTTATTCATTTGATAAAAAATACGCCTTTTTGATGTTTATTTATTACAGATATGTACATAATAAATATCCAACTATAACAAATACAAACTGTATTGCTAAAATTTCAATTTTCCCGATCTTATGGCATAGCTAAAAATAAATCTCTGATCACCAATATTTTTTCTAAATTTATCTATTAAAAGACGAGATGACAAATTTAATATAATGGAAGAACGCACTTTTAAATAAATGAATTCAATAATAATGAAATTATAGAATACGCATTCGATACCAGTCTTATACACGTATTTATTATAAATTAATTTCTTTATCAGAAATAACTAATATCATAATTAATAATAACTAATAAATTAATAACTGCTACTACTAATAATAATTTCACAATCAATAATTTAATTGTTTATGAAAGAATGGTGAATCTATAAGCTGTTAAAGTCAAAGATTCTGATCCTTCCCCTAATCGTAGAATTTCGTGGAATTATTATTTTGCTGTTAATTTTCTTTGGGCGGGGGGGGGGAGTATAAAAGCTACATATTCGTTACAATATAATCAGTGGAACATCTAATTAAACAAAGTGGATTTCATGTTCAAAATTTTTGTAAATATGTGGTACCTCACAGAGAAGAAACACACTGCTAAAATTTTGCCTCAGCTCTACTTAAACTTCAGGCCAATAAGTTGCACAAGCGTTGAATTTCAGTTTCAAAAAGTGATCTGGGCGTTGCATAAAAGGGAAATCTAGTCTGTTAAGACCTTTTTCCGAGGGGACGAAAATTAATTTTTTTCTTTTCTGCTGTATGTTGTGGCAGAATAAAGATTTATAGGTGGAAATGGCAATGGAGCATCATGTGGAAGGATTTTGTCAACCAGGTGGTCGTGTTGAAGGTATTATTACAGAACTACATACAACCAATTGCTATTCACGATGTATTATAGCAGAATTTAAAAATAATCCAGCAGTCATACACCAAATTCTAATGACTAGAAGAAGATCATTTGATTTCTTTTTGGGATAGGAAGTAACAATGTATATACAGACGTATTCGACATCAGGGAGCTGTAATCTCACATTTCACAGTTGATGATATCTTGCTGTGTATGTAAAAGGTTAGGATGCTCTGATGTCAACAGATAATCATCGATTGGCTGAATCAGGTTTGCAGTCAAGTAGTCCTTCTCGAAGCGACTTGCTTCTAACCACCATTGTGAATGCCTACAGTCGTATCTTCAGTAGTATAGATCTGCCTGTTGGAACGAACAGCACAGTGTGGTATTCAGTGCTCATTTCAATTTCGCCTGAGCAATGATGGCCACCTGACTCTGATAATATAAAATTTACATAGTTCATCAACCCAAAGTCATGATTTGAAATACCGTTAGTAGCAATACATTATTTTCAAAATGCATATCAATGTAAAATGTGGGCAAGCCGATATGTTGATGACGAGGTACTGCAATCTAGCTCAGTATCGTATTTTCGGGGTATATCAAGCAACATTTTCAGCAGAATAATGTTCGCCCCCCATGCAGCTAACTTCGCAAAACATTCGGGTCATCTTTTAGCCCGCACGGTCCTCAAAATTTCTAGACAATCGAGAAAAGGTGAGATCTGACTGATTGTTCTGGAAATAATTTTCCCCCGATGCTTTCGCAATGAGGATGAGTTGAGGACTTCAATCTGCGAAATGCCCAGTCTACATAGTCTACAGATCCTCGGGACAGAATATTACTCCTTCTTGAATCAACACCGCTCCGAGTTGACGATTGGATCAAGCCAAATGTTGCCCTATTACTTACTGTTAACTTCTGCTACCGGAGACTTGTAATTGATCGAAATTAAAATCTGTATTTTAGAAATGCTTCTTTAACTGCACTTCAAATATTGCGTGATTTCTAATATTCTTTCATAATATGGTATTTCGTATTTGACAGTACATGTTCAACTAGATGAGGCTCAGAAACATTATACTCTGTTATTACTGTAATGTACTATACAGTAAAATTGTATGCTGCTGGTAACTGACACGTTAAACAAAACGAAATATTTTGCAATTTCTAACGCTAAATGTTGATCAAACCAGATGATTACGAAAGATGGCAGTATATTTGCTAAAATTTAGTTAACCTAAGATAATTCCTGGAGGAGCTGCGATAGACATTTTATACACTAAAAAATATCAGAACTTAATCTGTTCTAATAATTAATGCAGCAAAAGAGAATGTACAACACTAAATAATATATTTATTCAAGATTACCTTATGATGACATATGCTTCAATGGGGTACCCCAAAAAATTGTATTTGCAACTTTGTCACTACAGCTGCCTTAAGGTATTCAAACATTTCTGTGCATAATTAATTGACTAAATGGATGAGCCTTCACAATCTAAATGTTAAGCAGATGCACGGGACATCTATATAGATATAATTTAATAAAGTTATAGAGAAATATGCCGCTAATATTTCTGAAGTTTTGGCACACATTAAAAGACATTTTTTTTTTTTTTTTTTTTTTTTTTTTTTCAGTCTTTTCTCAGCTTATCGTATCAATGTTCAATTTTCTTAGTAAAAATGGCTGACAAATTTTCTTTTTCTTTCTCCCCCCTTTTTTTCCCCTTTTCCTTTTTTTTTTCTTTGGTGTGTGTGTTTGTGTTTGTTATTTTGTTATTAGTGTTTTGTGTATTAAATTTATTTATTAAATATCCTGCTCTTCGCCCTCACCCGACATAAAATTCGATTCAACAGTATAATCACAAATCCTTTGAAAACAGCATATGTTTAGAATTTCCGACAGACAGTCTGTGTACATTCCGTACAGTATTGCTGCTGCTCGATTTCAAGTCGTTGTGTTTCTTAATAAAAAAAATATTAAAGTTTTACAAAATGTAACATAAATAATAAAAAATTAAGTAACGTTATTCTGTAAGTGTGCTAAATATTTTTACTTAGATAAATCATGAATTAAATTCATTTTTAATCTCTAAATCAGTCCGATTCAAAAGTAAGAAACGAATATTCTAAAGAAATCTATCTATTGCCTTCAAATAACTTAATTTGTTAATCCACAAGAGACAGATTCAGTCTGAATCTTACATTTTACCAAATGGTAACAGACTTGAATGAAAAGTGAAATGACGCATTTATAGTGATTCGAAGCAAAATGGCATTTCGAGACTAACAGCATCTTTGGGCCTTAAAAAAAATATTACTCTTTCTTTGTTTCGTACTTTGCAAGCTATAACTTGTTCATTTGATGATTAGAAACAGTCAGAAGAAATATGTACAGGTTGAAAAGGAATGTCCTGAAAAAATTTTACTGTTTTAATACAATGTAATAAGCTCATATTAAAAATATAAATATAAACATAAAATTTTCATTTCTTATTTTTACTTTTAATCAGCTATTTCGTAAACCATCTTAGTAACCACAATTTTTCTCACTTCCTCCAAATGCTAAGTGAAATTTCAAATCAGAAGCACATTAAGGATAATTTTGCTCCTCAATTACATCATTTACTTCCTTCTTTTCTGACAGTCTAAATTTGCTAGCTGCAATACATTCTCCCTTCCATCAGATTGCTGTAACTTGCTATCGCAATTCATACACAATGCTCACAATTTCGCTTACACTATCCCAATTATTGCTCCCTGCTTCCCTCACTCTCTCTCTTTTTTCCACTGTCCAGCATTTAATGTTTGTTTCCAGAAGTCTCCTTAAACGATAATCAGCCAGGGATATTTTTTTGGTCCCTTCTCATCCCGACTCTGCACTCTAAGTCTGCCTGTCCGTCTCTCTCTCTTTCTCTCCTTTTGACTCGGGCATGACGCACTGGCGGCCTTCTCATCAATCAGGAAGGGGGATATAGAAAAATCGAGATGGGGGAATCTGGATTTATCCTGATGCCCCCTTTCGAGCACCCCACCCTAAAAAACCCCGCACTCATTTGCAGAATGCTCGTCGCTTGGTAGTGGAAAAAACCGCAAGACACAAAGACTCGCTGGATGCCTTTCGGTGTGGACTCTCTCTCCGATCCGCAGTCAAATGAGCCAAGAGGGAAATTACGATTTTGTTAGACGAAATAAAAAAAAAAAGTGGATTCGAGAATAAATAAATGGGAAATCAATGAGAGTCGTTAATATGGCGCTTTGCAAACAACGCTTTCGACGCAGAAGCGTCAGTTTGTAAAAAATTATATTTCTCTTGAGTGGTAGGGGAATAGGTAACAGACAACAAGCATTGCAGATGGTAACTAAGGCAGCCATATACATCCATAAAATTTTGTTTTATACACGATGTCCACAAATCATGTATAGAACTTCACCGCCCTAGGCAATGAAAAATACAAGACATTCCCCCTTTTTACTTCCACATACGAAGTAAAGGAAGTATCTCAATTGCGAAAAATTTCGGGTATCCCATTTCAAAGAAAATATCCATTTTGACCGCTCTCGAATCCATTTGAACGACGTTTTTGCGTGATATCCGTACGTACGGACAGAATAAAAGACTTTTCTTTCCAAAACGGATTGTAAAATAGATTTCACAGGGGTCCACAAGATGTTTTTTTTCGTGACGTCTGTACGTATGTACGTACGCATGTAGGTGTCTCGTAACTCAACAACGAGTAGGCGTAGAACGTTGAAATTTTTTACATGGGACTGCTTAACAGCATTTGTGTATCTCCCTTTCTCGTTGCAATCGATAAATATATCACCCGACTTCGTGAGCTCGGGTTTATTATTATTATTTATTTCGTAAATTATGCATTTTTCGCTTTAAAAAGGATAAAGGGATTGAGTGATGTTGTTCTTATGTTCTGGTTAAGGATTTTATGTTTTAGGTAATCTGCATGCAGAAGTTGTACATTTATAAACAATCTAAAAGTTGTTTAAGTGGTACTAAGCCTATTGAGACCGCCATTTGTTTACATTTGGAACTCTTAGTAGAATAGTGAATTAAATCAGTTGGTGCACCAACCTCAATGTCTTTTTGCCCAGTGTGACCCAACGTTAACTTTCTACTCTGTGCACCGAAAATTTTGTCTTCCTGCCCTCGAGCCGAATGGCTTGTTTTTGCATAGACACTCTAATTTTAATTGTAAATTTTTTTTTTTTTTTTTTTTTTTTTTTTTTTTTTTTTTTTTACTGTTTGTAAACTGTCTTAGGTTTTTATGTTTTTCCGTATTCTATAATTTTTAATGAAGACTTCAAAATGAATATTTTCGCTGAAATATGACACTCGAAATATCTTCGTGGTTACACTACTTCCTTCACTTCGCACACGGAAGTAATAAACAGCAATACTAAAGTAATTTGAAAATAATAACACTAATTTATCAAATGAATTTTCATAAACTTACTCAGATTTTTTTACTTTTCTCAATCGATTTTGAATTTTATCTAAAGGTGAAAATACAAGAAATCCTGTTTTATAAGATAACTTCATCCTTTATTTTAGAACTGCCAGCAATACCTTTTATTGAAATGCAGAGTGAAATCACTCGAAGGATATATGGAACAGAAATAAACAGATATTTAAACCTAAAATAGCATATGCGTTGTAAGAATTATTATTTAATTTAAACAGTTATTTATGATTTAGATCTCTACTGTCACTTTTCCCTTGAGTTTCCCTACCAGAATGCAAATTAGTTGTGAGCGATTTAAGCTGAAGTTGTTAGATTACAAGACAGAGTGTGTTTCTGTCTCTCGAGGCCACGGTACTAGGATTTTGCTAGCTGAGATAACACTCGAATCTTCGGCTTTGAATTACATTGCAGACATTAAAATACTCACGCCGGTTAGAATAGCGAGCCAACTTCGCGCTGAATTATTTGTGTGGCTACGAGGCTTAAGTTTTAAACTCGAATTAACTGTTACTAAAGTTACATCGCTACAAATGGTTGGCTGACTAGTAAGCCCTTATGTTCCAGTTGTGGTTTAATAAAATTGTTTTAAAACCTTCTTAAGACTCTAGTTCTCTTAACGTCTGCAAGGAGTTTAATACTAGTTTATGATACCAAAACAAATTAGATTTTGTAACATAAATCTAAAATAGGACACACATGAAAAATTGCGAGGCAAAACATTTGAACGAACAGCAAAAGGCACATCAGATATGCGAAAAGTAATAGCAACAACAATAGGAACAGCAGCAATAATAATAATATTATTGAAAAAGAAATAAATACAGTAAGACCCCGCTTAACGCGGGGGATACGTTCCATCAAAGTAGAGCGTAATGCGAAACAGCGCTAAACGAGGCTATCTTTACATGTAAATATTGGGGTTAGGGGAAGATGGCTAGAAAATTGGTTAGGTATTAAATTTAAAAAGTATGTTTTTTTAATAAAAATAAAACCAAACATTTATTTCTTAAAGCCCAAATTAATACCACATTATTATTTCTTGCAAAAATAAAAACAAAATATAAATAACAAAACGAATATTCTTAAAAAAAAAAAAAAATTCTAAGTCAGTCATATTTAGTTAGCCTTAACACCACGCCTTACTTTTGAGCTCCTGTCAAAATTCGGATCATTTTCAATGAATTGATCCATTATTTCAGTTATGGTAGACAAACTCCTTTTTACAAACGCCATCGAAAGTTCTTTTTGCTCTTCTTCTGAATCACTGCTGTCAACATTTTTGTTTTCTTCTTGTTCGGTTAATTCCTTGAGCTCATCATTAGAAAGACTAGCCGCTGCTTCTTGAATTATTTCTTCGACATCTTCCACATTTACCCCTTCAAAATATGTCTGTACAATACCGCACCAAACAAGAAATACAAGTACACTCTTTCGGATATGTATTTGAAACCTATCGCTGCATAATATTTCGGGGAATCCCCGTATGCTGCGAGCGATTTCGTGGAATCCCCGGGTTGAAATAAAAGAGCGCTAAACCGAAACAGCGCTAAACGAAACAGCGTTAAGCGGAGTCTTACTGTATATATATTGTTACGAATTTTGAATATATGTAAATAATTTTGATGAAACTATACGTGAAACTGAAATATTTTTCTGTATAAAGTAACATGAAATGCTTGAAGAGACGATGCTCTCCCGGAAAAATAAGAATACGGGAGCAAGCCTATTAAATATTTAATAAATGGTAATCTCGCGAGATATTACAAAGTTAGCGACGGTTTTGGCGACTATTTTTGTCACCAAATTTGGCGAGCAATGGTGCGAAGTCGCGAAACATGACGAATTGGCACCATTTTGGTCAGGTATAACTGTAATTGATCCCTATATATAACTGACCGTATTCGCACCTCGTATGCCTTCCAGTAATTTCGAGAAGGTACTGGAGATTCCTCGGCAGCCGGGAGAAAAGTAGTATAAGACCAGTTTCTCCGTAGTTGGGTGTTTAGTTCAGCGTTGAGTAAGCAGTATAACGTGATACTGAGAGGAGTTATACGAATATTTGTTGCAGAAAGTTCCAGAACTGTGAAGTGTTTCTTTTGGTAAAATAAATTTTCTCAAGCTACCATCGGTTATGTGTGCATTCAGTCCATTACCAACCTATACGCACGCAACAATATTAAACGAACGCAGTGTTTAAATTTTCTTTTCTTTAATACGCCCACCAGCGGCCGAGCGGTAAAGTCGCTGAACACTGGTAGTTCGGTCCGAGGTTCGAATCCCGCGAACGGGCTGGATGCATGGGCGTTTTCGTGGTTTTCCCCATGTGTAACGTGTATACGAGCCAGTTTCCCTTAGAAAGTCCTCCACGAAAGGCATCCATCCCCTTAGGCAGATAGCCCTAGTGTGCTTTGCCATAATTAAATACACACACACACTTTTCTTTAATACGGCGCGGCGTACATACTGCTTTATATTCCTCACGAATGACGAAAATTTTAGCTTTACCCTGCTCATTATTTAAAGCCTGCAGAACACACGATATAACGCACGAGTGCATCTCCAAACCTAAGTATTTAAGCTTTTATTAATAAATAAATAAATTATTCCGGTGTCTATTCGTTGAATAATCACATCCCCCCCCCTCCAAAGAAAAAACGGCATCCTGGGAACGAGAAATTAACGTTTCGCACTTTGTTTCGCATTGTTACACGTCAGCGTGCCCTCTTAATTAAGTCACCTGGTTCACGCCTCGGCAACATCAAAGAATTAAAGCCTATGCATAAAAATGAACGACATAAATCCTCTAAAAGGGAAATAACAATAGGGAAAAAAATCGTTAGAAAGCAGTTGACAAAAACAACAAGTGATCCATGAGGTAAGAGGGATAAACGAGGGGCTGAAGAATAATCCTTTGGAACCATCCCGTGCTCCATTCGGGGGCGGTAGGGGTGAGCGGCTCAGTGACGCTTGAAATTGAAGCTCCCATTATATGTTTAGCGGTAAAGGGTTTTTCCCGACGAAAAGTTATCCGCTCAGCAGGAAGTTACAAATTAACCCCTTCCAGCGATTATCCGCCTACTAGTCTAATGTATTACCCCTTCGGGTCTTTTTTCGACACCCGGTTGTTGGGTACGTCGCGTGCGAAAGATGCCAAGTTGGCGCATTGGCGTCAAAAATAAATCGAAATTTTTCCCGCCTTTGCACTCTAGTTCTGTTCTACGAAGCGTGATTAGAGTTATGATCAAACTGAAAATATTCTTTTTCTTTATAGAATTGTACAGAGCTGATTTATTAAATGAATAGTTCAGCAAACACAGGACGAAAATTGCTTTTTTTTTTTTTAGTCCGATTATTTAAATGTCCGATTCACTTTTCAAATTGTTGCCACCCAATATTATCGCCCTGTATTATATTTAAAGAAATTAAATAATGAAGAATCTACATAAATGTGTGTATGTTTCTCGCATTGTGATAAAACAACGCTACCTAGAGCTATCCAATTTTGAATAACGTACGTTTCCACCCGAATACGGGCATCTGGAAGCCCAAATTTGGAATTTTTTTTATTATCTACTTTATATTTTGTAAAACTTTAACGAATTTTTGATTAACAAACTCAACGATTTAAAAAGGAGCAATGGCAACTCTCTACGGGGAATAATAAATAAATAAATAAAATAATAAAAAAAAAAAAAAACTTCTATCTCCGCGCAGAACTGTCTATCGGAAATTCTAAAGATAGGCTCGCTTTAAAATTATTTTGCGATATTGCTGTTGAACTGAATTTTATGGTATAAGGGCGAAGACCCATGATTTTTAATAAATAAAGGTAACACGCTAAACGTTAAAAAACTCCCCTTCGGGCGTAATGTAAAATCTGAAAGATTTAAGTTTTTTTTTTTTTTTTTTTTTTTTTTTTTTTTTTTTTTTAATCAACACATTATTATAGGTATATTTTACCGGAACCAACATATCGCAGTTTCTCTAATGTTCGCAACGGGACTTGTTGGAGTTAAAAAAAAAATCTTCGAGGAAACTTTTTGGCAATCGCATAAATTTCCGAAGAGCAAAAATTTGACCGAGATATTTAATTTCAAAATTTGCAATTTTTAATTTTATTTTCAACTTGCCTCGAGGAATCAGTTAATTAAGTTAGAATAATTCCAGGAAGTAAGTACAGATGAGATGCAGAAAAAAACGTGTATGATTTAATAGGCCGCACGGGGAAGTCATGTGGTGTCCACAGCAGATTTTTTTTTTTTTTTTTTTTTTATCCTTTAGAGCTGCATAAAAGGAAAGATGTATGCAAATCAGCCACGATTCATGCAATAACTTAAAGATCCGGGGTTCGAACACTGGCAAGAATATAGTCGACTTTTTATGCTCTGTGGTGTTCAAAAATCTTAATGGTATCTACTTGACGAATGATCTAGCAAAATGCGGTAATTGATAATAATACTAATGGTATCTACTAAAATGCGGTAATTGATCATTTATCTATATCTGGATTTGGTCGACTAGTTTTCGTGCCTCTATCGAGTCGTTCTTTATGTGGAGGAAAATATAACGAATTCCCGTATGCTTACGTTTGTACGGTATTTGCTAACACGTCCATCTAGCAGTTTGAAGATACATGGTTCTAATCCCGGCAATGGCGCAACTGGATTTTTCAAATTCCTGCTCCGAAAAGCAGAATGTTTCTGAAAGTATTTGTTAAAAAATGGAAAGGGGGGAAGGAAATTTTAAACAGATACGTTGAGCACAAAGAAAGGACTTTACCTCTCCCCCTTAAAATAGAGCTAAGTATTATATTTCAAAAATATATTACCATAATTTATATCTTATTACTTAAATTTTACTTTAAAATAAAACTAGGCTCACTAGCAGCAAAGCGACCAATAAAAACTGGTACTTCGACTCTAGTTAAAATCTCCGGAATGGGCTGGCTACATAGGCGTTTTCACCGTGTGGAATGTGAATACGAACAATAATTTCTTTTAAAAAGTTCACCACATAGACGTACCTCTCCTTAACCAGATAAAGCTACTATACCATATAATAACAAATAATTTGGGGGAAAAAAAAAAATCTTACTTTTTTCTCAGAATATGATATTTTGTCAATTTAGTTATTTTTGCTGCCAAGCACATTCAATATATCAAGGTCTTAAATGTGATGTTATTTTATATGCGATATATCTTTTCTTTTGCTATACATTTTGAAAAATGGGATTTATCTGATATGTTTGGCGGTATCATATACGGGTAAGATACATTATTAAGAACTGCTATCAAGAAGAAACCATCAAGCCAAAAGAGCGATAAAGTTTCTCGTATGTATCAACCTTTTTATTCGTCTGATAGGTTAGGGTTTCTGCGGGATGTCTTCTAACCCTATCGCTCTTCCCAAACCACTTTTCCCCCTAACTCTTCATCATTTTTTTTATTACTTCGCTGTCTGAATTTTTTCAAGCGTGAAAGTGATAAGGCACCTGCTTCTGTTTTTTTTTTTTTTTCTTCTTTGTAACAAGGATGTATGATGAATCTATTATTATAAACCCTTTGGCGTTTTATGATTTTTTGTTGCTGGAGTTTTTTACTTTCTCTTTTGATAGGTTTACAGACAGATAAGTGAGCGTCAGTAATAAAGTGGCAGTAGGTCAATAGTACTTCTGGGGAAAAGACTGAATGTAAACGAATTTCTTGCGTTTAGCAAAATGGTTTTTCTACTTATTTCCATTTAATTTACTCGAATTTAAAATAATTTAGTTTTGAAAGCTGTGACTGTTTGCCCAGTTCTGTTATTATATCATTCTAATTGTGTGATTTGTTGTATACTTTTTACTTCGATCTTACTTCATTTAATTTTATTAAAAAATTAACCTATAATATATTCAGAGAATTCATATTACTATTAAACTAATTTTGTAAGAATTAGCAGTATACTCACATTTAGTCTTAAAATTTAATTAAAATTTAATAAAATCTATATTTTGAAATTTTGAATAAGATTTATATCACACTGTAAATTAATTAGCTCCATTTATATATTTTCTAGTGCGTTATTCATGTTCCTTTTAATGGAAAATGAGGTAAGCTGGGGCTTCAAATAACTATAAGCTTCAAATCTTTGGAACAAATACCTTATTTGCAACAAACACATAATTGAAATGTCATCGTGGATTGCTTGGGAAGAAGCATGCAGCAAATGGGCCGTAATTTTGAGATCACAGAGTTAACAAATTAAGAAATTAAGAATCACTTCATTAAAAACAATTCATTTCCGAAACATTCAATGAAAGTGCTCGCTTTCATTTGGGATAAACATTCTCTTGTATTACGCTGTTTAAGAAGGGGGGGAGGTTCTTCTGTTTTAAACAACAGCCTTATTGTTGGGTGAAACTTAGCTTCTAGTTAAAATATAGTATCGGTTTTAGTTTTGGAAACGCTGCACAGGCATCTTAGATTCTAATATGCTTACATAGCTCTAAATTTTAAGTTTTCTTCGCAATAAATTTGTCTCATTCCAGTTCGGTAGCTATTGTTGGCGAGGAAAAAAAAATAAGCATGAAATAGTTTAGTTAGTTCTGACAAAGATCAAGAACATCAGTGAGTAATTTAATGGACCTAATAATGCCTAAATGTTTCTTAGGTCAAAAACGTGAACATAAAAAAGTATATTTAGTCTATGCGATAGTAGAAAGAAAATGAGGATTTGAAAGAAAATGAAACTGATAATTGGATAATAAAATGAATTCAAGCAATATTTGGTTGACAGTCATCCTGCTATCAATACATACAAAACTGAGGTGGATATATGAATCTGTGGCAGCTTTGAATTTTTGTTAATTATCATAGTTTGTTAATTATCATAATTAAAACTTTTGTTAATTATCATAGGAAATCAAAATCCGCTGTTATTTGTTCCGTGTTTACAATAAACAATTTAGAATCATTTCAATGAGCTTCATTTTGTAAATTTAAAATCCTTAAGTCTTAAAATCATTTACTTCAAGAAATTTCAAATTTTCTACTTCATGTAGATAAAACTGCGTTTTATTTAATTTTTATCTATTCTTATTTTTGGTTTTCCTTCCGGTCTAAAAATTAAGTAATAACTCCAGACATATCAATTTGTTGAAAAATGTTTATATGGTGTACGTGTGCTTTTGTTAATCTACTTTATTATCCAAAAACAAACATCCTTGCTCCTGGGACGAGGACAGATTATAACAAATTCAGAAATAAAACTTATTATTAATCTGTGGTTCTTAATAGCAGAGCATTTAGAAACTACATCGTTTAAAGATGAAATAATAGGAAAGTCAGAATCATATAAAACAGTAATATTTTGTAGTTTAATATTTGAAGTGAGAACCTCAAGTTCGAAGCTCTGTTAGGAAGACAGAAGATTTAAGGGGACTCATACACCTTAAACCCCTCATGATATTCGAATATGTGACTGTTGCAAGAATTACGATATTTTATTTATTTTAAAAGCAATTACTTCCAACTTTTTACAGCTGACTACATAATATAGCTGCTTTGGAAACTAGTAACTAGAAAGTTTGTGTTGCCACAAATATTTTTGTAATTTAATCCTCTTTGTGACAAAATATTTCGCAGTGTTTCCACCTTGCGCGCATGATATTGTAAAAATGGCTAATGGTACATACTTCAAATTTGATGGAATTCTTTATATAAGCACTATTTTCTAACTGAACCAACAATCTGATGAATATTTTAATATTGAAAAATTTTATGGACGAAAACATTACAAATTTTTTTAACAAAATACATTTTATAAACTCAACTCAAAATAAAATAAAAATTTAACATGAAATTTTTTGAATTTTAGGTTCACGGTAGTTTCCAAATGTTATAAAAGCTTTATATTTAATATGGAATTAAATTATGAAAAACTGTGCGCGCAAGTTGGAAACATGACGAAAAATGTTGTCACAAAGCGGATTAAATTATAAAAATATTTGTGGCAACACAAACTTTCTGATGACTATTTCAGAAAGCAGCTATATTATGTAGTCAGCTGTAAAAAGTGGGTAGTAATTGCGTTTAAAATAAATAAGTTATCCCAATTCTTGCAACAGTCACCTATTCGAACATCTTATGGGTTTTAAGGTGTATGAGCCCCCTTAAAATAAAATTTTCTGAAATTGGAAAAATTAAAATAAAATTTCTGAAATCCTAATTAACCACTATAACTTTCACCGATAATATGCAATTCTTTTGATTTTCGATTTGAAATATGTATGGGCTTATTTCATTCCCATATAAATAAATAAATTATCAAGCAAATAAGAATGAAATAATCATATTACGAGGAAAATAATAAAAACATACAAATCTGGGATGGCAACTGTTAAAAAAGTTAAGAATTATGTGATAATAATACTGACATCTCATCATACTCTAGCCAGCAATAAACTTGTAGAAATAAAATGGCTGCTGATTAGTATGTCATGGGATGTCAGTATTGGTACTGTGTAATTCTTGACTTTTTGAACAATTTGGCATCGTACAAGTTCTGACCTAGTACCTTGAATAAAATTTACCGGATTTTAATCTTCAACAAAGTACTGATGATAAATGACAATTTTGCAGTTTTTCTTTCATCGATATCAGTAATTTACTATTATAATGTAACAGCCGAGAGACACTAACATTTTTTCGTCAAGATATTTTCACATGTTATAGATATCTTCCAGAAAGGGTGCAGACATTCTGAAGAGACGGAAAAACCGTATGCTTAAGGAAAATGTATCTATGCCCTTGACTGCATGGCCTTGAATCTCCACTTGCAAGCTCTCTTTTCAAAGGGAACAATCTATCAGGTAATGCAGTTTTCATTTCACGGCCTTCACAACTCACGTCTCAGGGTTAACTGAGGGAATTATGGGGCCAGAAAAAAATGCGGCCCCTTTCTTCCACCGGTGTCCTAATCTCTTTAGCTTCTGCTCAGGTATTTTCAGTTTTCCACAGTCTGCTGTCAGTTTCTGAATCGTTGGTAAAGTTAACCATTGACAATGTAACCAACAGTGGACAATCTTCAAAAGAAATAAGTTTATGCTCCATGAAGTATTAACATTTTTTTTAAAAGCCCAAGACGACTATTAGTCTTGAACACGATTTTGCGTTAATTTACTTTAAATGGGTTGTTTCTCTTTTCGTAGGAGAGTGTTGCCATGCGGCAAAACATAATATATTTATCTTTCAAACTGAATCTGTTTAATTTATTTAATAGAAAAATATGCAGTTCTTCAGAATACTTTTTTATTTTTTAACTTGATTTATTTAAATAAAAATGTATTTAATTCTTAGCATATGTGACTAAAAACATTAATATTTTCATACAATGACGTTATATATATTTTTACTTTTCGAATTTACAGATGACATATAACGTTTCCATGTTATTCTAAACATCAGTTCTTCTAGTATACTATAAAACTTTCGTTATTACACTTGGGACATCTCTATTCATAACCTTTACTGATACACCATATTGTACTTTAAAACAACCCAGCTGGGAGATATTATTTAAATTTTTTCTCCTTTTAAGTTTGTTTTGAAAAACTGATTGTAGATTGATTGATTGAATGTTTTGTGAGAGAGATATAATAATTTGTGTGAGATATAATATATAATACCATTAAGTTTTTAAATAAAATTATAAATAATGGATATTTAACCGTCTTGGTTTGCTTACATATTAAGAAACAGTTTACTTTTTTTTTAATAACAACATTTAATAGTGCGTTTATATGGTTTAGCTTATGTGGTTTCTAAAAGCCTTGAAATGCTGAAAAAAAATTTGTCCTTTCCATCGTTGACTTTATGAATAATCTTCATAGGCATCTTTCAATACTTCGTATTTGTCCTTGTACACTATCTACGAATAAGTATTTAGACACCCATGTAAATGCCGATATCTGCGGTTCTGATACACGTCATGGCTCTCCACCTTAAAATATCGTGTAGGAACAACACTAGCATTAATCGCATGCAAGAAGTGCACAGTTAACTGATTTCGAGAAAGACGTAATCGTCGGTTATCACAGAAATAGCTTGTCCTTGAAGGGCATATTTCGCAAGCTGAATTACCCAAAATTGACAATGGCCTATGTTATTCAGAAATGGAATTGAACGGTGGTTGTCGGAATGCGCCCCGAGTCGCCAGACCCACGAAACTCCGAGAGACCGATGGATGCTGTCCAGAGAAATTTGGAAGAACCTCACCCAACCGAGGGCCCACATACTTCAAAAGTTTCAGAAGGCATACAGAAATGTTGTTTCGATGAATATCATCACTAAAGAAGCACATCTGTTTTGTTTTCATGGACGTGCTTCCCCCCATAAGCCTTTGATCACAAAGTTCAACCGCTCGATTAATGTGGTGCAAGGTACGTCGACAGTAGAAACGGGTGCTATGGATCAACGAATCAAGATTCATGCTCTACCGTTCGGATGACAGGATTTGGGTCTGGCGTCTGCCTGGAGAAGGCCTCCAGTCAGAATGCATTGTGCCCACAGTAAAGTTCGGAGGAGGTGGACTTATGGTCTGGGGGTGTTTCTCTAGGTATGGATTGGGACCCTTGGTTTGAATTCATGGTAAGCTCAACGCCGACGACTGCTGCACTGTTTTGGATGAAAGTGCGCTTCCTATGTTGTGGCAGTTTTACGGGTTGGTTCCATGTTACTTTCAGGACGACAATGTGGTTGTCATGTTGCGAGGTCCACCATGGATTGTGTTACTTTCAGGAAGACAATGTGGTTGTCATGTTGCGAGGTCCACCATGGATTGGATCATGGTGGCAATGAGGTATGATCATGGTGGCACCATGGATCCACCATGGTGGCAATGAGGTATGATCACGGTGGCACCATGGATCCACCATGGTGGCAATGAGGTAAACTGAATGGACTGGCCTGCCTAGAGCCCAAACATGAACTCTATCGAAAACCCCTGGGACGAAATGGATTGTCGAATTGCAGGTGTCCAACATCGGTGGAGAAACTTAAAAGCTCACAGAGGCTCTACCAACTATTGAATATGAAAACATTTTTTTTCTACCATCGGTTCCAAATACTTATATGTAGTTAATGTATTCTGTAATCAGATGTTAAGTTGGCATTCTCATTATGAGACATTTGGCCCCGTTATTAGTTGAAACACTTTGATAGCAGTCTGTCTGCAGCGCTGCGTTATTCTGGCTTTAGTGCTTGTAACACACCAGCATATGTTTGAGCCAACTTGGGCGTTAATCATTTCTGTGTAGCCTTTGGCTAACTTACAATTTAATTTAAATTTGAATTCATTACTTTTTGAGTTACGCCACAAATGCTGGCCCGTCTTATAGACCCTTCTTACGTTCTCTATCTGATAGCTGGACATATCGATATGTCGCTTACCTTCAGCTTGAGTCTCGTTTTAGTTTATGGTTCCCAAGAAAGTAAGACTTCATTTTTCTAATTGCGCCAGTATTATTCTCTGATTGTACCAGTATTATTTTCTAACTGCGCCAGTACTAAAGAAGGAAATATAATAATAATAATAGTTATGGTGTTAATATGTGCCTAAAATGAAACGAATTAAGACCGCCTATTTCTATTTATTACAACGCCTATTCTTCTGTTACAAGATGATCAAATGCTTGAATACAGTAAGGCCATTTCCGCAGGTGAACTCCGAGAGTTAATTGTAATCGTTAAAAATGCATGGCTTTGTCTTCCGTTTCGAAATTCACGAAAAGGGATTATCGGAGCAGGTAATTCTGCCATTTTAGCTGATATTACGATATGAATTTATATTCTATCACAGAAAGGATCTTTTAATTGAGTCATTTCGAACTTTAACTGAGTAATCGTTAAATCTCTGCTCTCCCTTTTCCTGAATAAGGGGTACTGATTCGATTTCATCCCTTTTATTCTTTGAGTAAGTCATCTCGCAGAACTGTTCTTTTTTTGTCGTTTGAATTAACGTTTGGAGAAATTTTAAGAAAAACTATTTAAAAAAATTAATTCGTTTTCAATAATATGCGTTTTCAATTTCCTTAGAAAATATAAAGTTTATAATACTTTTCAAATAATTACATTGTAGAACCGCATTAATTTCATTTGATTCTTAATTTTATTTCATTTTTTCAATTATTCTTAATTTTAAGTTTACGATTTGTTCTGTGTGAATACTATTTTTTATATTTTTCTTATTTATATTTAAGTTTAATTACAATTAATAGTGTATTATCGCGTCGGGAAATTTTTTCACATTTCTGAAATTATTTGAGATTTAAATTCATATTTTATAAAATTGATCAAAAATTTCAAATTGAAATACAGATTTTGTTCAGAAACAGGAAAAGACGAAGTCGGAAATTTCCTGAGAAATCAAGAATGATTCTTTTGTTTTAACTGTTGAAATTTACTTTTATTAATTTAGCGTTTTATTACCAGTGCCAGTTAATTACAAATTTCAATCTTTGATTTCCACATTAGTACACATTTACTAACTAAATTTTACTTCACCTCCAATAGGAGATAATTTTTAATTTGTATATTTTCTATGAAATGGATTCGAGAGCAGTCAAATTGGATATTTTCTATGAAATGGATTCGAGAGCAGTCAAATTGGATATTTTCGAATATTTTGGCAGCCCACGTGTGTACCGGTTGCGCATTTGGAACTCTTAGTAGAATAGTAAATTAAGTCAACTGGTGCACCAGCTTCAGAGTCTTTTGCACAGTAGAGCAGAAAGTTAATTTTTACTTTTATGCATCGAAAATTTTACTTTCCTGCCCGTTGGTTGGCTTGTTTTGACGTAGAAACTCTAATTTTAATTACAAATCTTTTTTTTAAACTGTTTTAAACTATATTTGGTGTTTTAGGTTTTTCTGTATACAATTTTTAATGAACTTGTTTCGAGTTCTTATGTATTTTGCCTTGCCGAGAAGTGCGAACTAAATTGACTGAATTAGAAATATATCGCTAATGAAATTCGAGGAAATAACTTGAAGTGCAACAAAAAATGTGTATAATTTAATAGGCCGCACAAACGAAGTCATATAGTATCGACATCAGATATTTTTTAATAAAAATAAATAGTTCTGTATCACGGTGGTAAAAGAATACACCAACATCATGCTAATAATGGAACAAAATCACGGTCTGTGTCGGTACTGATCACGCTACTTACAAGGAAATCATACATTTATGAACTTTGTCAAACACGGCTTTATACTCACAGAAATTGCTCTGAACGTTTCGATATTGATTTTCGATTCGAGGACCCTTCATGGTTTTTATGAATGTGGGTCAAGACTGAGCGCATAATGGGGAGTCGAGACCCAGTTTTTCTCTGCAAACGATACAACCTACTTTAGAAGGACGCCAGTTTTTATTACTCTTCCTCATCTTGAACACAATACTCTTTCAGCACCCTTTGCCAGAGAGTAAGTTGCGAAATGATATTCGAATTCGAAAACATATTTCGCGAACAAACAAGCTAGTGAGCCATTTTGCGGTAAACATCATGAGAATTGGTTGAACTCTGAACACATTTTTTGTCATGCGAGCACCCCTACCTTCTTTTCTTTCTGTCCTAACGTCTCTCCCCCTTTGTCAACATCCAAGATGCTCGATCAAAAGCGTGACGTAGTCGGTGGTGTGTAACACCTCCCTCCCAACGTCCATCGTTTTCTATCAGCAAACGCATACATACCCCCTTTCTGTACACGTGAGCTTCCCTCTGTTATCATCAGCAACTGGCGACCATGTGTCGCATATTAATGTTCCACGATTCAGTTAGCGTCGTTCCTAATTAAATATATGATGGAATGGGAGCGGTATTTGTTTAGTTATATGAAAGGGATGCTCTCCACTCTAAGTACGTCAGTTTCATTGGTTGAACAGCCAGATTGTTCGCGAATAATTTACGCACCATAAACTGACCCGACGAAGAATAAAACTATGCATTGTTTTATTGAAACAATAACGTCTATGTGCGCATAAATATATACAACAAA
This sequence comes from Stegodyphus dumicola, assembly GCF_044657685.1. Taxonomy (NCBI): domain Eukaryota; kingdom Metazoa; phylum Arthropoda; class Arachnida; order Araneae; family Eresidae; genus Stegodyphus; species Stegodyphus dumicola. The sequence goes on from NC_140771.1 coordinate 244,063,021, forward strand.
AATGGAAGCAATGTCCAAAACGAAACCGTTGGAGGTCACATGACACTAACAAATGAAAAATCAAGATATAGCCAACACATGACTTCTCACCTATCCCGTGTTGTAAATAGAAACGAGCTTCAAATGAAGTATCACTTCCGGCTGATCGTTTGTAAACAATATCTAATTTTCTGTTCCAATAAATAGAAAGATTTGTAAGACAGAATTTTGGGTTGCATTTTATTAGGCACAGCTGGCCTTGTCTAAATCCCGGTTTTTCTAAATATACTGATATAATTAAATGCATGCCCCTTTACTGTTTTTATAATTGAAAGTTGTATTTTATTGGGAGGTTGAATAATATATATTTTAATTGGTTTTAAATGAGGAAAATTAAGGGCTAATAATATATTTAAAATAAGTAATTTGAAACGAATATCACACTTAATTTCCTTCTGTATTATTTCTACAGATTCAACAAATCTAAATTCATTTTGATTTGCACGTATAATACCGCGATATTTATCAGTAAACAATGCTCGTTCAGTTGCAACAATATACTATAGTTTATATGAGTACTTGTGACAATATTTGTGTCATTATGGACAAAACCATTATGGGCGTCAAGAAAAATATCACTTCCAGTTGTCCAATAGTACTTCCAGTTGTCTACACAATTAAAATATAATTTTACACATAATTAAAATTTTTAATTTTATACACAATTAAAAAACAGTTTAATTTTTAAAATACAAATAAATTACAGCACAGTTTTACACACTTGATTAACACTTTATATGAATGCTGAAAGTTTAAATAGGGAAAACAGAAATTTTTGGAAGGTCAATAGGCGTATACATACATACAGATAGATATAATTTTAAAAACAGTGCCAACGTGTTGTAAGGATCCTAATTCGTATTTATTCACTGAAATTTTTCTATCGAATTTTTGGATAGAATATATTACCTCCCTTATATTCGATAAGTAATAATTTCTCTGAAAGCATTACATCCCTGGAAGCAATGCTTTTAGAGGAAATTATTAAATTTTAGGTTAATTCATTTTAAATAATTCTGAACTATATTTTTATTCTTCGTGCATATATCAAAACTCTATCATGCATGGATATAAAATGTATGAACGAAAAATCCATGAATTCAGAAGAAATTTTTTCGTGATGTGTGTATGTACGGATAGAATAAAACACATTTTTTTAACAAAACGGATTCAGAAGATATTTTTTCATGATGTCTGTGCGTACGTACGTACAAATGTATCTCGCATGACTCAAAAACGAGTACCCTTAGAGCTCTGAAACTTTGTATATAAGACTGCTGTAACATGTAGTTGTGCAGTTCCTTTCTTGGTCAAAATCGCCGCACCAAACGTATGTCAATATGTGTATGAAATCGGCATCCAGGGCATCTTTAGTTAATCTGCATGCAATAGCTGTCGAACTATCAACAATTTAAAAGTTTAAGTGGTTTTTAAGCCTAACCAGGTCGCCATTTGTTTACATTTGAAACTCTTAGTAGAATACTGAATTAAGTCAGTTTGTGAAATAAATTCAGTGTCTTTTTGTGCCGAGTGGAAACAAAAGTAAGCATTCAATTTTGTGCACCGAATAATCTGTCTTTCTGCCTGCTGGTCGAATGAAATCCCCCCCTTTTTTTTGGCGTAGAAACTCTAATTTTAATTGTAAATAATAATTTGCAAAAATTTTTAAAGACTTGTTTTTAACATGTTTGGGGTTTTATGTTTTACTGCATTTTACAATTTTTAAATGAAGATTAAGTTTTTATGTATTTTTGCATTGCTGCGCAGCGAAAACTGAATTGCTTGAATGAGATATACATCTCCAATAAAATTCCAGGAAATAAGTTTACATGAAGTGCAACAAAAATGTGCATATAATTTAATAGCCCGTACAGGGAAGTCATGTTGTGTCCATATCAGGTATTTTGATCTTAATATTAGCAAATACCTGAGGAATTCTGTTTCTAATACGAAGAAAAACTTTTTTCTTCTTTTCTGGCAATGCCTTGGAATTAAATTAATGCTTGATAATATATCCTTATGTCACACGCTTATCAAACACGAACTAAATTACTTTTTTCATAATCTTTTTCCTTCTAATGCAGAGGAAATTCATTTTTATATAATATCTTCGAATTAAATGCTTAATGTACCCTCCAGGTATGCATTTATCAAGACGTACTTATTATTTTCAATTTCCCATTCTCATTTCTTCCAAGGCGGAGTAAATTCAATCTTGTAATGGTTTAAAATTAAATCAATGCTTTTAATTGCAAAATCAAAAAATTTTTGCAATCATTTTTTGTGGCACACAGTCATGAAAACTCACTTGTAATTTTTAAAGTGCCTTATTAATCTTTCTTTATATACGAGCCCTCTTTTCCTACTTTATAATGAGTTTGATTTCATGCTTACTATCTGTTTGACATCACTTGAAAGAGAGTGTTGCAAACAATATTATTTATCGCAGAATTCCTTTCCTATCCATTCTTTTATGAAACGTCTTCAGCTGATTTTCTTCCTCTTTTCCTTAATAACGGAAAGTAAAATAGAGCTCGATTGTGCAAAGGTAAGAGGATTTGCATAAACGCAATGAGTGAGACGTGATTTCAAGGATACGTTGCAGAGAAAGGGCAATTTTATGTTCCTCGTTCGAGGAAATCGAGAAATATATCAAAAGCGTTGGATTATTTCATTTGACATACATAAACGTAGCGTCAAACTATTGATTTAAACATTCCTGTCAGACGACACACGACTCAGTGTAGCGAATTAATACGAATGTTTTAAATTTGTATCAATAAAATCAGAGAAAGATTGCTTCATATTTATTCATTTGTAAAATGAGTGTTTAGGTTTCACTATCAAAATGTTATTACAGTCTGCAATTAATTGGGACAAAGCGTTCTTTTTCACAGCATTTAAACTGGTTGCTTGCTGGAACCAATAGTTCTCTCAAAGCAGTTTATCTGTCTTAAGGGGACTCATACACCTTAAACCCCTTATGATTTTCGAATATGTGACTGTTGCAAGAATTGGGATATTTTATTTAGTTTAAAAGCAATTACTTCCAACTTTTTACAGCTGACTACATAATATAGCTGCTTTGGAAAATAGTAACCAGAAAGTTTGTGTTGCCACAAATACTTTTGTAATTTAATCCTCTTTGTGACAAAATATTTCGTCGTGTTTCCACCTTGCGCGCAAGATATTTTAAAAATGGCTAATGGTACATACTTGAAATTGGATGGAATTCATTTTATGAGCACTATCTTCTAACTGAACCAAAAATCTGATAAATATTTTAATATTAAAAAATTTTATGGATGAAAATATTAAAAAAATTTTTAATAAAATATATTTTATAAACTCGACTCAAAATAAAATAAAAATTTAACATGAAATTTTTAGAATTTTAGGTTCACAGTAGTTTCCAAATGTTATAAAAGCTATATATTAAATATGGAATTAAATTTTGAAACAGAATGTTTTAAACTGTGCGCGCAAGTTGGAAACATGACGAAAAATGTTGTCACAAAGGGGATTAAATTATAAAAATATTTGTGGCAACACAAACGTTCTGATTACTATTTCAGAAAGCAGCTATATTATGTAGTCAGCTGTAAAAAGTTGGTAGTAATTGCTTTTAAAATAAATAAGTTATCCCAATTCTTGCGACAGTCACCTATTCGAACATCTTATGGGTTTTAAGGTGTACGAGTCCCCTTAATGTTGTTTGGGTGCTTGCTTTCGATTATTTACAGCTGGTTTAAACAGCAAATTAGAATTATTGCACCATTATTAAGCTCGTTTCTGGGAGAAGAGGAAATTGGTATTTTCTCCATGCCTTCTTGGTGTAACGCACTCGGCGAGTATTCTAGAGGTCCAGGTTCGAGTCCCGGCGAGGGCATTGTTCATCGGTATATGGTCCCTAATCCCCAGTCACCCCTTGTATTTTCTCCCTCCTTTCTGTATGCCTTCGTGTTCTACGGTTACCACACTCGGTGCGTATTCGTGAGGTCCAGGTTCAAGTCTCGGCGAGGGCATTTTTCATGTCTCCTGCTTCCCCCCCCAAAAAAAAACCCTAATGACTCTACACGTTTACATACCTTTTGAATAAGTTTTGCATTCGTTCATTTTAGCCTAATAACAATGGATATAAGATCGAATAAAGACAGCAAAGATTATCGCACTTAACAGTCACTGTAAGAAATATTGCTTTCGCTGTTGATGTTAGAAAACAGAACGTTTCTCGATTTCTGAAGAGGCACAATGCAGGGGCGTAGCTAGAGGGAGCAAGGGAGGGCATCTGTCCTCGGGCGCAGAATCCAAGGGGCGCCCAACTGATGTAACGACATTTAAGAATTGAATGTTTTCCATCCTTGGCAAGCAGTAGGGCAAAGAATCTCTAAGGAGAAGTAAAGGTTCCCCGGGGCAAATGTGGCTCCGTCAGATCGAAGAGACACATTATGTATATCCCTGAAGTTTACTTTAAAGGGGCAAACCATTCCAAAGCTATCCACCCTCCGTACCTCACTGCGCATGTGCGAAATAACATCAGGAGGCAACAAAGCAGCATCAAAGAAGGCAGCATGCCGTCGGCCATGTTAGCAATCTTTTACCACGTTGTTCGAAAACGTTCTTTGTTGTTGTAGTCAGAGGTACTTGGTTTTAGCTATGTGAAATTCTTTTAAAGGCCTTTTTAAATGTAATGCTGTAAGTGAAATGGTTTTGGCTATTGGGTGAAAACTTTGCTCTTGGTTTTCACAATGGTCATTCCAAATAATTGTTTAAACGTTTTCATGGTAATTTGTTTTTAAAGTTGTTGTCGGATAATTATAATGTATTTCAGTGTTTTCAATTTATTTAGGGGTGCCTTTAATTGTCTTTAAATATTTTTTTCTGTTGCAGTTAGTTATTGCAAATTTTACTTTTAAAATTTCACTGTAAAATTTTAACTATGGATCCATAAAAATTTGTTACGTTTTGTATGGCATGTGTTTCTTTCCCTTTTTAAGTTTACAGAAGAAAAGAATTAAGAAATTTATTTCATTTAAATTTTGTCTTCGTACGGCTCGCTGTTTAAATTGAAATAAAAATTGGACAGGATTTGTATAATTCGTCCCAAAATTCCAACTAACATCCTTTTGCTCATAAAACTCCAGAAATGTATGAAAATAAAACATTTTGAATTATTGCAAAGTAAAAAATTTACTATCTCCTCGAACTGCGCTGTTTAAATTTCACCCTGCGCTGTAGTTTCACTGCATAGCCGTGGCTCTTCGTTACAGCGGCGCAGAGGCGAAACAGGTTTACATTGCGTCTATGGAAGCTTTCATTCTTCTCCTTACAGATTCTTTGAGTATGGGGAGCGAAATCTTCAGTTGTCCCTGGGCGCTGAAAACCCTAGCTACGACTTTGGCACAATGAAATTGGATCGTTTTCAAAAAATACAAATCTTGTACCATAAATGACTCGAAAAGGTGATTTTCGGCGATGAGACTAATTTATTTGCTCATAGTTACGCATCAGACGTCGTTAGACGATGCAACGGTGAATCAATGACAACAACATATCTCAACATAATGACAAGACAAATCAATGACATCAACTGTGAATCATGACACTAATATATCCAATGAATCATAAAATACCCTCAAAAATGATTTGGGATTTTTTTTTCTTTCTGCAAATGGCACTGGAAGCCCTTTTTCCTTTTGATAAAATGATGAATTTATCGAAGTATATGGAAATTTTAAAATGTAAGATTGTTGTCATTCTCGGAAACCTTTGCAGGGACATTTCAACATCATTTGGCTTCATGCCACAATTTGAAATCTGTGAGACGTTTCATGTTGGAAAATAAAATTATTGAGAAAGATTGGCCTAGAAATTCACCAGACTTAAAACCGATTAAATTGAAAACTTATGGAACATTCGCAAGGAACATCTTAGCAAAATGGATTGCTCAACAAAATGCTCATGAATTCTTTAAAAATGTAGTTCCGTGATAAAGAAGTAAATATGCAAAAGACTTGTAGAATTGAACATTTTGGGTGCCATTTCTGTTAAAGGAGGACTTATTCCCTATTAATTTTATTATCGATATATATGAAGGTATGTACATAAATTAGTAAAAAAATATAATTTTATCCCAATTCATTTGTGCGCCATAGTATGTAATTTAAGTCTTCCTATCTACCATATTTTTCCACAAGGTTCGCACATTTCAGAATATATGTAGATTTGAGTGGCAAGAAGTTTTATTGTGAAGTTCCAAGAACTGTTGTACGTTGGCCTTTGCAATGTGAAGTTTGGCTTTCTCTACTGACGACTTCAACGCTGGTATTGAATGAAATATAGAAAGGATAGACTTGGTTTTGGTACGTTTACAATTTGAATCTCTGTCGCGGTATTAGGAGAAACTTGTAGTCTCTGTTAACCACGGATTGATGTGTTAGAAATCCTGGCAGGTTGATGGAAGCTTGTGTTTAAGTCAGATCCAGGTGACTGGTAACCTTATATTGTATATTTTTAGTTTCATCATCATAGTGAGGTAGTGGGGAGGTAAAAAAAATTAAAGTTTTCATATTTCTGTGTCTGATTGTTTTAGAGTTAGCAATTTCTATAAAGCTTCAATCTACATTTAAAATGGCGAAAGGTGCACGAGTAAAAACGATTGGTAAGTTAATGATAGATCAAGACTCTTCTGCAATTAATTAAGAAATTTGAGTACAAGAAAACTTAAACCATGATCTTTCTGTATCAGATTTATATTTCTTTAGTGAAGAACGAAAACTATCTTCTCATATTTTTATTTGATTCTCATGCTCTTTCATTTTTTTTCCCGTAAGGGGTTAAAAGAAAAACAACTCTCCCCTCTCAAAGTCCGAATGCGAACTAGGTCACTGGAATCTTTTCCTGCCATAACTTATTACTACAAAACTCATTGTTAACCTGTGTGTTGTTTACGAATATCGAAGGAACAGGCCCACAACTCCTTGCGGAAGGCTTGCGTCTGGATGCAGTGTTTCCTGGTGTGTGTCTGGGGGAGGACGCTGGGAAAGAACTACGCATGAGTCAGTTGTTTACAGTCTCAGATCGTACTGCAGTAAGGGTTCTTTATTATTTTATTTTTCTCACGAATTTCCATTGTGCTTTTTGAAAATAGGGGACGCCAGGAGCTATCCAACCGTTTGCAAATACGAATGCAAAAGTCTTAAACGTTTCTGGGTGAAAAGGATATAGGTCAGTGTTACTGGATTATACCAAGTTTGCGAAAGTGGTAGTTAAGCCATTCAGTGGAAAGTCTTTATTGTTAAGACCGAAATCGGCTGTCTCTTCCTTCTAACAAATTTCTTTCACTGTAATGCGTTATTTCAGTTTTTACATTACTACAATGTTAAGTTTATTTTTCCTCTAGTATTTCAGATAGAGGGCATATAACAAAGAAATAACCAAGCGATGGTTTTAATTTCAAAATTAGCAAAATTATTTATATAACAGAAAATTAATAACAAAAATTGCAACAAACGCGGATATTTTCAATAAATGTTTTTAAAAAGTTATTAAAACTATTATCTCATTCTAGGAAAAATTGGTTGCGGTTTTAATATTACCTCATGTTAATTCCTAGTTAAGTGTTTAAGTTGAAAAAAAAAATTCTTGAAAGAATTGAAGTTTGAAAAGATATTATTGGGAGAAACAAATAAAAAGTATTAATACCCCTCTGCTTAATGCTTTAAATAGAACTTCTCAAGCGGCTAAGTATTTCAAACAATAACCCGGATGTCTGATGAGCACCGAACGCACGTGTTTCCTTCTTCTTGTCATTTTGAGACTCAAATTGCTGCTAATTAATTGACCAAAAATTACTAAAAAATATTTCTAATTATCCCATACTGACAATAACTTTCTCTTTTAATCTTGCTCTTGTCACAAATAGAAATATTTTTAGCAATTTTTGGACAATTAATTAGCAATGATTTTTACAACTTTAACATTAAATTACGCATTAACATGAGGAAATATTCACAACCTAAACAATTTTTCCTAGAATAGGATAATATTATTAATAATTTTTTTTTTTTAAATTTCTTAAAATTCAATTCCATGCAGCTTAAACACACGTATTACTTAATTATTTTTTTCATTTGCCTTATATACACAGAGAAGCGCTCACATATTATATACATATATACACACACACATACTTTTGGTACTGCCGAATGCAATAATAAAAGGGAGGTGCACAACTGCATGCTATACCAGGCTCATATACCATATTTCTAGGAAAATATCCATTTTGACCTCTCTCAAATCAGTTTGGACCATGTTTTTGCATGGCATCTGTACGTACAGACAGAATAAAGAACTCTTTTTTCCCAAAATTGTAAAATGGATTTTAAATGAATTCAGAAGAGATTTTATTCATAACATCTGTATTTACCTAAGAATGTAAGTATCTCACATAACTCAAAAACGATTAGCTGTAGAACGTTGAAATTTTGTATATGGGGCTGCTGTAATATCTAGTTGTGCACCTCCCTTTTTCGTTGCTATCGGCCCCACTAAACATATACATATATATATAAAACCACTGTTTTACCCTGCTCGGCGAGATCAGTATTCTGATTCTTATGTGTTGGTAAATTGCGCGTTTTTTTTGTTTTAAATGTGATTCATTTGTGTCATTGTTATGTTCCGATTAAGGTATTTATGCCTTTAGTTAATTTGCATGAAATAATTGTAGAATTATCAATAATTTAAAAGTTTAATTGGCCCTAGACCTAACGAGGCCGCCGTTTGTTAACTTTGAAACTCTCAGTAGAATAGCGAATTATGTCAGTTGGTGCACCAACTTTTAGCGTTATTTTGCCGAGTGGGACCAAAAGTTTGACTTTCAATTTTGTGTAAGGAAAATTTGGTCTTCTTACCCGTTGAACGATCTGCTTGTTTTCATGTAGAAATTTAAATTTTAATTGTAAAATTGTTTTTTTTTAACTGTTCTTAACTATGTTTGTTGTATAAAATTTTTTTTTCGTATTTTACAATTTTGAGCGAATTTGTTTTGAGTTTTTTTTTTTGTCTTGTTGAGAAATGGGAACTGAATTGTTTGAATGAGAAATACATCTCTAATAAATGTCGAGTAAATAAGTTTAAACGAAGTGCAGTAAAAAAATTTGTATAATTTAATAGGCCGTATAAGGAAATCATGTGGTGCCCACAACAGATATTTTAATATAATCATTAACTTAGTTAATTTAAATAGAATCGATCAAAAGAATTTTTAAAACTTTTTTTTAACCTAAATCTTCGATTGATAGGCCAAAAAAATTCAGTAATTTCTTTCGTAATGATTAATAAAACTAATAATCATAACTTAATTTCTTTTCAAAAAAAAATTTTTCGAAAAAAAAAAAAAAAATCACGAAAAGCTGAAAGCGCTTTTGAGAGAACCACATTTACAAATGTAGGTCGCCATGCTGTAATTAAATTCGCTACAACCTTTGCTTCACGAAGTGCATGCCTGCTCACTGCAGCTATCTGAGCATACCTGCAAATTCCGTAGGTCCGCTTTGACCTTTGCTCCGACAAACAAGACCGTATGATGCATCGGTAATTCCGCAAGTTCGTAAAACCACCGAGCTACACGTGGATGCTGAAGATAATCGGACGCTTCGAACTTTGACCCAGTTCTAGCCGATATTTAGAAGAAAATATTGATAACCAACCACGGGAATAAACTGTAGATAAGAATGTTAGGATTCTGGAACATGGAGCTTGTTAGAGTCAGTATAATGAACCAAATATGAATTTGAAGTTTAGAAATGAAGCGTATGTACCTAGTGGAAAAAGGGGATATTTGAAAGATTAAGCCGTTTGCCTCAATAGATCTGCAGTAATCACCAAAAATAGTTATTGTAAAAAAAGAAAGAAAAATATATAATGATTATAACGAGTTCAATTGGAAGCCATGGGAAAAAGAGGAAAAATTAATAATAATAAATTATTCTGATTTCAGATTTTAACGGTCGTCCAAAAGTGTTTGTTAATGTTTTTTACTCTCTCACTGAGCTTGCGGTTTACCATTCTGCTGCTACGTTCACTCCTACTAACACCCCCCTTTTTGGCTTTATTATTAAGCATCATTTACTTCGACTTACGCCATATACAATTCAACAGCAAAATTTCAAAAAATTTTAAAAACAGCTTAGCAATATACGTTTGGAATTCCAGATCCAGTCTTAAGTGCTGGCGTATATTTTCCTGCCCCTACCACTTTTTTCTCAGTTTATCATATTAAGGTCCAATTTTCTTACTAAGATGACTTCACAAATGTCTTTTTATTGTTATTAACGTTTTGTGTTTTTACTTATTAAAATACTACGTTCTTGGCGCGTACGGAACATGAAATTCGATTCAATAGCAAAATCACAAAATATTTAGAAACAGCATATTTTTAGAATTTCCGATAGACAGTCTCGCGCTGGAGATAAAAATGTTTTATTCCATATAACGTTGCCATTTCTCGGGTTGAAATTGTTCAGTTTGCTAATAAAAATTCATTAAAATTTTACAAAATATGAAATAGATAATAAAACAAATTCGAAATTCAAAATTGGAGCTTCCAGGTGCCCATGTTCGAGTGGAGGATTATGTTATTCAAAATTCGATGGCTCTAAGTACCGTTCTTTATACACAGTGCGAGACGTTTGTATACTTTCAAACAGGTTCTTTATCATTTAGTTTCTTTGAATATAATATGAAGTGATAATATTTGGTGGCAACAAATTGAAAAGTGATACGCCATTTATAGTGATTCAATGCCGTTTCGAGATTAAAATCCCATTCGGGATTATGGTGCCTTTTTGGGCTAATAATTGAGCTAAAGAAATGCATTTTATTTTTTTTATATCGAGTTTATTAATTCATGCAGATTTGAAAGAAAAAAGAAATATCTTACGCTTTGCTCAGCGGTAACATTGTCGAGTATGAAAGATAAAAGTATTTCATTCCGAATGGTGGCAACACATTTCTTTTAAATCATTGAGGTTGTTGATTAAATTCGAAAAGCACATATCTTACGTTTGGCCATATCTCAACACATTTCGTTTGAATCACCAAATTTGACGATTAAATTTGAAATATGAGTTTAACGAGTAGCAACATATTGCTCTTAAATTGTAAAGTTTGCTAAATGAATTTCATTAAGTTTACAAAAATCCTGAAATAAACAAAAAAAGAAACAAATACGCAATTAAAAATTCGAGTTTTGAGGAGGAGTGTTTAAAATTTGGCGACTTAAGTATACCAACATCATTTCGCAGAATGAGGAACATACACACATCACAGATTCATCATCATTTAATGGGAGTAGATGTTGGATCAGCTGCAGATACGAAAACGGAACGAATTTCGCAAATTAATCACATGCACAACTTTATGATTTTTTTAAATTTAAATATCTAATTAAGAGTTGTAAGTTATTAAGACGATTGTGCAGAAAGATGGCGAATAATAAGTATTATCAAACAGAACATTTAAAGACAAAACATTTAAGTAAAATAATTCTGTAAATACAATGAAAATAGTCCAAAAAATGTGCGATGTGACTCTGTAAACCTCAGTATATGTTTTGTTGTAAGGATAAGTGAGGGATAATAAGTTTTAGCTTTGGGTTTTGTATTTTCTGTACTTAAAAAGACTTTCTTAATACCCTGGAATTTTCCCCACTTTTCTTGCCTTGCTTTACATAATCTGGTTTTGTTGATTTGTAGAAAGTGCCATTTTTAACAGTTCAAAAGCATAGCAAACCATCGGTACAAGAACAGGAGACTTTTCGGTAAAATGTGAGGAGAATGTACATTTTATATTAAATTTTCTTCCTTTATTTTTTAACAGATGATACATGATTCATGCCTATATTCAGGTGAAGTTCATGTTCTTTTACACTATGTATATAAATGATTCTGATTTCTTTTTTAAAATGTGAGAGTCAACACATAGCTTCAATAAAATGTAAAGTTATTTCTACGTTTTCTTTCGACTTTTCTTAATTCGAATTTTCCCACTGCATGAAAAATAAGGTATAACCGTACATCTTTTATTAAAACATTCTTTTACACACACGGAATTAAATTTTGAACTACCCTCTCCAATAGTAAGATAGTAGTTTGAACATTTTCAGTTACAGACATTCATAAATAGGTGTGATTTGTCTATAAACAAAAACAAACTACCATTTTTTACGTGAAAAATGATTGTCGTAAAGAATTCTACATCTGGTGCTATGCTACCCTCATGTGTCCAAAGCAGATAATAAATACTGTACTTTTTCTTTTTCTCTTTTGCTCTTTTCACGTTTGAATCATAGTTTTCTATTTTATTCTTAGGGGGGACAGTTTGAAAACAGATGATATTTCCTTTTGAATAGGTGGATCTTTTTAGAATCATAGATATAAATATTTAAACGCTCTTCGAAGTACAGTTTTTCGGAAGAGTAATTTGGTTTTCTGTTCTCTGCAAAAAATATTGATTGTAGATTTTTTGCTGGTATGAATGACATTAATTATTGTATTATTAGATCTCCTGATTCCAAGTTTCGAAAGACAGTTCCAAGTTTAAGTACATAGTAAAGGAATACTCTCACTGAGAAAAATTTCAGATATCATATCAAAAGAAATATCTGTTTTAACCATACCTGAATCCATTTGGATGATTTTTTTGCTTGATGCTTGTACATAAGGATAGAATAAAGGATTCTTTTTTCCGAAAACGGATTGTAAAATGGATTTAAAAGTGAATTCAAAAGGGAATTTTTTCTGTGATGTCTTTACGTATGCACGTATGTATGTATTTATCTGTATAACTCAAAATTGATGAGCCGTAGAGAGTCAAAATTTTGTGTATGGCTCTGCTATAACGTATAATTGTGCACTGTATTTTTTTTATTGCAGTAGGCAGAGCCAAACGCACACAAACATATATATATTTCGTAATTATTGTACTTTGACGGGAGTTGGTTTGTTCCCTTTGAAAAGTAAAGTAATTTCCGATCAATGACAATGATTACTTGCATTTAATTTAATTCTAGCTTTTAATTTATTCCTTTTAAAATTGTTATTCATGATTTAATTCCAGTCCCCTTTAAACATTTTTAGCAATTTACATTCAAGTTACTTAAAAACATCTTTCGAAATAGAACTTACTAAGTATGGAGTCACTCTTTTCAGATCATTCTACTATAATTAATCTTAGGAGATAATATAATCAATTTTATTTAGTAAATAAATTATATATATATATATATATATATATATAATTTATTTCCTAAACAGTATTGATTAATTGATTATATTATCCCCTTAGTTTAATTAAAGTAGAATTATTTTAAAACTGTGCATCCATACTGGTAAGTTATATTTTGAAAGATGTTTTGAAGTAATTTGAAAGCAAAATGTTAATAATGTTTTAACGGGGACTGGAGTTAAATCATCACGAAGAATAATATTTCAATTGTAAAAGGAAAAATTAAAACATGTAATTATTGTCATTGATCGGAAATTAGTTGACTTTTCAAGGGGAACAAACCAACTCCCGTTCAATGAACAATAATTGATAAAAATACGTAAATATGAAAGTGTTTCGTCTTTACTCGAGTTATAAGTTAAAGCCAAACCGGCAATTCTAGTCAGGCCAAATATTTCCGCGAATAGTTGCTACTCAAAGAACTTATTCTCATGAAGCATTTTAGTTAATTCAATTTGGAGTAAAAATCAATTACTGTAGAGAAATCCTGTAAAACTCGAGTAACCGTCCCCGACACTATCATCTTTATGTATTTGAGTACTATATTATTTGTAGAAATTAAACATTGGAAATTGTCATTATGAAATCGAATTCAAAGTAAAGTTGAAATAAACATAGAAGATTATAAAAAAGATAAATAATGCAAACTTTGTAAAAACAAATTAAAGAAAACATAAAAATAATATAAAATAAATAAGATTAGTGAAGGTACATGAAGATATAAAGGCCAGAAAGGTATTAAGTAACTTACATTCTTTCTAGTGGGGGAGTTGGCAAAGTGTTCTCTTCGCGTCTGACTCAGAAGTGTAGGGTGTCCGAAAATTCTTAGCGGCAGTAGGGGCTTTGAATAATATCAGTCGGTAAGACTTGGGTGAAGTAATTTATGGTAGTGGGTGGGACTTGGAATTCTTGAAGGATGTATTTTGTGGAGTTCTTATCTGAGAGAGACCGTCTGTTAAGATTTTTTTTAAAATACTAGTGAATGGAAATTAATTAATTTCTGGCTAATTGTCGTGTCGCAATGATTAAGAATTTAAGAAAGGAAAAAGGCATTTTCGCTGTCCAAGAGCTATTACACAGTCTAAAGGCAGGAAATAGGCCCATTTTTTTAGTAACAGTATAGTAACAGTATATGTCTGAAGACAATTAGCTTTTTACAATATATACAATTGAGTAATATATACAATTGAGTAATTACACAATTGAGTATTACACAAGTAATAATAACTTGTATTCGCACTAAATGGATTTAAGTTCATACAACATTATATATATATATATATATATATATATTATATATGTATATATATAATAAATTTAATTTTAATCATATATATATATGATTAAAATTAAATTTAATTTTTAACAAATACGTATAAAAGTAAAAAAGCAAATTTAAATCCTAAAAAAAGGAAAAAAACCAAAATAATTTTTTTTTAAAATGTGCAAACATATAAAAGATTGAATACTCGAACTAATCTACAATATCATTTAAATTCAGAAGCATAAGCAAATCAAGTGTAAAATCAATCCATGAAAATAAATTTACTAATTTAATACATTAAAATTAAATTAAACATTTTTTTAAAAAAAAATGCATATGTGAATGACCGTTGAGTAGGCAGTAGACAGACTTATCAAGGGGAAGTTGCCTCCAAACCTAACTCTCCAATCATTCAATTCGTGTTTCGTCATTCATGCAGGCAAGGGTAAAAGTCAAAACCAAAAGTAATTCCAATAAAGTGGTTCCCTTAGAAATTAACATTTAAGAATTAAAGTTCAAAAAGGAAAATGCTAATGAAGTCTTTTGATAAACAAGCAAGTAAAGTCAAGAATTAAACTTTTTTTTTTTTAAATTAATTTTTATAAAAAAATAATCTAGAAACCAATGTATTTTAGAAACCCTTGTCTACAGAAACCTCCCCTACACGAATATGGATATCAATAAAAAGAAACTAAAAAAGAACTAGACATAATCCATATAAACCAATAAGAAACAAAAAGAACTAATTCACAGTTTTTTAAAAATATATATATATATTTAAAAATATAATTTCATATTTAGAAAATACTTAGATACTACATAAAAAAATTTAAAAAATACTTAAAGCAAGTAAATAGTAAGTTTTAATTCTAACTTACCTACTATATGAGTGTTGGGATCTGCAAAAGTGTTGTAAAAGAGAAGTAAGTGTGTTCTTCAAATTATATAGATGGCGCTTATGTAGGTAAATTTGAGTGTCAAGCTGCTATCTTTGTTATAGTAAAAATTTTTTTTGTAAACATTAATATTAAAAATTAAATTAAATTAAATTAAAAATTAAAAATCCTAATGGTAGTAATTATAATTTTTTAGGGAGTTAAGAACCGAGCCAATCAAGAGATGTAAGTTTGCTTGAAGAAAAATAAAGTGAAGTGGTATTGTGAATAAAATGTAAAGTGTTTGTAATGTGAAATGTGTGTTCTGTTGAAAAAGTGTGTAAAAATTGTAGAAAAATATTTTTGTGTGAAAATTGCAAAAAATTAAAGTAATTAAGAAAACTGAAATGTTTTAATATTAAAGTTTTAAAGTAAAATTTCCCAAATTTTTTTGAAAAGAAGTCCTTAAATAACCTCTAAAAAATTCCAGAAATTTCTCAAAAATTACTTTAGGAAGTTAATTAAAACTTAAATTTAATGAAAGAAAATATTAAAAGTTAAATGAACTTGATTTCAATTGGTATATCAAAACTTAACTAAATACTGGCTAAAGTATAGAAAATTAGAAGAAGAAGATTAAAATCTTCACTCAATTCGGGCTATAATTGAGACTTTTGAAAAGAGTTGTCCTTTATTAGTAAAAGGAAAGAATCCAGTATTGATTAAATATACATATTTACAAAATATTTAGATTAAAAATTTCTCTACTCTTTTATATCCTTCATTACCCTCCAGCTAAGGTTTAAGGTAATGCTTGTAGTATTTTGTGTTTGTTAAAAATCCTGTATTAGTTCAGTCTCAGAGAAATATTTCCTGTTTACATAAGAATATATCTTTGCTTCTACATTAGAAAAATGGGATTTTATAGCTACCTGCAACACACTTAACATCTACGCAGTAGGGATGAATCAGTTAAGATGCAAATGCAAATTTGTAAGTGGATTGTAGTTAATGACGCAACTTGCCTTCCAAACATAACTTCGACCTACATACAGACAAAGCAGGTGATGCAATATTTGCCCCTTTCGTATCGAATATTAATGCGTCTAGAAAGACGCAACGTTGACTTCTTCGCATATTTTCTTGCATTTTAGAAGGTAAAGGTAGCGAAAGAGTCCTTGGACAAGGATAAATATATAACCCGGTAGGATCACCTGCGCTTTCTGGCACTAAAATCATAACGATGTTTTTTTTTTTTTTTAATGTGCTTTAACCGGAGCATTATGAAAGGCATTCGAAGGACCTTCGAAAAGTACGAGGGCTATCCAGAAAGTAGATTATGTTTTGGAATAAAAAAATAAACAAAGTATAGGAAACAAATTTTATTATATACAGATGAAAGCCACACTCAAATACTACTTTTCTACATAGTCACCATACAAATTAAGGCATTTATCGTAGCGATGTACGAGCTTGGAAATTCCTTCGTCGAAAAATTCGGCCGCCTGCGCCTTCAACCACTTCGTTACCTCTTCTTGCAGCTGTGCGTCGTCATCAAAACGCTGCATAGCCAGCCACTTCTTCATTGCTGGGAATAGGTGGAAGTCGCTCGGTGCCAGGTCGGGACTGTACGGCGGATGAGGAAACAACTCCCACTTAAAAGATTCAAGAACTTTACGAGTGACATTTGCCGTGTGGGGCCGGGCGTTGTCGTGAATCAACTAGATCTTAGAGCTCAACATTCCTCTGCGCTTGTTTTGAATTGCTCTTCTGAGTTTTTGGAGAGTTTGGCAATACCTTTGAGAGTTTATTGTAGTGCCTCTTTCCAGGAAGTCCACCAAAATTACACCTTTTCTGTCCCAAAAAACAGTCGCCATCATCTTCCTTGCCGACATTGTTTGCATGCATTTCTTGGGTTTTTGGGGAGAACTTGTGTGCCCCCACTGCATTGATTGCAATTTCGTTTCACAGTTCACATGTTTCACCCATGTTTCGTCACCAGTAACGATGCGATCGAGTAAAGAGTCACCATCCTTATGGTAAGCGTCCAAAAAGTTCAACGCTGCAGCCATTCGCTGATTTTTGTGGTCCTCTGTCAAGATTTTTGGAATCCATCTTGCACAAAACTTGTGGTAACCAAGCTTTTCGCTGATGATTTCGTGCAACAAACTTCGCGAAATTCGTATTTTTAGCTCGTATTTTTAGCAGTTGGAAGAACAAACGAGGCCAACAATCCTTTATTGTTTCCCAGCGGGGATAGGGCTATAAGCGCTGCTCAGAAACTAACCTTCTGAGAATTCAGCTGCTTCAAACTTCACGGCTAACGGGATGCTTCACACGGCTAACGGGCTAATGAACACATTAAGTGAAGCTTCACGTAATTGTGTTAAGTTTTACAGACCAATAGTGAAATAACCAACTTCAATTTCCCAAACTGTTGCCACCGTTTTCGGTGTACGGTTAATAAAGTTGAAAGGATCGCTTCATAAAGACGTTCACATACTTACGAAGGTTGAAACTAAAATCTTCATAGATTTGTACCGGCGTAAAAGTGCCGCACACTTACGAAGATCAGTTCCTAATTAGGAAAGAAGGATTCTCATAAGGGTGTTGGCATTTTTACGCCGAAGAACCTTTATGCAAATCTGATTTTCATCAGCATTATTAATTAATTAATTAAGGAGCGGAGAAAATAAATCTGTATTAATTCAGTAATCAAATTCACGTCACTTTAAAAAAAAAGTGCTGGCACTTTTACGATACGATACCTATTTTCTCCCTCTTTTCTGCATTCCTTCGTGGTGTAACGGCAGCACATTCGACGCGTATTTGAGAGGTCCAGGTTCGAGTCGCGGCGAGGACATTGCTCAGTTTTCGTGTTTTTTACTTCAAAAATCCTTAATGTCAGTAATCCTTAATGTCCTTATAATCCTTATGTCCAATATATGCCTTTCGTTTGGTTTCGTAATTAATTGCGTTACTTACTGTAAGGTATTTTGTAGCTATAAATTATAAGATATTTCTCCCACCTTCTTAGCATGCCTTCGTGGTGTAGTGGTCGGCACGCTCGACTCGTACTCGAGAGGTATGTGGTTCGAGTCCCGGCGAGGGTATTGCTCAGTATCTTCTGCTTCCAAAATATCCACATGTCTCTACAGCGGCGCCCGAACTAAAAAAAGGTGGTGCATGGTGATTCTCCAACACCAGAATTTGGCGATTAGGTCCGCTAATCCCCAGTCGCCCTTTAAAAGGGGGAGTATATAAGGTATTTCTCCCGCCTTCTTAGCATGTCTTCCTGGTGTAGTAGTCAGCACGCTGAAAGCGTGTCTGTGGTTCGAGTCCCGGTAATGAAAATCTTGTTTCGAAATAACCTAATGTCTTTACAGTGGTGCCCGAACTAAAAGGTGGAGGATGATGATTTTTCACCTCCAGGATTCGGCGACTGGGTCCCCTAATCCCGATTCGCCCTTTAAAAGGGGGGAATTTTCTCCCTCTTTTCTGCATGTCTTCGTGGTGTAACGGTAGCACACTCGGCGCGTATTCGAGAGGTCCAGGTTCGAGTCTCGGTGAGGGCATTGCTCATTTTTAGTGTTTTCTAATTCAAAAATCCTTAATGTCCATATATCTTTATGCAAGTATAATTTTCATCAGCATTATTATTAGTTAATTAAGTAGAAAAGAAAATAAATCTTCGTTAACATTTTATACAAAATCACGTCATTTTCAGAAAGGTGCGGACACATTTGTGCTCATTTATCGTTTTTGCAGTGTTCCCATTTTTTGTAAAGGTAAAGAAGATTTATTTCATTCTTTGCTCAGTTAATTAATCAGCAATGCAGACGAAAATAGGTCTTACATAAGGGTGCCTTGGCATAAAGTATCCGCACCCTTATGAAGGCTGCTTTTTTCCAAGTTAGGATCTGATCTTCATAAGAGTACGACACGTCTATATTGGTGCACCGTTATGATGGTTCCAGCCTTTTCGAACAACGAGTGATCCGCATAAAATTGAGGGCATCCTTAAATCGAAGCCCCCTTGTGAAAGTACCTACCTTATTATTGTCGACTACCTTATTATTGGATTCTGGCTTTTAATTTCAGAAAAGACTTGGGTAGTTATAAGAGTTTGTCAACCCTGTTGCAGATCTAATATCGATCGCCCCCCGTGATGTACCCTAGGCAATGTTCTCTTTGAAAAGATGGCTAAATGAGTGATGGGTTTCAGCTGTTCTTGACAAAACGAGAAAGAGTATACTTAATTTTTGTTTCCTAAAGAGCAACAACAGAGTTTTACAGCAATCTAATCTTTGGAAACATTATTATAGTTCTACTCCATAATTCCATATGCAACTCTCACTTATTATGCCAAATTAGATTCATTTTTCAGATTTTTTCGAGCTGTACATAAATGTAAATCAATAATAAATTTATTTAATAGAAAATAATTGAAGATCTTATTCTTAAAGCTGAGCATTACGCAACAGATGGAAACATCTAAGGATTACATCTTTATTGACACATAGCTCGGTTTGAGAGCATTAAGACTCGATTTAATATCCGACAGATTACAACTTTACTCTTATGTCAGAAAATGCAATAGATTCCGGAGACTTATATAAAAAAATTAAGAAAGAAGGAAAAAGTTAAATCTCATTGAGATCATATTTCAGATGAATCGAGATAAATTCCGTTTAAATCAAAAGGAAAGATTCTAAACGGCTTTTGAGTGGCAGATTAATACAGAACCAGGCAAGAAATTTAATCTCATACGAAGGAAGTGCATATGATATTTGTATGGGATCGGAAGAACACGTTTCGAATAACACAGATCATAAACTGGTAGATATTAGCTGTTAGTTTTTTTAGGCATTTTACCTCTTAATATACGAAAGAGTCAATTGTTATGATTTTTATTGGTTCCTTCGTATTTAGTAGATAGATTTTTCACTCATTATTAATTTCTTTAATACTGTTGCAAATTTTTGTGTTTCTTTGAATGTGCTTTAGTTTTTATGCATTTTTATTATTGTATTGTTTTGCATTATTATATTCATTTGTTTGACATTATGCGTTTAATGCGTAGAGTCTTATCTTCTTTGGAAACGTAAACTTCTTTGAGACTCATGCTGAAAGTAAGCGACTTATCGCTATGTCCAGTAAATAGACAGAGAACGTGGACTTCAATGGGCGTCCTGTTCTTTAATAAGTGGTGCTAGGCCTAACGAGGCCGTCAGTTGTTTAGATTTGAAACTCTTAGTAGAGTAGTAATTTAAGTCAATTAGTGTATCTACTTCAGTGTCTTTTTGCCCAGTGGGACCGAAAGTTAATTTTCGATTTTGTGCAGCGAAATCTTTGTCTTCCTGCCCGTTGACCGAATTGCTTGTTTTTACGTAGAAACTCTAATTTTAATTGTAAGAAAAAAAATTCAGCTGTTTTTAACTGTATTTGGTGTTTTAGGTTTTTTCTGTATTTTACAATTTTTAATGAAGATATTTTGAGTTTTTATGTATTTTTGCTTTGCGGCGAAGTGGGAGCTGAATTAATTGAATGAGAAATATACGAAATATACCTCTAGCGAAATTCGAGAAATAAGTTCAAATGAAATGCAGCAAAAATGTATAATTTAAAAGGCCTTACAATGAAGTCATGTGGTGTCCACATCTGATTATTTAGTTTATATATTATGGATAAAAAGTGTCTCTCTAAGTCTCCAGCAAGATCCAAAAGCAAAAGCTATTTCAAACGCAGGTTACTTGACGCATGGATTCTTTATCCTTTCTTTAATTATATTACAAAGGTAGAAAACAAATAACATTAATTTCCTTATATGAAACCTTCCTCTGTTTTTGGTTAATATAATAGGGGGACTGGAAAGTAATGTCGTTTCTGCGCATGTTGACAACAATATGCTAAGGGCAGAAGTGGAAGCAAATCCATGTCAAACACTCTTAACCAACCTTGGTCGACCATCCAAGAACATTTAAGAAAAATAAGCAAAGCAGGTGTTTTTGAATCCCCCATAATCTGTCCGAAAAGAACAAAGCCAACCTATCCATCTCATGCAACGTATTGCTTCAACGACACCCTACAGAAACGTTTTTTGATCTTTGATTAGTGGAGACAAAAAAATAAGTCCTATATGATAATCAAAAACTCAAAAGGCAGTTTTAATAGGAGTTACAAAGGGTTTACATCCCGAAAAGGCGCTTCTGGGTGTTTGGTGGAGTATTCGCGGAATTGTTCATTTTGAATTGATGAAACCTGAACAAACTGTTAATGCAGACCTTTATTGTGAACAATTGGATGGAGTGAACCAATCTTTAATCGAAAAATATCAATTGTCAACAGAAAAGGCGTCATTCTGCAACACGACAATGCAAGACCGCCCTGTGCAAGACGAACACTGGAAAAAATAAATGAATTGGGGTGGGAGGTACTGCCATACTCACCCACCATACTCGGCCGATATCGCAGCATTGGATTTACGTTTATTCGGATCCCTACAACATTTTGTTAGTGGCAAAAAATTTGAAAATTTGGATGATGTCCAAAATGTCCTCTCGATAAATTTTACTCTAAAACCAATTGATTTTTTTCGGTCCGGGATTGAAAATCTGCACATTAGTTAGCAAAAGGTTATTGATAACGAGGGGAATTATATTACTGATTAAAAATAAAAACTTGTTAAAAATGTATTCGTTTTGAATTTAATGTAAGAAAGCGACATTACTTTCCGGTTCCCCTATTACATGTATGTGAATTGTGAAACGCACACTATATATCCTGCGAGTTTTCTATACCTGAAGAACCCACTAAGCGTGAAATTTGAGCTCCTCCTGCTGCAGCAGTCCACTAGAACTATAATAAAGCCGTAAACGACATGTGGGCTCTCGTTAACTCTATATGCCGTAACATACAGAAGCATGTGTCAGTTTTTTAAAACAGGATTTCGTATTCCACTATCCCCAAAAAGATCTGGTGTTTTACAACAAATGTTCTTGCTGGGAGGTTGCAAAACAGTACCGTTACTTTCTTAACTGCTTGTCACCGGCCATCACTCAAATTCTCTGCTGTTCAAGTGAAGTGAAATGAGCCGTACTTCCTGAGTTCTTTTGTTAATCCATTCCCCAAACCTGTCCCAAGAAAATTAGGCGGGGCCGTAATGTTTGTAAAAACTATTAATAGACAGACTCAAATACTGTTTTATTGCGGATCAGCGCATGAAACTTTTATATCTCTCTTTTATTTCTCGCTGGTTTCCCTAAGTAATCGTCCATTGCTTCTGAAGTATTCTTGTACCATAATTTCTTTCGACAAGCAGGATATGAGGATCATGCTCCAGTCATTTATGGAAGTAATAAATTTATATCTCTTACTTCATTAAAGGTACGATTTTAATTACACAAGACAATTTTTTTGGTAAAGATTGTAAATAAACTTAATTATACGTATAACTACCGTGTTATGAAGTTAAGATGAGATTTTATCCTGACGGTTAACATCCTGTTGGCGAAGTATCAGAGTTAAAGTTATTGAATAGTAAACACTAAAAAGTTAAAAATAAAGCAAGTATATTAATTCAGAAATATCGTTTTATATAAAAAGTTTGAAAGGTTTCATATTTTAACGGTCGCCCAAAAGGGTATGTTAAGGCTTTTTATGCTCTCCATGAGGTCACAGTCTACCATTCTGCTGTCACGTTCACGCCTACTAACCTTTCTCTTTTTTACTTCCTTGTACGAAGTAAAAAGGAAGTATTGTAATCGCGAAAAGTTTCAGGCAGCATATTTCAACGAAAATATCCGTTTTGACCGCTATCGAATGCAATTTAACGATGTTTTTGCGTGATATCTGTACGTAAGGACAGAATAAAAGACTCGTTTCCTCCAAAAAAAATTATAAAACTGCTTTAAAATTAATTCTGAAGAGAATTTTTCGTGGCGTCTGTACGAACGTATGTACGTACCTGCGTACGTACGTATCTCGCATAACTCAAAAACGCGTAGCCTCAGAACGTTGAAATTTTGTATATAGGACTGCTATAACATGTAGATGTGCACCTCGTATTTCGGTTGCGATCGGCCGCACCAAACGTATATAAATATATTTATATATATATTCACTCTGTTACCCGGCTCAGTGATCTCAGTTTCTTTACTCTTATATGTTTGTAAATTGTACATTTTTTGCTTTAAAAATGATTGAATTATGTTGTTTTTATCTTCCGGTTAAGGTTTTTATGCCTTTCGTAAATCTGTATGCAATATTTTTAGAGTTATCAACAATTTTAAAGTTGTTTAATTTGATGGCGTTCATTGCTCTTGTTTACATTTGAAACAGCAGACTAGTGGATTTGTTGCCAATCTAGAGAAACTTAGCTTCGCAACAACAAAGATAACGCCTTCATTTATTATTGCCAATTAAATCATGCTTAATCCTTTCTGGAATTTTTTCCAGGAAATAAGTGTTTAAGATTTACTTCATAATTTTTAATATAGATATTTTGAGTTTTTATGTATTTTTGCCTTCTCGCGAAGTGAGAACTGAATTAATTGAATTAGAAATACTCAATCGTCTATGAAAAACTGTTTCGTTTTTGTTTTGTTTGCTTAATTTCTTTTATACATCATTATAGCTTTATTCTAGTATTTGAATAGAACATGTGGCAACGATTAGATAATTCTATTCTTTAAATGATATAAATTTTCCTCACGGATTCGAGGAAACGGCGTTCGCCAAAGTCCTTGTAAGGATCTTAAGTTTTACTAACGTTTATTTTATTTTAAATCTTTACTATCACTTCTTATTTTCTACTTCCGGCCAGAATTATAAGCGTGAAGGAGTTTATGCAAAGTTGTCTGGCGAACGCCAAGTATTTAAGTGTGGCCTTTTTGCCAAGCAGAAGAGAGGAAGCCGTGAGTTCGAAGCAGGCCGCTTACCTTAGAAGTTACGCAGTTGCTACTTTGCCTTCCAGGCCAGAGGTTTTAATCCTCTTGATAAATTAAACGTATTGTAGTGTTCACAGTCTCTGTGCTACATACGCTTTCTGTTATTATAAGGCCAATCTTATTCTAAAGTTAAATTAGAGTTTAGTTTTATTTTGATATCTTTTAAGTTAGACCCCGAGTGGAGGGTCATTGTATTCCGAAGTACGGAAGTCATTGTATATAAAGAAAAAAATAAAGGGTTTTGTATACCCTTCGTCTGTATCCTGTCTACTTACTACAATTAGTGAACATAGCTTTAGTAAGCTCTCTGTTCTAGTCAGGTCATTGTATGTTTCCGAAGAAGGTAAGAAGAAACATTGAACCTGATAGTGGCGCCCGACGAAGAATAACCATGGCCGAGTTTCAAGAAGAACCTGTGCTGCCTGCAGAAACAGCTCAGAATCCAGAAATGCCAGCTGCCGCCCTGGAAGGATTTGGGTATATTGTCCAGACCATGCGCGCTTCGATGAAACCGGAAGCAACGTTTAATGGAAACTCACAGGTAACCAGTTTTTTGGAAAAATTGGATGACCACTTCATGCTCTACCCCGTGCACGAGTTTCAAAAAGTTACCTTAGCTACCAGCGCTTTGAGGGGCCAAGCGCTTAACTGGTTCAAATGTATCGGCAGAAGTCTCTTGGGTCAAGCAGGAAGTCCCACCTATACCTACGAAAATTTCAAGACTGCCCTACTAAAAGCCTTCCCTGTTGTAAGGGATCGTGCGAAATTAGAAACAGAACTGTTCAGTATATATCAACAAAGAATGGAAAACCTCTCCAGGTTTATTTTAAGAAAAATTCACGTTTTCAAGCTCTTGTATGGAAACCGTCCGGATCCTGAAATAATTCAAGTGATTTTGCCGAGGTTACTACCCCAAGTGCAAGACTTTATTGAATTGAGAAATCCGACTACACTGGAAAAATTATTTGAGCTAGCAATCCAGTTTGAAAGTAGAAGAACGGCGGACGTCGAAAGAAGACGCCAATATCAACAGCGAAACCAATTTGGTACGCCAAGACTACAGCAAACTCAAGCACATGGCTACGGAGAAAAAGCGAATCAGTGGGCAAGGAAACCCGAGCATTCAAAAACAGCCGGCGAACGTCGACAGTTCAATAGCAACCCAGGAAAAAAGTCTCAAGGCCAGTGGAGAAAGAAGGAAAGCACCGAAAGAAAAAATAATTTAAACTAAAACGGATTTCTGCTGATGAGAGGGTGCGGAAATCCGAAGGCCACGAAAACCCCTCTTCCTACAAGTTAAATACAGTAATGGTGAAAAATTTAACTCTTCCGAAGATTGAAGTCTTGGTAAATAATATCCCGGCCACCGCACTCCTGGATACCGGCGCGCAGTGTTCCTGTGTGGCAGAAGTCTTTTTTAGAAAGTATTTTCGCAAATACCGCATATATAATGCGGATAATACAACAGTATTAGCGGCGCAAGGAGAACAATGTAAGTGCGTAGGTAAAGTACCTTTGTACATCCGTATCAAGGACGAACAAGTAAAGGTTGGTCTCGCGTTAGTTTCTAGAGCTAAAAGTTTTCAACAAGGTCGTTTTAGACCTCAGTTTCAAACTAATTAACTCTGGCGGGAAGTATGTAAGGATCTTAAGTTTTACTAACGTTTATTTTATTTTAAATCTTTACTATCACTTCTTATTTTCTACTTCCGGCCAGAATTATAAGCGTGAAGGAGTTTATGCAAAGTTGTCTGGCGAACGCCAAGTATTTAAGTGTGGCCTTTTTGCCAAGCAGAAGAGAGGAAGCCGTGAGTTCGAAGCAGGCCGCTTACCTTAGAAGTTACGCAGTTGCTACTTTGCCTTCCAGGCCAGAGGTTTTAATCCTCTTGATAAATTAAACGTATTGTAGTGTTCACAGTCTCTGTGCTACATACGCTTTCTGTTATTATAAGGCCAATCTTATTCTAAAGTTAAATTAGAGTTTAGTTTTATTTTGATATCTTTTAAGTTAGACCCCGAGTGGAGGGTCATTGTATTCCGAAGTACGGAAGTCATTGTATATAAAGAAAAAAATAAAGGGTTTTGTATACCCTTCGTCTGTATCCTGTCTACTTACTACAATTAGTGAACATAGCTTTAGTAAGCTCTCTGTTCTAGTCAGGTCATTGTATGTTTCCGAAGAAGGTAAGAAGAAACATTGAACCTGATATCCTCACCTCCTTTCATCTTGCTGAAAGCAAGATTGCTACAGAATATAAATTTTGTGCATTATGAGTTATAATATGTACGAAATATAATACTGTTAAGTGAATCTAGCGCCAGAGTGTCGCTATGGTAAACAAATACTAGAGTGAATTTTAAACAATGCATTTATTCTATTGTGGATTATGCGCTGTCGGCGAAGTAGATTTAATTCAATCCAATAAGCTTAAATTAAATGCAAGAAAAAATGCGTATAATTTAATATTCCGTACAAGGAAGTCGTGGTGTACACATCAGATTTTTTGAGTTTTATTATTAAGCATCATCTTGTTCTACAATCTACATCTATACAATTCAGCAGCAAAATTTGAAAAGTTTTAAAAGCAGCATAGCAGTATGCGTTTAGAATTTCCCATGTAGCGTTAAGTGTTGGCATATTTTTTTTAAAATCTTTCTTCACTTTATCGTATCGATGTTCATTTTTCTTACTAAGATGGCTTTACAAAACATTTTTGTGTTTTTATTAACGTTTTGTGTATTTACTTTATTTATTAAATATCCTGTTCTTGGAGCGTACGCCCCATAAAATTCGATTCAGGAAAATCACAAAACGTTTAAAAATAATAATATTTTAGAATTTCCGATAGGCAGTCTCGCGCTAGAGATAAAAGTGTTTTACTCTTTACAGTGTTGCCACTGCTCGATTTGAAATTGTCGAGTTTTTAATCAAAAATTCGTTAAAGTTTTGCAAAATATGAAATAGATAATAAAACAAATTCGAAATTCAAAATTCGGGCTTTCAGGTGCCCATGTTCGGCGGAAGATTACGCTGTCCAAAACTGGATGACTCTAGGTACCGTTGTTTTCCCCCAAACATACATATATTCATACAAATTCTTGATTATTTAATTCCTTTAAATATAATACACGGAGATAATATTTTATGGCAACAGTTTGAAAAGTGATACAGAGTATTAAAGTGCTTTGACGCAAAATGCCGTTTCAAGATTCATATCCCATTTGGGATTAACGTCCCTTTTGGCTAATAAATATTTATTTATCCATTTCTGGTGGATTGCACAATGATAACACAAACTAAGACAATTGACTTATCTTTACAAAAGATTATTAGACGAAGGCCTGGCCGATAAGATTCAAATCATTTTTCAATAAGAATTCTGAATCAAAAACACAGCACATGGTTGTACACTTGTAAAATTTGTAAAACACTTACTACGGCACAGCTAATAAAAAAATTTTAGCCATACACAATCGCAGCTGGGAAGAAACGCTTAGTCAGAGATGAAAAATCTCCAACAGTTATTAGCCTTTCACTAAATGTAACTTTTGACGAAACCTTATAGAGTTTCCTTTTCTTTGGTAGCAAAAATTAGACGAGAACTCTAAAGACGTAAGTGACCTGTGACTATGTCTTGAAATTATGACAGCAACGTGGAAAGGTTGTAAAAGACTTCTCATTTAACTCGGATAAAAGTTTAACAAAAGGCACTACTCATGCTCACAGAAACAGCCAGCATTTTTGGCCTAAATCAAAAGAAAAGGAATTTTAAATTGTAACTAAGTTACGTTAACTGAAAGGCTACACACACCAAACGCACAAATTGGCTCAGACCTAAATTCGGCGCGACAAGCCTAATGCCGAGAATAACGCGAAGCCGCAGACATACTACTCTCAAGCGAATCAATTAGCAAAAGCGGCTGCACACGCTCTGATTCTACCCTATAAAACATTCCTTTAAATACTGTCTCCTTTCTACCTCATTGGAATATACAAGAACTAGAAATTAGCATTCTGGCAGGGAAATGGAAAGCGAAAAAGACAGCAAGAGTCATTAAAATAACTGCTTAGTAAAATTAAATAAATCCTTATAACCTCAGTAAGTAAGCTAATTATCGCTATTTTAAAGTATTACGGAGACTT
Source organism: Stegodyphus dumicola (assembly GCF_044657685.1). NCBI lineage: Eukaryota > Metazoa > Arthropoda > Arachnida > Araneae > Eresidae > Stegodyphus > Stegodyphus dumicola. Next base: position 244,091,581 of record NC_140771.1, read on the forward strand.
GAGAAATATGTAAAAGACCCTTTATTTTAAAATAAAATAACTTGAACAAAAGGGTCATCTAGTGCTTACAAATCAGCCAGCATTTATGGCAAAAACTCAAAACAGAATTTCAGTATAAATCTAAATCTAAATAGCTAATAGCCAAAGGCTACGCAGAGTAAATTAATCGCGAAGTTGGCTCTTAAGGCTTCACCGACGTGCGGCAATTATAATGCATAGCCGATGACAGGAATTCTTATCTTAGAATAGTCCACCTAGCAACGTGGCCTTTACCAGGCAAAATACGCTCTGACTTACGTCTCAAACCTCAACTGAAATACGCGCGAGCTAATTAGTATGCTGGCGGGAAAAGAGAAAAAGAGAAGTGACAGTAAAAATTTTGAACATAAAAAATAACTGGTTAAGCAAATTAAATAAACCTTACAAATCTTACAACAAAGATTAAGTTCCTGTTTTAAAACTACGTCGCTTTCTATTAAATTTGCATAATTTTCTTGTCTGACTGAATATTGTGTCAAGAGCTAAGACTAGTAGAATAGAACTGAACCTAAATCTAAACGTGAGTAGCATGTAATAATGATTGTCACTCGCATACGGTAGTATAATCACAACGAAGCATTAATTAAAAAATGAAATTCCGTAACTAAAAGCTTATGATAAAAATAAGAATCATTATTGCTTCTGTAACTGACTAAATATTTCTTATACTCTTGTAGAGACATTAGCATTTTTTGGAAGCCAGAAAGATGAAAAATATGCAACCGCCTTCGCCGGGAATCGAACCACGGACCTCTGGAATACAGGCCCAGCGTGCTACCGTTACACCACGAAGGCACGCTAGAGAAGTGGGAGAAATACCTTATATACTCCCCTTTTTAAAGGGTGACTAGGGTTTTAAGGGACCTAGTCGCCAAATCCTGGGTGTGGAGAATCATCATCCACAACCTTTTTAGTTCGGGCGCCACTGTAGAGACATTAGCATTTTTTGGAAGACAGAGAGATGAAAAATATGCAACCGCCTTCGCCGGGAATCGAACCACGGACCTCTGGAATACCGGCCCAGCGTGCTACCGTTACACCACGAAGGCACGCTAGGGAAGTGGGAGAAATACCTTATACTCTTTGCACGCCTTAAATGTGTCGTAAATTATTTAAATAATTCTAACTTAATCTCTTTACGCTCAATCAAATTTAATGTCCAAGAAATAAACAAATACTTCTTTTCCTGGTTTTGCTTGCGATAACGCCAAGTTCATTATCTTCGTTTCAAAATTTGTTCTAAACCTGTTCTGTAGACTTTCCAGTTAGATTCATATTAGTTAAAGAACAGATGTTGTTCGTACATTTTTTAGACGATTTTCATTGCATTTAAAGAAATATTTTAATTAAAATTTTGCGTTTTAAATATCTTGTTTGATAAGCCTTATTCTTCGCTATCTTTCTACACTGTAATTTCCAAGACAATAATGGCTTTTGTAGTATCGGAAGAGGGAGTTTATCCCATTCCTCTCGAACGGCTTTCCAAACTCCAAGGAGGGTTATAGGTCGACGTCTGGCTAATCCGCATTTTAAAAAATAACATTAAAAAAAGTGTAAACTAAAGTGCGTAGCTAAACCTTTAACAAATTAATGGAAACTGCCTTTAATAAATTAATGGAAATAAATTTTACGTAGCATTTCGAAATTTCTACTCAGAAACGCATTATTCAATTTTTTTTAATATTTATTCCGACTTTTGATGGCCACGTTAGAGAATTATAGCTTTTATCCAAATAGATTTTAGTCCCGTTTCAACGGAAAAATACGAAAAATGAGATTATTTTAACAATCTGATATTCATAAAGGTATTCAACTGTATAGAATATTCGCTGCATTTCTTTTGTTTGTAAATTTAAATAAAAGTTTAATAGTTATCATAATTCTCTGTTTTAATGACTATAATAAGATAATTATAAATAACGCGAGACTTGCGTACAGCATCTATTTGAACTGAGTTTGTTAAATTAACAGCCATATTTACAGATAGTTTGTAAAAAGTATTTTCCAAATTTTCATACACATATTTATAAGGCTTAAATTATTTCTGTTGGGTTATAAATTCATTAATTATACTTGCCTTCTTACCTTACAAAAATATAGTCATACAAATCAGAAAGGTAACGAGAAATATAACTTAAATAATATTAAAACAAATCTAATACTTGGGGCATCATTCTCGAATAATTTTTCCATATTGGGTATGTATTTTAATAAATCATTAATAACTCATTCTGTTTTTTGTTATTTTAAATATCTAAATAGTCAACGACTAAAAAATGCACCCAAGTTGACTGGTGGTAACTTCGTTTGCTTAGTTCTTGCATCAATCGTTTGCTGACCCTGAAATGTAGCTGTACTGAAAGGGTTGAATATCGACAAAGAAACAACATTTACAGGCGTTTGTAAAATTTCCTATTGGACGGTGCTCTAAAGTTAATTCATGCTTTCTTTTTTAAGCACGTTAACTAAAATTATTTTAAGTATAAAAATAACATTGTAAAAAATTGGCATTTATATAATGAATCTGCAAGTTCAATCAAAAGTTAATCAATTCAATTAAACGTTAAATTAAAAGTTAATTAATTAAAAGATAATTAATTCAATTTAAGTAAATAATCATTCAATTAAACGTCAAAGTATTTGTTAAGAATCAAAAATGGGTGTATTGTGGATATCGCAAACATTTTAAAACGGGCTAATTAATTTGTTTTAATTAATAACAAATTAAAAGTTAACCATTCAATTAAACATCAAAGTATTTGTTAAGATTCGAAAATGGGTGAATTGTGGATATCGCAAACACTTTAAAACGGGCTAATTAATTTGCCTAAATTAATAACAAGTTAATTGAAAAACTAATGAAAAATACAACTGTTTTTTTATGAATATATTATTATCCCTCTGGAATAATAGATTTTTCTATAATTATTCAATTTAAATTTTTCTAATTTGTTGTGTGCCTACATTATTGTGAGTGTGTGTGTATTATTAGTGTATATAATTAGTGAATGCGTAGTGACATTAGGTATTTTTTTGGAAGCAGGAGAAGTGAAAAATGAGCAACGCTTTCGCCGGGAATCGAACCACGGACCTCTGGAATACGCGCCCAGCGTGCAGACCACCACACTGCGAAGGCACGCTAAGAAGGCAGGGGAAATAGCTTATAAGTGTTCATGAATTAACAAGCGTTTTGCAGTGGAAGGCCTAGCGTTTCATTGTTAGTTGCAAAACTGAATACCATAGTATTTTTAAAGAATTTAAGAACTTTAACTCTTTCGCATCGAGAGACGACCAAATCTGTTTTCAACAAACATCGAAAACGCCCGTGTTTACGAATTTGTCTTGGAATAGTTTTCCTTTCCCCCTGCCTGGTAGATCCATTGTGTGCAGTTTCACCTTAGGGCCGGATTGCACCTGCGAACGTCAATAGCTTTCCGTATTTCTACTTTATTTGCTTCAAAAGAATGATTGACATGTCTTTTAACAACTCGCGAAACCAATGAGCCATACACTAACGTGAAGGGGAAAGAACTAAATAGAAAATAAACCAGGCGTTGGGGCGGTTTGCCGTTGCCTGAATGAACGGGCGCTACGGGCGACTTCGATGCGAAAGAGTTAATCAAAAGCAGTTTTTATTCAATGTAGTACCACTTATAAAAATGATTTTTTGGCAACGGCAGAGTGCGACCATTTAGGAATGAAACAGGTTTATAACTCATCGTAAAGTGTCGAGGGATAACTTTGCGAAATTATATTTCACCCTTTTGTAAATTCTTTCAAATAAATTCGGAGAAGAGGATGAAGCAAGTAACGAACTGCACGTGCATCGAACTTTACCCAAGTATGCATTTCAAGTGGGTCATTTAGATAAACTCTTGGCCTCATTTTCATCTATTGCACTTTACTTGCATCGCGTATCAACATCAGGCAAGATACTGGAAAGGGATGGCACGCCTGCGTTTTCTATTGTGGAAGCTACGAAGTTATCGACTTGTAGACTGCGAAATTCTTTGACGTCCGATAAGTCATCGACATACTTGGTTCATCAAAACAGCTTTCGCTGATTAGTTTACTGCTCAAAGGCGTGAACTTTACCAGATGAAGGAAATTTGTCTATGAAAATAACTTCTTTTGGCATACACTGCGTCTGAATGGTATACGTAAAAAATTTTTAAATATAAAAAATAAAAATTTGAAAGCCATCAGATTTTATATTACCCCCAAACGGACGTTTTTTAACGTTTTTGTGTGTTACCTTTATTTATTAAATATCATGTTCTTCGCACTTAAACCATTAAATTCAATTCAGCAGAAATATCGCAATATAATTTGAAAGAATTTCCTATACACAGTCTCGCGTGCTGGAGATAAAAATGTTTTCTTTTTCGTACAGTAAAAATGTTTTCTTTTTCGTACAGTGAAAATGTTTTCTTTTTCGTACAGTGAAAATGTTTTCTTTTTCGTACAGTGAAAATGTTTTCTTTTTCGTACAGTGAAAATGTTTTCTTTTTCGTACAGTAAAAATGTTTTCTTTTTCGTACAGTGAAAATGTTTCCTTTTTCTTCGAATATTCTATGGAGTTGAATTTTTCGTACGGTGTTGCCATTGCTAGGTTTGAAATCGGTTAATAAAAAATTCTTTAATGTTTGACAAAACATGAACTAGATAATAAAACAAATTCCAAATTTAGGCTTCTAGATGACCATATTTCGTGGAGTATTACGTTATTCAAAACTGTACATTTCCAGGTACCGTTGTTTTTACCCAGTGCGAGAAACATACACAAATTCATGCAGATTCTTCATTATTTAATTTACTTAAATATGATGTAAGACTCTCATGAGGGGAGCAAAGGGGGACATCTGTTCCTGGGCGCAGCATCCAGAGGAAGCCAAATTGGTGTTAAGAAATTTTAGACTTTAGAAAATATTTATTTTCTATTCTTAGCAAACAGGAGAGGGCGAGAAATCTTCAACTTTCCCCGGGCGCTGAAAACCCTAGCTACGACTCTGGCTCTCATATTGGGTGGCAACGATTTGAAAAGTGAACCGATATTATTTTTAGTGAACAGACGCAAAATGCCAAAACGAAATTAATAGCCCTTCTGGACAAATTGCTTCTTTGGACTAATAATAGCATCAGGTCATTTAAATAACGTGACAAATATTTTCCAAAACGTTATTAAATATTTATTAATATTTATCTAATATTACTTTTTGTCAATAGCCGTAGATTTAGACCTCATGCTGAAAATGCTTTACAATTAGGCAAAATACAACTTAATAGCATTGATTTAATAAAAATCCCTATACATTTCAAAAGAAGATGACAGAGATCTGCAGGGCGGCTGAAGTTGGGGGGAATCCGAGAAACTTGCCGAGACGCTGGTGCCCGTAGAGTAAGTTCATCATTTGATTTAAATGGTTTAAAAGAGACAACAGGCAATTCAATGAGACTATTAATTCTGCTATTACCTTTGACTATTTTATTACGTTCTACTATTCTAAGTCTCAGTGAATTGGTTACAGCCGAAAACATCGCGGCAAAAACATCGCGGACGAAAACCTCGCTGAGAAAACAACGCAAGGCGAAAACGTCGTGCTACAAAACATCGTGGGAGAAAACATCGCAATTCTAAAACATCGTGGTACAAAACATCGCCGTCGAAAATAAAGCGATTCGAAAACTTCGCAGTTTAAAAACATCGTCGTCGAAAATATCGTTTTAAAAAATAAAGTATCTACAAATCATCGCATGACGATAGCATCGCAGCCATGCTTTTTTCAGGCTTTCATAACTGTAAATGGATATTCCCATAATGATTTGTGAGCGCAAGATGGAAGGAAGGATAATTTTTACTTTCATATTTTTTATTAACTAATAAATTTTTTCTGAGAAAAAAAAAGGAAACTTAAGCATAGAAAATTAATTTACGACGACGATGTTTTAAAACTGCGAAGTTTTTAAATCGCTTTATTTTCGACGACGATGTTTTGTACCACGTTGTTTTAGAACTGCGATGTTTTCTCTTTGCGATGTTTTCTCCCACGATGTTTTGTACCACGTTGTTTTAGAACTGCGATGTTTTCTCTTTGCGATGTTTTCTCCCACGATGTTTTGTAGCACGACGTTTTCGCCTTGCGTTGTTTTCTCCCCGACGTTTTCGTCCGCGATGTTTTTACCGCGATATTATCGGCGGACACCAGTGAATTAGTCGGAACGAAACTTGTTATAGCTGGATAGTTGATCAACTTTGTATGAAGCTTCAAAACACTTTTCCCTTGACAAGTTCTGTTGTGAAGCTCCAAACAAAGAGACCCCATATGCATTTTTTTTTTTTTTTTTTTTTTTTTTTTTTTTTTACCTTTTTTTGTTTGTCTACTTTTTAGTACTTAACGCAATTTGATTCACTATTTGTTTTCGTATTAAATATTACTTTTTGTACCCTACTTTTATAACTATTATAATGTATTTCGGACACTAAGCTAGGTGTAATTCGGATCTTCTTACTGATTAATTGGATACTCGTCTTAACCTTTATATTTCATATAATAAAATTCGAAAGATGTACTAATACAAATAGTATTAAATAATACCGTCGTCATTGGCTCGTCGAAAATTAATAATCTATGGATCTAATTCTTCATTCCATTACATAAAAGTAAGGTATTTTCATGTCCGCAGTCTAGAGGATTTCATAAAACGTCATAAAGATTCTGGCACCGCAAGTCGACCGTTTGCCAAAATTAAAGATCTTCACATAGGCGTCTCGTTAACTTGATGAAGGTTGTTTTCTTCATTACATAAACTGAATTTCATTAAAGCACTAAAGAACAGAGATACCTTTTGATTAAAGAGCTACCACAAAACTAAAGTATGCTTAATTGGAATTTTATATGATATTGAAGCTCAAGATGATTACTATTTTTTAATCTATGATGAAAGAATTTAATTAGAACAAAATGAATAAATTATGAAGAATTACAGAATTCCTTCGTGCAGGCTATATTGCGTAATTGGTAGCATGTTCAGGTAGCAGTGGAAAGATCTATAGTTCGACCCCTGACAAGAACAAATTAAGCTTACTTCTCCCCTTTCCCGACACCGACAATATATATACAATGATGCTAGAATTAAAATGTGGCAGGCGATGATTCGTCCTCACCTGGATTTGGTTGACTGGGTTATGTCCTTTCCCCACAGGTTTTTTTTTAGTGACGTAAAATATAAGGAACTATCGCTTTTCCCTGTGCGTGCTCTTACAGTTACGGTGTAACTAGTAGGACATCCAGCTAGCAGTCACAAAATCAATGGTTCGGACCTCGGCGAAGGCATAGTTGATTTTCCCTTTTTCCTGGCTCTAAAAAGGCTTACTGGTATCCACGTCCACCAGCAGCCCAACGGTAAAATCGCTGACCACTGGTAGTTCCGACCTGGGTCCGATTCCAGGCATACGAGCTGGCTGCATCGGCGTTTTCGCGATTTTCCCCACGTGCAACGTATATACGTGCTAGTTTCCTTTAGGAAGTACTCCACAAAGGCATCCCTTCCCTAGGCAGATAGCCCTAGTGTGCTTTGCCATAATCAACTAAACCAAACCAAACCTAATGGTATCCACAAGCTTAGTTATAAATTTCTTTCATTTTGTCTCATATCTTTAAAGTTTATATGCTGTAATACTTTTAATTTAATTTAACTTTTATGAAACTTTCTACATTACAAATCTTGAAAGAGAATTTGTCTCCTTGAAGTATACATCGGGTTAAATTTGATATTCAAAAACTAAAAGTACAATATTTTAATGTAGATGAAAAATTATGTAACAGACGGCAGTTGGCCATTAATATATGACAGAGCTATTCTTAAAATCATGAGAAAATTTAAAAAATACATTACCACTTTTAAATACATCTAATTTTATGTTTTACAAATATAATCTCAAAATAATTATTAACAGTACTAAGATACATTATAATTAACTGTGGATATTTATCAGCATATAAAACCTGCTTCAATTAAGACATTCTTAATTTTGATGGGAAGTTTTAGAGCTAAATTTAAATCATGTAGTATATACTCGTGAATTTAAAACTGTTTCAGAAATTTATACCTTTCTATATTTCAACTATATGCAGTTCACTACAAATATGTATAAAAGTATCTGATTTTGCAACTGACCTTTAAAACGTTATCGCTACTAACTCCACGATGGAGTTTAGCACTTTTGCGAATGGGATCAGAGGTTAACCATTCTTATCCTTTATTTACAAACTTTCTACTGACCTATTTTTATTTTGAAACAGCGTTTGTTTTGCTTGCCAAAACAATTTACACAACAGAATTTTCATTAGATATGTTAACGCTTGATATCGTATGCATAATTTTTATTTTCTCGAATTTATTTACACAGCTAGGAATCAACTTCCCGCCTAACCTCTTTCTCTAAATTGCTTTTAAATAATGCAAGAAAGCGATTTTGGTCACGATTCTCTTTTCTTGAATAGACTTTGATATATGCACAAAGCTTTTTTTTTTATGTAGGTAGACGTTAGCATAATATTGGCGCTTGTCTAATTCTTCATTTCTCTGTGCAGTTCATGAGAGCTGGTAGTTGTGAAGTAATCTGCTGTGAGTCGTTATATTTTCCCAAAAATAACTGTTGAAAAAGAAATACTAATTATTTCACAGCATTAAAATTATTTCACAGCTTTGCAAATACTGAAAAACATTTATTTTGCCCAGCTTAAATGACTTTTATTTCAGATAGTTTGAAAACATAATTTAACTTTGAAATGTAATGTTTAACATAAACAGCCATTGCTTATAAGTTTTAGTTTCATATTCGACGTAAATAAATCATTATGAGGCAAAGTATTAAACATCAGTTTCCCATTAATGACCTTTTAAATGTCATATGCCCTTAAAATTCTTCCCATCTAGAATATAGAAAAATAAAATCCCACATTCAATTAAAAAATAAAAATCTGAAAGGTTTCAGATTTTAAATTATGTCCAAATGATCTTTTTCTAACGTTTACTGTGCTAACCTTTATTTGTTAAACATCATGAGCAATATCGCAAAATAATTTTAAAATGAGCCTATTTATAATTTCCGATACAGAGTCTCGCGCGCTGGAGAATTTTTTTTTCCGCGCAGTGTTGCCATTGCTCGCATTTAAATCGTTGAGTTTGTTAACCAAAAATTCGTTGAAGTGTTACAAAATATGAAATCGATAATAAAACAAATTTCGAATTCAAATTAGGGCTTTCACATGCCCATATTCTATGGAAGATTACGTTATTCAAATTTTGATGAATCTAGGTACCGTTGTTTTATCACAATGCAAGAAACATACATACATTTATGCAGATTTTTCATTTTTTAATTTCTTCAAATATAACACAGGGCGATAATATTTTGCTGCAACAATTTGAAAATTGAAACAAGGCTTATCGGGAATCGACGCAGAAAGCCAAAACGGAATTAATAGTCCTGAAAGTTTTTTAGATTTTAACGATCGCCCAAAAGGGTTTGTTAAGATTTTTACACCGCTGTTGCACTCACTCTTACTTACCCTTTTTTTTTTTTTCCGGTTCTTCTTAGCTTTATTACTAAGCACCGTTTCATCGCACTTAACATCACATACAGTTCAAGAACAAAATCATAAAATTTTTAAAAGATGCATAGCAGCATATTCTTAGAATTACCGGCGCAGTGTTAAGTGTTGGTATGCATTTTTATATTTTTTCAACCTTTTCTCAGTTCAGCCTATCAATATTAATTTTTCTTACTAAGATGGCAAACAATTTTTTTTTCATTTTATTACTAATTTTTTATGTGTTAACTTTACTTATTAAATATCACTTTCTTCGCCCTTATGCCTCATAAAATTCAGTTCAACAATAAAATCACAAACTATTTAAAAACAGTATATCTTTAGAATTCCCGATAAAGTGTCAGGGGTCGCCATGCATATTTTTACATTTGCTATATTATTTTTTTAAATACTAGCCGCCTAAAATGGTTATTATACAAAAGAAAAAGTATATAATGATTTTAATGTGTTCAGCTAGTGTCATGTTATAAAAATACTGAATATTTCTTATCAGACCTCCCGTGATTTTATTTCATGTTTATTTAAATCAATCGCATTAAAAAGTAGAAAAAGTATTCTTAAGAGCTATGTTTATTGCTTTTAAATCACTTAGTTTATTGCTCAGTGTTTTAGGCTTTACTGGTGGGCAACATGCTGGAGCGTGTAAGATAAGAGTATTTCATTTCCGGTCGAGGCAGCACATTCTTTTCATAAAGCCGAGTTTGTTAATTAAAATTGAGAGATAAATATCTTACATTTCTTCGAATGGCAACTGCCTTGCGCATTGGAGAAAAAAAGATTATATCCGTACAGTGTTGCCACTGCTCACTTTCAAATCGTCAAGTTTGTTAATAAAAAATTCGTTAAAGTTTTACAAAATATGAAATAAAAATAATGCAGCAAATCTGAAATTCAAATTTCGGGCTTTCAGATGCACATGTTCGGGTGGAGGACAACGTATTCAAATTTCGATGGCTCTAGCCATGATTTTTCACAATCTGAGGAACATACATATATAATGCAGATTCTTCATTATGTAATTTCATTAAAAATAGTACAGGGCGATAATATTTGGTGGCAACAATTTAAAAAGTGATGCGCCATTTACAGAAAGCCAAGGCAAAATTCCATTTTGAGACTGACAGCAGCTTTTGGGCTAATACGCAAATGCTTACGTAAAGGATTGTTTTTTTATCTCTCTCTTTTTATTTAAGACAAAAACTTTTCAGATAAATAACGAAATACGGAGAATAATTAAAATTTGTCTAAATGGAAATTAGTAAAAAAGGCTGTCTAGGAATTAGTTGATTACTATATATTAGTTGTATGATTTTTAATACCAGCAGTGAGATTTCTAAAAGCTCAAAGCATTAAGCTTCGAAGAATTGATCGATATAGTGAAGCTGTTAAAAATTGCTTTTCAGCTCCAGTAGAATAAATTAGCAAAATAACTGGGAAAAAAAAATACAACCTTTTTTTTTTTTTTAGAAAAGTGACATCTGCGAAGATGGCTTTCTTTTCCTTCTATGAAGTTTTCAGATCTCAAGTACATTATTCATACATAAGTTTTTGTCACAAAGTCTTGTAATCAAAGCTAGAAAGTTCATTCTTCAAAAGTTACTTTATTCTCTTTTACTCCCTTGGAGATTAAAAACAAAATTTCCGGTCTTCTTGAGGAGGCCTGCTGTCGTGAGCAGAAAGGTTCAAGGCCGTGGAACGATTTTCACCTTTTTCAGAGCCAAGCTATTGTCTATTGAGAAATCCAGTAAAGACATATTCAAGGTCGAAATACATCCAGGGACTATTGGCACCCTCCCACCTGCGATCCGATAGTCCACTTTCATCCTCCCCTAGCTCCTGCTTTCTCTCCTCCAAAAAAAGGAAAACAGTTTTTTATGACTTTTCTTGGGACGGGGTCGTCTTTGACCAGAGAGCGAAAGTTTTCGACAGGTCCGGTGGACACAAAATGTGGGGAAGTGGGCCAGATGTTGGGGTACTCACCTTCTTTAAAAAAGTTCCCTGTATTCTGCCCCTTTCCTTTCTGTGTCTTCCCACGCTACAACAGGTAGCTATTGCCGTACTGGCGGAAAAAACAACTTTATTTTGTTTGTTTATTTTTTTATCTTATTCTTTGTCTGACAAAGAGTTGCCGCATATGTTAGGCCATTTTATGGTATATACCACCTTGGCCTCAAACTTCTAGCATTATGCTTATTATTGAGCGTCTTTTTATTTCGTTATTGTTTTTTGTTACTATAATTGCCCGGAAAAGCTTTTAGTCTCGAAATGCAATTTTGTATTGTTTCAGTTTTTATTCGAGTCTATTCCTATTCGGAAAAATATAAGATACTTATCGTTCAGATTTAATCTGTCTGTTACTAGTTAGCAAATTAAGCTATTTAAAAGATATCGTTCTTAAGAATTTTTTTTTTTTTTTTTTTTTTTTTTTTTTGAGTTGGATTGATTCAAATTAAATGGAATTTTGTAACGTAGATCCTAATTTTATAACATTTATTTCAAGCTTATTACACTTTCTAGCTTCAGTTTACAATTCCTTACCACAATGAGGTTTTAGATTCGCGTTAAATGCAAATGAGAAGGAGTAAGTATTTAAGTCAAAGTTCCACTGACTTCGGGAGAGAGAATTAGGATTACTGAATAGCGCGCGTTTGCCTTTGGGATACGTCTCTCTAAGCTGTCACTACGCTCTGCCATATTACGCGCCCTTGATAGTTCACAGGGTAATTTAATATTGCGGACCAACTAGTTTGAGAATTTGTGTTAGCTTCGGCTAAATCCCTTTAGTTAGTCCTCAGTTAGTTCTTATAATATATATTTTTACTTCCTTGTACGAAGTAAAAAGGAAGCATTGTAATCGCGAAAAGTTTCAGACAGCATATTTCAACGAAAATATCCATTTTGACCGCTATCGAATGCAATTGAACGATGTTTTTGCGTGATATCTGTACGTAAGGACAGAATAAAATACTCTTTTCCTTCAAAAAATTTATAAAACTGCTTTAAAATTAATTCTGAAGAGAATTTTTCGTGGCGTCTGTACGAACGTACGTACGTACGTGCGTGCGTACGTACGTATCTCGCATAACTCAAAAACGAGTAGCCTCAGAACGTTGAAATTTTGTATATAGGACTGCTATAACATGTAGATGTGCACCTCGTATTTTGGTTGCACTCGGCCGCACCAAACGTATATAAATATATTTATATATATATATCCACTCTGTTACCCGGCTCAGTGATCTCAGTTTCTTTACTCTTGTATGTTTGTAAATTGTACATTTTTCGCTTTAAAAATGATTGAATTATGTTGTTTTTATCTTCCGGTTTAGGTTTTTATGCCTTTAGTAATTCTGTGTGCAATATTTTTAGAATTATCAACAATTTTAAAGTTGTTTAAGTGCCGGTAAGCCTTTTTTTAATGGCAGCCATTGATTGTTTACATTTGAAACAGCAGACTAGTGGATTTGTTACCAATCTAGAGAAACTTAGCTTCGAAACAACAAAGATAACGCCTTCATTTATTATTGCCAATTAAATCATGCTTAATCCTTTCTGGAATTTTTTTCGAGGAAATAAGTGTTTAAAAGATTTACTTCGTAATTTTTAATATAGATATTTTGAGTTTTTATGTATTTTTGCCTTCTCGCGAAGTGAGAACTGAATTAATTGAATGACAAATACACAATCGTCTGTGAAAAACTGTTTCTTTTTTGTTTTGTTTGCTTAATTTCTTTTATACATTGTTCTAGCTTTATTATAGTATTTGAATAGAACATGTGGCAACGATTAGATAATTCTTTAAATGATATAAATTTTATGCATTCTGAGTTATAATATGAACGAAATATAATACTGTTAAGTAAACCTAGCGCCAGAGTGTAGCTATGGTAAACAAAGTGAATTTTAAAGAATGCATTTATTCTACTGTGGTTTATGCGCTGTCGGCGAAGTAGATTTAATTCAATCCAATAAGTTTAAATGAAATGGAAGAAAAAATGCGTATGATTTAATATTGCGTACAAGGAAGTCATGTAGTGTACACAACAGATTTTTTAGTTTAAACCCAAAGGGAGGCTTTGTTGTACGCCCTGAGAAAGGGGCCATCTGTGAATTTTTATTTTGAGCAATAAATGGTAATTAACCCTTCTTAAGTTTACGTTCCTGTTCTTGGACTTCAGCGATTATTCGCTTAGTAGTTCGCTAGGTTCCTCAACACTTAGTTTAGAGGATAAAAGAGAGGAACATTACAATTTGTTTGATGATATGTCTAATTAAGCACATTCAATATTTTTACTTGAATGATGTTATATTTTTCTTCATTTTTCAAATGTAATGAAGATGCCATGTTAGTCGAAATGTGTACGTTATCGTGAAAGACCGAAATTTGGAGAATGTTGACCTTTTCCCTGTGAAAATCGGCATTCACATAGTTCCTTGGTGTATATTTACTAAATACCTTTATTTCTCACTTACACCTAGAAATGTCGGATGGTGAATGTTGAATAAAAATATTTTTGTTACGTTTTTAAATCATACTTAATTATTAAAACATATTATAGTAGGAGAAAGCATAAGTAACAGCACATGTAAATGAACTGCTGAACCTAAAACGAACAGTACATTCTAAACGAAAAAAGAAAATAACGCCAATAATAAACTTATATGATTGACGTTACACAATCTTATTTATTGCAACAATTGAAATTGTTATGACACTTTGAATTGTAAAAGAGTCCCTTGCTTTTACAATGCCTCTCCGTCTGTCTTCTCTGCTTCTCATTTGGACCTTCAACAGACCATATTTGTATTTGTCGACATACACCGATGATAAACTTAAATCCTAACTAAATGTATTGTGTTTGAATTAAAAACCTTTTTGGAACTAACTGATTCGGGCGTAACATTAGAGTAAATACAGATTTGAAATGAATTATTTGCTGTAATTACCTGATTTATAACTCAGTTTTGTAATAAAAACTCATTTACTAAAAGATAATACAAAGTAGTATTTCGTCTGACTAGTTTTCTCTGCTGATATAAACAAAATCTAGCATAGCTTTCGATACTTGTTAACTTTCGTATACATCAGAACTCTGGTATATCAGGACTCTGGAACTTTCTTCAGAGAATTCGTACAAGTGTTCACAATATTACTCAGCAATAATCAGTTCAAACTACTAAAAACTTTAAGCAGAATGCAATGCACAGCACATTTAAAGAGAAAACTAACCCGATTTATCTCAGTTCACACGGAACTACAACTCGCGACTTCGGCCTTAAATAGTTTTCAACCGGTCGGGCGAGATCTTTCTAGTAATTTCTGCTTCTTGAGATTTCTGGAAAGCAAAAAGTGTGGAATCATGGTTACAGCCAACATAGTGGTCAATTACACTTATTCGGTTTCAAAACAAATTACCGAGATATCCATTTACTCAATGTTAAATGCCTGTGCTCCTATATTTTTACTTCTCCGGCATAGCTTTCTCTTAAAATTTGTCTTGCGCTACGTTGCAAGGAGAAATACAACAATTTTAATTATAATTCTACCAAAATTAGCTATATAAATATAAATTCGTAATAGCATTCTATAAAAGTACATGTTACAATTGTATTTTATTTATAATTTTGTAGTGGCCATTTAGAAAAGCATTTAGACTAAAGTAAGAGACTGAATTATGATAAATTAAATGAAAGGTCCAGTGCTGTAATATAACACAACATGTTTTCCACTTAATTTTTCAGAATGTATTTCCTGTGATTTGTTGTTAAATGATACTTTAAAGTGACTGAATCTTTAACTTAATCTGCTTTTCAAGAGCTCATTTGTCATTTGTATAGTGTTAGATTTTGGAATGTATTAAGCAGAAATAACTGTTTATTTTTTACGTTATTTTAAAATATTAAATAAATTTTTATTTTGAAAAATGTTTTTTAATTAAAAGCCAGTCTCTATAATTTTACTGAACTTTTTTAGCATCAGATTCTTGAAAACTGTAGAAAATGACTGAGTTACTGTTACGTAACCTGAGGAGGACAGGAGGCGGCGCACAATCATAATTGAACGCAGAAATGGGTCATTTGGTTTCATATTCCAGGTATAAAAATTGTTTGCAACAATTTTTCAAGTTTACAGTTTCTAAAATCATATATTGATGTTTTGTACATATTTTCCCAAATAACTGTTTCTTCTGGTATTGTACTTTTGCACGTTTTAATTATTTTTGTATTTGATATTTACTTATGCAGTAACTTACCTGGGATATACCATTTTAGTAGACAGATTAAAATGCCAGTGTCTGAAATGTTGACTTATGGCTTCATAATTTGCACATTTTAAAATTTTGCCATGCATAATATCTTATTTAATTTCATTATGTTTCTCCTTATTAAATTTTATTTCCATTTCTCGTGATGGTCCGAATGTATAAGAATATAAATAAATATTCAGTTTTTCGCCGACGTATTTAGTATCTATTGACATTCCCCGGACAATGTCGACATTTTTTCAATTTTGGACTTTCACGGTAATGTATATTCATCCAAAATCCCGTAAAATGTTTCGCTATTCCACCTTGGTTATCTCTACCCAAAATATCTACTGACAAAGCTTATTAAGCCTTAAAAGAGTCCTTTTGGGTTCGATTAAAATCTGAACCTTTTCATATTTTACTTATTTATTTATTTGGCTGTGTATATCCTACGACATGTATTTTAACTGGAAGAAATTTTGTTTCTGTTGTCCGTACGCCTTTGCTTGTCTTAAATTAAAAAAATTTCTGAAAAAAATTTCAGATTTTAAAGATGGCCCAAAATGATTTGTTGAGATTTTTTTATGCTCTCGCTAAGCTCGCAGTCTAGCAACCTGCTGCTGCACTCATTTCTGCTAGCTTTATTAAGCACCATTTTCTTCGCACTTACCATATATGATTCAACAGCAAATTTACAAAAATTTTAAAAGCTGCATAGCAGTATGCGTTTAGAATTCCCGATGTAGCGTTAGGTGTTGGCATAGATTTTTCTGTTTTTTTATGTCTTTTCTAGGTTCATCGTATCACTGTTCGGTTTTCTTATTAAGATGGTTTTGCAAAACATTTTTTGTATTTTTATTAACGTTTCGTGTATTTACTTTATTTATTAAATTTTTCTTGGGGCTTTCACCACATAAAATTCGATTCAGAAAAATCACAAAATGTTCAAAAATAATAATATTTTAGATTTTCCGATAGACAGTCTCGCGCGCTAGAGATAAAAATGTTTTATTCCTTATTGTGTTACCACTTCCCGCTTCGAAATTGTCCAGTTTGTAATGAAAAATTTGCTAAAGTTTTAAAGAATAAGAAATAGATAATAAAATTAATTCGAAATTCAAAATTGGGGATTCCAGGTGCCCATATTCGGGTGGAAGATTACGTTATCCAAAACTGGATGACTCTGGGTACGGTTGTTTTCTCCCAATACGTGAAACATGCATATATTCAAAGAAATTCTTCGTTATTTGGTTTTTTAAATATAATACAGGGTGATAATATTTGATGGCCAACAGTCTGAAAAGTGACTAGTGACAGTCCGTTTGAAGACTGATATCCCATTCGGTACTAACTTTCCTTCTGGGCTAAAAAAATGCATTGAAATTTTCACTTCTTTCGTACAGAGAATTTCAAATTTATTTTTCACTTCAAAGGAGCTTAAGTATTGAATTTCTGCAGTTGAAGATAGCTAATACTTTGTTTAGAACTGAAGACCGGGTTTTTCTCAAAACCCGAGACCCTCTTGGCAATCTATTGACAGGGTACTTTTTTTTTAATCCTTCCCTTTTCTGGGAAGCGTTAGTCACAAGCGGAACCCGTTCCTCTAGTTAACAAATAAAAGATAAAAGATGCTGATAACAGCAAACTTCCTCTCACCAGATTTAGGGGAAAAATACGAAAAAAAAAAAAAAAGAAGAAGAACTTGCTAGAAGAATCCTTTTCGCTGCCTATCTGTATGTTTGTCCCTTTTCCGAAGCTGCCGAAGGGCTCTGTTTACTTCAATATCTGTCGGCGTCAGATCCCAGTTAGAGGCCTTGGAGAGGGACGAGACATTTTCAACTGTCAACGCGTTACTTTACGAAAGAGTTTTCCATGTACCATCAAGGAAATGCTGAGGCCATTTATTTTCTGCAACTCGTCAACTAGCTATGAGAGCGAAGTGGAGCTCGATTTACCATCAATTACATATCTTGTTGATCTGTTCCTTCGTGAGCGATAGGAGTAACATGGCGTCGAGTTGAAAGGAGAGGAAATTTTAAATATCTCAGCGCCGATTTTAGTGTGTGTGATGGAAGTCTGCGTGAAAAACAAAGCGTTTAATCCCTTCCGCTTCTTATAGTATTTTAATTATCTTATTTTGCATAAAATTCTGTGATTTCTTGCATATTAAAATTGTTGCATATTTTATTTCACACATTTAATTTTCTTTAAAAACCATCGTTATACAAAGCCGAAGCAGAAAACATAAAAAATTAAATGTGCCCTTGTCTGGATTCGAACCATGAATCTTTCAACTTCAATACGTGTTAAGCACTTACACTATCAGGACTTGTATTCCTCTTTACTTGCCTTGGAAACATGAACTGTCCTGACTCGGAACAGGGAGCTTACTCAAGTTCTGTTCAATAACTTGTGAAGTAGACAATACACACAGGAAGGGTATACGGAACCCTTTATTTTTCTATCTTTACAGAGATTTCCGGAACTTCGGAATACAGAGACCAACCACTTGTGGTCTGAAAGTAAGAATATAAAACTACTAACTAAAACTAAAAGATTGGCCGTTATTTAACAAAATCCGTATGTAGTACAAAGAGCTGCTAAAACTACGATACGTTTAAAATTATCAAGAGGACTAAACCTCTGGCCTTGAAGGCAACCAGCAACCGAGTAAAACTGCTATGGCAAGCGGCCTGCTTCTAATAACTCCTTCCTCTCTCTTGCTTGGCAAAAAGCCACAACTTAAGTACTTGGCGTTAGCAAGACAAATTTGCATAAATAAGTTAAAGCTTTTAATTCTGGCCGGAAGTAGAAAATAAGAAGTGATAGTAAAGATTTAAAATAAAATAAACGTTAGTAAAACTTAGGATCCTTACAACACTAAGACAGCATGCGCAAGCGAATGCATGAATTTCTTATTTTCTCTTCCGCTTAAAACAAGGCTGGGGTGAGACACGAGACCTAACTGATAATGAAGATTTATCCTTTACCACATTAGTTCGGGCGCCATGGAAGAGATGCGTATCGGATCAGAGACAGTGGAAATTCAACTGCGGTTTCCCTAGAAGTACGTGAGTAAGCGGTAGAGATTGCTGTTGCTTCTTACGGACTGTCACTAGTCTGAAAAGTGACTAGTGACAGTCCGTTTGAAGACTGATATCCCATTCGGTACTAACGTTCCTTCTGGGCCAAAAAAATGCATTGAAAACTTCACTTGTTTCGTACAGATAATTTCAAATTTATTTTTCTCTTCAAAGGAACCTAAGTATTGAATTTCTGAAGTTGAAGGGAGCTAATATCTTTAACTTCCAAGGTACACGCAAATGAATAAATATAAAATAATTAATTGCTAATCATTTATGCATATTTTCCCTTTAACCTTTAATATTTTCCTTAATTTAGTTTATATTAAAAACTAAAAAATATGATGTAGACGCCACATCACTTCCTTTGCACGGCTTAGTATATTGCTGCACTTTATTTAAACCTATTTCCTCGAATTAATTAACTTTTTAATTTATTTATTCGCTCCTGTTTTTTACGTTTTTAGCATCTGTGATACGGAATTTATACATAAATATAAACAGAGTGCATATACGTGCAGACTTATTTCGAAAATACGTAACAAAAATCTCATAATGCGAAGCCGAAGCAGAAAACATAAAAAATTAAATACGCAAACAAAATTTTGTAACAAAGATTATAGCTCTGTCTTTTTTTGACCTGGTAATATTTCTATGAATAATCCACCTTTAAATCGACCGAATATAAACGAATTTATTAAGAAAGTTCACCTTTTTTCTGACTCTATGAGAATTTCTGCTTGAGATATCAGGCTCACCAGCGGCAGAACCGGGTAACACTTGTAGTTCCATCGAGTTTCTAACCTGAAGAACTGGAAAAGTACATGGGAGCTACCACACCTTTCCTCCGTGTGTAATGTGAATATCAGACAGTTGCCTTTAAAAAGTCTTCCAAGAAGGTATCCCTTCCCTTAGGCCTTTAAGCATTTTCTCATTACCTTAACAATCCACTCTACTTAAGATTAAGAGTTGGCCAGAACATACAGTTAGAAATTTTAGTGTAATTTTGACTATGGAATTTTATTATTACACATATATATACAGTAAGACCCCGCTTAACGCGGGGGATACGTTCCATCGAAGTAGAGCGTAATGCGAAACAGCGCTAAGCGAGGCTATCTTAACATGTAAATAATGGGGTTAGGGGAAGACAGATAAAAAATGGTTAGGCATTAAATTTAATAATGTTTTTTTAATAAAAATAAAATCAAACATTTATTTCTTACAAAAATAAAAACAATATAAACGCATATACTTTTAAAAACAAATAAAATTCTCAGTCAGATCATTCAGTCTATTCTGGGTTTCCAATTTTCTGCCTTTTTGTCAAGAAGGCATTATGATAGATTGGCTTAATGGCATATTGCGTTCAATTTCGTCGTCAATCCATATAGACAGTCGTTTTCCCATTTCCTCTATAATGTTATTTCTAGAACGGGTAATTCTAGTTGCAGAGCTGGACGTAGTTGCAGTTGCCGATGACATTATTTTTTCTTTATTCTTAAGAATTGTCCTTATTGTTGAAGTTGCCAAAATCAATGCAGCACTAATTTGAGATTGACGTTCACCAGAATCTAATCTTCTAATCACTTGCATTTGAGTTTCCAGTGAAATGCTTTTTCTGGTTGCTTTCTTTTCTTATTTTTTTATTATCACCCATGATAAAAACTAAAGATCATAATATTTGTCACCGTATTAATCGTTATAGTATTATACAAATTTAAACTTACAATAATGTCAACAAATGTTTCAAATGATAAAAAGCACGAAACACAACTACACTGTTTCGGATATGTTATTTGGAAACCTAGCGCTGCGCAGAATTTCGGAGAATCCCCGGGTTGAAATAAAAGAGCGCTAAACCGAAACAGCGCTAAACGAAACAGCGTTAAGCGGGGTCTTACTGTACTAGAAAGCCCAGCGGTCATGCGAAATGACCGCTTTTCTAGATATTATAAATTGTAATTAAAATGATTTGTGCAAAAGTGTCTGCAAATTGAAACTGAATTCAGTTCAATTTGCGTTCAGTTGTAAACCATTTCAAAAACAGATGATTGCTAATGCAAACAAACGTTCACGTTCCCCCCTGAGACGCCCAATTTGCGTCCAGCTGAAAATTCAGTTTAAAATACAATGTCGGTATAAAATCGGGCAAAATTTTAAACTCTTTACGCGAAAGGATATTTAGTATATGAGTTTGGGTAAACAGTATTTAGTATATGAGTTTGGTTTACCTGATGAGATGTACTACCCACAACTCGTTAGTTAGTTTCGTATCCTTTATAAGCTTCTGATAAACAAGATTCGTTTTTCTTCTGATCCGAAAGTTCAAATACGAGCAAAATTATTTCTACCAATGAAACATTAAACTGCCATTTAAACGCGATTCCTTAAGCTTGACATACATAATCTGTTTCTATCGGAGATCGATGTACCCTACTTTTGTTTTAATAATGCTTCTCTCCCGATCAACATTCCAAACATTTACGTCAATATCAAAAGAGGTATATTTTAAGCTTTAGATGTATCTGACTCAAAGGAACAAGCCTAGCGTGAAATGTTTCCGAGAAAGAATAAGATGTAGCAATAATGTAAAACGAAACGAAAGCCATAAAACATGCCACGCAATCAACTCATTATGCCACGGATATTGAACTTGACATAATCTTCTCGGTATTTTAACTTTTTATGCTGTAGAATAACTAGGCAGAAATTAATGTAGTTGAAATATTTAAACTGATTCTACATTATTAAGTTTCATTTATATCAGCAGCTAGCTCTTGACTGCTTCTCCGTAAACGAAATCTAATTCTTTCCTTTTATGAAATAAAAAAAGTATTGTAATCGCTTGAAATTTCGGGGAACCTATTTCAAAGGAAATATCCCTTGCGACCCTTCTGGGAACCATTTGAAAGAATTTTTTGCGTGATATCTGTACACACGGACAAAATAAAGGACCCTTTTTTCAAAAAAGGATTGTAAAATGGATTTAAAATGGATACAGAAGACACTTTGTTCATGGACGTACGTACCTACGCCCATTCATTTATCTCGCATAACTTAAAAACGAGTGGCTGTAAAACGTTGAAATTTTGTATATGGGACTGCTATAACATCTAGTTGTGCACCTAGCTTTTTCGCTGCAATCGGCCGCACTTAATATATATGCTAAGGAACTATAGTGTCAAATGTATTTTTTAGCATTAGCATTAGCTTTTAAACATTCCTCTTCATTATAATATATATATATGTAATAATAAAATTCCATAGTCAAGAATACACTTAAAATTCTAACTGTATGTTCTTTTCATTTTTAATGGCGACGGTCTCTTATTTGAAAGTACGTGGAATTAAATTCACAGCCCCGTAGTCAAGTTGTTTTTCCCGCCTTTTCTACACGTACAGTTATAGAATGTTCTGGAAATATTTAAAGCGAACTGGATTGGCTGACGAGGCTGACGTCATTTCTTGGAAGCTCCGCCTTTCCAGAGGCTATAAAAGGACTCGCAAAGGAATATCGGGGCTTTTCTTAAATATCACGATGCAGTAAACTTCATACAAAAAGTTATAAGTAACTTTTTTATTTACTCCGGATATCTGATTTTGTAACTGCTATTTCTCCTGAATAATAATAAATGGATCCTGTTTTTTTAAACTTATCGCCTGATAATATTTAAGCTACGACTACATTTATGATTCTTCACCAATCTTTTATTCTGGACAAAAGCTGGTACATCACATATATATACTAGAAAGCCCAGCGGTCATACGAAATGACCGCTTTTCTAGATATTATAAATTGTAATTAAAATGATTTCCGCAAAGGTGTCTGCAAATTCAAACTGAATTCAGTTCAATTTTTCGTTCAGTTGTAAACTATTTCAAAAACAGATGATTGCTAATGCAAACAAATGTTCACGTTCCCCCTGAGACGCCCAATTTGCATTCAGCTGAAAATTCAGTTAAAAATACAATGTCAATATAAAATCGGGAAAAATTTTAAACTCTTTACGCGAAAGGATATTTAGCATAGGAGTTTGGGTAAACCTACCTGATGGGATGTACTACCCACAACTCGTTAGTTAGTTTCGTATCCTTTAATTTATCAACGCTTGCAAGTTTCTAGGTAATTCATATGTAAATTTTATTAAATACCATGATAATTTAATTAAAACAGTGATAACTGCATGTATGGTATCAGTGTATATGGACTATTTGAATGCCGTGGCGACTTCACCCCATTGGCTAGTGCAGTTACGCAAGCAACCAATAAACTATCGGCGACAAACAGACACTTAAGCTGCATACTGAAATTTTGTTATTCATGATTTAATTCAAGTCCCCGTTAAACATTTTTCGAAATTGAACTTACTAAGTATGGATTCACTCTTTTAAGATAATTCTACTAAAATTAATCTTGGGAGATAATATAATCAATATTCTTTAGTAAATAAATTATATATATATATATATATTCCGCTTCTGTTCTCGGTGAGCTTAGTATTTTTATTCTTAAATGTTGATAAATTATGAATTTTTTGCTTTTAAAGTACTTGAATTATGTTATGCTTATGCTCCGGTTAACTTTTTTTTACCTTTAGTTAATCTGCACACAGTAGTTGCATTTATCAATAATTTAAAAGTTTAAGTGGCGCTAGGCCTAACGAGGCCTTTATTTATTTACCTTTGAAATTTGGAAGAATACTGAATTAAGTCAGTTGTGCACCAACTTCGGTGTCTTTTTACCCAGTGTGACCGAAAGTTAACTTTAAAATTTGTGCACCGAAAATTCTCTCTTCGTGCCCGTTGGCCGAACTCCTTCTATTTAATACAGAAACCCAATCGATATTTCTCAGTCAAAAAACGAAATATCGTCCATCGCATTTTAATTCGAGCAGCGCCACTTGTAGAAACTTCTAGAATTTTTTGGAAGCAGGATATTAACTTAGAAATTTGTGCACCGAAAATTCTCACTTCGCGCCCGTTGGCTGAACACATTGTATTTCATACAGAGACCCAGTCGATATTTCCCAGTCAAAAAACGAAATATCGTCCATCGCATTTTAATTCGAGCGCCACTTGTAGAATCTTCTAGAATTTTTTGGAGGCAGGAAATGTGAGAAAACCAATAATGCCTTTGCCGGGAGGAGAACTTTGCACTTCCCGAATGGTCTGGTTTGGTTTGGTTTTATTAGATTACGGCAAAGCTCTCGTGGGCTATCTGCCTTAAGGGAGAAATGCCTTCGTGGAGGACTTTCTAAGGGAAACTGGCTCGTATACACGTTACACATGGGGAAAACCACGAAAACTCCCATGCAGCCAGCCCGTTCGCGTGCACTTCCCGAATGCTAGCCGCTTTGTTTCCAACTATGCCATGAAGGCGCACGTTAATTGATACTCTTTTTAAATCAAGTTCTAAAAAACTCAAAAACTAGTATAATAAAGTATCTCGAGATCATCATGGAGACGTCTTCATATTACGTTTTATGAATGTTGCAAGCAAAAACGTTTTAACATAAAATCATGTAATCACATCCAGGTCACCAAAATATGTACTAACTGGTCACTGACTGATAATTTGTAAAAAATTTAGAAACAATTTATGTTCTAGTTTTGAAATATTTTATCAGCACCAGAATTAGCATTAAACTAACATAAAATTAATAATGTATTTTTTTAAAGCCCAAAAGAGACGTTAGTTCCGAATGGGATATTAGTCTGGAAATGGTATTTTGCGTCAAAACAACTTAAATGCGTTGCATCACTTTGAAAATTGTTGCCACCAAATATTATCCCCCTGTAACATATTTAAAGACGTTAGCTAAAGCAGAATCTACATGAATGTGTGCCCGTTTTTTTCATTGTGAAAACACAACGTTGCAGAGAACCAGTCAGCTTTGAATAACGTAGTCCTCCATACCAACATGGACACCTGGAAACCAAGTTTGGAATTTCGATTTCGTTTTATTATCTGTTTAATATTTTGTAAAACTTTAAAGAATTATTGATTAACATTGTAGAGTCATTAGGTTAATTGGAAAAGCAGCAGAGATGAAAAATATGCAATACCTTCGCCGGGAATCGAACCGCAAACCTCTCAATTACGCGTTGAGCTTGCAAACCTCTACACCACGAAGGCTCGCTAAGAAGGCGGGAGAAATACCTTACATACTCCCCCTTTTAAAGGGCGACTGGGGTTTTCAGGGGACCAAATCCTGTGTGGAGAGAATAATCATCAGCACCCTTTTAGTTTGGACGCCGCTGTAGAGACATTAGGTATTTTTTTGGAAGCAGGCAAGATGAAAAATTAGCAACGACTTCGCCGGGAATCGAACCGCATACCTCTTAATTACGCGCTGAGCGTGCAGATCACTACACCGCGAAGGCTCGCTATGGCGGCGGGTGAAATACCTTATAACATACTCAACGATATCAAAGAAAGCAGTGGCAAAACTGTACGGCATAAAACATTTCTATCTCCAGCGCACGAGACTTTATATCGGAAATTCTGAGATATGCTGTTTTTAAATATTTTGTGATTTTACCGTTTAATTGAATTGTACGCGGCGTAAGCGGCTAGAAAGTGATATTTAATAAATAAAGTAAACGCACAAAACGTTACTAACAAAAAAAAAAAAAAAGTTTTACAAAGTAAGTAAGAAAGCTGAATTTTGATTTCGTGAACTGAGAAAAGTCCGGAAAAAAAAAAAAATATATATATATATATATATATATATATATATATATATATATATATATGATGTACCAGCTTTTGTCGGGAATAAATAGATTGGTGAAGAATCATAGATGTCGTCGTAGCTTAAATTATCAGACGATAAGTTTAAAAAACAGGATCCATTTATTATTCTTGAGGAGAAATAGCAGTTACAAAAATCAGATATCCGGAGTAAATAAAAAAGAATTACTAATAACTTTTTGTATGAAGTTTACTGCATCGTTACATTAAAGAAAAGACCCCGATATTCCTTTGCGAGTCCTTTTATAGCCTCTGGAAAGGCGGAGCTTCCAAGAAATGACGTCAGCCAATCCAGTCCGCTTTATATATTTCCAGAACATTCTATAACTGTACGTGTAGAAAAGACGGGAAAAACAACATGACTACGGGGCTGTGGATTTAATTCCACGTACTTCCAAATAAGAGAACGTCGCCATTAAAAAATGAAAAGAACATACAATTAGAATTTTAAGTGTATTCTTGACTATGGAATTTTATTATTACAATATATATATATATATATATACAGATGGCGACACTTTAAGGCAGCATCGGGAATTCTACACGTATACTGCTATACTCTTTTTAAAATTTTTGCAGTTTTGCTGTTTGTATGGGGCGTAAGTGCGAAGAAAATGATGCTTAATTATAAAGCTAAAAAGACAAAACACACACACACACAAAAAAAAAAAAAAAAAAAAAGTTTTGGAGTAAATGGAGCAGCAGACAGGTAGACTTCGAGTTTAGCGAAAACATAAAAAAACCTTAATAAACATTGGGCGACTACATTATGGGTGAAGGACTACGTTATTCAAAATCGGATGTCTCTAGGTACTGTCGTTTTTCACAATGCGAGAAACATACATACATTCCTGAAGATTCTTCATTATTTAATTTAAATATAATACAGGGCGATAATATTTGATAGCGGCAGTGTGAAAAACGATACAACGCACTTAAGCGTTTCGACGTAAAATGCCATTTCGAGACTAATTGGCGTTCCCTTGGGAACTAACGTCCCTTTTTGGCTAAAGATTTCGGAAACAGGCTAACGTAACTATATGCATATAATTTTTAAAAGTAAAAAATTGCGATTTATTTACAAATATTTTATTATATGTAATTCTAATTACATTATATATAACAGAATTGGAATTTAAAACTCGTTTCCATTAAATATTTATATTTTGGAAAGAAAATTTTACTTCTAAAAAGGTAAAGATATACAAATAACAATATAATAAATACCAATTTGCATTGTGAATTTTCAGCGTGCCGAACGTTAAATAATAAAGTTGCAGTTTTAGATAAATTAATAAAGGATTGCAACTTTCATTTATTTATTTCTACAGACAGCATCTTTTTAAATTCTGCTGAAATTTGATCGTAAATAATAAAACAAAATTTTCAGAGGTAAAAAATTGTCGTTACAAATACATATATCTTCTAATTTATATATATTAGTCGAGGAAAAAATAGCTTTTTATTTATGTATATTTTACTGATAACTTATAACAAACATAAAATAGAAGCTAATACAATTATTACTCAATATAAATAAGCTCTTAAGAGTTATTGGTTCGTTTGAATCTACCAGACCTTTCTAAAATGATGAATTAAATAATAGAATTTAAAACAATAAATCCTTTTACAACTCGGAGTGAAAATATAGAACTTCAGAAACTGTTGAAAATCTGAAACTTGAAATTAAAAAAAAAAAAAATTAGAAGTGATTGATAAAAAAAAATCGTAGATCTAAGTTACGGTTAAACTGAAAACCAGAAAAAAGAAGAAACGAAAAAGTAACGATTTTTTTTTTTTTTCCCTTTTTCTTTCTTTTCTTTTTTTTTTTTCCTTCTTCTTTTTCTTTTTTTTTTCTTTTTCTTTCCCCCCCCCCCGATTATTAAAACTAAACGCAGAAAAATATTCTGAATTTTCAGCAATTGTGCAAATTTGCACGTCGCGAAATAATCAGCGGTTAAATAAAACTTAACGTGAACGAAATAAATAAATGCGGATTTAAAACAGCGTGCAGAAAAAGCGTAAGAAAAGTACCTTCTAGTGCCTTACAACGACTTACAGGACTTCCTCCCAATTTGCCAAGACTCTGAGGAAGTAGCGGTTTATCTCTCCGTTTAACTGGATCATTGCCGGAAAATATACGAAAACGATGTTGATGAGAGCTTCTTGAAGGGAGAGAGCTGAGAATGGTGTCCGAAATTTCCTAAAATACCTCTTATCTCGCAGTTTCTTCTCGGTGGTAACCATAGCGACAGGTTGTTGGGCTCTGATAAAAGTCGCGAACAAGGCTCGTTGATTGGGGATTTAATTTTTCCGCCGCCTTCTCACAGAAATATTCGCTCCTTTTCCGTGCGTGCATGAAGTTGAGATTTAAATGGCGAATTTTGGCGACTTTTGAGACACTCGAAAGGAAATTGTTTGCGGGATATCAAAAAATAACTAATTCGTTCCATTTCATTGTTCGTTTTTAATAATAACGTAATACCTGCATAATTTAAGCAAGGAAAATTTGACCTCTCGAATGTTGTTGTGTTTTCTGTAATTAAGATTGCTGTAATATTGGGAAAACTTTGACATTCTTTTAGCATTAAGACACAAACACACGCCGAATAAGTACTATTCCCAAGTCAAACAGCAAAAATCAGCGTTAGTTTTCAAAATTTTCACAAGACTAGTTTCGATGTGTGAAAATTTTGAAAAATTAACGCTGATTTTTGCTGTTTGACTTGGGAATATTCTTTTAGCAGTTATTTTAAATAAAATTTTCAATAGAGTTCCGTGAACAATCTGTTCGGTGAGTTATAAGGTTAAACTCCCTTTTTCTTGACTAAAATTAGTCCAGTCTGAGAGAGTAATTTTCGTCCTGGCTTTGCATCCTAAAATCTCGTGGCGATTTCTTTGGATATTTTTCCTAGAGTCAAAACTATTTTTCCTCTCGATTTTATTCCTTATAGCAATTCATGAACTCATTACTTTTCACCTGACTCGACAGTCCACATGACTAGGTCCAATAAAATAATGCTTGCTGCGCCAAAAATGTGCCACCGGGGTAAACCACCATCTTTGCCCCCTTTTCCCGCACTACTGCTTCTTCTACACTTTTATAATGACACATAAACACAATGGAATGTCGCCCAGACGGTATAGTGGTAAGGGAAGCCCACTACGGTATCGGAGGGCCTGGATTCGAATCCCGGAGAAGACATGGATGTTTATAAATATACAGTGTCGGTGTAGCATGGCGGCACTCTATATTGCGGCGAACCGAAAGTCCTCTCGTGTGGATTACTGGGAGAACCCCGGATACCCTCTGGGTGCTTTCCCTCAAAATTCCGGGTAGAAATTAGAAGTCCAACGTCTCTTTGGAGTAAGCTCTGGCAACCATGGTTCCATGTAATGTGGACACGACAACAACACAATGGAATAAAACAAAACTTCAGCATGAATTCAAATTATGTGTAATATATAACACGTAGCTTCGAAATTTATACAATTCGCGAGTTAAATTCCATTCTAGTACCCGATTCGGTGAATTCCAGGAACTAATTCCCTCATACGAAAACATTACAAACAGAAAATACCATGCTGGCGTTGAATATAAACAGAAGTATTGCTGTGAAGGACTGGAGAGGCTAATCTTAGATTTTTTTACTCTGTTTTAAACTTCTTTTAATTTGCTATTCTGGTGTAGAAGTACAGGACAGCTTTTACAAAAGAAACAGCGAAAGATGAAACAGTAGAAATGCAGGAAAGATCTTACATAAACAAAATGGGTTAGTTGGAAATAAACCTTACAAGGTATTCTGCCAGGATTGTGCTTCTTCAGAAGAAGTTTATTCTTCTTTAATGTAATGATTTAGCCTGGTTGTCTTTGCTAGTTTCATACATCTTTTCCATTTCTGTCTGTTTTCTCTTTAATTAGTTAATTGTGTGTTTCAATGGAGGATTCCATTTCAAAGATAAGACTTTTACGTATCTTTAACATGATAATATTATTTGTTTAGTTTTCTTTGTAAGGATCTTAAGTTTTACTAACGTTTATTTTATTTTAAATCTTTACTATCACTTCTTATTTTCTACTTCCGGCCAGAATTAAAAGCGTTAACTTATTTATGCAAAATTTGTCTGGCGAACGCCAAGTACTTAAGTTGTGGCTTTTTGCCAAGTGAGAGAGAGGAAGGAGTTAGTCGAAGCAGGCCGCTTGCCTTAGAAGTTTTACTCGGTTGCTGTTTGCCTTCCAGGCCAGAGGTTTAATCCTCGTGATAATTTTAAACGTATTGTAGTGTTAACAGTTCTCTGTACGACATACGGCTTCCTGTTAATATCCGGCCAATCTTACACGTAGGCCCTTGTTGATTATTCCAAATTTAAGTTAGATTTTAGTTATATTTTTATATTCTTACGTTCAGACCACAAGTAGTTGGTCTCTGTATTCCGAAGTACGGAAATTATTGTAAAGAGTGAAAAATAAAGGGTTTTGTATACCCTTCCTGTGTATCTTGTCTACTTCCCACAGTTATTGAACATAGCTTTAGTAAGCTCCCTGTTCCGAGTCAGGTCCTTGCATGTTCCCAAAGAAAGTAAGGCGGAACATTGAACCTGATATCTTATCATCTAATTCAGCGTTATTCAAACTTTTGCAACTCATCCAAGTGCATAGAAAGTTGATTTATCACGACCCGCATGCATAAAGTTGCTATGAAAGCAGAAAGGTGAAAAAAGGGAGATTTCTAGGAGAAAATAATATAATAATGAACTCATTATAAAAATCTAAAGGGGTTCAGACTTTAAAGTCGCATCACCAGAGGGTTTCCAAATCCTCTGGTGCGGCTCTATCTCTCAGATGTATTATGGGAAATGTTTTTATTTTATACTAGCGGAAGTACCCGACGTCAGTTAAGTTACATTGAGAGTAATGCATTTAACAAACAGAAAAAACGATACCGCTGTAATCCTTCTCTAATAACGATGCAAAAAATACGATCCATAGTCATACATTTTTCACTCTGATGCGATATGGAACCCACATAAAAAATTTCAATAAAAAAATAAGCTAATT
The DNA here is from genome assembly GCF_044657685.1 of Stegodyphus dumicola. Classification (NCBI taxonomy): domain Eukaryota; kingdom Metazoa; phylum Arthropoda; class Arachnida; order Araneae; family Eresidae; genus Stegodyphus; species Stegodyphus dumicola. The sequence continues at coordinate 244,122,384 of NC_140771.1, forward strand.
CTCTCTCATTATATCAGTAACAACGGCACGCAGTTTTTAATGATTTTTCGTCTTTATAATCAAATGGGCGTAAAAGCTCAAGTTCCATCTAGTATGTCCCTTATATTCAATTTTAGTCGATTCAATGTGGTAAAACATTTATCATAATTGATCCGAAATCAATAACGCGAACAAAAGAACAAACACACAAACAGACATTCTTAGTAAACAATTTAATTAATCGTCATAAATTACCTAATACTTGCGCAAAAGTTGCAAAGTAATAAATTTATGATTTCTTCTAAATTATCCATCTAAATAATCTCATTTTTTCTAAATAATCCAATAGTAAGTTATGATAAGTTATTTACTAATGGATTATTTAGAAAAAAATCAATGAGTAAATACATTATATATATATATATATATATATATATGTAATAATAAAATTCCATAGTCAAGAATATACTTAAAATTCTAACTGTATGTTCTTCTCATTTTTAATGTTCTCTTATTTGAAAGTACGTGGAATTAAATCCACAGCCCCGTAGTCAAGTTGTTTTTCCCTCCTTTTCTACACGTACAGTTTTAGAATGTTCTGGAAATATTTCAAGCGAACTGGATTGGCTGACGAGGCTGACGTCATTTCTTGGAAGCTCCGCCTTTCCAGAGGCTATAAAAGGACTTGTAAAAGGAATATCGGCAGCTTTTTTTCTTAAATGTCACGATGCAATAAATTTCATACAAAACGTTATTAGTAGTTATTTTTATTTACTCCGGATATCTGATTTTTGTAACTGCTATTTCTCCTAAAGAATAATAAATGGATCCTGTTTTTTAAACTTATCGTCTGATAATTTAAGCTACGACTACATCTATGATTCTTCACCAATCTATTTATTCCGGACAAAAGCTGGTACATCACATACATACATACATACATATATATATATAATAAAATACCATAGTCAAGAATACATTTAAAATTCTAACTGTATGTTCTTTTCATTTTTAATGACGACGTTCTATTATTTGAAAGTACTTTTAATTAAATCCACAACCCCGTAGTCAAGTTGTTTTTCCCGACTTTTCTACACGTACAGTTATAGAATGTTCTGGAAATATTTAAAGCGAACTGGATTGGCTAACGAGGCTGACGTTATTTCTTGGAAGCTCCGCCTTTCCAGAGGCTATAAAAGGACTCCCAAAAGAATATTGAGGGCTTTTCTTAAATGTCACGATGCAGTAAACTTCATACAAAAAGTGATTAGTAATTCTTTGTTATTTACTCCGGAGATCAGATTTTTGTAAATGCTATTTCCCCTGAATAATAATAAATGGATCCTGTTTTTTAAACTTATCGTCTGATAATTTAAGCTACGACTACATCTATGATTCTTCACCAATCTATTTATTCCGGACAAAAGCTGGTACATCACACACACACACACACACACACACACACACACACACACACACACACACATATATATATATATATATACATGCCTATAAAAGTAGAAAGGCAACATGAATCAGAGACCTTAGTGGTCAAGAATTTTGCACATTGAGTTGAAAATATTTAAAAAATTTTTTAAGGAAGAGGAATGTTTAAAAGCTTATGCTAAAAAATACATTTGACACTATAGTTCCTTAGCAAAAATGTAAAACCATGTAACAACAACAATACTAAAGTAGTAAAAATTATCGTGTAAAAACAAAATGTAAAAATTACGTGTGGCATATTAATAATATGATAAAATAAAAAAGGCATATTTGTTATATATTTTTATTTAAAAATACAGGAGGATTACTTCATCAAATAAATTACGAAATGAATGCATTTGGTTAGCATTTTATTATAACTAATAATTCTATTAGCATTGCTTATTAGTTGGTGAAAAAATTGACAGTTCACTTTCGAGTAACCAATAACGATGACCATGGTTAACTCAAAATCGCAGTTAATATGAGCGAACGCATAGAAGAGGAATAACTCATATTATAACTAACAGAGAAATATTGTTAATAATTTATCTATATGTACAAGCAACTTTATCGGGAGAATAGATTCATTAAATTGTGTAAATTAAATTAGTATTCAAAACAAAAATAACACAATATAAATAACGCAATAATAAATGACATTCGAAATGAAAAAAACAAAATTATAAATGGCACTACAGAACAATGCCATTGTGCCCAAATTTGTCCAAAAAACGTTGTTTAGAACTTTTTTGGCAGAACTCATATGGTCTCATCATCTGCCATAATTTTCATTATTTTATGCGCTTTTTTTCCAGTAGACAGTTTGGAAGCCTTTAATTTTTTTTATCAGATGAGGGGAAAGAGTAATGATTTGATGCATATGTTATTCTTCAAATTCAAAGCTTTATCCAGATATTATATAAGAACATTCTTTATGAAATACGCGATTAATTCCGAATCCATAATGTTTGGTCATAATATGTGGTATTTTTAACGGAGCTTTTAGGTAATTCCAATGATGAAATAATAATGTTTTGACTCTAATAATCACAGAAGGTGAGTCGACAACCTCTTAGAGGTCATCGGTCACTTAAGATAGCAACGAACTTAAGAGGAGATTCAAATATGTCAGCACTCTAATGTTATGATGCTGTCAGGTACGAACTAGTGAGATAAGACGTAATTTTACGATTCCGCGCTGTTTTTCTAGAATTAGCTAACAACTAAAAATGTTTCTCTAAAATATGTAAAATTTAAGTAAAAAAAGGACCCTTATTTCTTTTCCAAATATTAAAAATTTCTGGAAAAGAAGTTTTGATCACGAACATATTATATTATTACCACAAAAGGAACGTGATATTAATCTCGAAACCGTATTTTGCATCGAAACACTTAAAGGCATTGTATCACTTTGCATTTAAAGAAATCAAATAAAGAAGAATCTGCATGAATCAAATAAAGAAGAATCTGCATGAATGTATGCATGTTTCTTCCATTGTGAAAAAAACAATGGTAACTATGACAGCGAATTTTGAATAACGTCTCCACCCAAACATGGGCACCTGGAGCTCCGAATTTTGAATTTCGAATTTGTTTCATTACCTATTTCATATTTTGGAAACTCTTAACGAATTTTTGTTTAACAAACTCAACGATTTCAAAGTCAGCAGTAAGAGCACTGTACGGGAAAAAAATAACATTTTTATTTCCAGAGCACGAGGCAGTCTATCAGAAATTCTAAAGATATGCTGTTTTAAATATTTGGTGATTTTTGAAATTGAATCGAATTTTATGAAGTGCCAAGAACGTGACATTTAATAAAGCAAGCTCACAAAATGTTAATAATAAAAAGACAAAAAAAGTTTTGTAAAGCCATCTTTGTAAGTAAGCTGAACATAGTTATGATGAAATGTGAAAAGACATTAAAAAAAATGTATGCCAACATTTAACGCTGCTTGGGAAATTCTGAACGTATGCTGCTATACTGCTTTTAAATTTTTTAAATTTTGCTGTTGAACTGTATGTGGCGTAGGTGCGAAGGAAATAATGTTTAATAATAAAGCTAAAAAGACATAAAAAAAGGGTTAGTAGGAATGAGCGTAAAAAGCGTAAAAAAAGCAAGTTAAAAATGACATCAAAAGTCAACTTTTGTCGTGGAGAAGGCAAACTTTCTGTTTTTATTATTTTTTATAATGTGTAATTTTTCTAAATATATGTATAGGGACAAGAGAGCTATATGAGAAGGTTAAAATAACACGCCGAACAACGGTTCATTTAGAAGTCAAACAACAAAAATCAGCGTTATATTTGCGAGTTTTATATAATATCACCATATCTTATCTCGTTCATTTACACTTTGGCAGCTAAGGCAGATGGTTCGGTAGTAAAACCATCGAAACTAGTCCTGAAAAATTTGCAAATATAACGCTGATTTTTGTAGTTTGACTTCTAAATTAACCGTATAAGAAGTCAAATTTCGTTATTCTTATAAAAATTTTAAAGCTTAAATCGCCAAAACATGAATATTTGTATCATTTAAAATACTTACAAGGTATTTTTTTCTCTCCTTCCAGCATGCCTTCGTATTGTAAGTTCGAGTTCGGGCGAGGCACAGCGCGTTTTTAATGTCTCCTGCTTCAAACTAACCTAATGATTCTGCAAGCAGCGCCGGAACTAAAAGGTGGTGGACAATAATTCGTCACCATTAGGATTTGGCGATTGGGTCCCCTCATCCCCAGTCGCCCTTTAAAAGGAGGAGTATATAAGGCATTTTCTCACTCCGTCCAGCATGACTTCGTAGTGTAACGGTAGCACACTCGACGCGTATTCGAGAGGTCCACGTTCGAGCCGCATTTTTAATGTCTTCTGCTTCAAACTAATCTAATGACTCTACACACTTTCGTAATTAGATGTGTATGTGTACGACGAAAGGTAAAGGGTAAGAACTTTCGTGAGCACAGTGTCTTACAATTAACTTGCCAAAACAAACACAGATTCCAGCCAAGGTATGCGCAGTGTGTAAACTGAAACAATATGACACGTACGCGTGCTGTACATCATTGCAAGTACGGATTTTTGGCTATGATTTTAGATTGTCAGACTAATGGTTTATTAACAATATTTGGGAAAGGTCGACTGAAGCAATTCGGTATGCTTATTGTTAAGATGCTTGACTGTGTAGGGTCATTAGGTTTTTTATGCTGGAGACGTGTAAAATGTACAATACTGACGCCAGCATTCGAACACCGGATCTTCCGAATACGCGTCGAGTATGCTTCCAAATGACACCACGAAGGTATGCGGAAAAGAGGCTTAAAATACGTTATAACCGTAATATTTATGTAATAAAGTAAATATTAAAATGCATTTCAAAAGAATTCATGCTTCTCAATGCCCCCTTACTGTTCTGTCTAATAATGCTCTCCTTAGATCTCAGTGTCTGCTCGTGACAAACTCCCGCGTCAGGAAACCATGGCTTATATGTAATATATGCCTTTATTTGGGTTTTAGAATTAATCGTGTTACTTACTTTAAGGTATTTTGTATATATAAATCATAAGGGTCATAAGATATTTCTCCCGCCTTCTTAGCATGCCTTTGTGGTGTAGTGGTCAGCACGCTCGACGCGTATTCGAGAGGTCTGTGGTTCGAGTCCCGGCGAGGGTATTGCTCATTTTTCACATCTCCTGCTTCGAAATAACTACAAGATAAATGATTTTGTATGTGTACTGAATTTAACTCTTTTAGGTCCTACTGTCTTTATGTATTACCATAAGGTTGCATGTTATAAATTAAGTTTTCGGCAGAAAATTTGTCACATAAATGGAACATTTTGGGAAACTCGTAGCATTTTTATTTATCTGTTTTCGTCAGATGAATTCAAAAAAAAAAAAAAAAAAAAAAAAAAAATCTTTTAACCAACGGGTTGAAGAAATTTTCAGAGCTAAAAACGTTTTTCATCATTTTGAATTGCTCTCAGCTCGTTACACGGCTATTTATCAGTCTATTTATCCCGACAGACTTTCAGTAAAAGAAAGAAGTTCATACTCTCTTTTCAGGGAACTGAAAAACCTAAAATGAAAGGTCGATTACGCTGGTATCCCACGTGGAAAAGATTTCATTTCAAAGGTGGGAAATCACATATTGTAGCTAATGGAAAAGAATTTGTAAAGCCTGGCGTTTTCTAAAATTACCTTAAATGTTTCCTAAAAGGATTTCTAGACGGATTGTGGAGTGTCTAAGTTACAAAATGCAAGCTCCTCGAGTAAGAAGCCCATAAATGTGTTTTCAACTCCTTTCTTGTTGTCTTTTTAGCTTTATTATTACGCATAATTTTCTTCGGACTTACGCCGGATACATTTCAGTATCAAAATTACAAAATTTTAAAGGCAGCATGTGTTTAGAATTCCCAATGAAGTGTCAAGTCTTGACATAAATTTTTCTATTTTTTTCAATCTTTTCTCAGTTTATCATATCAATGTACAGTTTTTTAGTAAAATGGCTGACAAAACATTTTTTGTCCTTTTATAATTAGCGTTTTAGTGTGTTAAATATATTAATTAAATATCATGTTCTTCACATTTACGCCAAATAAATCCGGCTTTTATCGTAAAAGCTCATTTGAAATTTATTTATGACAAATAATTTAAGCTTTAAGTTGCACTAGTGCAAATTCTTCTTAAACCTTATATTCTACATCAGTCTTTGAGAATCGCTTTCCCAATCAACCCGAAATTGAATAATTAGTAGACAGCTAATAATGTTATAAATTTCTAGCTGCTACCTTTTAAGTTTAACTACCAGTAATCAGGTATCGGGTAATAAAATATACTAGAGGGAGATATAAATTTAAGTTATGAAAATATATCTATATCTAAATTTATGTAAATTTAAGTTATGAAAATATATCTATATCTAAATTTATGTACTTAAAACGTTCCATTTTTCAAGAAATATTCAATTTAATTATTTATCTTTACCTAAATTTAATAGCTAATGTTCCATTTAGCTAATTTCCATTAGCAAATTTAATAGCTAATGTTCCATTAATTGCTGCTGATGTTGCATTTAGAATGGAAATTTTGCCAAGCACATTTAAATACGATATACAACTCTTGAAATAGTTATGACGAATTTAGAATTTGTTGTAGGTTGTATTATGTCTCTTCAAACAACAAAAAATGTTTTTTTTATAGCCTATTTACCTTATTTTCTGGAATATAACTCGAGTCTTTAGACTATAAATGTTCCCATATAAGGTGTCTAACCAAATTATAAATCGACTATAATATACCATAACGACTTTGCATTAAATTATCAAGTTAATGATTACATTGGATAAAAAGGGTTAATTATATATTTGTTATTCCAGACAAAACTTTAAGTAAAAGAAAACAATTTATACTATCAAAGTTGAAAAATAACATTATTATTCAATCAAACATTTATGGATGGGGGATCGTGAGCTCCCAGTCTATCAGTTTGCTGTTGCACTCACTCTTGCCAACCCATTTCTTGTTGTCTTTTTAGCTTTATTATTAAGCATAATTTTCTTCGTACTTACGCTGGATATATTTCAGTATCAAAATTACAAAATTTTAAAGGCAGTATGTGTTTAGAATTCCCAATGAAGTGTCAAGTCTTGACATAAATTTTTCTATTTTTTTCAGTCTTTTCTAAGTTTATCATATCAATGTACAGTTTTTTAGTAAAATGGCTGGCAAAACATTTTTGTCCTTTTATAATTAACGTTTTATGTGTTAAGTTTATTAATTAAATATCCTGTTCTTCACATTAAGTTCTTCACAAATAAAATTGTGTTAAATAGCCAAATCAAATATTTAAAAGCAACATATTTTTAGAATTTCCGACGTACATTCTCGCGTGCTGGAAATAACAATGGATTAATTCGTGCAGTGTTGCCACTACTCGTTTTGAAATCACTGAGTTTGTTAAAAAATCATTAAAGTTTTACAAAATATGGAATGTAAAATTCAAAATTCTTGCTTCCAAGTGCACATGCTCGGGTGGGAGACTTTGTTATTTAAAATAAATTGCCATAGGTACTGTTGTTTTCACACAGTGCGAGGAGCATACGTACATACATGCAGATTTTTCATTATTTAATTTCTTTAAAAATGATAGAGGCGATAATAACAGGTGGCAACAATTTGAAAAGTGATTCAGATATTTAAGGTGATAAACAGCTAAGTCCCGTTTTGAGACTAATAACCCCATTCGGGCTAACGCCTTTTCGGGATAACAAAAGCCTTCAGAGTTTTTCATGACAACAAACATTGCGGATTCATTGGAATTAATCATAAATTAAATTAATTAACACAGTGCAAAATCTGTGAGAGTTTCTAAAGAATCATTGCTATTACTGTAAAACAGCTTTTTCCGCCTGTATTTAACCCTTTCAGTACAGCCATCTTAACAGGTGACACTGCTGCCAAAAAGCGAGATACATCCTTATACATTTCTAGCAGTACGATACGAATTTTTTTATACATTTATAATAAAAGAAAATTGTGTAACAAATATTATTAATAATATATAGCAATTAAAATTACCTGTTGCTAAGTCAGGAAGTTATTAGCCACCAGTAATTAAGTATATTTGCTACTTGCCAAAATTAAGCTTTCTATTAATGCTATACTTGGGCATGTATTTGGACAGTCTTAAATAAATTATTCTGTTAGGAACTTATGAATGATTTTTACTGAATGCGCTATTTTTTTTTCTCTTGAATCATTCTGTTTAGTGGAAAAATAATTATTTCGTCTTTCTTATTATTCATTTGCATTTGTTTGTTTGTAAGTCTAAAAAAATAATAATATTTTTCTATTGACATTTGACTTGCTTCCCCAAAAATCGAATTCCAAGCATTGTAACGTAGGTGCACTTACATTTTTATAAAAAGTCTTGCTTTGAAGTTTCAAATTTTGACTAAGAAGCTGATTGAGTATTTATCTCTCAGTCTATTTTATCACATCGTCTCGTCTTTCGAGGAAATGCCGAAATATGATTATTCCGGCGTTATTTATAAAAGTTTTAAGTTAACGATTTGTAAACTTTTTATTTTATTTTCATCACGCCTTACACTTAAGGAGGTAAGGAAGATATATTTCTGCCTCCAAGGTCATGACACGAGTAAAGCGAATATAAAACTTTCAGCTAAAATATATTTTTCCCCCTGGCCTAATCAGATAAAAACCTAATCAGCATTTTTCATGCCCTATCAGCTGAAATATAATTTTTTTAATATTTGTGATATCAAAGTGTGCTCAAAATGGGGAAAATATCTTAAAAAGCTATGGCAGTTGAGTATAAAAAGTCATGAATATCGTCACGAATTATTTTAGGTCACAAATCGCGTACATAATTACTTTTCCGCCTAATGTTTATAATCTAAAATTTTGTTATAATAGTTTAGTAGTAAATAGTAATAATTAATTAGTAATGAGTAATAAGTTAGTAGTACTTAGTAATAATTAACAAATTAGTAATAAGCATTAAAGTGCATGGATATCTTTTTACCCATGGCATTTATACATATGTCATATATATATGTATAAATATATATGACATATGTATTTATACATATATATATGACATATAGAAATATATATGTATAAATGTATATATTTATACATTTATACATATATATTTCTGGTGACATATGTCAGAGAAAAAGCGGTTGATTATTAAACATTGTCGTGAAATTTCCTTAAATTTTTTTAAATTATTTTTGTCGAAATTTGATCTATAAGTATACGGAATCGATGCAAAAAAATGCAATGAATCTATTAGTTATCGAGTAAAACATCAATACATCAAAGAAAATCCAAACCAAAGATAAATTAATGCTTTTCTTATGACAGAAGAAAGGAAGCATCAAAAATAAAAATCTGTTTAAAGTATAATTGTATGAATTTTAATACATACATCCGTGTACGAAATACTTTAAAAACACCAAACTTCCAAGGTATTAAATTTCCTATCTATTATGTATTAGGTGCTGTGCACTTTCGACAAAAAAAAAAAAAAAAAAAATCATTTCAGCGAGAGATTAATAATAAAAAAAACTGAAATGTTTCAGATTTTAAATTACGTCCAATGGGGGCGTTTTTTAACATTTTGTGTGTTACCTTTCTTTATTAAATATCATGTTCCTCGCACTTAAACCATAAGATCCAGTGCAACAGCAATATCGCAAAATAGTTTTAAAACGAACATATCTTTAGAATTTCCGATACAGAGACTCACGCGCTGGAGATAAAACTGTTTTTTCTGCGCAACGTTGCCATTGCTCGCTTTGAAATCCTTGAGTTTGTTAATCAAAAATTCGTCAAAGTTTTAAAAAATAGGAAATCGATCATAAAACAAATTTCAAATTTCAAATTGGGTCTTCCACATGCTCATATTCGTTGGAGGATTACGTTATTCAAAATTCGATGACTCTATGTACCGTTGTTTTATTCTTAGTTAGCCAAAAACTAAGAATTCCAGTGCGTGGTCAACTAAAAACTCTCATAGACTACCTGGCAATAAAAGGCGAAAATCTAAAAGCAATCTAAAAAAAAAAAAAAAAAAAATCTGAAATGTTTCAGATTTTAAATTACGTCCAATGGGGGCGTTTTTTAACATTTTGTGTGTTACCTTTCTTTATTAAATATCATGTTCCTCGCACTTAAACCATAAGATCCAGTGCAACAGCAATATCGCAAAATAGTTTTAAAACGAGCCTATCTTTAGAATTTCCGATACAGAGACTCACGCACTGGAGATAAAAATGTTTTTTCTGCACAACGTTGCCATTGCTCGCTTTGAAATCCTTGAGTTTGTTAATCAAAAATTCGTCAAAGTTTTAAAAAATAGGAAATCGATCCTAAAACAAATTTCAAATTTCAAATTTGGTCTTCCACATGCTCATATTCGTTGGAGGATTACGTTATTCAAAATTCGATGACTCTATGTACCGTTGTTTTATCACAATACGAGAAATATACATACATTTATGCAGATTTTTCATTATTTAATTTCTTCAAATATAATGCAGGACTCTAACATTTTGTGGCAACAGTTTGAAAAGTGAACCGACGTTTATGAGTCCGACGCAAAATCGCAAAACGAAAACAATAGTCCTTCAGGGACAAAGCCCCTTTGGACTGAAAAAAAAAAGGAACAGTTCTATATTTCTGCATAGAATTACCCCTTTCTGCCCCCTGTATAGAATATAGTTCCATATTGTATAGAGAGGCGCCGAAAGCAGTACTGAAGGGCCGGAGTTCGAATCCCGGAGAAGACATAGATGTTTGCAAATGTATAGAAACTTTACCGCATTATAAATACATGTTGAGCCAAAAACCATCTCAAGAGGCTGATGATAGGCGAGGGGCCCGTCCCCCCGGGCTGTTCTCCATTAAAATTGGGGGGGGGGGGAACTGAGCAAACTCGTACTGTAACCTGTTTGGTGCTCAGGGCTCTTGCTAACGGCAGGCGCCATCTTGGTCTCCTAGCCATGATGATTTCCGTAGGCTTGTTCTGATGTTATTGTCAGACAAGTGAGATAAGTCACAACACAACAATAAAGAATACGAGACGTTATAACTTTTTTTTTTTTTCGAATTTAACGAATTTTATATTTAAAAAACTTAATGCACATACTATTTCGACGCTCAGTATTGCTAGATTGGTGCATTTAACTTTTAACCTTAAGTACAGAAGATCAATATTTGAAACATTGCATAGAATAAAAATTTGAACTATTCTCCCTAAACACAAGAGAATGTGTAGTTTGTTTAAGAATAGAATAGAAGCTTTCGTTAAGCTTCCTTTTTCTAAAGCATATTTGTTTCTTTACGATACTTCTTCTTTACGATTACTAGCATTATAATTTTACACAAAATTTCATACATCGTTGCAATCGACCTCAACAGCGCGTATATATTTGACATCAGGGCCTTTTGCCCAGTGGGACTTCAGGACTGCTTCCAAAAAAATACCTTATGTCTCTATAATGTGTTTTTGCCTTGCCGCGAAGTGAGAACTCAGTTGACTGAATTAGAAATGTATCTCTAATGAAATTCGGTGAAATAAATTTAAATGAAGTTGTAGAGTTCCTCACTTTGTAATTCTATGTTGGAAGTGAAGACTCTTAAGAACTTGTAGCGTTGCGCGCCTCCAACTTGCACGCAACCAAGAGGTGACTGTGAAAACTGGATAAAAGACAGAGTCTTGTTAAGGGTTTAAGTCCCTTTTTATTCAACGTAATAAATTACAAGTGCATGCCCTTGACGCTCACAAACTGCGCCAACTCGGCGGTAAAATAAAAATAATAACCTGAAAAGAAACTAAAGACAAGACTCTAACTACGAGGCTCTCTAAAAGTAACTAACCTCACCGCGTTTTACAATACCGCTGCTAATTCAGCAACTTTGAAGATCACGTTGAACGATTAACAATACTTCCAGGCAAGCACACAGGCCGAAACGCGGGGTTCTTCAATTTCTGGCTAACTACCTCCGCGCTCGTGAAGTAAGAACAGCACACCTTGAACTCGTTTCCTTTCTATTTAACTCAGAATACTTCCGCTGATATTTTGAATCCTTGCGCTTTCTACTAAAATTTACATACTCTGGCATTGGCAGTTCCAGGGGAAAGTAAGGCTTGACAGGAAAGGTAGTTTAAACTTAAAATAAATGTTAGTTAAAATAAATATAAACCCTACAAACTGATAAGCGAATAATCGCTCAAGTTCGGGTGGCAAGAAACAACAAGATAGAAGGGTAGCTAACCCTTTATTGTTCCAATAAGATTTAACAAAACTTCGCCTGGGAGTGTACAAACAAAACCCTCACTTGGGCTTGAACTTAAGAGACTAAGAATTAAACTAAAACTAAGATTAACTAAAGAAATATAGCCGAAGCTATTAAGATTCAAATCGAGTTGACCCCTTAACTCAGTGCTCCGCAACCGGTGTGCCGCGGCACACTGGTGTGCCATGAGTAGGATATAGGTGTGCCGCAATCAAATACATGTATTTGACATTTTGCAATTTTTTATCGTGTATTTAATACACAATGACAATTTTTTTTCCTTAATAATGTCTATTTTAAATGTTTTTATATATTTCACTGTTGTGTGGTTGTGTGTGTGATTGTAAGTGTGTCAGCATTTGAATATAAAACTTTTGTGTTCATTGAAGCGCAGGTATCACATTGATAATTATTATGATCGCATATAAATAAATATGTTATGGTTTTATAATTGTATGTTTTTCAAATTAAAAACAAAAATTTATTGTAAATTTTGTGTATAAATCAATACATATATACATTAGCTTTTGGTGTGCCACGAAATTCCAGAAAGATTTTTTGTGCGTCGCAGGTGAGAAACGGTTACGGAGCCACTGCCTTAACTTATTGACTACGAAGCGTAGCAAGGGCTAGAGTACGGCCGAGCGTAATAATAGCTTTGAGAGAGAGAGTGGCCAAAAGGCAGACGCGCGTAAATCAGGAACTCTGAATCTCTCTGACTCAGTAAGTAACTTCGTGGTTTAAATACCGCTCCTTCTCATTAAATATTCAGCAAGATTCCAAAACTACGTTCTGGCCGGAAGTAGTAAGTTGAAGTTAAGAATTTGACAGAAAAGGAACTTTAACTTAAAATTTAACTGTTAATAAAATTAACATAATCTTTACATAGTGCAGCGAAGAATATGTTTAATTTAATAGACCGCGCTAACAATTCATGTGGTTAGCGTAACAATAGACCGCGCTAACAATTCATGTGGTTAACATAAGTTCACATGTGATATCGTTATCTTTACTCTTGTAAGGAAATCTTGCGAATCTTTCTCAAAAACATAGAAAATCAAGAAAGATCGAAAAACATCATCAATCCGAATATATAAGATAGACTCGAAGGACTGAACATAATATTCATACTGACAGTGTTTGCCTAAGAGTCATTTGTATGGGCCCAGCAAGGCTTGAAACTGATAAAACACTTTTATCGATACGAAAAAAATGCAAGAAAAAGTACTCACAAAAAGTATATTAACACTTTGCAGCCTTTCTACTCGATAAATGATATTTATGCATCCTAGACTTTCTTTACCGAAGTTAATTTAAGAATACAACATGTTGACAAAGCGGAACATCTTACGATACTGGAAAACGATACCCTGACAAGCAAATTACCAGTTAGGGATATTAATGGTATCTCCTATTTGTCGCCGTATCAGTGTTTTACAGTAGGTGGGGCGAAAGAAGTTAGTTATTTGTTGTAACCCCCTAAGGTTTTCTCAACTCACCTGCTGAGTTTCTATTTCGCGATCACCTGCCTGGATTTCCTGCCATTCTGTTCGAAGCGCCCACCTCTTAGATTTAATGTCAACCAAAAATACTTCCGTTGTTCGGGCAGTCTGTCTCAGATTTCGAAGCAAATTTTCGCTTTTATTTTTGCACACATAGATTTTTGTGTATTTTTATACGCGTATAAGATAGAGTCAAAATGATCGATCTGGCGCACCCCCCCCCCCGCAAAAAAACCTGAATGACTCTGTCAAGTTTTTTTTAACAAAATACATATGTTTTTTCATATTTTTAGAAATAAAAAAAAGCTATATAAAGTACACAAAAATCTGAAGATTTTTTTAAAATAAAATTTAAGTATTAAAAATGGCAAAAAAAATGTGTATTTTTTAGATACGAAAAAGTTCTAAAAAGTTTACAAAAATCTTAAATTTCTGGAATAAAATAGAAGTATCAAAAAATTAAAGAATTTAGATAAAAAGTGAAATGATCTTAGTTTTTGGAATCAAATGAAAGATATTCTAAAGTTTAACCAAATCGTACGAATATTCTCCATCTATCGTACCTTTATAGTTCGGGCTCACCAGCGGCCGAGCGGTAAAGTCGCTGAACACTGGTAGTTCGGTTCGAGTCCCGCAAACGGGCTGGCTGTATGGGCGTTTTCGTGGTTTTCCCCATGTATAACGTGTATACAAGTCAGTTTCCCCTAGACAGTCCTCCACGAAGGCATCCCTCCCCTTACGCAGATAGCCGTAGTGTGCTTTGCCATAATTAAATAAACCAAACCAAACCTTTATAGTTCGATAAATTATTTCCTTTAATTATTTTTTGATTGCATTATCAGAAAGCTTTCCATGACATTTTTTAAGAATATGCTCTTTTTCTTCACCATCTACTTCTATTTTTACGATACATAAATCTCCATATTTAGTTTCAGTTTTTCTCAATAAGATCAGATTGTACAGTGGATGGACAAAAATATGGAAACACCTTGTGAAATGCATGTTTGAAAAGAAAGATTGATTTTAATGAAATATGTAGGTGGCGCTGGCATTTTTGACTACTGACGCCACCTATACAACTTCGTAAATGTGCTAAACAGTTCAGTTGTTGTCGGAGTACTGTTATGTGAGGTTGTCATTGCATCATGTCAGAGTTAACAGACTTCGAACGTGGGCAAATTGTTGGAGCACGTATGGTAGGTGCTTCCGTAAGCAAGGTAGCCGAGGTGTTTAGTGTTTCAAGAGGTACTGTATCGAAGATTTATTACGCATATTTGAAACGCGGAAAAACATCATCTGCTAAATCACAGCGCGGACGAAAGTGTGTCCTGAGTGATCGTTACAGACGATCATTAAGGGCAATTGTGACGAAAAATAAGAAGATCACAGCTGCAAAAGTTACTGCTGAAATGAATGTTGTGTTACCGAAACCTGTGAGTACCAAAACAATTAGAAGGGAGCTTCATAAACAGGGAACTGCTGGCCGTGCTGCAATTGAGAAGCCACTCATCAGTGATGCTAATGCCCGTAACAGGAATATGTAGTGTTTAAGTCATAAAGACTGGACTATAGAGCAGTGGAAGCGAGTAATATGGTCTGACGAGTCTTCTTTCACAGTTTCCCACTTCTGGCCGAGTTTACGTCTGGAGAACGCCATCTCAAGCCTATAATACAGACTGCTTGTTGCCAAGAGGGAAACATGGAGGGGGTTCTGTTATGGTTTGGGCAGCCATATCGTGGTTCTCTGCTAGCCCCATGATAACTGTGTCAGGGCACATGACTGCCAAGACTTATGTGAACATTTTGGCCGATCAAGTTCATCCCATGGTACAAACTTTGTTCCCCGATGGTGATGGTGTCTTCCAAGACGACAAAGCCCCTGTTCACACAGCTCACATTGTCTAGGACTGGTTTTCTGAGCACGAGGATGAGTTGTCCCATCTTCCCTGGCCACCACAGTCACCAGACCTGAATATTATCGAACCTTTGTGGTCTACATTGGAACGGAAAGTGCGTTCTCGTTATCCACCGCCAACATCGTTATCTGAACTTGCCACCGTTTTGCAGGAAGAATGGTATAATATTCCCTTGGCAAACATACAGGAACTGTATTTATCCATTCCGAGAAGACTGCAAGCTGTTTTGGATGCAAACGGGTTTCCTACGCCATATTAAGCAAAGAAACATGTTTTTTTAAAGGTGTTTCCATATTTTTGTCCAACCCCTGTATATTCCAAGCTGCAAATCTTTCAATTTTAGATATTTTGGGATAATATCTGAGACTGTTGAATTCTTCCGTTTGTTAGTAAACGTACTTTTAAGGCGATAATCTTTCGGCTAAAGGCTTTTATAAAATGAGAATCTAGAAATAATATTGTAATTTATTATAAATAAATATGCAATGTGATAATCTTCTACAAAACTGTATTCTCATCCACCATAGCCTATAATATTACTAAATTCCTTTCTGCTATAGATTTTTGTGTGTTGGTATGACTAGCAGGACATGTTAAATTTTTAGACTGAGATTTCACACGGAAATTATTCAGTATTCATTTAATCTGCCAAATCCATTCAATGTCCTATGACAGTGATCTCAAACTCAAATTGCATGCTGGCCCATGCAGGGTCTAAAAACATCTAACGAGCCGTATATTTCTGTTGGGCAAAATATGGACAAAATAAAAATATTTTAAATAAATTTTAAATTTCGCTTACTAAGCATTTACCAAAACATACATAAAAAATAATAATATCGCAAAAATAAGAATTCAAATTTATATTTATTAGCTCAAAGGGGCGTTAGCCCAGAAAGGCTATTAGTCTCCAAACGGCATTTTGCATCATCTCTGTAAAAGTCCGATTTTGTGTCAGAATACCTTGTAGAGTCATTAGGATTTCTTAGGAGGCCAGAGAGATAAAAAATTAACAACCGCCTTCACCGGGAATCGAACCACGGACCTCTGGAATACCGGCCCAGCGTGCTACCGTTACACCACGAAGGCACGCTAGGGAAGTGGGAGAAATACCTTGTAACCTAAGTTAGAAAAAATCTGTACATAAAATAAATATATATCCGAAGTCGCGCTTTTGAGACAAAAACGCAAGTTTAATTTTGTGATAAGCCCTCTAGAGCGGAAGATATAAAATTATTCCTTTTGTGTGTGTGTGCAAGATGTATGTGTAAGACGATGTGTGCAAGATGTATGTGTAAGACTAATGCGATTCATCAGACTTTATTCCTATTTAGAACTAATTTAATAAAAAAACAAAAATCTTAAAGCTTTCAGATTTTACATTATGAACTTTTTGTGGGTTACCTTTATTAAATATCATGTTCTTCGCACTTAAATCATAAAATTCCGTTTAATAGCAATATCGTAAAATAATTTAAAAATGAGCCTATCTTTAGAATTTCCGATACGCAGTCTCTCGCGCTAGAGATAATTTTTTTCCTCCTCGTACAGTGATGCCATTGCTCGCTTTGAAATCGTTGAAATCGTAATTAAAAATTTGTTAAAGTTTTACAAAATATGAAATAGGTAATAAAACAAATTCCAAATTTGAGGTTCCCGTATTCGAATGGAGAACTACGTTAATCAAAATTGGATGTCTCTGGGTACCGCTGTTTTTTTTTTCACAATGCGAGAAACATACATACTTTCATTATTTAACTTCTTTCAATATAATGCAGGGCTCTAATATTTGGTGGCAACAATTCGAAAAGTGAAAGGCAGTTTTGTAGTGAACGACGCAAAATGCCAAAACGAAATTAATAGCCCTTCTTGGCTAATTGCACCTTTGGACTAATTATTTATAAAACTAATATATGTGAAAAAAAACTATTTTTATATATCGTATTATATAAAATAGAGTGTAAAACAGAAGCTTTCTGTACAACACAGAGAACCAGTACTATTTTATTCACTTTTTTTAAATATTTATATATATATTGTATTGTATGAAATAGGATAAAACAGAAGCTAACACAGAATCAGTGCCATTTTCTTTTTCACTTTTTATAAATAAAATTAACTTTTTTTCGCTTAATATTTTATTTCGGATGACAAATATAAAATTATTCATTTTTATTTAATATAATGGTTAATTTGATTGGTAAGTGTAAATAGAGGCCATTCTGATATTTTACATCCACTATGCAAATCGATTGATCATTTGAAAAGAGATTCCTTTTTGGCCAAATAGTTATACTTGGAAAATACACTAAATACATCTAAAGGTTGTGAACTGAAATGAATCCTGCTTTGAGAACGTTATTATATTTAAAATATGTATTCTTTAATTATAATTAAAAAGCAAAAAATTTTTGTTTCGTTTAAAAGATTCTAAGTAGAACGCACATAACGTGAAATATAACCAACCTAAAGCGTAATATTTATTCAATTGAAAAGAAAGCATAAAACGTTCAGTAGAATAAGAGATCTTGTTTTATTGGAGATTCAGTAGATATTACTTCATGCAAAAATGTATGTTACTAATTTGGTCTTGCTTTTTACTAAAATCATACAAGAACTACAGCTGGCGAAGTTTGGAATGCTTCGTAATTATTTCCGTGAAAACCATCCTTTTTTTCTTATTCTTAAACCAGAAAAGTAAACATTTATCTTTTAAAGATAATGGTGTGGAATGAGCATATCATCATGTTTTCTGACGTCATATTATTTGGATGAAATTACTGGATACTGATTCTGTTGTTTATATGAATTTAAACGATAGCTGCTCTGAAGCTTAACATGCAAGATATAGTAACTTACTTCAAGTTGTGATTGTGATAAACGTAAAATATGCTAATTTCGAAAAAGGAAGGTACTCTCTAATGCTCAGTTCACCTCGTATCGATGATTTCATTAGCTCAGATATCTCTGAATCTTCTTTTTTGTGGGTTTTATGTTACATTCAGTGTTTATTATACATAATTTAGAACAGAAGTAAACATACTGGAAATTTTAATACCAAGGTTTTTCTGTGTGACAAATATAGTTCAGTCTCAATTATTTATTGTCAGACTTTACGAGTAGAGCTGCATGTTTGCAACAGGGTCAACAAACTGGTCAAATTCTTTCTAAATCAAAAGTTCTATTTTTCTTAACATTTTATCTGTTAAACTAATAAGTAGAATTCTATTTTATGACTTTATAAAGATTTGAATAGTTTCATTAACCAATTATTTTATGTTAATTAGCTTTTCTGTCTTTCTCGCTTTCCATTTTCCTGCCAGAATGTAAATTTCTCGTTTGCGGGTATTCAAATGAGGTGGAAAGGAGATGGTATTTAAAGGAAGTTTTTTTTTAGATTGTTGAATCAAAGCGTGTTCCGGCTGCCGAAGGCCACGTTTGCTAACTCATCCTCTTGAGAGCTGTATTCTGCGGCGTTGCATTATTGTTGCAAATAAACTTGTCATGCCGATTCTAGGTCAGAGCCGACTTCCGTGTTTTGTGTCTGTGTAACCTTTCGGTTAATTTAAATTAGCTTAGTCATAATTTAAAATTCGTTACTCTTGATTTTATGTCATAAAAGCTGACTTTTTGTAAGCACTAGCTATGCCGTCTATTGACTTCATATATTAAATATCATGTTCTTCGCACTTAGACCATAAAATTCAATTCAACAGCAATATCTCAAAATAATTTAGAAAGAGCATATCTTTAGAATTTCCGATACGCAGTCTCTCGCGCTGGAGATATTTTTTTTTCCTCCTCGTACAGTGATGCCATTGCTCGCTTTGAAATCGTTGAAATCGTAATTAAAAATTTGTTACAGTTTTACAAAATATTAAATAGGTAATAAAACAAATTCCAAATTTGAGCTTCCCATATTCGAATGGAGAACTACGTTAATCAAAATTGGATGTCTCTGGGTACCGCTGGTTAATTTTGTACATTTGCTGGGTTAATTTTGTACATTTGTACATTCAGTTAAATAAAAGGGTCTTTTACTCCTTTCATACCTTTCTATCGCGATTTTTCAAAGCCATAAATGATAATTCACATTGGAGTAACGGTTCTGAATCTTTTGATTAAGGCGCGCCATCTGAACAAAAATCGAAAAACTCTAGTACCACCATTACATTTTACAATAATATTTTTTCAGTTTCTCAATAGAAATATTTTAAAAAAATATTTTACCACCACCATAACTTATTGGCTATTTGTATTAAATATGCACAATAAAAATATTAGATTAAAAATTGGTTATCATTTTAATTATCAAAATTTAAGTTATAAAACTTTAATTCTAAAACGTAGTTTGAAATTGGGACCTGCTGAAGAGATGTCAATTTCTTTATGTCTGGCCTTATTTCACTTGGTTTTTACCGTAAATTAGGATCCACTTTTAATTTTGTTCTGTATTTATTTTTCAAATATAACATGGAAAAAAATCCTTGTTCACACAAACAGGTTATGCAAAAAAGGCAATAAAAATTTTTGAAATGCCTTTAAATTCTTTTTTTCGGTTCAGCCAAAAATTAAAATGTGTGTTAATTTAAAATCTTCATTAGAGTTGAATCACAGAAAAAATTTTATCAGTTGCTCTTTTTCTTCACGAGATTTTTGAATTTTATAGTTCAAAATACTTTGTTTCTTTCCGTACCACCTACTTTTCTCTTGCGTACCACCAGTGGTACGTGTACCAAAGGTTGAGAATAGCTGCCTTAGCGTTTTTGTACATTTGATAATACCAAAGATAAAGCTCCGTGACTTAGGGTTACATCTGTTCTTCTGATATACGTTTCGTTAATTTTCTGTCAATCTTCTGTAATTATTTTATAATAATTTCTTAGGCCTAAATCATAAATTGTAATCAAAGTGTTAGAATCTCGGCCACAACATCGTTAAGTTTTCATGTTTTCCAGCATTTAAAAAAAGAGCTAATGATTTTGCAAAGTGATAAAAGGGATATTTTTATATTCTGCTTACATTACCTCAATTTAACTCATATGTTAGTATATTCTTTTCGGTACTACAATTTGCTTAGGATGCAAGAAGAGCTGTTCTATGCATAAATATTATTTTACCACAAGTAGCTATTGCATGATTTGACAGTTTTTACCCATTCCCGACGAAAAATTGACCTTATAAATTATTATAAACACTTTAAAAAATTTGGCCTCGTTGTTTCTTGCTTTTTCCTTGAAAAATTGACCTTGTACTTATAAATTATTATAAACACTTTAAAAATTTGACCTCATTCTTTCTTGCTTTTTCCACATAATGAAGATCAGTCGAAAAAAGAAAACAAGTGAAAAGAGAAGGAAAAAAAAATATTTGCGTATGTATTGGATTATAGGATACTAATGCGATTCATCGGTCTTTATTCCTATTTAGAACTAATTTAATAAAAAACAAAAGCAAAAATCTGAAAGCTTTCAGATTTTACATTACGAACTTTTTGCGTGTTATCTTTAAATATCTCTTTTTGTGTTGTAAATTTTTATTGCCTATTTATTAAATATCATGTTCTTCGCACTTAAATCATAAAATTCGGTTTAACAGCAATATCGCAAAATAATTTTTAAATGAGCCTATCTTTAGAATTTCCGATACACAGTCTCGCGCGCTGGAGATAGAAATGTTTTTTTTTTTTTTCCTCTGTACAGTGTTGCCATTCCTCGCTTTGAAATCGCTGAGTTTCTTAATCAAAAATTCTTTAATGTCTGCCAAAATATGAAATAGATAATAAAACAAATTCCAAATTATTCGCTGGAGGATAAAGTTATTCAAAATTTGATGGTTTTAGGTACCGTTGTTTTATCACATACATTGTTTTATCACATGTTTATCGAGAAACATACATACATGTAATAATAAAATTCCATAGTCAAGAATACACTTAAAATTCTAACTGTATGTTCTTTTCATTTTTAATGGCGACGTTCTCTTATTTGAAAGTACGTGGAATTAAATCCACAGCCCCGTAGTCAAGTTGTTTTTCCCGCCTTTTCTACACGTACAGTTTTAGAATGTTCTGGAGATATTTAAAGCGAACTGGATTGGCTGAAGAGGCTGACGTCGTTTCTTGGAAGCTCTGCCTTTCCAGAGGCTATAAAAAGACTCGCAAAAGGAATATCGGGGTATAGCATTGCTCCTTATTGCCATTTATAATAAACCTTTTTTTGTTTCTGATGATGTTTGTGCTTCCGTTATTTAACCCTTTCCGGTACGCTACCTTTTAAAGTCGGAGTTTTGATTTTTTTTTTAAATGTAGGCAGTCTAATTAGGCCTAGAGGAGTACACAAGTAAAATTTTGTGAAGATAGCCCTTATCGTTTTAATTCTGTGGGTATGCCCAAAGTGGGCACACTGATTGGGAATAGAGCTTCGAAAAGAGTGCTGAAACGAGCATTGTTGTCAATGAACTGACCGATGAGATGCGGAGAAACAAAGAATACAGACTCTCAGTTGCCCTAGATGATCGGTGAGCCCGGTCTGGGCCCACCTAGGGTTCGTCGTTTGATTTTAGGCAAGATTTCGAGGTAAAAATTTAAAACTAATATAGAATAAGGGGATTAGCATACAGCCAAAAAATAACATAGAAATTTCTTTTCAAACAATTCCTTGTATACCCTAAAAATATCTGGAAGATTTCTTTGAAAAATGAGGGTCTTAAAAAACTAAACATGGCTAAACTATATGGACTGGTTTGTGTTGAGCTGCCATTAAAGAAGGTTCAGAGTAAACTACAGTAACCTATAAATCCTTTTTCATTCAATTTTTCTGTGCGTACAAAAAGAAATTTTTAGGTGTATCCAGACCGGACACGCTGTGCCGCAAAGGGTTAAACTGTATTCTTTTGTTTTGAGTACTGAATTAGTTTACTCAAACAAGTGAACTTATTCTTCACTGCTGATACGTCAACTGCCCTCACGTTAGCGGTGATTTTGGGATAATAGTGGATGTCATTTAGAGTACTATCACAGTTTAATCGGGAATCGACTGGATAATATTCTGCTATGTATAAAAGTAAAGGTTTACTCCATTCTGCGAATTTTAAAACAAAATATCTGCTGTGAACATCACATAACTTCCCTGTACGATGTATTAAATTATACACATTTTTTGCTGCCCTTCGCTGAAACTTACTTCCTCGAATTTTATTAGAGATATATTTCTCATTCAATCAATTGTTCTCATTCCGCGGCAAGGCAAAATTACTTAAAAACTCAAAACATGTTCATTAAAAACTGTAAAATATTAGAAAACCCTAAAACACTTACTAAAGTTATAAGCAGTTAAAATAGTTTTCACAATAAAAATAGTAATTTTTTATGCTAAAACAAACAATTTGGCCAACGTGTACGAAGACTAAATTTTTGGTGCACAAAATCGGTGGTTAAATCGATGGTTTTGGTGCAGTTAAATTTCTGTCCCACTGTCCAAAAAGACACTCACGCTGGTGCACCAACTGAATTAACTATTCATCTAAATTTCAGATGTAAACAAATGGAGACCTCGGTGGGCTTAGTAACACTTAAACTTTTAAATTGTTGATAATTTTACAACTATTGCAGGCAGATTAACCAATGGCATAAAAACCTTACCCGGAAGATAACAACAGCATGATTTAAATGCATTAAAAGCAAAAAATGCGCAATTTATCAACATATAAGACTAAAAATACTGAGCTCATAGATCCGGGTAGCAGGATAGGTTATATATATATGTGATGTACCAGCTTTTGTCCGGAATAAATAGAATGCTGAAGAATCATAAATGTAGTCGTAGCTTAAACTATCAGACGGTAAGTTTAAAAAACAGGATCCATTTATTATTGGTCAGGAGAAATAGCAGTTACAAAAATCAGATATCTGGAGTAAATAAAAAGAATTACTAATCACTTTTTGTATGAAGTTTACTGCATCGTGACATTTAAGAAAAAGCCCCGATATTCTTTCGCGAGTCTTTTTATAACCTCTGGATAGGCGGAGGTTCGAAGAAATGACGTCAGCCTCGTCAGCCAATCCAGTTCGCTTTAAATATTCCAGAACATTCTAAAACTGTACGTGTACAAAAAACAACTTGACTACGGGGCTGTGGATTAATTTCCACGTACTTTCAAATAAGAGAACGTCGCCATTAAAAATGAAAAGAACATACAGTTAGAATTTTAAGTGTATTCTTGACTATGGAATTTTATTATTACAAATATTTATGGTGAACATAATTACAGAATAATAACAGAATTCAATCACTTTTAAAGCCAAAAAATGCACAATTTACCAAAACAGGAGTATAAAATTTCTCAGCTCGCCGAACCGGGTAACAGAGTGGCTAAATACATATTTATATACGTTTATTGCAGCCAATTAAAACGGAAAAAAGAGGTACACAACTACATGTTATAGAAAACACCCATATGCAAAATTTCAACGTCGTACGGCTACTCGTTTCTGAATTACATGAGATACATACGTACAGACGTTACGAAAAAGAAATCTCTCCTGAATCAATTTTAAATCCATTTTACAACCTATTTTAGGAAAAGAAGTCCTTTATTCTGTATGTTGGTATAGATGTCATGAGAAAGAGAGAGGAAAAAAAAAAAACGAAAAAACCCTAAAAGGGATTCGAGAGCGGTCAAAATGGATATTTTCGTTGATATACGATACCCAAACTTTTTCGCGATTACAACACTTCTTTTACTTCGCACAGGAAGTAAAAAGGTAAAATAAGCCGAAAAGCTTGGCGTCAAAATAGTTGAAGTTTATTTTATTTCGGAATGTAACGTACATTGCTGCAGAAAAAAAGCATTGGATCCTGTTCAACCATGAGAGTGACAAAAAGTACTGTTATATGTTTTTAATCTGCAGTTTATATTAGATTTAAGAATCGTTATTTTGATATATCTTAAACAAAGCAGTGTTTTTTTTTTTTTTTTTTTTTTTTTTTTTTTTTTTTTAAATTTGTAGAAGTTTTTAGTCCAAAGGGATTTGTATCCCGAAGGACTATTAGTTTCGTTTTGGCATTTTGCGTCGGACGGATAAATGTCGGTTCACTTTTCAAACTGTTGCCATAAAATGTTAGAGTCCTGCATTATATTTGAAGAAATTAAATAATGAAAATCTGCGTAAATGTATGTATATTTCTCACATTGTCATAAAACAACGGTACATAGAGTCATCGAATTTTGAATAACGTAATCCTCCAACGAATATGAGCATGTGGAAGACCAAATTTGAAATTTGAAATTTGTTTTAGGATCGATTTCCTATTTTTTAAAACTTTGACGAATTTTTGATTAACAAACTCAAGGATTTCAAAGCGAGCAATGGCAACGTTGTGCAGAAAAAACATTTTTATCTCCAGCGCGTGAGTCTCTGTATCGGAAATTCTAAAGATATGCTCGTTTTAAAACTGTTTTGCGATATTGCTGTTGCACTGGATCTTATGGTTTAAGTGCGAGGAACATGATATTTAATAAAGAAAGGTAACACACAAAATGTTAAAAAAACGCCCCTTTGGACGTAATTTAAAATCTGAAACATTTCAGATTTTTTTTTTTTTTTTTTTTTTTTTTTTTCCTGGCCCGGATTTTAACTAGACCTCCCGAATACGCTTCAAGCATGCTTCCAGTTACAACATGAAGCATGCATAAAGTAGGCTGAAAATACTATATTCCAGTTTCCTTTATGCGTTACTTACAACTGTACCAACCACTTTTAAAGAGGAAACGGTTTCCGATTCAAGATCAGGAGGAAGCTGATAATTTTAATCAAACGGAAAAATAAGTTTCTGCATACAAACAAAAAGGACAACAAACAGTGATATCGCTTGTGTTTACAAGCACAAAATGTCCATGGTTTAGTTACAACAACACTTTCATCTTCCCTTTTCGCTTCCAATTTGCGAGTATGTATTGACTTATGTCCCCATGCCGTCAGAGCGAATGAAATTCCTGATTCTCAAGTATCCACTTCACCCTCTCCAACCCTATCGATCGTTATCTTCCCATTAATATTAGCCTATCTTTTTGCCTCAGAAGTGCCCAGTAAGTAAGACATTGAGACGGCTTTGGATTATTGTATTTTTTTCACCTTCTCTTTACATTTATCTTTTCTTCTTCCCTTTCTTTTTTAGCTTCTTCCGCTTTTCATGTTAAATGCTTGTGTGAGTGTACTTCTGTATTCTGCCGACCTGAATGAAAAGAATGAACTCAATAGTTTCCGTCACGTGTTGTTACGTCATAGGCATGTTATTAGCATGTTATTATTACAACAGTATTATGGTATTAAACTTGTGGAGACTCACTCTCTTAGGTAGCACCCAATAAGTCAAGACCGAATGGTGCGAAGAGACTTATTGTAATGTCCAGTAAACAAATAGAGAACGTAAGAAGGGTGTAAAAGTCTCTTTTATTAAGGGGACTCATACACCTTAAAACCAATAAGATGTTCGAATAGGTGACTGTTGCGAGAGTTGGGATAACTTATTTATTTTAAACGCAATTACTACCCACTTTTTACAGCTGACTACATAATATAGCTGCTTTCTGAAATAGTCATCAGAAAGTTTGTGTTGCCACAAATATTTTTATAATTTAATCCACTTTGTGACAACATTTTTCGTCATGTTTCCAACTTGCGCGCACAGTTTACAACATTCTGTTTCATAATTTGATTCTATATTTAATATATAGCTTTTATAACATTAGGAAACTACTATGAACCTAAAATTCTAAAAATTTCATGTTAAATTCTTATTTTATTTTGAGTTGAGTGTATAAAATGTATTTTATTAAAACATTTTTTAATGTTTTCGCCCATAAAATTTTTCAATATTAAAATATTCATCAGATTGTTGGTTCAGTTAGAAAATAGTGCCCATGTAAAGAATTCCATCAAATTTCAAATATTTACCATTAGCCATTTTTAAAATATCATGCGCGCAAGGTGGAAACACGGCAAAATATTTTGTCACAAAGAGGATTAAATTACAAAAATACTTGTGGCAACACAAACTTTCTGGTTACTAGTTTCCAAAGCAGCTATATTATGTAGTCAGCTGTAAAAACTTGGAAGCAATTGCTTTTAAAATAAATAAAATATTCCAATTCTTGCAACAGTCACATATTCGAAGATCATGAGGGGTTTAAGGTGTATGAGTCCCCTTAAGAACTCAAATACTTGAACAGAAGACACTTCTTGTGCTTACAAAAACAGCCAGTATTTATGGCGTAAATTTAAAGTATGGAATTCAAATTTAAAATAAATCCAAGTCGTTAACTTAGCCAAAGGCTACGCAGACATAACGCGCAAATGGTCTCAAACCTACACCTGCATGACAAGTACTATTGGCAAGAATAAAGCAACGCCGAAAACAGAATGTTAACGTAGACTATCAACTAGTAATGCCGTCTTCAGCAGGTGGAACACTCTCTGTCTAAGCAGACATGTCAGAGGATGGCGACATCTGATGTCTAATAAAGGTAAGCAGGTATAGGTCCCGCGCCCTCCACTATCTTCAACCGGCAGCTCCCGAGTCCCAGGACAACATATAATAATAATAATAATTCTTGAATGCATGAAATATGACCCATCAATAAAATACATTAATACATTGAATACACTATAAAGTTACATGAATACATTAATTATGTTGTCTAAGCAGACACGAGAAAAGTGGTGTATCATTAGAGTGCCTACTAGACCTTATCCCTAATCGAGCAATTATGCATTTCGAATCCATTCCGAAATTAGCCGGAAGATTATCAATAATGATACATAAATAAATACACATATTTTTTGAGTAATTAAGGTTAAAACATTGTACGAACAGCTACGTATAGAGTCGACGAAGAAAGTGACGTGTGCGAGTAAACAGTAGACAATGAAAATGCCACGAGAAAGCTGTTCTAGATAGTGGTTAAAAGTCCTGAAAATACAATAATAGTGCAAAATTGTATTAAATACGACAATAAATATAAATTTACATTAAAGTCTTTCTATATGCATTTATTAAATAACTTCTTTTGGGTAGATACTGAATGAATTGCCCATTTATAGTTTACTATTGTCAGTTTCGTTTTCGTCGACGTTTCGTTTCTAACATTTGGCAACAAACTGCCATTTTGTAAGCCCTAATTACATCGATGCGTTCCTTTTCTTACATTGATGCGTTTTCATCGATGCGGAAGATAACGATCGATGCGTTTCCTCTGGCCAAGGCCACTATAGAAGACAAGGCTAACTAATCTGCTTTTTAATTGAGTTGTTATTCTCTTTAATGTAAAGTGTTCTGCTTTGTTTGTAAAATACCGCTATATTCTTTTTAATTAAATTCCTACAATTAGCTCACACTGTTCAAATTTTCAATCGTTAATAAAATACTTTTTATTCATCCACTCAAATTCAAATACATTTTTTTAAACTTGCAGTGGATGACACTTGATGTTAATACAGTTCTTTCACATATTCAAGTCAATTCCTACTTATTGATTCCTGTTTATCGGAACTAAAGATACGTTGTTTTTAAACCAGTTGACAAGTTGTTAGATGCCACACGCACACGTAACATCGAAGCATTAGATATGAGTAAAATAATACCAACTGACATCGATAAAACTGGTGGTCTTGCAGAATTAGAGATATTCGTCGGAGCTAAAGTTATGTTAAGATCAAATATTGATGTGAAGAAGGATTTGGTTAATAAGTGCAATTGGAATCATCACCGAAATTCATTGGCCTAATTTCCGCCGCACGCAAATGTATGAACAAGACATTCCATCAGTCACTGTTAACTTTGGCAATAATGGTGTTCACAGAATCGAGTCAGTATCACTGCAATTTCCCACCAAACGCAGCTATGGTACTGCTGAACGAAGAATGCTACCATTAATACTATCATGGGCAACACTAGTACATAAAATGCAAGGTAGCACTGTAGATTATGCAGTAATATATCTAGGACGAAACCTCTTCGCAGCAGGTCAAGCATATGTCGCCTCGAGTCGTGTGAAATCGATAGATGGAATGGTAATTGAAGAACTGGACTGCTCGAAACTCATTGCAAAGGTTCCTTGCAATAATGAAGCATAACAAGAGACGGATTGAATGAGAAATTATAGATCACCATCCGCTTCATAAATTAGAAACGAAAAAACGTTAATAATGTTAGTAAAAAGTAGCTAAACTAAAATTTTTCTTTGTTGACCTAAGTAAGAATTGACTTTAATTTTTTTTTAATTTTATTTATTTATTTATTTATTTATTTATTATTTATTATTTTTTTTTATTACTCGTTCTTACTCAGTTTGCATCTCTTTAAAGTCAGCCGACAATCGCAGTCTGAATCAAAGGCGGGAAGAAAAAAAAGAAAGAACGAAAAGAATTTTTTTGGGGGGGGGGACACATAAAAAGGGAAATAAAATTTTAAAAAAATAGAAGGTGTTTTGATTTCTCCCATAAGTCAGCCGACAATTGCAGTCTGAATCAAAGGCGGGAAGAAAAAAAAGAAAGAACAAAAACAATTTTTTTTTGGGGGGGGGAGACACATAAAAAGGGAAATAAAATAAAAAAAAAAAAAAAAAAAAAAGGTGTTTTGATTTCTCCCGCAGAAAAAATTTCAAAAAATTTCCATTTTATTTCAATGGATAAATTGGCTAAACAAAACATATTACTTGTTTTTATATTAAAAAATAACAACAAAATTGCATGAATTACACAAGAACTATGCATACTGCAATTAGGTGTGCATTTCAGAACTATGCATACTACGATTAGGTACGCACCTCAAATTTGAAAATATAACCTAAAGCGTCTGTGCATAATTTCTCTAATTTTAAAGTATAATTGCTAATTTTCTTAATAGAAAGCTAAGTGTATTTTTAAATCTAGAATATTTCCAAATATTTAAGCTTTAAAGCCGCATTTAAACATTTAGAATACGTGAGATTAAAACACATAGATCGCTAATTAAAATAATATAACTTCTAAATTTCATAGGAAATAAAATATTACAAACTTACTTTCACGCCGTTTTCGCTAATTCCAACTCTTCGCCCATCAACATTCACCCTAATGAAAGAAAAGAAAAACCAACCGCCATTAAAGATTAAGAATATCCGAGGCCTATTTTTGTAAAAATTTAGTTAATTAAGCTTAAAATATACGCTGTTAAAAACAATCAGTTCTTCTTTCCCGGCGTTCTCTTACAAGGAATCGGTTCATGTATAATTTTAGAAGCTTCTAATTGACCATTCAATGCAGATATTCTAGTACCAACGCATGAAGAAAATAAATCACGTGCAGAAACGCATGCAGCAGGTCACGCGTAGATTTTTGTTTTTTTTTATTGCAAATCTTCTTCTGTTCTTGAAACGGAATAAGAGATAAAGGAATACCAAATTTTGAATAAAAGAAATTTTAAAATGATAATAATTCAATAAAAAAAATCTGAAAGCTTTTAAGATTCTACATTACGCCCAAAGGTGCGTTTTTAAGTTTTGTGTGTTACCTTTACTTATTAAATATCGTGTTCATCGCACTTAAACCATAAAGTTCATTGCAACAGCAATATCACAAAATGTTTAAAAGAGTACATCTTTATGTTTTTCGATACGCAGTCTCGCACGCTGGAGATAAAAATGTCTTTTTTTTTTTTTTTTTTTTTTTTTTTTTTTTTTTTCTTTCTTTCTTCCGTATAGTGTTGCCATTGCTCGCTTTGAAATCGTTGAGTTTCTTAATCAGTAATTCTTTAATTTTGACAAAATATGAAATTGATAATAAAACAAATTCCAAATTCTAAATTAGGGCTTCCAGATGCCCATATTCGGTGGAGGATTACGTTATTCAAAACTTGATGGCTCTAGGTACCGTTGTTTTATTAGAATGCAAGAAACATACTTACATTTATGGAAATTCTTTATTATTTAATTTCTTTAAATATAATACAGGGCGATAATATTGGGTGGCAACAGTTTGAAAAGTGAAACGGACACTTAAAGTTTTAAACGCAAAATGCCAAAACGAAATTAATAGCCCTTCTGGGCTAACGCCCTTTGGGGTGATTAAAAAAAATCTGAAAAGGTTCAGATTTTAACGACTGGCCGAGAAGAGCTGTTTTAAATTTTACTATGGGTCACCAGAAGAGATTATCAATAGATATACCTTGGTAGAATAGTGAAATATTTTATAGTTATTAGATGAATATGTATTTAGACTAAAATGGGAACGCTTTATATCTTCTGTATATAAATTAAAAAATACATAACGTAACTTTATAAAATTATTTAATGTTTTTGATTTGATACAGCATGAATTAAATGCATTTTTTGTTACTTCATTGTACGGAGTAAAGGAAGCATTGCACTTGCGAAAATTTCGGTTACCAGATTTCAACGAAAATAATCCATTTTGACCGTTCCCGAATCAATTTTGACTATTTTTATACATGATACCTGTACGTAGGGACAGATTAAAGGACTCTTACAAAATAGACTGTAAAATGTATTCAAACGGGATTTTTTCGTAACGTCTGTATGTGCGTACATCCGTACGTATCTTGCATAACCCAAAAATGATTAAGTGTAGAACGTAGACATTTTGTATATGGGATTGCTATAACATCTAGTTGTGCCCTTCCCTTTTTCATTCCAATCGCAATTTTCTGCACGGAAATGTATATATATATATGTGATGTACCAGCTTTAGTCGTAGCTTAAATTATCAGACGATAAGTTTTTTAAAAAAAACAGGATCCATTTATTATTATTCAGGAGAAATAGCAGTTACAAAATCAGATATCCGGAGTAAATAAAAAGAATTACTAATAACTTTTTGTATGAAGTTTACTGCATTGTTACATTTAAGAAAAAGCCCCCGATATTCCTTTGCAAGTCCTTTTATAGCCTCTGGAAAGGTGGAGCTTCCAAGAAATGACGTCAGCCAATCCAGTTCGCTTTAAATATTTCCATAACATTCTATAACTGTACGTGTAGAAAATTCGGGGAAAACAACTTGACTACGGGGCTGTAGATTTACTTCCACGTACTTTCAAATAAGAGAACGTCGCCATTAAAAATGAAAAGAGCATACAGTTATATATATATGTAAGATAAAAATGTATGAATCAGAATTATAATATAACTATAAACTTTAATTCTTCCTCTCTGTTCTAAAATCGTAATAACTTATCTGCATTGCGTCATTCAAATTAATCATGCGATCTTACGTAACCGTTAATACCAGATCCCTCTTTACGACCAATCACCGAATTGTAAACCAAAACTTTTCTCTTCGCGTGCTTCCATCTTTCATAACGACGCACTTCAGCTTTTACTCTCTTCTGTGCTAATATGTAATTTCGCTGGCTTGCTTTCTATCCCAACAATATCAAAAATGTAAATCTTCTGTGGAAAGGCACGACTGGAGTGCCAAGTGATTGTGGCCACAAATATCAATTGGAAATAAAAGTGGAATTAAAACTGCCTCGACTGCCAAGTTCTTTAAATACTACGCAATCAAAATTCTTCTTCAATATGGATCTAAGCACGCATCTACAGTGTTCCGTCTTTTCCTTTGCTTTTATTATGACATATATATATATATAATGCTGAATGTTATTTTTGAATTCAAAATTTTACGTATTATAATTTTTTATTTGTTCAAAGCTATGTTTATGTTTGGTATATTCAAAATTATATCTCTCATATTTTGCTGCTTTCGCTCTTTCTCTCAAAAAGGCTTCTCTATCGCTCCGCCTTTTTGTTTTTGAAAGGGGGGAACGTTTAAGATAAAAAATATGAAACTAAACTTCTAATTTTAATTGGCTATAACATCTTTTTGTTATTCATTTAATTTGTACACTCATTTCTCTCTTCTTAGAAATAGCGCCTTAAGTCTAAACTGCCTCATTCAAAATAACCAGCGATATTACGTATCGCTTAATGCAGATATCTCTTGCCCAATTAAAGTAATTTGTAAACGAAAACCTTTTTGACTCCCACCCTTCTTCCTCTGAAGTACTGCTACACTCTCTCTCTCTTTTCGCTTAAGCTTTCATCCTGTTAAGATGCTGATACAATCATCTATATTCGCTTCTATCCCTATAGTATCAAAATTGTTCTTGAAATAGGCACTACTGGAGTGCCAAGTGAATCGTGTCCACCAATATGAATTTAAATAAATAGGGAACGTAATCTGGCTGGACTGTTTATTCTTCAAACTGGATGGAAGCTCTAAGCATCAAGTATCTACGCCATTAGTATTTCTCCGTTTCCACGTCGTAGTGTTCCTACATCAGTGCCTCTAAAATTGTTCTGTTATTATATTCTTCGACCAGTTCTAATTATGAAGAAATCTACACGGGTTTGTTATTATGTGTTCGCAATGAATCATGGGAAAAGTCCTGTTTCACCGAAAATTTGAATGCAAGTTTGTACCGCATTCATAATCAAATCATTCATGTCGTGTCATGGAACTGCAGTTTTACAACACATGACCATAAAATATCTGTTGTTTTTAATTTGACATATTAGGAATAAAATGTATTTTTTATTTAAAATCAGTCCCAATAAGAAAATAACAAACATTAAAAACTGCACTGTTCCCAAATACGTTAACGTGTTAATTAATAACAGACAGATTGAATATAAAATTTAAATATCTTACATTTTGCCGAATGGTAATAGAGTGAAAAGGAAACAACACAAAACTATTTTGAGACTAATAGCTCTTTTGGGCTAAAAAAAAAAATTATAAAATAAAGAAAAAACTGCTATCTGATCTTTGCATTCAGATTCCTATATCATGCGGGAGATTTAATCGAAAAGAGCAGAAAAGAAATAATTTTTGATTTACAAATCACTTGCAACTGTCAACTTAAAATACAAAATTTTTTAAAGAACTAAGCAAAGCAAAACGGAACAAAATTTGTAGAGATATTAGATATTTTTGAAAGCAGAAGATAAACGGAAGCCAATAATTATTAACTTTATGAAGATAATTTAAACACACATGCTCAGAAGGAGGGAGAAATACCCTATAAATTCACAGCTGTTTAGTGAAATGTGACAGAGTATTAAAATTTTTTTCAAGGTAAAAATCAAAACAGAAAGAAATTGTTGGCATCGAAATTTATCACAATAATATAAAAAAGAACATTTTTCTTATTGTGATAGAAAAAAGAGGTGCACAATTTCTATGTCCTATGTCATATGTGTCGAAGTATGTTGTAACAGTATGATGTTCTATGTCTTATTTGTTGTTAGTACTATGTCCTATGTATACCGTAATCAGGTCTCCTGTGGAAGGAGCGGTACGCTAGAGAGGTAGTGCATAGGGCTATACCATTTTTGTCAATGGCGATGGCGTGGGGCCCCCTGTACTTGTTCCTGTCCTGTCCTGATGCCCTTAATTATCAACAATTTAAAAGTCATCTAAATGCTACTAAACCTGGCGAGGTAGCCATTTGTTTACATTTGAAACTTTTAGTAGAATAGTGATTTAAATCAGTTGGTGAACCAACTTCAGCGTCTTTTTGCCGAATGAGACCAAAAGTAACTTTCACGAAAAATCTGTCTTGCCCAGACAGATTGCCCGCAGGTCTAATTGCTTGTTGGAACGTAAAATTTTAATTGTAAAACATTTTTTTAATTGGTTTTTAACTGTATTTCGTGTTTTAGGTTTTTCTGCATTGCACAATTTTTCATGAAGATGTTTTAAGTTTTTACGCATTTTTGCCTTGCTGCGAAGTGAGAACTGAATTGATTGAATGCGAAGTAGATCTCTAATGAAATTGGGGGAAATAAAATTAAATGAAATGCAACAAAATTTGTGTATATTTAATAGGTCGTACAAGGAAGTCATGTGCTGTGCAATCAGGTTTTTTTAATTGAAAAAGGTGCTCCATTGTATAATTTTTAACTTTGTCGTCTAAACTCAATTATTTACCATTAAAAACTGCTCAAGTCTGCAAAGTACTGGATGTCATTCTCTTTGACAAAATATGATGAAATATTAAGTTTTAAAACTAGTGTATAACTAAATGTATCTTTATATTTTTTAACATATATATTTATAGCACACTCGTTGCGTATTCGAGAGGTCCAGGTTCGAATCCCGGCGAAGGCATTGTACTTTTTACACATCTCGTGCTTAAAATAACCTAATGAATCTACAATGGCGCCCGAACTAAAAGGTGGTCGATGATGATTCTTCACCACCAGGGTTTGGCGATTGGGTCCTCTAATCCCCAGTCGCCTTTTCAAGGGGGTTTCTCTCACCTTTCTACCTGCTTTCGTGGTGTAACGGTAAAATTTATACAATATTTAATGCACGAATATAAAAGATTCTGCTTTTTGGGTGTCAGATACTAGAATCTGTGAATTATAGATACTACATTTCCTATCAAGTATAAAAACGAAAAGAAGACAATTTATAGCTGGGCCGCTAATTTCAAAATGAATTTATCTTCTGATTTCTATTCAGTAGAAATATAAACTAGGATTAAGACAAATAGTATATTAAATTATTTTGGAATATAAGATTGAAATCTTTGGATAGAAGAAGATTTATTTAGAAAAAGTTCGATTTATAATAATTGCCAATTTTATGTATCTTTTCGATTTCTTTTCCTCTTCTTTTAATTGACTATCTGCGTAAAAACGGAAACCAATAATTATTAACTTTATAAGCCAATAATTATTAACTAATATATTATTTTTATGTTAATTCTTTTCTGTATCTTCTGTGTCTTCCGATGGTCTTCAGCAGAATGCAAATGTAGTTCGAATCTAAACAGCAACTGAATTTGTGGCTTAGAGAGACTACACAATATAGCATGTTAGCCTGAGACGACGAGCTGATCATGGATTTGGCGAGTGAATCTTGCTTTTATTAAAGCGCAGGAGTATAATTTCTATCTTAGTGGCACCGAGATACTTATTAATTGAAAATAGATAGCACGTTCTGTTTATAATTTAAATAGTTAATTTATTAAAGCTCTACAAATTGCGGCAAATAATACTGATAAAATTGTAGTTGTACTAGAAGATTTAATTTTAGTAAACCTTTTTGTTAAGTTTTTGCTCTCGTCTATATTATTAGTCCAAAGGGATTTGAATCCCGAAGGACTATTACTTTCGTTTTGGCATTTTGCGTCGGACGGATAAATGTCGGTTCACTTTTCAAACTGTTGCCATAAAATGTTAGAGTCCTGCATTATATTTGAAGAAATTAAATAATGAAAATCTGCGTAAATGTATGTATATTTCTCACATTGTCATAAAACAACGGTACATAGAGTCATCGAATTTTGAATAACGTAATCCTCCAACGAATATGAGCATGTGGAAGACCAAATTTGAAATTTGAAATTTGTTTTATGATCGATTTCCTATTTTTTAAAACTTTGACGAATTTTTGATTAACAAACTCAAGGATTTCAAAGCGAGCAATGGCAACGTTGTGCAGAAAAAACATTTTTATCTCCAGCGCGTGAGTCTCTGTATCGGAAATTCTAAAGATATGCTCGTTTTAAAAACTATTTTGCGATATTGCTGTTGCACTGGATCTTATGGTTTAAGTGCGAGGAACATGATATTTAATAAAGAAAGGTAACACACAAAATGTTAAAAAACGCCCCTTTGGACGTAATTTAAAATCTGAAACATTTCAGATTTTTTTTTTTTTTTTTTTTTTTTTTTTTTTTTTTTTTTACATTTTAGATTTATTTGAGAAGAGCGTAATTCATTGGATTAAAGAAGGTCAAACAGTTATATTGCATACAAACGTAGTATGAAGAATTGTAGATAAGCAACTCTTATTTATGAAGCATATGATCTTTAGAGAATTTATTGATGAATCAAATTTTCGTTGATAGAGCATTTACAGAACAAATATTATTTTCTACCATCGCGGACGAAATATTGTCATAGAAGGTCTAATAATCTTCCTTTTCTGCTTAATCTGCTTTGAATGCTTTCCTACAAAAAAAAAGCTTGAGCCCATAAATCTCGACTCTTCTCATGAGATGTGATTAGAATATGTGTAAAGATACACTTGCTTTTAAACCCTTTAATTGCTTCCGACATCCTATACCACTGCACAGCTTCGCGTGAAGATGGGGTACAGTGATAGAGTTCCCTATGAATGTTTAATAAGATCACCCCCGCGGCGGAGGCCCTTTAACTCCGTATGAACATGCACGCCAGTTGGTTGCCATGACTACTCAAAGATACTCATTCGTTTACTGTCCAGTTATTGACTGAGTGGCTCTCGACGTTTTGTGTTTGTATATCTAAAATTTCAGAGCCTCGAACCACAGGCTGTGGCAGTCTTGTAAGTAAAAAGCCTACGTCAAGCCTGGTTTTGCTATGTGGATTTTCGTTTCTTCGTTGAACAAAACAATAATTCAATGTTCATAGCAAAACTTAATAAAAACTCTTTTTTCAATCTATTTCTTTATATTTAAAGCTGGATCCATGCTAATAAACTGTACGGAAATTATTTAGCATTCGTTATGTCTATTCCATCTCGCATCTTACAATATTATCGTCAAGTCCATCTCTTGAGCTTTTTCGATGTTCGTTGAGAAGGGTTCACTAGGTTTGGTTGCATAAGAAGACGATGTTTAAAGATCGATTATTATGTTGCCTATCACTGAATTCAATTAAGAAGAATGAAACAACAGAGATAGTTAAGCTAGCATCACCCCTGGCAGGGGTACTAATATATGCTAAGAAATTGAAAAATAAAACAACATACCAAATGTAATATAGTTGAAAGTGGTAAATATAATTGTCATGTAGGTGCATAGTAAAAATAGTTGTAAAGATTTTGAAGTGGTTAAAACTAGTGGAAAATATCTGAAGAAATGAAATAAGCTTATTCGTATTTCATTCTCTATATTTAACAATCAAACAGCTGAAAATAATATCAGGTGTGTAAAATAATGTTTATTATAGGTAAACAAAAATATGTATAAAAAATCTGATGTGTACAAAACATGACTTCCCTGTATTGAAATATTAAATTATATGCATTTTTCTTGCATTCCATTAAAAATTATTGGATTGAATTAAATCTACTTCGCCGACAGCGCATAAACCACAATAGAATAAATGCATTCTTTAAAATTCACTCTAGTATTTGTTTACCATAGCGACACTCTGGCGCTAGATTCACTTAACAGTATTAATAATTATATAACAGTTAACTTATATAATAATTACATAACGGAAACTAAATTAACTGTTATATAATCCAATAATTTTATAACAGTTAACTTATATATTTCATTCATATTATAACTCATAATGCACAAAATTGATATCATTTAAAGAATAGAATTATCTAATCGTTGCCACATGTTCTATTCAAATACTATAATAAAGCTAGAATGATGTATAAAAGAAATTAAGCAAACAAAACAAAAAAAGAAACAGTTTTTCACACACGATTGAGTATTTCTCATTTAATTAATTCAGTTCTCACTTCGCGAGAAGGCAAAAATACATAAAAACTCAAAATATCTATATTAAAAATTACGAAGTAAATCTTAAACACTTATCTCCTCCAAAAAATTCCAGAAAGAATTAAGCATGATTTAATTGGCAATAATAAATGAATTCGTTATCTTTGTTGTTGCGAAACTAAGTTTCTCTAGATTGGCAACAAATCCACTACTCTCCTGTTTCAAATGTAAACATTAATGGCCTCCATTAAAAAAAGGCTTAGCGGCACTTAGACAACTTTAAAATTGTTGATAATTCTAAAAAATATTGCACACAGATTTACTAAAGGCATAAAAACCTTAACCGGAAGATAAAAACAACATGATACAATCATTTTTAAAGCAAAAAATGTACAATTTACAAACATATAAGAGTAAAGAAACTGAGATCACTGAGCCGGGTAACAGAGTGGATATATATATATAAATATATTTATATACGTTTGGTGCGGCCGATTGCAACCAAAATACGAGGTGCACATCTACATGTTAAAGCAGTCCTATATACAAAATTTCAACGTTCTGAGACTACTCGTTTTTGAGTTATGCGAGATACGTACGTACGTACGTACGTTCGTACAGACGCCACGAAAAATTCTCTTCAGAATTAATTTTAAAACAGTTTTATAATTTTTTTGAAGGAAATGAGTATTTTATTCTGTCCTTACGTACAGATATCACGCAAAAACATCGTTAAATTGCATTCGATAGCGGTCAAAATGGATATTTTCGTTGAAATATGCTGCCTGAAACTTTTCGCGATTACAATACTTCCTTTTTACTTCGTACAAGGAAGTAAAAAAATCTGATGTGTACACCACGTAACATCCTTGTACGGAGTACTCAATTACTGCTGCATTTCATTTAAACTCGTTTTCTCGAATTTCATTAGAGATATATTTCTCATTCCATAAATTCTGTTGACTTCGCAGAAAGGCAAAAATATATGAAACCTCAATATCTTTATCAAAACATGAAAGATATAGAAGAAAAATAAAACGCCAAATACTACAGTTAAAAAATAATTTCTATAGTTAAAATTAACGGAGTTTCTACGCAAAAACAAGCAATTCGAAAGGCGGCAACAAGGCAGACTTTTTGGTGCACAAAAATGAAAGTTTAATTTTGGTCCCACTCGCAAAAAGATACTGAAGGTGCAGAAACTGAATTCACTATTCTGATAAGTTACAAAGGTAAACAAATATGGCTATTATGGTAAACAAAAATTAGACTTAGCCGTACTTAAGCTATTTTTAAATTGTTGATAATTCTATAACTGTTGCATGTAGATTGACTAAAGGCATAAAAACCTTCACCGGAAGACAAGAATAATATAAATAAATCATTTTTAAAGCAAAAAATGCACATTTTACCAACCTATAATGAGCTCTCCAAGCCGGGTAAGAAAATAACTTCAGTGATGATTTCATGATGTATTTTTGAATTCGCATGAGTTATAATAAATGAAAACAAGTTCGAAATTCAAACATTCGGCTTCGAGATGCAGTTAATTGTCTTCAGGATTACTTTTGTTCAAAAACGGTGACTCTAGGGGTCACTATATTTACCTAGTATGACGAATTCACGTACTCAATTACAAATTCTTTATTTTATAATAATAATAATAATAATAATAATAAAGATTTATTTATTAATGCCGTATGTATGCACTGGAGTATTAATTATGGAATGGTGCTATATGTTTATCTCATAAGAAGAATCTGGAATAGCATATTTCTTATACGGAGACACTTCCAAGCTTTTTCCTAGCCTTTTTGCGCTGTATAGAGACATTACGTATTTTTTTGGAAACAGGAGAAGTAAAAAATGAGCAACTCCTTCGCTGGGAATCCAACCACGGACTTCTGCAATACGCGCCCAGAATGCAGACCACCACACCACGAAGGCACGCTAAGAAGGCGTGAGAAATACCCTATATACTGCTCCTTTTAAAGGGCGGCTGGGGTTTTAGGAGACCCATTTGCAAAAACCTGTGTGTGGAGAATCATCATCCACCACCCTTTTAGTTCGGGTGCTACAGTAGAGACATTGGGTATTTTCTGGAAGCAGGAGAAGTGAGCAACTCCTTCGCTGGGAATCGAACCACGGACCTCTGGAATACGTGCCCAGAATGCAGATCACGAAGGCAGGCTAAGAAGGCGTGAGAAATACCCTATATACTGCTCCTTTTAAAGGGAGACTGGGGTTTAGGAGACCCATTTGCAAAATCCCGTGTGTGGAGAATCATCATCCACCACCCTTTTAGTTCGGGTGCTACGGTAGAGACATTGGGTATTTTCTGGAAGCAGGAGAAGTGAAAAATGAGCAACTCCTTCGCTGGGAATCGAGCCACGGACTTCTGGAATACGCGCCCAGAATGCTGACCACCACACCACGAAGGCACGCTAAGAAGGCGTGAGAAATACCTTATAATTGATTCAAGAATCTTGCTAAATTCCATGTTTATTAATCTCTTAGCAGAACTTTAAGTCATCAAAGCTCTTGATTTCAAAAAGAGAGGCTTTTTTTTGTGAAGAAATTTTCACTGCCCTTTCCTTCTGTAATACAATGAACCAGCACTCAGTGTTATTTTTATATTAATATACAGGGGTTGGACAAAAATATGGAACACCTTTAAAAAAACATGTTTCTTTACTTAATATTGTGTAGGAAACCCGTTGGCATCCAAAACAGCTTGCAGTCTTCTCGGAATGGATAAATACAGTTCCTGTATGTTTGCCAAGGGAATATTATACCATTCTTCCTGCAAAACGGTGGCAAGTTCAGATAACGATGTTGGCGGTGGATAACGAGAACGCACTTTCCGTTCCAATGTAGACCACAAAGGTTCGATAATATTCAGGTCTGGTGACTGTGGTGGCCAGGGAAGATGGGACAACTCATCCTCGTGCTCAGAAAACCAGTCCTAGACAATGTGAGCTGTGTGAACAGGGGCTTTGTCGTCTTGGAAGACACCATCACCATCGGGGAACAAAGTTTGTACCATGGGATGAACTTGATCGGCCAAAATGTTCACATAAGTCTTGGCAGTCATGTGCCCTGACACAGTTATCATGGGGCTAGCAGAGAACCACGATATGGCTGCCCAAACCATAACAGAACCCCCTCCATGTTTCCCTCTTGGCAACAAGCAGTCTGTATTATAGGCTTGAGATGGCGTTCTCCAGACGTAAACTCGGCCAGAAGTGGGAAACTGTGAAAGAAGACTCGTCAGACCATATTACTCGCTTCCACTGCTCTATAGTCCAGTCTTTATGACTTAAACACTACATATTCCTGTTACGGGCATTAGCATCACTGATGAATGTCTTCTCAATTGCAGCACGGCCAGCAATTCCCTGTTTATGAAACTCCCTTCTAATTGTTTTGGTACTCACAGGGTTCGGTAACACAACATTCATTTCAGCAGTAACTTTTGCAGCTGTGATCTTCTTATTTTTCGTCACAATTGCCCTTAATGATCGTCTGTCACGATCACTCAGGACACACTTTCGTCCGCGCTGTGATTTAGCAGCTGATATTTTTCCGCTTTTCAAATATGCGGAATAAATCTTCGATACAGTACCTCTTGAAACACTAAACACCTCTTCTACCTTGCTTACGGAAGCACCTACCATACGTGCAATTTGCCCACGTTCGAAGTCTGTTAACTCTGACATAATTCAATGACAACCTCACATAACAGTACTCCGACAACAACTGAACTGTTTAGCACATTTACGAAGTTGTATAGGTGGTGTCAGTAGCCAAAAATGCCAGCGCCACCTACATATTTCATTAAAATCAATCTTTCTTTTCAAACATGCATTTCACAAGATGTTTCCATATTTTTGTCCATCTACTGTATGTTCGCTAAAATTATGAACTTCTTTTTTCCTTTAGAAAAATTTTAATTGCGATTAAGAATGCCTTTCTCTGTCTTGTGTTTTATAAAAAAATATTAATATTTTTTTCTTAATTTGGAAATCGTAAGCTTAAATCTCAAAGTGGCTCGTCTATAACGTGGCCTCGAGAGGCAGAAGCACGCTCTCTCTTGAAATCCAGCAACTTTAGCATTAATGGGCTAAACCGAATTTGCATTCTGGTAGAGAAATGGAAGCGAGAAATGACAGTAAAGATCTATATCCTAATAATTGGTTAGGTTAACATAATGTAATATTACGAGTCTTTGCACTGCTAATTTATTTTCTACATAATTATATATGGTACAAAATTACCATTAATTAATTATCGAAACTAAATTCGCTGAGACTGAAAAAAATTTTTGTCCTGTTTACATAATATAATCTGATAGCAACGACTAAATTATTCGTTAACTTATATTCCATGTCCACATTATAACGTCCGAGTGTTCAAGACTAATTATTTTCAAATTCCACCTCAATAACAGACCCGATAAGAAATTCCCGAATGTCCTTTGCAATAACTCATTGCTTTGAGACGCTATTAAAGACCTCACGTTTATAAGGCAAGCACTAAAGTATTCGTGCAGGGGGTAGAGCGCTAATTATTTGGCAAGTTCCGGGTAGGGTCCAGTTTTGGTTTGCAATATGGTTTCCATAGAGACAAACTGGACCCCAAGTCTACTCCACCCACTCAATACGAAGATGCAAATTCAGACCCCTTACCACGAAACATTTTTTTTATCCCCTTTTTCTAAGGCTGCGGAGATATTTTGTGGGGAGAACATCACGCACCTAAGGTTTCAGCGGGGTTATGTGGGAAGAGAAGCTTTAAGTTAGGAAAGTGCCATTCTGTGTCACAGATTGAGATTAGGGCTTAGCATTCCCGAATGGACGAAAGTGACCACGTGATAGACGGCAGGAATCAGTCACTGAACTTTCAATGTATTTAAAAGTTAAAATGAAAGCTTTCGTTTTTAAGCTCTCTGAAACCGATTTGTAAGAAAATGACCCATTGAGACAGCAGTTCCACAAATTTATTCACATGTATTATTTGTAAAAATTATTTAACACGTCATATCCTATATGGAACTATTATTTCCTATACTCCTCTACATCTTCATTTCTCTTTTTTCTGTCAATTTCACCAGAAATGCAAACTAAGGTAGTTTAAATAGCGAGGGAGTATGTAAGTTAGAAGGATAGTATTTATTGGCAACTCAGTCATTAGCATTTAACTTTCATATATCAGCTGTCGTACTCTTCTTAGTTCTTGCTGGATTTTATTTCTGCCAGTATTGATGGATAAAAGTCACACTGAACAGAAGTCGGGTTATTAGTAGTAGGTAGAATAGGGGGATTCTACGTCATGAGGTTCTGAGGCCCACAGGGGACAGGCTGCGTAATCATTGGCACGTTTAGAAAATGTTGCTACGTCATTACGAGCGTCAGCACGCACGTGATGTTATGAAGTTGTAGTTATTAAATTTTTTGAAGTAGAAAACAGGAAACATGAGCAATGTCCTTGACGGGACTCGAACCTGGACCTCTCGAATACGCGCCGAATGTGCTAACCATTCCACCACGAAAGCATGCCGGAAGGAGAGAGAAAATACCGACTGGGGTTTAGGTGACCCAATCGCCAATCGTGTGGTGAAGAATCATCAGCCACCACTTTTTAGTTAAGGCGCATCTGTAGAATCATTAGGGTTTTTTTTTAAGCAGGAGACATGAAAAATAGGCAGTATCCTCGCCGGGACTCGAACCTGGACCTCTCGAATACGCGCCACGTGTTCTAACCATTATATCACGAAGGCATGCAGAAAGGAGAGAGAAAATATCCGAGATGATAGCACGTCGGATACGTGATTATCTTGCCATACACCTATTGTGGTAACACCTATTGTGGTGTTACCACAATAGTGTAGTAATGTTACACAATAGGTGTAGTAAAACACCTATTGTGGATCATGCCAAAACCGCAAATGGACTGCAACTTTTGATAAAGTGTTCCCTTCGAGAACGTTCTAGTTCATCAACTGCCGTTAGAGTCTGTGCCTGTTACGATTGGGTTCTGCAGAATGCCAACAAGGCCTGAGAGATACTGGGCCATTTTCCGTTATTTCCTCTCATATGTCGCCAGTGTGTGACAGATTACGATATTTTAGTTTTTATCTTCCTCCTATTATTCTGATATTCACATACTTTGCTCTTTTAATTATGTAATAATTTTAATTTTAACAATTTAACTAATTTTATTTCGTAATTATGCCGCCCAGTCGGTACAGTGGTCAGAGAAGCTGACTGCGATGCCGAAGGGCCTGGGTTCGAATCCCGGAGAAGGCATGGTTGTAACTGTCCGTCCCTTCATAGGAAAGGCAATGGCCCACCTATTAGGTGCCTCCATAATAAAGAGACCACCACATCCGGCCGTGTATAGATTAAATGG
The DNA here is from genome assembly GCF_044657685.1 of Stegodyphus dumicola. Lineage (NCBI taxonomy): Eukaryota > Metazoa > Arthropoda > Arachnida > Araneae > Eresidae > Stegodyphus > Stegodyphus dumicola. The sequence continues at coordinate 244,167,011 of NC_140771.1, forward strand.
ACTGGGTTACATTTGTAATTGTTCACAATCTGCCATTGGGGGGGGGATTCTAATTATTAAGTATTTCATATCTTAATAATTACAAAATTAATGAAATCATGAGCATGTGGTTTCAATTCATTCTAGTCTGCTGTTCGTTTGAACGCCAAAATAAAAACGTTTTCTGAATTTCGCTCATTTTTCATGACAATTTAGTAATTTTCGGAAAAGGCTAATGTATTTGCAGCTAATTTTAAATTTATCAGATACTTCGTTTATAATATCCTTTTTTACGATCCCAATATAGCTGTTTGTCTCAAAACACGATTTTGCATTATTTCATTTTTCATTCCAATCTGTTGCCATTTGGAAAAACGTAAGATATTATTCTTTCGTTTAATATCTAATTAATTAACAAACTAAGCTATTTAAAAGCAGTAGGTATAGTTCTTAAGAATTTAATTTTTTTTCTACATTTTAATCTGATTGATTTAAATAGACACGCGTTTAACTCATGATATGTCTAATTAAAAACATTAAATATTTTTATGGTTCTGATGTTAGTCTAAATACATATTCATCTAATATCCTATAAAATGTATCGCTCTTCCAACTGGGCCTTCTCTACTGATAAATCATATTAAAGTACTTTTGAGCAATAATAAAAAAATGAATTTTTTCAGACTTTTATTATAATTATTTTTTTATTCATTTTGTTATTTCGTCTCAGAAAAGTCTTATCTCTATTTACTTAATTCATATTTTTTGGTACCCCAATATTCAAGTCAATTTATCTTAGTACACAATTTGCTTTCTTTTCAGTTTTTAGCTACTCGTACGAAGTAAAGGAAGCATTGTAATCGCGAAAAATTTCGGGTATCGTATTTCAAAGAAAATATCCATTTTGACTGCTCTCGATTCCATTTGAACTATTTTTTGCGTGACAGCTGTACGTACGGACAGAATAAAGGATTCTCTTTCCCAAAATGGACTGTGGAATGGATTTAATATGGATTCAGAAGAGATTTTTTTCGTGATGTCTGTATGTACGTACGAACATATGTATGTATCTCGCATAACTCCAAAACGATTAGCCTCAGAAAGTTGAAACTTTATATATGGGACTGCTATAACATGTGCTCTTCCTTTTTTGGTTGCAGTCGGCCGCACCAAAAGTATATAAATATGTGTATATATATATATATATATGATGTAACAGCTTTTGTCCGAAGTAAATAGATTGCTGAAGAAATATAAATGTAGTCGTAGCTTGAATTATTAGACAATAAGTTTAGAAAACAGGAATAAATGTCAGTAGAAATAGCAGTTACAAAATCAGATATCCGGAGTAAATAAAAGAATTACTAATAACTTTTTGTATGAAGTTTACTGCATCGTGACATTTAAGAAAAGCCCCGATATTCTTTTGCGAGTCTTATTATAGCCTCTGGAAAGGCGGAGCTTCCAAGAAATGACGTCAGCCTCGTCAGCCGATCAAGTTTGCTTTAAATATTTCCAGAACATTCTATAATTGTACGTGTAGAAAAGGCGGGAAAAACAACTTGACTACGTTGCTGTGGATTTAATTCCACGTACTTTCAAATAAGAGACCGTCACCATTAAAATGAAAACAAAATACAGTTAGAATTTTAAGTGTATTCTTGACTATGGAATTTTATTATTACATATATATATATATATATATATATATACCCCTTCTGTTGCATGGCTTAATGAGCTAAGTTTTTTTATTCATATGTGTTGGTAAATTGTGCATTTTTTTGCTTTAAAAATGATTTAATTATATTGTTCTTATGTTCTGGTTAAGGTTTTTATGCCTTTAATCTGCATGCGATAATTATAGGATTTATCTACAATTTAAAAGTTGTTTAAGTTCCACTAAGCCTAACAACGCCGCCATTTTACTTACATTTGAAATTTAGTAGTATAGTGAACACGGAGTCTCTGTGTTCACTATACACTAGATTTCTTTTCGTATATTTATACACCGTGATATTAAAGTAAGTTAGTTTCTGCATCAACTTCAGTGTCTTTCTGCCGAGTGGGACCCAAAGTTCCCCTCTCCCCAAAAGTCTATCTTTCTGCCTAATTTTAATTAATTTAAACTTTAATTTTAATAGTAAAAATTGTTTTTTAACGGTTTTTAACTGTATTTGGTGATTTAGGTTTTCCTGTATTTTACAATTTTTAATGAAGATGTTTTGAGTTATGTATTTTTGTAATGTAATCTCTTTGTGGCGATGTGAGATTAATTTTCATACCTGGCAACATTTTCTTTTCCTTCTGTTTGCGTTTGCATTGCATTATAGTTATTTTTTTAAACTTAATTTTTTTAAGTTTTTACTTAAAAAAAATTTTTTAACTCAAGATGTTACTATAAAAATTTTGTGAAACTTCCCAAAAATATTCTATAAAATATTGTGAATTCAATGTACTAAAAGTTAAGGTTTATGCACATATCTAAAATTTTTTCAGGCAATTTTGAAAATGAAAAAAGAGAATTCTGGAAAAATACCTAGACAGTGTACTCAAACAGGTATATTTAATAGAGATTTTACTTTATTACTGAGGTTTTAGTTCATTTAATTTCTTATTCCTTAATAAATGTATGTAGCAAATGTAAAAGTAAAATATTGATAAATACTTTTGCGAAACATGTCTATTAAACCTGAAGTTTAACACATTTTAACTCAAAATGTAAGAAAAAACAAAAAAATTTACTTTGATCATATGTTTTGATGTTTATGACTTGTTTTTAATCATTTTAAAAAGTTATAGATATTTCTTCCCCCTTCTTTGTATGCCTTCGGGGTGTGGTGGTCTGCATGCTGGGCGCGTATTCGAGAGGTCCATGGTTCGATTCCCGGTGAAGGAGTTGTATATTTTTCATCTTTTTTTGCTTCCAAAATACCTTATGTCCCTACGAGTGGAGCCCGAACTAAAAGGGTGTGGATGATGATTCTCCACACCCAGGATTTGGCGATTGGGTCCCCTAAAATTTCAGTCGCCCTTTAAAAGGGGGTTGTATATAAGGCATTTCTCCCGCCTTCTTAGCATGTCTTCGTGGTGTAGTGGTCTGCATGTTAGGCGTTTATTCCAGAGGTCCGTGGTTCTATTCTCGGCAAAGGCGTCGTAATTTTTCATGACTCCTACTTCCAAAAAAATACCTAATGTCTCTACAAAGTATTGTGCCAAAAACACCAATTCTGCTATTTTCCCTACCCAGATTTTGGTGTAGTTGGATACCTTAAATTGTCGGTTGGTCGGGTAATCGGGTAGTCCTAAAGTAGTCGGATACCTTAAATTGGTACTTTCATAAATGGTGCCCCGGAATAGTAAAAGCCGCTTTTTTTTTTTTTTTTTTTTTTCCCCAGATTAGAAGCTAATCTTCATAGGAATGTGCCTACTTTTACGGCCACTCCAAAATTTTTTTCTTAACAGAAAAGTTGAAAAAAAAAATGGGCTTAATGTAAATGCAAAGACAAACAGAAGGAAAAGCAAATAATGCCAAGTAGGAAAATTAAATTGCAAAGCTAGTCTTGTTCCCGAGCACTTAATAACAAACAGAAATGTTCAAAATCATATTCTGAACCTCACCAAAAGCATTCAAATGGAAAATTCTCATTTTAAAGTTGTCACTTTATTCTGGAGGCACCTAACAGGGGGGCCATCTTTGCCTCCTATGGAGAGATGGACACAGTTACAAACCATGCCTTCTCCAAGATTCTAACCTGGGCCCATTGGTACCGCAGTCGGCTTCCATAGTCACTATACTGTCTGGGAGGCTCTCATTTTAAAGTTATTTAAAGAACTTTGTATGTCTTTAGACATCAGCTTCCGTTTTTAAACAAAAATTTCGGTTCATGACGTAGAACAAGAACAGCCATAATAATTCTGCTTCTACCGACCAGAGAGACAAAATAAATGTAGTTTAGGGAACGTCTTTTCGACGAGCTAATCAATCTGGGTAAGGGTGCGGACACCTTTATCAATCTGGGTAAGGGTGCGGAAGGAATTCAAGTGGCCCCTGGTAATTACCATTCTGCTGGATATTTGAACTACGTATAAAACTATTAAAAAATACACCTTGAACCCATTAAATGCTTCAGAGATTTGACCCTTTAACTACGTACCTAAAACGAAAATTACTATTTACGAAACTAAATCATCCTGTCCTAACTCTTACCAGCTGTTCTGCAGTCCTTGCTTCCGCTAAAAATCAAGCATATACACCGAAATCACGTACCACATTCTAACATCTGGATTCATTTTTTCCCCGTACAGATTGCCACCAGTATGAGTGAATTAGCCTCCTCAGTAAGTTCGTTGTAAACACTAACGATTTCGAACTTTTTCCGTCCATCCAGCGAATCCAGACCATCCTGAGGTCGTGTTGTTTATTGTTATCACCCATAATCATGAGAATGATACTTTTTGCTGTTTTTTTAGGGGTTCCGCAATCCTTTGTGTGCTCTTACAGTGGGTGGACGTAACTTAAAAACAGGAACTCTTTGACAGCAGGTTAGGGGAGTGTGACTAGTGTGCTGGAAGCCTTTTTATTTTTTGAAGATGGGAGAAGGGGAGGGATACAAAAATGTGATGACATCTGCAACTGCAGAAGAAAGGGGAAAGGAAAAAAAGACAGGGGGTGAAAGAGGTTATGAAAGGGTGGGAGGCAGGAACGAGGGGGTTGAGTTGGCGACACCTTTGGCGAAATAGCTCTTTAAACAACTAAATTTTTTGGAAACTGAAACTCATTAAAAAATTATATTGAAAAATTTCCCAGGGTTTATTCAACCTATTCAGCAGATTACATAAACAGATCCTGCAAAATTCTAATTTAATATATGTTCTTTTCTTCTACTTTTTTAGTGAAGAGATAATCTCTTCCTCAGAATTAGAGCATTTTTACAAATCCATTTATTAGTTTAGTTTTATTTTGAGTCTTTATTCGTGATTTTGTCAGAATTTTTTTTCAATAAGAAATTCAAATGAAACGAGCTTCCCCCCTTTTTTTTACATTTTATAAAATTTTAATTCTATTCAATTTTTTAATTACTATTAAATAAGATTAAAAGATTTTAAAATAAATGAATTAATGAAATTTAAAGGAGAATATTTGAAGTGTCTTACAAAAGTGCTTTTCTTCTTTTATTTTACACCCCCTCCTTTCCTTGAAAATGTTAGCCCCTTTTTTTTTTTTTTTTTTTTTTTTTTTTTTTAAATCCTACGTTATAAAATTTTAATTCTATTCGAGTATCTGTGCTTCACTTTAACAACACTTTAAATTACACTTTAAATTTTAAAATAAATTAATTGAATTAATTGATGGAATTTATAAGAGAGCATTTGAAGCATTTCGGAAAAGCGCTTTGTTTCCTTTTTTTCCCTAAAATTTTCAGATTTGTATTTCATGTTTATTTTAAACACTATTTAGTATAAAATCACTGTTAGTAGAAAATTTGATAATGAAATTTCCTGGTATATTAAATCATTGTAATCAATATTGAATTTCTATACAAAATTACGGATACCTTGTGAAAAAATAATGTACTTATGTTAACGTAGCTTATATTTATATTTGGAAATTTTCACAGGAGTAGTTTATTACGGATACCTTCTGAAAAGATAATGTACTTATGTTAACGTAGCTTCATAAAGTTTGATTTTAATAAATTATTTTTAATTTATGTTCTTCAGTTCTTTGTATTCAGAAGATTCATTTAAAAGTCAAACAGCGTAAAAAATCAGCGTTATATTTGGAAATTTTCACAGGACTAGTTAATTACGGATACCTTGTGAAAACATAATGTACTTATGTTAACGTAACTTCATAAAGTTTGATTTTAAAAAATTATTTTTAATTTATGTGTTATTAGTTGCCAGATTTTATTTATCAGTTTCTAGTTTGTTGAAAATTTGCCTGTCTAAAATTTGGTCAAATATAAAGAAAATATTTGACGATAAACTTTTACGATGGAACTCAATCATTCATAGTTAATACACTTACTTCTGTAGCCTTACATTTTACTTTTTACATTACAGCTGCACTGATTTTAATTACTCTTTATAAAGCCTATACGGCTTACCTTTTATTAAAACTGTTTTGCATTAGAACTGCTTACATTAGAATTAACTGATTCAAGCAATGTACACTTAAGTTAATGGAAAATGAGATTGCCATAATCTAACTGTATCATGCATACTAATCAAACTGAGAGAAAATATTACAATAATTGTAATCATGTATCGCTTCCTGAAACTAATAGACTTAGCATAGCATTCATTAAGCAAAGAACATAAGCATGGCGCCTCTGTGATCGAAAAAGAATAAAAATAACAAGTTGCTGCCAGCTTCTGAAAGCTTAATTATAGTTCAAATTTAAGACTTACAACCATAAACCTTTTAAATGTACATGAAGACAGGAGTGATAAATCAGATTGAAAATTTCTAATATAATTTTTTGTTAGTTTTTAATTCCAGGATCTTCCATTATCGTATTTTAATCACATATTATCCTTTAATCAAATGCACCTTCCATTTTTGCATACCTCAAAGAGTTCTCGGATGTTTATTTGATTTAGAAAGTACTTTTACCATAAATTTAATAACTTAAGTAATTTATTAACTTATAATTAAAATGGAATTCTATTTTCATTTAAAAAAGTAAAAGTACATAATTATTTATGGTAATCTTGCTAAAAATTTCATGATATGGTGCAATAAATGCATAATTATAACAAGTAAATCATAAAATAAAAAATTAATTTTTTGGTAAGACCAATCAACTAAATCAGAAAATATATAATTTTATTCGGCATATACGTTATGCAGATATATATTGTATATGACTTATGATATATTTATTCCTTCACTTTCCCTTTCTATTAAAATGAGAAAATTGAAGGAATAAATTCTAAATATTTAAGCATATTCACCCTTATATTTTATCTAAATGTAGCAATTTTAGGTATGTCTAGAGTAAAAGTCAATTCTCTGTTTATTATATAATGATAAACAAGTTTTCGAGCTTTGTAAACAGAAAAGGGGAAGTCTATAAATAAAATCACTAAAGAATTAGTTCTTTGAGTTTTCTATTTCAGTTTTTTTCTAGTTCAGTTCTTTGTATTCAGAATATTCATTTAGAAGTCAAACAAAAAAGAAAAAAATTCAGCGTTATATTTGGAAATATTCCCAGGACTAGTTTCGGTGGTTTTACCGAACTATGATCCTCAGCTGCCAAAGTTCAAATGCAGCATTTGTACGATAAAAATAAAATAAATGAACAATAGTGAGATGATAGTTGACTTTACGTCTATATCTACCATTTAAAAAATATAAATTAATTTAAAAAAATTTTTACTTGGAAAACAAATTATTTTTAACACGTTTCAGTATCACAATACGACCACCATTACTTTTTTCCTTCAGAAAATTTCATGGAATATTGTTTGTTTTAATATTTCGTAAGTATTTTTATTTCCGAAACTTCTGTAAAAAGTTTATATTTTTCTTCTTAAAAACATTGGCTTACATGCCAGAAAAGACAATATGTATTCCTTCTCCTTGAGATATTAATACGAGTTTTTCCATGTATTGAAAATTAAGTTACTCATTGTAATTTTTCAAAATTAGGCGAAATAAAATATAGCGGCTCTTCTCGACTTGGATAACAAAATTTATTGCATTAACGGGAAAGATTTATTTGGCGACGACAATTGGCGATGGCAGAATGTTTGTGCAACAACGAATAACCACCTCGTTCGAGTCAACAACGTGTTCGACAATACTCACCCCAAGAGGCTATTTAGGGCCCATGAAAAGGCACTAATCGTGAGGGTGACCCACGAACTAGCTTCAGCCCTTTGTGGCCCCTGTTACCTCTTTCAATCGACACACCATTATTTGAGCAAGGAGGGCGGACCATGGTCACATAACACCGCATCTATCTTGCGACACAATGGTGTGACGCTCGACCCGCTTGAGCACCGTGTCCGATGCGTGCGACGGTTAGCGCAGTCCCTAACAATTATTACCACTTTTCGAGTCACCCGTCTGTCTGGTTACGAAATCCAGAAATTCAACAAAATGACTCTTTACGATCAAAATTTTCAATTACTGTATTTGCCGGCGTATAAGACGCACTTTTTTACTTCCTTGTACGAAGTAAAAAGGAAGTATTGTAATCGCGAAAAGTTTCAGGCAGCATATTTCAACGAAAATATCCATTTTGACCGCTATCGAATGCAGTTTAACGATGTTTTTGCGTGATATCTGTACGTAAGGACAGAATAAAAGACTCTTTTTCCTTCAAAAAAATTATAAAACTGCTTTAAAATTAATTCTGAAGAGAATCTTTCGTAGCGTCTCTGCGAACGTATGAATGTCCGTTTGTACGTACATACGTACGTATCTCGCATAACTCAAAAACGAGTAGCCTCAGAAGATTGAAATTTTGTATATAGGACTGCTATAACATGTAGATGTGCACCTCGTATTTTGCTTGCAATCGGCCGCGCCAAACGTATATAAATATATTTATAAATATATCCACTCTGTTACCCGGCTCAGTGATCTCAGTTTCTTTACTCTTATATGTTTGTAAATTATATATTTTTTGCTTTAAAAATGATTGAATTATGTTGTTTTTATCTTCCGGTTAAAGTTTTTATGCCTTTCGTAATTTTGGAAGCAATATTTGTACAATTATCAACAATTTAAAAGCTGTTTAAGTGCGGTTGTTAAGTTTTAAATAACATGGCGGACATATTTGTTTACATTTGAAACAGCAGAATTGTAGATTTGTTGCCAATCTAGAGAGACTAAGCTTCGCAACACAAAAATAACGCCTTCATTTATTATTGCCAATTAAATCATGCTTAATCCTTTCTGGAATTTTTTCCTTTCTGGAAATAAGTGTTTAAAATTTACTTCGTAATTTTTTATGCAGATATTTTGAGTTTTTTTGTATTTTTGCCTTGTCGCGAAGTGAGAACTGAATTAATTGAATGAGAAATACTGAATCGTCTGTGAAAAACTGTTTCTTTTCTGTTTTGTTTGCTTAATTTCTTTCATACATCGTTTTAGCTTTATTATAGTATTTGAATAGAACATGTGGCAACGATAATTCTTCAAATGATATAAATTTTGAGCATTCAGAGTGTCGTTATAGTAAACAAATATAGTGAACTTTAAAGAGTGCATTTATTCTATTGTGGTATATGCGCTGTCGACGAAGTAGATTTAATTCAATCCAATCAATTTAGATGAAATTCAAGAAAAAAAATGCGTATAATTTAATATTCCGTACAAGGAAGTCATGTGGTGTACACATCAGATTTTTTTCTTTGAAAATTAGGTCTGAAAAACGGGTTGGGTCTTATACGCCGATACTGCATCTTATACGTCGATACTAATTGCGTCGTTTGCGAATGGGTTCAAGCTTCATGGGATGCTGTGAAAACAGAGACAGTGGTTAAATGATTTAAGAAGTGTGGCATTAGTAAGGCACTGAATGGTACAGAGGAAAAATTTGTTGTATGAGGACTCAGATGCTGATTTAGAAGAGATTTCAAGCGACTCTTCACTTAGCTCTGGATACGAGTGTCTGGGTTTTGACGAATGAGCTTAAAAGGTGTTCTTTCCCAGATATATTGGGTATTTTCAGAAAGTATTATTTTACATTTAAAATACTGTAAATTCATTACAATGATCAGTAATAAAGTTTTATCCTTCAAAAATGTTGATAAAAAGGATGTGCGTCTTATACGCCGGCAAATTACAGTAATGCTTTCAGTTTTATTATTTTGAAGTCTTTGTGCAAAGTAGAGGAAATCTTTTAATTGCGAGAAATTTCCGATATCATATTTCAACGGAAATATCCATTTTGACTATTCCTGAATCTATTTGAACAACTGTTTTGCCTGATGTTTGTGCATTCTAGCAGATAAAGGAATACCTTAAAATGGTTTCAAAATGGATTTTTTTTTTCGTGACATCTATACGTATGTACGTAACGTGTTTGCTCGCGTAATAGTTGCACTTTTCTTGCTAATTTTTCATTGTGAAAATCTAGGTGCGACTATTATGCAGAGAAAAATACTGTGCACTTTTGACGATTTCTTCCGTTTCAAAACGGGGGTGCGACTATTACGCAAGTAAATACGGTATAACTCAAAAACGATTAGCTGTAGAAAGGTGAAATTTTGTATATTGGACTGCTATAACATCTAGTTATGCACCTGCCCCCCCCCCACAATCAGCAGTACCAAACGTCTACACACCCCTTTACATGGCCTACCATAAGCCTGATAAATATCGGCTAGTAGAGTTGCAGCTCACTCTTATATTATATTACATTACTTCCAATTACAGAAAGTGTTTTAAATGATGAAAATATTCATGTTTTAACACAGTCGAATTTAAAAAAGAGTCTGAAAGCTTTTAGACCAAAAGGTGTTTTTTTAAAACTTTTGTGTGTTACCTTTACTTATTAAAGATCATGTTCTTCGCACTTAAACCATAAAATTTATTTCAACAGTAATATCAGAAAAATAATACAGGGTGTTTTTAAAGTCCTGGACCCATTTTGATGTTTAATAACTCATAACTAATAATAAAGATAGATTAAAATTAATAACATGAATGGTTAGATAGACTCAAAAAGTTTCATGACCCTTGTCAATGAACTTCCACGTGTGCCCCCTTCGTCGCACGGAGAATATCAAGTCAATATTTAATTTCACGCCAGGTACCGGCAAGCATGTCGGCATCCACAGAGGCTATTGCGGTTGTAATTCTGGCTTTTAGGTCATCAATGTTCCGACAATTTCCTCCTGCAAACTTTGTCCTTTACAAATCCCCAAAGGAAAAAGTTCAGCGGCGTTGTATCAGGTGATCTGGATGGCCAAGGATTTGGACCTCCTCGCCCAATCCATTTTCCTGTAAAATGGTCATTTAAAGAACTACGAACGATGGTACCCCAATGAGGTGGTGCACCATCTTTTTGCAAAAAGACATGTGGCTGAAGCTCTTCTAGTTGTGGAAATACGAAGTTTTCCAACATGTCTAAGTATACGACTGATGAGACCGTTTTTCCGTAAAAAAAAGAAAGGCTTACTGACTCGGTCGTGCATTAGTCCAGACAACACATTACCTTTGGGGAATCCCTTCCCTTTGTGCCTCACGGTATTCATGGGTGTTTTCACATCCCCATATGCGCACATTATAGCGATGAACAATGTCAGAAAGATGCCAAAAACAAAAGAGAGAAAAATGCAATTAATAAGCAAACGGTATTTAGAAAAGTACAGATATTTAGACTGGAAAATGAAATTATCTGAAATTAGCCGCACGCGCAGACGATATTTACAAAAGTAAAGATATTCAAACCTGAAAAGGAAAATATATAAGTTATTCCATCAATAAATGCCATAAGTTTGTTTATATCTTCATTATTTTATGAGTTATTAAACATCAAAATGGGTCCGGGACTTTATAAACACCCTGTATTATATCGCACTAAAGAAAAAACATAATTCTCACATAACAACCATGTTGTCCAAGTTTTTCTTATTTTTATTTCCAACACATCTCATACATAAACATATTAAACTGAAATATAATCCAAGAATAATTAATCGTGTAATCCGAGAAAAAGAATAAAGAATAAACTATCCCAGTAAACAAAAAATATCCGTTACATTCCGAATTCTAAATATTTTTTTACATAAACATTTATCGCAAGGCCTGCCGGGAAAGAGATATCAGACGATTGCAAAAGTACGATCGCCAGAGATCATATTATCATTTTATTTACAACAGTTTCAAAAGTTAATCGAGGCAAAATACCAAAACGAAATTGCCCTCCTGGGTAAATCAATTCCTTTGGGCTAAAAATTTGGCCAAATAACAAAATCTATCATTGAATACGATTTCCCGGCTCCTATACTTATAGCTGGGAAAGTTTTGTGCTCGTTATTAAAAAATAAAATTATAAGAAATTTGACTTCCGTATGACAAAAATTGAGCGGGACATTTAATTTCAAAATTTGGAATTAAGCATCCAGCTCATACTGTAAGGATCCTAAGTTTTACTAACGTATATTTTATTTTAAATCTTTACTATCAAGTCTTATTTTCTACTTCCTGCCAGAATTAAAAGCTTTAACTTATTTATGCAAATTTGTCTTGCTAACGCCAAGTACTTAAGTTGTGGCTTTTTTGCCAAGCAAGAGAGAGGAAGGAGTTATTAGAAGCAGGCCGCTTGCCATAGTAGTTTTTTACTCGGTTGCTGGTTGCCTTCAAGGCCAGAGGTTTAGTCCTCTTGATAATTTTAAACGTATCGTAGTTTTAGCAGCTCTCTGTACTACATACGGATTTTGTTAAATAACGGCCAATCTTGAAGTTAGGCACTTGTATATTAATCCAAAGTTAGTTTTAGTTAGAGTTTTAGTTAGTAGTTTTTATATTCTTACGTTCAGACCACAAGTGGTTGGTCTCAGTATTCCGAAGTTCCGGAAATCTCTGTAAAGATAGAAAAATAAAGGGTTTCGTATACCCTTCCTGTGTGTATTGTCTACTTCACAATTTATTAAACATAGCTTGAGTAAGCTCCCTGTTCCGAGTCAGGACAGTTCATGTTTCCGAGGCAAGTAAAGAGGAACACAAGTCCTGATAATACGTACGTAGAAACGTCACGAAAAAATTCATTCTGAATCCATTTTATATCCATTTTACAATAAAGAAAATAAAGTCGTCAAAATGGGTTCGGAAACGCGAAAAATGAGTATTTCCGTTAAAATATGTTGTCCAGAATTTTTCACATTTAAAATACGTCCTATAATTCGTTCAAAGGAGTAAAAATTTTCACATTTTTTTAAATAGTTAAATATATTATTTATTAAGCATTCAAATGAATTAAGCATTTTTGATTCATTAGAAGCAAACACAAAGAATTCAATTTTTACATTAGTTGCTCTGGGAAAAGGATTGTGAATGCACAGCTTTTAGTCATATTTTTCTCTATAATCCGGCTTTTTACACTCGGTATTTTTATTTTATTGTAGGGAGCCAAAAAAGGGTGGCTTTAAACCATCGGTTTGAAACTCTATCAGTCTGAAGATGGCATTAACCCAATCAATACCTTTTATTTCTTTTTTAAATTTAAATTAAAAACTTATATGTAATGTTTCATTAAAAATAATTAGTAAAGTTCAATAAACACAATATTATATTAATCTCTTTTATATAAAATAAATCAAAATTTTAAATTATGCATATTCAATTGCAAACAAAATAAATTGATTAATTATATATTTAATGATATTTGCAATATCATTAAATTCAGAAACCATAAGTAAATAAAGTGCAAGGTGTAAATACTAGAAAAAAGTAATACAATCCTAAAATTTAATCTTAACACTTTAAATTTTTTTAAATAAATTTTAATTTGAATAAAATGAATAATTGTTGAGCAAGCTGGAGACAGATCTTTTCAAGGGGAAGTTGCCCTCAAACCTAAATCTTCAATTACCCAATTCGTGTTTCGTCATCTGCATAGATATGGGTTAAGAAATACACAAAACCAAAAGTAGTGATATGTTAAGATCAGAAATTTAATAGTTAAGGAACTTTCGAGAAATTTAGAAAACAAATCCATTATAGGAAAAAAATTGTAATAAACTAAAAGTACACAGCCAAAGTAATTTAGAATTCCAAACCTCCATGGGTACTTCCCCGACACGAATTAAGCATGCGAACCTAAATAAACCCAAAAACTAATTCTAAACCTCATAAAAATTGCAAGAATAATAAATGAAATATTATATAAAATAAATACAATCTAAAATAATACAAAAAGGCAAGTAAATAATTAGTTTCATATATATGAAAATTTAATCAAAAAGGGAAAGTAAGATAATTTTTAGAATCCTGCCGCCTTAGCAGCAATGATTTCATTAATAATCAAAATAAGGAAATGAATATAACTTCTTTTAACAGACAGAGCAAATTTAGGCAAAAACTAAGAATTCCAGTGCGTGGTAAACTAAAAACTGTCATAGACTACCCGGCGAAAAAGGGCGAAAATCTAAAAGCAATCTGAAATAATAATAATAATAATAATAATAATAATAATAATAATAATAATAATCATTCAGCACAGTTAAAGTATTGACAGGGTTTCTTTACTAACCACAGGTCACAAATACCCATCTTCCGAAGTAACTTTATAAATTCCGCTACAAATTTTAATATTCTATAGAGATTTTTGGATAGGGCTAGCGGCAATAGAATGGTCCATCAACTGAGTACAAATGCTGATAGTCATATAACAGGGGGTACAGCAACTCAGCTGGTGGTGAGTGTGTGGTCAACAGTTACACCTGGTCAACAATGAAGTTTAAGAACCAATTTTCAAAAAGGTCAAAATAGAATAAATGAAAAAAAAAAAATTCTTTTAAGCAGAAAAATTAAAAAATGAATACGAAGACGGGAAGAATGGAAGTAAATAGGTAAAGGAATATTGTCTGTCAAGCAATAGCTAGTAATAGTAAAGCAAATACAATTTAAATTCAAATCTAAATGAAATTTTAGAAAAATGAACAATTGAAAAGTCGGTGAGACAATGAGATAAGATATCACATTTTCACGGGACATCTTTATATTTCATATCTCATTATTACTGAGGTTGTGGCCCTCGTTGCCGCCCTCTTCGTTAGCATCGTCTTTCCTGCCTTCAAGAGACCTCGTGGTATATGTTATATTATTAATTTTTGGATAAATGTGTGTGTGTATGTAATAATTTATGAATGTGGGTAAGAAGACGCAAATAATTTTAACTATGCCGATGGTTGTAGATGGCGCTGGCATAAAGAATACTAATTGCGTAGTTGAATGATTAAACTTGCAGACGAAGTAGCTGTATATGCAAAACGATTTCTTTCTGGGCAAAATAATTCTTGAGATGCATATTCTGATTCACGTATAATTATGGGCACAATCTGGACCTCACTTTTTTAGAAACTGAGCATATCTTAAAACAATAAATGAAACAGAGAAATGGGCCGTGCGTGTCAGTAGGAAGCAAGCAAGCGGAAAAGTGCTACACTAATTGGCTAAAACTTCCCTGCATTGCAGCGCTATGCAAGGCAATACGATACAGATTAATTTCGAATGAAGCAGTTTAGAAAGATATATTATAAATAGTTACTATTTTTAAAACCGAAAGTGGAAATCCTGAAATTAAAATGGAGAGTAAAAGAGCCTATTATCAATTAAAATCAAATTTGCTTTGCATAGTTTTAACTTATACATATTCCCTCCCCTTCAAAGAGAATAGGAGTTAGCGACGAAAATGCCTTTTGGAAAGACAAAGCATTAGAGCAACAAAATAAGAGAAATATAATATGGAAAACATAATCAAGAAATTTTGTACTAAATTTTTAAATAATATAGAATATAAATCTTCAGTACAGTAGTTTTGAGATTAAATACAATTTTTAGAATCCTATTAAGTTGTTCTCGTTCCTCAAAAGTAATTTTTAAGAATCCTATTAATTGTTAATATTTCAGTCTAATTTTAAAAAGTCCTTAGATTTTGGAACGTTCACACGATGATATTGATTCTTCAGGGAAAATTCCTGAAAATTCTTCAGAGAATATCACAAATATAACAATTTTATAAACCCATTATTTATTTATTCCGAATAATCCCAACAAATCCCAACGCTGTTTCAGAAAAACTATCAGAGTTTTAGCATAAAGATGATCCTATCTTGGAATGTTTAAGAATTAATTTTAACTGTAAAATTTAGATTAAGAAAACAGCAGTTATGTTTGTAAGGATCTTAAGTTGTACTAATGTTTTAAAACTTTAGTGTCCTCTCTTATTTTCCACTTCCAGCCATGTTTTTATGCTTTGTTGGAAAAGAAGTGAAGTTTTGTGCACTTAAGAATCGGTCTTCTTGCCCGCTGGTCGAATTGCTTGTTTTTGCGTAGAAATTGTAATTTTAATCGTAATTTTTTTTCCTTTTAACTGTATTTAATGTTTTATATTTCTCTAGACCTTTGAATTTTTAATAAAGATATTTTGCGGTTTTATGTGTTTTTGCCTTGTCGCGAAGTGAGAATGGAATTAATTGAATGAGAAATATACTATCTCTAATGAAAGTCGGGGAAATAAGTTTTACTCCGTACAAGGAAATCATGTGGTGTATATATCAGACTTTTTAAATTCTAATTGGATATAAATTATCTTTCCTTTTTCAAAAATTCAAGCACTCATATTCAAAACTGAAAGGAAATATTCACATACATTTTTACATACACGTATTTACGTTATGCGAAAAATTTTTGAAGTCACAGTATTTATTCCAAGCATACAGATCCAAGATTGAAAGGAAATGCTCATACATTTTTTTGCACATGCACACGTCTCCATTGTGAATAAAATTTTAAGGTCACAATATTTAACATAAATATTAATATATATATTAATAGATGAGTTTGCATCTCCTCATCTGAATACGAAATGCACATAAAGTTTAAATCTTAAAAGTATTAGTATATATAAATCCCATCTCTCATACAGAAATTTAAAAATACCTCTCTTAAATTAATTAAAATTAGCTTTTCTTTCAGATTTAAAAATACCTCTGGATATGCAGTGCCTTCATTTTAAAGCAAATACGGAGCAAAATAATTATAGCTCTTGTATTTCTGTTGTTAATCTTTATTCTTCAATTCTGTCTATTGTTACAGGTGTTTTAGGTGCTCCTCAACCCAGTACTTCTTGATCTTCCCTTAAAACAACTTTAACAAAGGGCAAAACTGAACAACAAAATCAAGTAATAGAAATAAAAGGCTCATACAAGGATTTCGGTTCCGTACCTATTTTTAAATTATATTATTGTATCAAAGTATTTGATGTGGACACCAAATGATTTCCTTATACGGCTTATTAAATGATACACGTTTTTTACTGCACTTCATTTAAACTTGAATTTCATTAGAGATATATTTCTCATTTAATCATTTCAGCTTTAACTCCATGGGCACACAAAAGCACACAAAAACTCGAAAAATATTCATTAAAAATTGTAAAATACAGAAAACACCAACAACAAATACAGTTAAAAAAATAATTTTTAGCCCAATGGGCGTTAGCCCAAGGGCTATTAATTTCGTTTTGGCATTTTGAGTCGAAAACTTTAAATGACCGTTTCACTTTTCAAATTGTTGGCACCAAATATTATCGCACCGTGTTACAAATTAAATAATGAAGAATCTGCATGAATGTATGTATGTTTTTCGCATTGTGATAAAACAACGGTACCTAGAGCCATCCACATCTGAATAACGGAATCCTCCACCGAATATGGGCATCTGGAAGCCCTAATTTGAAATTTGGAATTTGATTTATTGTCTGTTTCATATTTTGTGACAATTTAACGAATTTTTGATTAACAAACTCAACGATTTCAAAGCGAACAATGGCAGCACTGAACGGGAGAAAAGAAAATTATCTTCAGCCTGCGAAACTGTATATCGGAAATTTTTTAAAGATATGCTCATTTTAAATTTATTTTGCGAGCTGTTGAATTGAATTTTATGGTTTAAGTGTGAAGAACATGATGATTAATAAATAAAGGTAACGCACAAAACATTAAAAAAATGTCCCTTTGGGCGTTATGTAAAATCTGAAAGGCCTTCAGATTCCCCCCCCCCTTTTTTTAAAATTAGAATTAGAATTTTTACTCTAAAACAAGCAATTCTACCAATGGGCAGGAAGAAAAAATGTTCGGTGTACAAAACCGAAAGTTTACTTTTGGTCCCACTGGACAAAAGGACACTGAAGTTGGGACACCATCTGACTTAATTCACTATTCTACTAAAAGTTTCAAATATAAACAAAAGGCGTCCTCATTACGCCTAGTGTCAATTAAACTTTCAAATTGCTGATAATTCTACAATTATTGCATGCAAATTAAGTAAAGTACCAAACAGAATATCTGAAACACAAAACTTTTACGTAAAATATTTTTGTAAATGCAATGAAATATAAAAAAAATGCATTTCCAGCTAAAAGTGAAACACCGTGTTATGTTTAAAGAGTAAGAATAAGATTTAAATGTTTACATGTTTCTCAGTAAGAATAAGATTTAAACTTTCGCGCTAAATACAAATTAAATACAGTACCGTATTTACTCGTTTAATAGTCGCACTTCCTTTTTGAAGCGGAAGAAATCCTCAAATGTGCACAATACTTTATAGCAGATTTCCCTGCATAATAGTCGCACCTAGACTTTCACGATGAAAAATTTGCAAACAAAGTCCCGACTATTACGCGAGTAAACACAGTAATAGAAACAACTATAACTTACTTTCCAGAATCCAACAAGTTGCTGACCCGAGTTAAAAAAAAAGTATCCCCGTAACACGGAAAAGAAATCCGTATTCCGTTTCTCAGGTCCACGTAATCTTAAGAAGTCCAACACAAACTAAAAAACTAACCAAGCAACCACCCCGACTTTCAACCAACCGTTCATGGAAACAAAATAATAAAAAAGCAGAATCTGGTAGGAACCTCCTGGAGGCGAGGAGGGTGGAGCGAGTAAACCATTTCCACCCACTTTAGAAGGGGGAGGTTTAGTCGATATTCCCCAAACTTGCTTTCTTCTCAACTCTTCTGTGTTTTTTGTTGCTTTTAAACTTCGCCGCCTTGCTTTAGGTAAGGCTGGAAGATATGAAGTAAAATAACGCATCGACGAAAGAATTAGCAGAGAAGAATCTACCTTTTCTTTTCTTAGACTATAAAGGTCGGTTCTTCGAAATGTTTTTCTGAAGGGAACTTTAGAAGAAAAGGCTACAAACTTTACACCCTTCTTCCCCTTTCAGCAAACGTATCTATTACTGCATCTTCAGGCACAAATGTACAGTTTCCAGAAAAAAGAGACAGAGCATCTACAAACAACTGACCTTCATACAAGAATCAAATTTTTCGAATAGCATATTTTCTCTCTCTCTTCTGCATGCATTCGTGGTGTAACAGTTAGCACACTCTGCAAGTATTCGAGATGTCCAGGTTCGAATCCCGGCGAGAGCATTGCAATTTCTCCTGATTCAAAAAATTCTAATGACTCTGCAGTGGCGCTCGAATTAAAATTGGTGGTGGATTGTGATTCTTCACCACCAGGATTTGGCGATTAGGTCCCCTAATCCCCAATCGCCCTTTAAAAGCGGGAGTATATAAAGAATTTTTCCCTCCTTTCTGCATACCTTCGTGGTGTCACAGTTAGCACACTCTGCAAGTATTCAAGATGTCCAGGTTCGAGTCCCGGTGAGAGCATTGCAATTTCTCAGGTCTCCTGATTCAAAAAATTCTAATGACTCTGCAGTGGCGCTCGAATTAAAATTGGTGGTGGATTGTGATTCTTCACCACCAGGATTTGGCGATTAGGTCCCCTAATCCCCAATCGCCCTTTAAAAGCGGGAGTATATAAAGAATTTTTCCCTTCTTTCTGCATACCTTCGTGGTGTCACAGTTAGCACACTCTGCAAGTATTCAAGATGTCCAGGTTCGAGTCCCGGTGAGAGCATTGCAATTTCTCAGGTCTCCTGATTCAAAAAATTCTAATGACTCTGCAGTGGCGCTCGAATTAAAATTGGTGGTGGATTGTGATTCTTCACCACCAGGATTTGGTGATTAGGTCCCCTAATCCCCAATCGCCCTTTAAAAGCGGGAGTATATAAAGAATTTTTCCCTCCTTTCTGCATACCTTCGTGGTGTCACAGTTAGCACACTCTGCAAGTATTCGAGATGTCCAGGTTCGAATCCCGGCGAGAGCATTGCAATTTCTCAAGTCTCCTGATTCAAAAAATTCTAATGACTCTGCAGTTGCGCTCGAATTAAAAATGGTGGTGGATTGTGATTCTTCACCACCAGGATTTGGCGATTAGGTCCCCTAATCCCCAATCGCCCTTTAAAAGCGGGAGTATATAAAGAATTTTCCCCTCCTTTCTGCATACCTTCGTGGTGTAACAGTTAGCAGACTCAGCGTGTATTCGAGAGGTCCAGGTTCAGGTCCCGAGGAGGGCATTGCAGGTCTCCTGCTTCAAAAAATCCTAATGACTCTACAAGCATTTTTAAGGAGTATGATGTTAAACTATGCATTTCGTTACCGAAAATTAGACAAGGATTTTCTATCTTAGAAAGGAGGCTTCCAAGAAAGATCTTCTATCTAAAGGAATCTGCCTCCCTTTTACTTTTTTTTTTTTTTTTTATACAAATCGTTGTTATTACAAGTGACCATTTCCTCAGTTCAGTCTAGAAGAAATTACCAGTCTTCAGTTGCTTTAACCGCTCGACTGCAGAATTAATAGTTGCTTCCACTCAATTAATCGTTTAGTTAAGAGCTTACGGTTTGCTTGCATTTATAATGTAGGATAAAGAAAATAGTTATTAATTTTTAAGCGTTAAATTGCAATAAGCAAACTAAGAAAATTTAAAAAAAATAACCACTAAAAAAAATCCAGTTCTAGTGTTACGAAAAAAAAAATCATATTCTTAACGTTGTCAGAAATTCCTACGTTTACTGCATTTCTCCCACTTTTAATAGCCTAAAAGAGACGTTACTCTCGAAATGAGTATTAGTTTCGAAACGGCATTTTGCGTTGAAACACTGAAATGCGTTGTATCACATTTCAAATTGTGTAAGGATCATAAGTTTTACTAACGTTTATTTTATTTTAAATCTTTACTATCACTTCTTATTTTCTACTTCCGGCCAAAATTAAACGCTTTAAGGGGACTCATACACCTTAAACCCCTCATGATCTTCGAATATGTGACTGTTGCAAGAATTGGGATATTATATTTATTTTAAAAGCAATTGTTTCCAACTTTTTACAGCTGCCTACATAATATAGCTGCTTTGGAAACTAGTAACCAGAAAGTTTGTGTTGCCACAAATATTTTTGTAATTTAATCCTCTTTGTGACAAAATATTTCGCCGTGTTTCCACCTTGCGCGCATGATATTTTAAAAATGGCTAATGGTAAATACTTGAAATTGGATGGAATTCTTTATATGGGCACTATTTTCTAACTGAACCACAAATCTGATTAATATTTTAATATTGAAAAATTTTATGGGCGAAAACATTAAAAAATGTTTTAATAAAATACATTTTATAAACTCAACTCAAAATAAAATAAGAATTTAACATGAAATTTTTAGAATTTTAGGTTCACGGTAGTTTCCAAATGTTATAAAAGCTATATATTAAATATAGAATCAAATTATGAAACAGAATGTTGTAAACTGTGCGCGCAAGTTGGAAACATGACGAAAAATGTTGTCACAAAGCGGATTAAATTATAAAAATATTTGTGGCAACACAAACTTTCTGATGACTATTTCAGAAAGCAGCTATATTATGTAGTCAGCTGTAAAAAGTTGTAACCAAACGTATATAAATATATTTATATATATGTCCACTCTGTTACCCGGCTGAGTGATCTCAGTTTCTTTAGTCTTATATGTTTGTAAATTGTACATTTTTTGCTTTAAAAATGATTGAATTATGTCGTTTTTATCTTCCGGTTAAGGATTTTATGCCTTTAGTAAATCTGTGTGCAATATTTTTAGAATTATCATCAGTTTTAAAGTTGTTTAATTGCCGCTAAGCCTGTTTTTAATGGCGGCCATTGAAGTTTACATTTGAAACAGGAGACTAGTGGATTTGTTGCCAATCTAGAGAAACTTAGCTTCGCAACAACAAAAATAACGCATTCATTTATTATTGCGAATTAAATCATGCTTAATTCTTTCTGGAATTTTTTCGAGGAAATAAGCGTTTGAGATTTACTTCGTAATTTTTAATATAGATATTTTGAGTTTTTATGTATTTTTGCCTTCTCGCGAACTGAGAACTGAATTAATTGAATGAGAAATACTCAGTCGTCTGTGAAAAATTGTTTCTTTTTTGTTTTGTTTGCTTAATTTCTTTAATACATAATTCTAGCTTTATTATAGTAATTGAATAGAAAATGTGGCAACGATTAGATAATTCTTCAAATGATATAAATTTTGTGCATTATGAGTTATAATATGAACGAAATATAATACTGTTAAGTAAACCTAGCGCCAGAGTGTCGCTATGGTAAACAAAGTGAATTTTAAAGAATGCATTTATTCTAATGTGGTTTATGCGCTGTCGGCGAAGTAGGTTTAATTCAGTCTAATAAGTTTAAATAAAATGGAAGAAAAAATGCGTATAATTTAATATTCCGTACAAGGAAGTCATGTGGTGTACACATCAGATTTTTTTTTTTTTTTTTTTTTTTTTTTTTCATATAACGGCAAATTAAAAATAGGGTGGAGAAAAATACTGAGGTCAACTCCGCATATTATCAGGAACATATTTTATATCAAATTTTCAAGTATGGAATACTTTCTCTTTACCCAGAATGCCATTCATCAGTATAACTGCATCAAGACAAAGCAAGTAGCCGCACGAGAAAATCCACCGTGAATTTCTGCGAAAAGTTGAACAAGAAAAGTGTATCAAGGTCATATCTTTCACTCATGTCCCTACTAAATCTTTTGATCTATAAAATACATTTTTGGACTTTTAAATTGTGGATTGTCCAAACATTGACCTACAATCCTCCTTGGACTTTAGAAAGGATAAAATATCTTTTCCGATATTACAAAAGGGTTTATTTTCTTGGAAATTACGGTGTAGAAATATAGCGAAGAATAAAGGTTATCAAACAGAACATTCAAAACTCTTAATTTTTTAAGTGAAATATTTCTGTAAATACAATGAAAATCGTCTAGAAATGGGCGAACAGCCTACTATGTAACTCGTTAACTATTGACTGATATTGGCGGAATCTACCGATGAATGGTAGTATATATATATATATATATCAGTTTTTTGTTTCTTTTGTTACAACTTTTTCTTGGTCTTAGCAAGACCCACTTTTTTGGTTATCATCTTAATTTTCTTTTATTTTAATTACAGATTTTCATTACAGATTTCTAAAATATATAAAATTGTTAATCTTTAAGCTTGCAGGCCCAGCCCGTATGTTTTTTGTATATTTAGGACTAATAGCAGACTGCTATTTATTTTTGTTTTTATTTTTATTTTTATTTTGATTTTTATTTTGATTTTAGTCTAGATTTAAGATGTTTCGGAATAGTTTTTACATATTTTAACACTTTAATGTGTCATTTTGTGCGGACGCGTCGGGAAATTGGAACAGAGAATTGAGACTATTAAAATTTTCCAAGACACTTTGTCTAAATTAAAAAATTTTTTGTAGCGAAAATGTTTCGATTGCCTGTTTCGGCGAAACGCGTAATGGGGTTAGCTTGATTCGACGTTCAAACAAATTAAATTTCCCTTGAAAAGCCAGTTTGGAAGTCGAGTTAGGCTAATTTACCATTTTCCGCTTACTTTTTTTATCTGATTCTGTTCAGCTCCTGGTAACTTTTAGGCGAGCTTACTACAATTTCTATTTTACTTATGTTGCAGCATATTGCGCAAGATGTTTTCTAGACCAAATTGGTTGTTCAATATTGTAATTACTACCTTGTTTGATATGTTATATATATATATATATATACCTTGGGGATACATTTTGAATTACCAAAATTAAAGTTTATTAGAAAAACCATCAATATATTTTACTAACTTAAATTTTTGCTTTTCCATTGCGTAATCTGTTCGTAATCTGCTAATTTCTGTTCCATAACCTTTACGCTCTTATATATAAATAAAAGTTACAGATGGACTTCACTGCTAACAATGCGTTTTTTTCTCAGTCGGGAAGGAGTTTAAAAATACTTTCGGCAACAAAAAAGAAGGGAAAAAAGTGCTTTCTCACAGTGCGAAGAAGATTTTAGCAGAAAGGTTCAAAATTGCCTTACTTAGACACTACCCCTTCCGGCATAAAAGAACAAAGAAATGACTTCCGTGTGATGTCTGCTATTTACATGATTACCATTTAACGATGGCCTTTTAACGACGTTGTTAGCGCCAGCACTTAAGTTGCATCTGCAATCACAAAGGAAAGGGTGAATAACGAAAAGGGGAAATCTGGCGGATAACCTACAGGCGAATTCGTATTTTCGCGCATACAAAACAGACAACAGATTTTCTTACAGATCTTGCCGTCTTTTCATGTCTGAAGATATTCGACTTAAATAACGTAATCACCATTTAGCGATTTGCAAATGTGCCTTTCTCTTCGATTATTTGGATATAGATGGAAATATAATTTCATTTTACACATACACACATACATATAACTTTATAACTTTCAATTTAAATAATTCCAAATTCCAGTTTTTGATTTCCACTATAGCAGACATTTACTACCTAAATAATACTTTACGTTTCCTAGGAGACAATCTTTTAATTAATTAATTTAAAATTATTTAATATGCTAGTGCTTAATTTAATATGCTATTAATTTTTGCTTCAGAATGCAGTCTATTGTATATTTCCACTATAGCACACATTTACTACCTAAATAATACTTTACGTTTCCTAGGAGACAATATTTTAATTAATTAAATTAAAATTATTTAATATGCTATTAATTTTTGCTTCAGAATGCAGTATATTGTATATTATATTAATTATAATTTAGCAAAAAATTTAGCAAAAATAGTTTATTTTTATTTCGTATTTTTCTCAATTTTTATCATCCCTCCCCCCATGTACACGAAATTCATGATATGACTTTATTTCACTTGTGCTTCAATATACTTTCGAGCAATACTTTCCAAAATCTTGAAGACTTCTTAAATAAATAGTAAAAATAAAGATAGCAATAAAAAAGTAAATGCAGAACATCTATTAACAATAAAAAGACTCAGTGGAAAAGGATTATGTGCCTGAGGCCTCCTTATCCTTCTGTCAAGCCCTGATTAAGAATTTTAAATAAACAATTAAAAGATTTTGGTGCTTTTACATAAATTTCCAACTGTTTTTTCCTTTCAATTCCTCCTCTGTCGGTTTTGGCTTACTTGTGTCATATATATTCCCTGGTAAAATTGGCAATGGGAATTTTTTGCGGTGTCCCTTCTGTTCAGTTCTTAAGGACCCATTTGTGATGCCTTTTTTCCTTGATGCCCTAAGCATGTACTTATTTTGCTGAATGGTTAATCCAACCCTGCCCTTTTATAGCATTTAAAATCCTTAAAAATTAAGTTTTTTTTTTTTTTTTTTTTTTTTATAACAAATCCAAGTTTTAAAAATGCAGGACTAAAAGGAGACACAAAGCTTTAAGTTTCATATTTTCATACTTTTAGTATCTTGCTTCAAAAATCAGATATTGCATTTCTGTCTTATACTTTCCTGGGTGACTCATACCGTTTAACGAGTAGGTCTATTGGATTATGCCGCCCGTTCACTGGGATTCCGACGTCGGACCGAACGACCAGCGTTCAAAGTCTTTACCGCTCGCCTGCTGGTGAGCCACCGTTTAGCCAAGTCTTGATTTGTGAACTAACTCTAACTTAACCAATCAATCTCTGATAACGTATGATCGCCACATTTGAAGCTCGGGATATCACATGATATTTTGATGACTTGAATATTTAATGGTTTTTGTTTTTATGGTTTTATGTGATTACGGCATAGCCACAAGGGCTATATGCGAAAGGGTAAGGATGCCTTCGTGGAGGACTTTTTAAGGGAACTGGCTCTCTACACATTATACGCGGAGAAAACCACGTAAACGCCCATGCAGCCAGCTCGTTGGCGGGATTCGAACCTCGTACTGAGCTACCAGTGTTCAGCGACTTTATCGCTCGGCTGCTGATAGGCCTTTCGATTATTAAATGAATAAAAAATTTAATTATTTTGCTCTCATAACTGTAGTAAATTCAGTAAATGCAGAATCATTAGTCTTTAAGTTATCAGAATTATAAATTTTTCAGGTTTTCCTTTCCATCCCAGTTTGACAGCCCGACTTTAGGTCAGTTCCGCACCCAGTTTCTGAGAGACAGCGCCGCAGGGAAAGGGGAAAGGTCCGAGGTTTTTCCCACCCATCTTCCCTTACCACTAACTTCTCGAGAGAATTTTCAGTTAGCCGCATATTTAGAGTGCCCCCATACCGCACAGACACTACACGTTTACAAATATTCATGTTTTCTCCGGGATTCGAAACCGGGCCCTTCGGTACGGCAGTCAGAGTCGCTAACCTTTATTCCGATTGGACGGCAAGCTATATATTATTATATTTTGCGCAACACATAGAAAAGGGAAACCATGAAAACAAAACATCTAGAAAGATGAAATATATTTTTTTTGTTTAAATATCTTTAATTAAAAAAGTAGCAAACTATTAGGTTATTTCCCAAAATAATGTGCATAATCCCACCAAGTGATATCTATTCCATTGCAAGGAATTAGAGGATGGGGTGGCCGCATTCAGAGGAAGTTCTATCACCAAGCCTCCCTATTTTGTAAATCCGCTTCTGTATACTTCTGTAAAAAAGCTTCAGAATAATTTTTTTAATCTTACGAAAAGGTACACGCAGCAATACATAACTCTCTTTGATATAAAACCTATTTTCTGCACCGCTTATTGATAATATTTCCTTTGAAATTGACAAATGGAGCTGCTGCGGTAAAATCAAAAATGATAAAAATAGAATTTTAGCGCAAGAAAACATCGATAAGAAATCAACCCCGCAGTCACTTTTTCCCAGCAACTGAGTAAATATCTTGGCATTCAATTTTGCGACGAGAAGCAGAGGGTTCGACACGAAATCAAAAAGAATCTTGCGATTTGGCCAACAAAAAACACATGCAAGTTCAGAAAAGCAGGTCACGTTAAAGCGGGAACGAAAAATCGGAGAAGAAAAATTGGTTTCTGATAACGTAAGTTCCGTCAGCATCGAGTTAAGTTTAAACTGACGAAAATAAGTTTTGCATTTCCAGAAACTACCAGAAGGCTTAGAAGGAAGAAGTAATATTCCTTTATGTTAAAAATACAGTAAATAATACAGTATTACAGTAAATAATTAAAATGAATATATAATGTATTTCCCCTTCCTTCCAGCATGCCTTCGTGGTGTAATAATAGCATACTCGGCGCATATTCCAGAGGTTTAGGGTTCGAGACCTGGTGAAGGCACTGAATATTTTTTACGACTATGCTTCAAAAAAATGCCTAATGATTCTACAAGTGCGGCCTAAACTAAAAGGTGGTGGACGATAATTCGTCTCCGCCAAGGTTTGAACCCCTCATCCTCCGTCGTTCTTTAAAAGGGGGAGTATGTAAGATATTTTCTTCCTCCTTTCCGCATGCCTTGGTGGTGTAATTGGACTCGACATACTCGACGCGTATTTGAGAGATCTAGGGTTCGAGTCCCGGCGAGGACGCTTCATATTTTTCACGTTTGCTGCTTTAAAAAAAAAAAAAAAAAAAAAAAAAAAAAAACTGAAATTGTTTCAAGCAAAAACTAAGAAACACCGAAGCCCAGATCCGGTGGGCTCCGGCCCAATTTAAGCTCTGATCGTAGGGGCGGAGTTCTTTTATCATCACAAAAATTAAATATGCTTAAAGTATAGCTGATGAAAATTCCAAGGTGAAACAAAATGAGGGTATGAGTGGGTGGAAACAAAAAATGAGGGGAATTTTGGAGAGAGAACGTTCTCTTTGACCGCGGCTCTCTAACTGATATAATTATAGCCATCAAGCAGATGTGTGTCAGGGGTAAAATGAGTCCTGAATCTGACTCCTAAGGATGAATGTAAAGTTGCTGTTTACGGTTCCCCCCATTAGTGGATACTGTGGGAAGACGATGTATAGGACGTGCATGAGCAGTTTATCTCAGTATTTCACTCTTATCGTACTCACTGTCACTTAACGCACATTTAAGAATACAAATTTTCCTTCCTGCGAGAACAACTAACTGTAAGCATCGATAACAATATAGTAGCTATGATGGCATGGCGAGAAATTTACGCGTTCATAAACAAACTCCCCCCCCAAATGTATTGCCCTTCTGAAAGGGAAAGCTTTCCGCATGTGAGTGAGGGGACTTTACTTGAACGTCTCATGTTCTCATGAGTTCGTATTTCTAGGGAAATAAAGTATTGCAAAGTCTGCTTATTGTTAAACTAAAAAGTTAGGAATTCTAATTTTTTCCCTTTAAATTGTGGTTAATTTTATAAAAAGAAGTACCGGAGCTCATCTTATTTAGGGCTCCGGTGCGCTTCGGTTAAAATCGTAAATTTATCTTAAAAATTGAGAAGTACCGGAGCCGGGCTCCGGTGAGGTCCGGCGCAATTTAAGCACTGCTTATAGTCCTTCTATATAATGGCCTCCTTGTCTACCACGTTCTGCCAAATTACTAGTAAGTGTTGTACCTTCTGTTGATACTCCACAGCGAATGCCTTGAAGCCCGGATAACCTCCTCTCTGCTTTTACGTAGGAATTTTAGAAGGAGCCCTTTCATTTTGGCTAAGAGATTACAGTCACAGGAATTCATATCGGATGAGTTATAGCCGTTGTTCCAGTATCAACTGCCTACCATTGTAACTGTCCCAGGAAATCCATGATAGATCTCGCATTTTGACACAACGTATTGCGATGACTGTATTTGTCATCCGGTACCAGTACTACATCTGCATCCAGCACTACAGAGAAAGAGATGACACTTGCTGGTGATGAATCCTATCGTTTTTCATGATAATAATCAGAATTATAACGCTAGTGCTGTCACGGATCTCCAGTGATGGTGGAAGTGAGAGGTAACGGAAGACCACCAGAATACATGGTGTCATAATGCGAGATTGACGCCACGTACTGTGATGGAGGACGATTGCATTTGCCACCTGACACTATATCTACATCCAGTTCACCACATGAACGAAGCACCACCACAATACATGGTGTCATAATGCGAGAATGACACCACGTATTATGATGGAGGACGGTTGTATTTTCGTCAGTTATATTGCGAGGGCTGTCACGGATCTCCTGCGATGGCGGAGATGAGAGGTAACGGAACATCACCAGAATACATAGTGTCATAATGCGAGATTTACGCCACGTACTTTGATGTAGGATAATTGTATTCATTACCTGACATCTGCATCCAGCGTTCCAGAGAAAGAGACGATACTCGTTGGAGACAAATCTTATCCTCCTCCAGGAAAATGCACAATGCTATAATGCGAGGGCTATAATGGATCTCTTGCAATGGTGGAGATGAGAAGTAACAGAACTTCACTACATGAATGGAGCCCACCACAAAACGTGGTGTCATAATGCGAGCATGACATCACGTATTATGATAGAGGACGATTGTATTCGTCATCTGACATCGCACCTGCACACCTTAGCCCTCTAGATAAAGAGATGACACTTGTTGGTGACGAATCCTATCCTCCAGGAAAATATACAGTATTAAGATGCGATGTCTGTCAGTGATCTCCTACGCTGGTTGAGTTGAGAGGTAGCGGAGCGTCACCACAACAAATAAGGTCGTTTTCTCCGAAATGCTGAACGCAGATGGCGTCTCATGTAAGGAGTTTTATCATTCTCCCCTTTACTATTAAGTTAATTAGCATATAGGGTCACGTCCGCCCTTATCCAGAGTAAAACCAGACAGGCCACATGGGAGGTTTGTACAAGGCGCCCAAACCCAACGCCTGGACCATCCGGTTGGCAGTTCCGCGAACCAAATGCCACCGGGTAGACTCCCGTCCGAAGTGCCCGCAAAAATAAGGGAACAGTTCTATATTTCCCGTTCTACCAGGCCGATTAAGAAAATTCAACTTGCGTTTTTCATGTCTTGAAAGGGCGACTTAGGATATGTATTAATTTATATATATAGCATTGTTGTATAGGTATTTTGACACAAAATCGGACTTGTCTAAAATGACATGGCGATTTTTTTCCATAGTTCGATTCTACGACTCAAATTATGCCAAAATACCAAGTTTTCTAAAAATCGCTCGAGTAGTTTTTAAAAAATTAGCTCTCAAAATTTTAGCTCCTTAATGTTAATTGAATTTGATATATATTTATTAATATCTCTTTTTTTTATTAAACTTACTTGATTCTTTCTTCCAGGACTCGAAATTTAGGCTTAATTCAAATAATAATTCGCGCATTTTTATGATTTATTATTTAAATTTGTATTTTTAAATATTTTTTATAAATTTTTCGAAAACTTTTTTGCATTATAACCTATAAAATTTTTAACATCATCTTAAAGTAGATGGATTTCTAGGCAAACCTGCAAAAAATTAGAGTTTTTTATATAAAATTTTCTAAGATATACATGAATTTACATATTGGCACGTTTTGAAATTTGGCATCTTTTTTTTGAATCATAATAACGCCAAATGTGGTTTACGCACTTTGTTAAAATGAATTGAAAGTACGAACGATGACTTTTTTCCGCTCGTCTACAATGAAAACAAGGAATAGAAAATAGGTTGTTATAAATTAAGAAGTTCGCCAAGTAAATTACTTTTAGCGCAAACAGAAAAAAATCCGGCAAGATAAATTTTTGAATTTCCCTGCAAATTTCGAACCAAATTTCACAAAATTTAATATTTAGGCAGAAAATGAGTCGTAGAATCGAAATACGAAAAAAAAAAGATGGCATGCCATTTCAGAAAATATGCGATTTTGTGTCAAAATACCTATGTTAGCACAATGCTATATATAAATCTAATATATATCCTAAGTTGCGCTTTCGAGACATGAAAAATGCAATTTGAATTTCGTCAATCGGCCCAGTAGAACAGGAGATATAAAACTGTCCCTTTTTTTTTTTTATTAGTCCAAAGGGGCTTTGCCCCTGAAGGACTGATCCGAGGTTCGAATCCCGCGAACGGGCTGGCTGCATGGGCGTTTTCGTGGTTTTCCCCATGTGTAACGTGTATACGAGCCAGTTTCCCTTAGAAAGCCCTCCATGAAGGTATTCCTCCCTTTAGGCAGATAGCCCTCGTGTGCTTTACCATAATTGAATAATCCAATCCAATCCAATCCCTAAAGGACTATTGTTTTTTTTTTTGCAATTTTGCGCTGAATGACTATAAATGTCCGTTTCACTTTTCAAACTGTTGCCACCCAATGTTAGAGTCCTGCATAATATTTGAAGAAATTAAATAATGAAAAATCTGCATAAATGTATGTCTATTTCTCGCATTGTGATAAAACAGCGGTACATAGAGCCATCGAATTTTGAATGACGTAATCCTTCTACGAATATGGGCATGTGGAAGATCCAATTTGAAATTTGGAATATGTTTTATGATCGATTTCATATTTTGTAAAACTTTAACGAATTTTGAGTAACAAACTCAACGATTTAAAAGCAAGCCATGGCAACACTCTATGAGGCGGAAAAAAACCTTTTTATCTTTGCGCGCGGAACTGTTTATCTGAAATCCTAAAGATATGCTCATTTTAAAATTATTTTGCGACATTGCTATTGAACTGAATTTTATGGTTTAAGTGCAAAGAACGTGATGGTTAATAAGTAAAGGTAACAACAAAACGTTAAAAAAACGCCCGTTTGGACGTAATTTAAAATCTGAAACCTTTCAGATTTTTTTTTTTTTTTTTTTTTTTTTTTTTTTTCCCGCAGTGTACATACAATCAAGGTATCACAATTAAAGACAAGTGTGAGTCAACAGGGCAGCATAACGAGTTATAAAAAATGTAATCCTACATAAATAACAAGTACTAAAGTACAGATATAAATACAGAAATGTAATAAATACCAATTGCCAAGCAAAACCACCACAAAGTAAAATACGTTGAATACACATCACAAGGTGCTTAAATTAAACTGCTAGTGTTTCCCTCCACTAAATATTTCTTCAAAAATATGTATCAACGCAAAGATTTTGTATATTGGAGTTGAAGCTCTCTTGATTTCTCCAAGCCTTCCTGGAGTGATTTTAACGAGAATGTCCATGATGGAATATTCTGTAAATAACTTCTGAATTTCAATAAATACCTTAAGTATGTCAGCAAGGGTAGCAGCAATGCTCTCCGAGCTGTCTGCACTTTTCTTCATCGAGGATGTTCTCCTCTCAGATGTGCGAACTTTAGGTGTATTTGCCGGAACTTCTTCCAATAACATTCTCTATGCGTTTTACAGCAGCGATTCGTTCCACCTCTTCGCGTTCGAGCAGCAATTTAGTTTGCCTATTGAAAGAAGCCCCTCGTCAAATCCTAATCAGGGAAATTTACGTGAGTTTCGATGCTTTTGTGTGATATTTCAATAGCCAAAAGCACTGCCTCTGCATTCAGTCACTGATTTGTTCAACAACGACTCAGCTGTTTATTGTAATCTGGGACACCAATGTGTTAAACCAACAATGATATGAATTGCTTTTCCAATTTGCATGGGGGGGGGGAAAGAGAGGGGCGCAAAACTGGAATTTCTTCTGTAATGGATCTTTATGCCTATCGAATTAAAATAATCCTTTATATAATGAAATGTGTAATCAGCTGCATAAACACATCTGTTATTTTTAGCAGCCTGATGTATCACGACATCCTATTCCTTCCTTCATGGCGTGAGATTAGTTTCCTTTCCGTGTTTGCTTTCCTTCATGTTTAACTTTTTAAACAGAAATACTAATCATTTAATGATCTAATTATATAAGAAATAAAATGTATGATTAAAAGAAAAACGAATGATATGCTATATGTGTCATAGCTTTAATTTCTAACTGCAATACATTCACAGCTTGAAGAAATTTCATAATTTTTTCTAATTCCTTACTGAAATAGGTTTTTGAAATTCGAATTGAATAATTATAGTTTTTATATGGATGACGTACAAAAACTGTTAAAATGCCTTGTCTTTTCTTCGAACTTCTGATAATTTTGTAATAAAAATACCATTCCTCATTCCTGATATTATTACGCTGATTGTAAATTTTACCCATAGGCAAAACCAATTCAGATTAGTTTTAAATGTTAGATTAGAGATATTACAGGGAAAATATATTAATATGATAAAGAAAAACTTACTTGAAATTTGAAAATTTAAAAGAAAGTCTCAGTTACATGAAAAGTTAGTATTTCGAGGACACATCATATTTATTTGAAAACAACAACAACAAACAAACAAACAAAAACTCCCTTCACCTTCATCGTCTTTTATATATATATGTGTGTGTGTGTGTGTGTGTAAAATCAGATAGTGTCTCGTAGTCGGATATTTTAATAAATAAACTTGTGAGGGGGGGAAAGAATTTAAGTACACCGTAACAGCTAAGCCACACAGATAATTACTTTATATATATATAAGCTGTACTGCATTCATTAATTTTTGATTTTATATGATAGTTAAAAAGCTTGAATATAAAGCTTACATTTCGTTCTAATCTTCCAAAAAAAAAAATAATAATTCTAATGAGAAACTTCGTAGAGTCCACTTGTCTAACTTCTGTGTGAGAACTGGAAGAGTAGTAATTGCATAGAAGAATGGTTAAAAGTACCCTTTATGTTACACTTTTTAAAATTTATAATGCGTCAACTCGACGCTAACACACTACAACTCTTCTTGGGCGGTAACTAAAATAACGGAACTAAACTAAAAATTCGAAGATATGCACACAAGTAGTAGAACTAAGCTACAGGGCGTAGATAATTCCGGTTTTTTAAACCTTCGTTGGAACTAGTGGGAGCAAGTAAATGCATTTATGCCACGAAAACCAGCAGTAATTCCGGGAGCAGACGCTTACACAACAGAGGTGACGGCAATAGCCTAAGTCTCTCTAATTTTTCTACTGAACCTCGGTTTTTGAGCTCTTTCTTCAAGGTAGAATTTGCATTCCTTCACGCCCGCTACCAAGTTTAAATATTATGGCATTGACAATTAATGAAGGGGAATGAAGGCTTATAAGAAAAATAACAAATTAAAAAAAAAGTCTGAAATGTTTCAGATTTTAAGTTATGTCCAAAGATCTTTTTTTTTTTTTTTTTTTTTTTTTTTTTAACGTTTTGTGTGTTACCTTTATTTATTAAATATCACGTTCTCACGTTCTTCGCACTTAAACCATAGCATTCAATTCAACAGCAATATCGAAAAATAATTTTTAAATGAGCCTCTCTTTAGAATTCCCGATGCACAGTCTCGCGCGCTGGAGATAAAAATAGTTTTTATTCGATACAGTTTTGCCATTGCTCGCTTTGAAATCCTTGAGTTTGTTAATCAAAAATTCGTCAAAGTTTTACAAAATATGAAATCGATCATAAAACAAATTCCAAATTTCAAATTTGGTCTTCCACACGCCCATATTCGTAGAAGGATTACGTCATTCAAAATTCGCTGGCTCTATGTATCGTTGTTTTATCACAATGCGAGAAATATACATACATTGATGCAGATTTTTCATTATTTAATTTCTTCAAATATAATGCAGGACTCTAACATTGGGTGGTAACAGTTTGAAAAGTGAACAGACATTTATAGTGATTCAACGCAAAATCGCAAAACGGAAACAATAGTCCTTCAAGGACAAAGCCCCTTTGGACTAATAAAATTCGTTATTTAAAATAAATATAAATCCCTATAACTTATTTACAAGTATATCAAATATTTACGTCAGAATTTGTACAAAAAATATAAGGGGAATCATGTTTACGGGGCAGCTCTTACTTTCGAGTGAATAAAGTAATAAACTTACGCATTCGGAAGCAATATTTCTGCATTTTGAAATTTATTGTTACACAGACTGTTTCACTCCTAGATGTTTCTTACATTATTTGTTACGGCCCACCAGCGGCCGAGCGGTAAAGTCGCTGAACACTGGTAGTTCGATCCGAGGTTCGAATCCCGCGAACAGGCTGGCTGCATTGGCGTTTTCGTGGTTTTCCCCATGTGTAACGTGTATACGAGCCAGTTTCCCTTATAAAGTCCTCCACGAAGGCATCCCTCCCCTTAGGCAGATAGCCCTCGAGGCTTTGCCATAATCACACACACACGCACACATTATTTGTTACGTATAGCGTCGATAATAATTGTGTGTTCCAGTGCATTCAATTTGTAAGGATCTTAAGTTTTACTAACGTTTATTTTATTTTAAATCTTTACTATCACTTCTTATTTTCTACTTCCGGCCAGAATTAAAAGCGTTAACTTATGTATGCAAAATTTGTCTGACGAACGCCAAGTACTTAAGTTGTGGCTTTTTGCCAAGCGAGAGAGAGGAAGGAGTTAGACGAAGCAGGCCGCTTGCCTTAGAAGTTTTACTCGGTTGCTGGTTGCCTTCCAGGCCAGAGGTTTAATCCTCTTGATAATTTTAAACGTATTGTAGTGTTAACAGTTCTCTGTACTACATACGGCTTCCTGTTAATATAAGGCCAATCTTCCACGTTTATTATTTCAAAGTCAAGTTAGAGTTTAGTTATATTTTTATATTCTTACGTTTAGACCACAAGTAGTGGGTCTTTGTATTCCGAAGTACGGAAATTATTGTAAATAGAGAAAAATAAAGGGTTTTGTATACCCTTCTTGTGTATCCTGTCTACTTCCCACAGTTATTGAACATAGCTTTAGTAAGCTCTCTGTTCCGAGTCAGGTCCTTGCATGTTCCCGAAGAAAGTAAGACGGAACATTGAACCTGATAAATCTATTACGAACCCATACACACGCAACACTTTTTGAAAGCCTGTCCAGGATTTGAACCCGAGACCTCTCGCAGTCCTTGAGAGGGGGGCAGTGTTGCGAATGTGGGCGTGGTTTCGAATCCCTCTTCTGACAGCAAAAGTGTTGCGTACTTGTGGGTTCGTAATAGACTGAATACACAAGTCCGATAAAAGTTTAAAAAGGTTAATAAAATTTATTCTTATCAAAAGAAATATAACAGAACGCTCGAATTTTCCTCAGAGACATTCTTGCAAGTGTTCACAATATCACGCAATATAATCAGTAGAACGTTAACAGAACGTTAACCAGAACGCAATTCACAGCGCATTTAAAGAGAAAGCTAATCCAATCTCACGTTGAAATCGCCACATTAACAACAGCAGCTAATTAAACAACTGCAATAACAGTAACTAAGCAAGTGAGCTGAGATGTTCTCTCCCTGGCTTTTTATAGCTTTCAATCGGTCGCGCGAGATTCTTCTAGTAATTTCTGCTTCCCGAGATTTCTGGAAAGCAAAAAGAGTAGAATTACGGTTACAGCTAACATAGTGTTCAATTAGATTCATTCAATTTAAATATAAATTACCGAGAAAAACTTTTACTCAATGTTAAATGCACGTGCTTCTGTATTTTTACTTTCCGGCTTAACTTTCTTTTAAAATGTCTCCGCGCTGCATTGCACGACGAAATAAAGTAATTTTAATTATAATTCTGCTAAAATTAGCTATCTAAATATATATTCGTAAATAATAGGATAAGGATATCAAACATTAAAAATTGAAAATGTAGTAAAAAAAAAAAAAAAACTGTTTTCACCTGCAAATTCTCTTCAAAACTATTTTCTTCTTCCTGAAATGGTTATTGATATTAAATTTTGAATTCAACCCATCATCAATCTACAGTTTCCCCCAGCCGCTTTTTCAAATCCTTGTTTATTTTAGATAATATCCCAGATCTTATCTTCTCATCATTGCGAAGGTGATTCATCTTAAGCTTAAAGAGAATTTCAAAATATGTATTTTTCTCCACTTTTTTTTTACTATATTTTGAATCTTTTCTTTCCAGCCCTTCCTTTTTTTGCCTTTTAAAAATACACCATAAAAAGCAGTCCCCAAAACCCTTAATGCGCATTAAAATATCTAAAAATAAAACTGTAACTGCACCGCGTATCTTACGCACATTTACGAGTCAAGATGATTCCTTCTATCTGTTTTTGTTGCATTTTCATTATATTTATTTTTCATATTCCTCACTTTTCTTTATCTATGATGTGTTGGTAAGAGTTGCTACTATCGCCCATGTACCGTCTACACACAAACACACACACACAAAAAAAGGGGGGAAGGACAGTTCTATATATCCGTTCTAATGGGATGGTTGAAGAAATCCATATTTGGTTTTTTAAGTCTCAAAGAGAGATTTAGGATATGCATTCTTCTTCTTCTTCATAAGCTCTACAGCCTGTTACAGTAGGCCAAGGCTGTCTCTCCAAGTTTCCTCCACCTGAGCCCATTCGGCGCAATAGTCTTCCATCGGTTAACTCCAATTAACCTTAAATCTTGTTCGACATCATCTATCCATCCCCCTAGTGGGTGGTCTTCCTGTTCGTCTTACTCTCTTAATTCTCGAAAGGGTTATCTTTTTGGTTGGAAATGAATCATCATCTCTAAACACATAGTCCAGCCATCTGATACGAGACGCCTTTACGATTCTCACAATATCAGTTTCGCCATATTTCCAATATTTTTTATCATATAGTTCATGATTGAACTATATGATAAAATCTATTGAACTATATATGATAAAATCTATTGAACTATATATATAATTTATTGAACTATATATAAAATAAAGTTCATGATTGAACTATATGATTCATGAACAAAATGGTATGAGAATCCTCCACATACCATTTTGTTGTACTTGTCCAAAGATCTTTCTTATGATTTTTCTTTCAAAAGTTGGTATCAGGGCTTTCTCTGCTCTGTTAAGTATCCAACATTCACTTCCGTAAATGGCAACAGGTCTTGGTAAAGAGGATATGTATTAAATTTATATATAGCATTGTTCTAACATTTTGACACAAAATCGGACTTTTTCTGAAATGCTATACCGATTTATTTCCATATTTCGATACTGCGATTCAAATTATGCCAAAGTGTCAAATTTGTAAAAATCGCCTAAGTAGATTTTAAAAAATTAGCTCATCAAATTTTAGCTCCTCCGTATTAATTGAATTTGGTTACACAGTTATTAATATTTCTATTTTTTTAAT
The DNA here is from genome assembly GCF_044657685.1 of Stegodyphus dumicola. Taxonomy (NCBI): domain Eukaryota; kingdom Metazoa; phylum Arthropoda; class Arachnida; order Araneae; family Eresidae; genus Stegodyphus; species Stegodyphus dumicola. The sequence continues at coordinate 244,204,948 of NC_140771.1, forward strand.
TAAACTTACATGGGTCCTTATTTCACAATTCGAAATTTAGGTTCGATCCAAATAAAATTCTGAATGCTTCCAGATTTTTTTATTTGTCGTAATCTTCTTGGTCTTATAATAGAAGAAAAATCTCTTACAATGGCGTATATTAAATCAAATATGCCAAAGGAAATTTTAACTAAACTGAATGTCATCCTTCTTAAATACGACATTTCTAGAATAGTATTTCTACTCTTCCTTGAAAATCTGTTAATTTTCTGTTTTCTGTTGATGATATGAGCTCTCCACCATTGTATTTTAGTTGCATATGATTTAACTTAAAAGAACTTTTACATAATTTAATTTTTTCCTCTTTATTCTAGATAACGTTGAAAAGTAACAAAGAAAGAAAATCACTACTTTTTGAATCTAGAAAAAATACCTTGTGTTTTGTGTTTTCTTCGAATTACCCCAATGAAATATGCTTGACGTCATTTTTTAAGAGGGTGTTTTTTTTTAATCGGATGGTATAAATTTACGTTCAATTAATCGAAATTTATGTTTTGTTTAATATATCCGATCTCATCCCAACTTAAACTCACGGGGCTGCTAACAGCGAAAGATTAATTACCTTGATCTAAGAATCCACTGCTGTTAACACTATAATAGCACATAGTATAGCACATAATTATAGCACATAATTATAGCACACAGATAAAAATTCGAAAGGTATTTGAAATTCGCCGAAACTCGGTAAATTATGTTACAAATTTCGGAAAATCATCGCTTAAAAGCTAGTGTTTGGTCTGTTTGATGATGTTATAGAGTCTCATTCTCTTTGGTAACATAAACTATAAGAACTCTAAAAAGACATAAGCGACTTAACCCTATGTCTTGGAAATTAACACAGAAATTGTGAAGGGAGTAAAGATGTAGAGTTATTAGGTTATTTTTAAAGCAGGAGTGATGAAAAATGAGCATCGCCCTCGCCGAGAATCGAACCGCGAACCTCTAGAATACGCGACCAGCGCATTACTACACTACGAAGATTACCACTACACTACGAAGGCAGGAGAAATACTTTACATACTTCCCCGTTGAAAGGACGACTGGGGTATTTAGGGGATCCAATCGCCAAATCCTGGGTATAGAGAACCATCATCCACCACCTTTTAGTTCGGGCGCCACGGTAGAGCCATTAGGTTATTTCGAGGCCGGAGATAGGAAAAATGAGCAACGCCTTCGCCGGGAATCGAACCACAGACCTCTGGAATATGCGCCCAACGTGCTGACCACTACACTACGAAGGCATGCTAGGAGGGCGGGAGAAATACCTTACAAAGCACCCTTTTATTTAACTCAGATAACGTTAACAGATGACACATCTTAGGCTTAACTAGCCAGCATTTATGACGTAAATCAAAAAGTAAGAGAATCGAAATTAAAACTAAATTCATCGTAAGCTAGCAGAAAAGGGTACACAGACAGGAAACAGGCAAATTGGGCTCGGACCTATGCCAAGCCTATTGGCGAGAATAACGCAGCGTCGCAGATAAACTTCTAAGAAATCAAATAGCAAAATGGCCTTCAGCAGGCGGAATACGCTCTAATTTTACCATCCAAAACCTCCCTTTAAGTACTATCGTTTTCTACCTTATTTGAATACGCGCGAACAAGAAATTAACATTCTGGCTGGAACCATGTATAGCGAGAAAGACAGAAAAGCTAATTAACATGAAATAACTTGTTAATCAAATTAAATGGATTACTCTACAGTGTAAACATAGAGATTTTATGATAGATGATTTGACTGTTAATCAAAGTTATGCAAAAAAATTCGATATTAAATAATAAAAAAATTTTGAAGAAATACGTATGGAATATATTATTACCATTGCAAATATACATGTCTGAAAAATTTCAAGAAAACTGGAATTTTTAGAAGGGGTCAAAATTAATTTTGATGTTTGATCTTACAAGCAACTAAACCACTAAAAAGAAGAACTAAGAGAAACTAAATAAAATCTTTAAGCTCGTGTTTTTATTATGTTTACAACTGATTCACTTATAGTGAGAAATAAAGGCAAAATATATACAATATTGTTGAGAAAACACATCAAACTTATTTCGGATTTTATCTCAATGAAGATAAATTTGAGCCCTTTTGTTGATGCCATACATTTTGTTGATGATCTTTATGGCAAAAGATAAAATAAAGTAAAACAAAATTAAATAAAAAAAAAAAGCGCTTATCATTAAGTTTTATCAATATTTTTGACTGAATTCGTAGATCCTTCTTCTGATTGTTGTTTTTATGCGAACAACGTATAAAGGTCATATTACAAGAAAAAAAGTAGCGCATTTTATATACATTTACATGTCATCATTAAAGTTATTTCTTCCGGTCATCATATGACCTTTACCAATGCCAGCAGTATCTTTCAGAAAACTCAGCACAGATTTTAAGTATCAGGGAGTGTTGTTAATTGATGACCCTTACCATACATAGTAAACTACAAACAGTGCGGTTATGTTAACGCCAAAATAGATAACAATATGAAGAAATGCCAGCTTAAAAGAAGATTATACGACCTCTGAATGAAAGGTCAATTCGTAACAAATTTTTCTTTGTTTAAGAAATGCCAATTCTTGGCCCTTCAAAACATTGTGCATTTTTTTAAAAAATAAAAAAATCTGAAAGACTTCAGATGATAACGGGAGCCCAAAAGGATTTGTTAATGTTTTTTACGTCTTCGATGAGCTCACAATCTACCAGTCTGTTGTTATACTTACTCCGTTAACAGTTGAAAACGTTAAAACAATAAGTAAAAATATGTTTAATATAGCAGGCCTTGTCTGGAACAAGAATATCAGGCGTTGAATGGTATTATGGTATTATCAGGTGTTAATGGGTATCTGCAAATATGAAGGCTTCGTAAATTAATCTTTTATATCAAAAATCCCCGTTTAAAAAATTAAAATCACATACCATATTAAAGTACATATCATCAAAATAAATTAGAGCAATGATTTAATGCCAGTTTATGGATTCTCGGTTTTTTTTAGGGACGTTAGCCTAGAAGGGCTATTAATTTCACTTCAGCATTTCAGTATAAGCGGCCTTTCGTTTTCAAATTGTTGCCACCAGATATTAGAGCCCTGCATTATATTTAAATAAATTAAATAATGAACAATCTGCATAAACGTATGTATGTTTCTCGCACTGTGAAAAAACACCGGTACCTAGAGACATCTAATTCTGAATAACGTAGTCCTCCATTCGAATATGGGCATCTGGAAGCCCAAATTAAAAATTTGTTTTATTATCTATTTCATATTTTGTAAAATATTAAAGAATTAATGTTTTACAAAATATTAAGAAACTCAACGATTTCAAAGCGAGCCCTGGCAATAATGGGCGGGGGGGGGATTATCTCCAGCGCACGAGACTGCATATCGGAAATTCTAAAAATATGCTCTTTTTAAATTATTTTGTGATACTGCTGTTGAATTGAGTTTTATGGTTTAAGGGTGAAGAACATATTTACTAAATAAAGGTTGCACACGGAAAGTTAGAAGAAAGCCCCTTTGGGCGTAATATAAAAATCTGAAAACTTTCAGATTTTTTTTTAAGCTTCCTATATATCCTGCGTTATTTTTCACAGAATTGTTTTCATTTAAGTGTTTCCCACTAAGAGCAAAAGAGATGCCTATTAGTGAAGTTCGTAAATTAATTTTTATTTCCTTGTACGAAGTAAAAAGGAAGTATTGTAATCGCGAAAAGTTTCAGGCAGCATATTTCAACGAAAATATCCATTTTGACCGCTATCGAATGCAATTGAACGATGTTTTTGCGTGATATCTGTACGTAAGGAGAGAATAAAAGACTCTTTTCCTCCAAAAAAACTGCTTTAAAATGAATTCTGAAGAGAATATTTCGTGGCGTCTGTACGAACGTATGTACGTACGTACATATCTCGCATAACTAAAAAAAGAGTAGCCTCATGACGTTGAAATTTTGTATATAGGACTGCTATAACATGTAGACGTGCACCTCGTATTTTGGTTGCAATCTGCCCGCACCAAACGTATATAAATATATTTATATATATATATATCCAATCTGTTACCCGGCTCAGTGATCTCAGTTTTCGCTATCGAATGCAATTTAACGATGTTTTTGCATGACATCTGTACGTAAGGACAGAATAAAAGAGTCTTTTCCTCGAAAAAAAGTTTATAAAACTGCTTTACAATGAATTCTGAAGAGAATTTTTCGTGGTGTCTGTGCGTACGTATGTATCTCGTATAACTCAAAAACGAGTAGCCTCAGAACGTTGAAATTTTGTATATAAGACTACTATAACATGTAGATGTGCACCTCGTATTTTGGTTGCAATCGGCCGATCCACTCTGTTACCCGGCTCAGTGATCTCCGTTTCTTTACTCTTATATGTTTATATTGTACATTTTTTGCTTTAAAAATGATTGAATTATGTTTTTTTTTATCTTCCGGTTAAGGGTTTTATGACTTTAGTAAATCTGTCTGCAATATTTTTAGAATTATCAACAATTTTAAAATTGTTGAAGTGCCGCTAAGCCTAATTTGATGGTGGCCATTGCTCTTGTTTACATTTGAAACAGCTGAGTAGCGGATTTGTTGCCAATCTAGAGAAACTTAGCTTCGCAACAACAAAGATAACGCCTTCATTTATTACTTAAATCATGCTTAATACTTTCTGAAATTTTTTCGAGGAAATAAGCGTTTAAGATTTACTTCCTAATTTTTAATACAGATATTTTGAACTTTTATGTATTTTTGTCTTGTCGCGAAGTGAAAACTGAATTTATTGAATGAGAAATACTGAATTGTCTGTGAAAAACTGTTTCTTTTTTGTTTTGTTCGCTTAATTTCTTTTATACATAGTTCTAGCTTTATAGAACATGTGGCAACGATTAGATAATTCTTTAAATGATATAAATTTTGTGCATTCTGAGTTATAATATGAACGAAATATAATACTGTTAAGTCAACCTAGCGCCAGAGTGTCGCTATGGTAAACAAAGTGAATTTTAAAGAATGCATTTATTCTATTGTGGTTTATGCGCTGTGGGCAAAGTAGGTTTAGTTCAATGTAATAAGTTTAAATGAAATGCAAGAAAAAATGCGTATAATTTAATATTACGTACAAGGAAGTCATGTGGTGTACACATCAGATTTTTCATTTAAAAAATTCCTCATTTAAGGAAGCACGAAAGCACGTATCTTTGAAACAAATGGTAACATCGGCTTCACGCCAAATGTGCATCTTTCCTCGTTCCATTTTGTGCACTTTTTTTTTCTCTCTTGGTCTTATAAAATTGTGCTTGCAGTTCAATATATTTTACACTAAAAATGCAAAAGATGCATGTTTCTGAAACACGCAAATTAATTTTCGAGTGCACAGTTAAAGAAACTGAAATCGAAACAAACTAACTGTAACATTATCTTCAAGAATATTCACGAAATCTGCATTCCTTCTCACCCCCCCCCCCTTTTCCCCACTTTCGCTTATTTCCAGCGTTATTTTTCGCAGAACTGTATTTGCATTTCATTGTTTTATACTATGAAAGAAAAAGATCAAATATTCTATGCATAGTCTATGAGAATATTTTCACTAAATATATATGTATATATAAATATATATATATATATATATATACGTGTACTCTGCAAAACAAAATATGGGACAGTTCTATACTTCCTGTTCCACTGGGTCTATTTACGAAAATTAACTTGCGTTTTTCATGTCACGAAAGCGGGACTGAGGATATATATTAGATTCATATACATCGCTCTAATATATGCATTTATATGCATTGTTCTAACATAGATATTTTGCCACAAAATCTGACTTTTTTCTGATATGACATATCGATTTTTTTTCTATATTCAAATTCTAGGACTCAAATTATGTTCAAATATTAAATTTTGTAAAATTTGGTGAGGAATTTACTGAGAAATTTAAAAATATATCTTTGTGCACATTTTCCAGTTTGAGCCATTTAGTGGAAGTCTTAATTTACGGTAACCTATTTTGCTTTTCCTTCCACTGTCCACAATGGAGAAAAATGCGTATCTCTCATTCTTTCCAATAATTTTAATAAAGTGTTTAAATCACATTTGGCATTATTGTTGCTTGTAACAAATAATCAAATTTCAAAAGATGCCAGTTTATAAATTCAAGTACATCTTGTGAAATTTGGAACCAAAATCTTTAATTTCTTGCATGCATGCCTAGAATGATGGTAAAAATTTTATAATTCTAAAATAAATTTTTTTTTGAAAAGTTTATAAAAATTACTGATAATTACAAATAAATCAAAAAATAGCTGCGAATTTTATTTGGACTGAACCTAAATTTTGAATTTTGAAAGAAGGAACCATGTAAATTTAATAAAAAATATCTGATGTGTACACCACATGACTTCCTTGTACGGAATATTAAATTATACGCATTTTTTCTTGCATTTCGTTTAAACTTATTGGATTGAATTAAATCTAGTACTTCGCCGACAGCGCATAAACCACAATAGAATAAAGGCATTCTTTAAAATTCACATTCATATTGTAACTCAGAATGCACAAAATGTATATCATTTAAAGAATTATCCAATCGTTGCCACATGTTCTTTTCAAATACTATAATAAAGTTAGAACGATATAAAAAAAGAAATTAAGCAAACAAAACAAAAAAGAAACAGTTTTTCACAGACGATTGAGTATTTCTCATTCAATTAATTCAGTTTTCACTTCGCGTCAAGACAAAAATATAAAAAAGCTCAAAATATCTGTATTAAAAATTACTAATTATTAAAAATTAAATTACTTATTATTAAAAATTAAATTACTAATTATTAAAAATTAAGTAAATCTTAAACACTTATTTCCTCGAAAAAATTCCAGAAAGGATTAAGCATGATTTAATTCGCAATAATAAATGAAGGCGTTATTTTTGTTGTTGCGAAGCTTAGTCTCTGCAGATTGGCAACAAATCTACAATTCTGCTGTTTCAAATGTAAACAAATATGTCCGCCATGTTATTTAAAACTTAAACAGCTTTTAAATTGTTGTAACAAAGTGGATATATATATAAATATAGTATTTATATACGTTTGGTGCGGCCGATTGCAACCAAAATACGAGGTATAGCAGTCCTATATACAAAATTTCAACGTTCTGAGGCTACTCGTTTTTGAGTTATGCGAGATACGTACGTATGTTCGTACCCACGTACGTACATATGTTCGTACAGACACCACGAAAAATTCTCTTCAGAATTAATTTTAAAGCAGTTTTATCCTTTTTTTGGAGGAAACGAGTCTTTTATTCTGTCCTTACGTACAGATATCACGCAAAAGCATCGTTAAATTGCATTCGATAGCGGTCAAAATGGATATTTTCGTTGAAATATGGTGCCTGAAACTTTTCGCGATTACAATCCTTCCTTTTTACTTCGTACAAGGAAGTAAAAAGAGATATTAATAAATATATATCAAGCTCAATTAATATTGAGGAGCTAAAAATCTTGGGAGCTAATTTTTTAAAAACTACTCATGCGATTTTTATAAAACTGGGTACTTAATACTGCGTAAACTGTTCATAATTTGAGTCGTAGAATCGAAAAAAAGAAGTGTGTCATATAGGAAAAAGTCCGATTTTGTGTCAGAATACCTATGTTAGACCAATACTATATATAAATCTAATATTATATCCTAAGTCGCTTTTTCGAGACATGAAAAGCGCAAGTTAAATTTCGTAAATCGGCCCAGTAGAACAGAAGATTTAGAGATGTCCCTTTTTTTGTGTGTATATGTATTCAGAGTGTTCTCTTTGTGAAGTGAATATGGTGAGTATGGGAGAGTCATTCTATGGGAAATATTACCCTTTTTTCTCCCACAAAGAAGCGCATGTCAAACATTTGAACACATTATCTCGAAGGAATGATTTTTTTCAAGCAGATTTCTGTGGAGAGGTGTCGATATAATTAATCCATTCAGGAAAAAAAGAAAACTATCCATTAAAGTTATATCAATTCCAGGCTATATTTTTTCCCTATCCCCTGAATGTTTTTTACTCGTTATATTTTTCTTGGCGTCTTGACATCTTTTTCTTGGCTTTCTGATGTCCTCTAATATTTCTTGTGCTTCTGACATTTTCTTGGCCTGTCTCCCAGGAAATCTTTTCCTCTGAATGAAAATATTTTCTTTTCACTTTAAAAATCAAAATATTAGAGGGATAGTTAAATTTTTCGTCCATTTTTACTTCCTTGTACGATGTAAAAAGGAAGTATTGTAATCGCAAAAAGTTTCAGGCAGCATATTTCAACGAAAATATCCATTTTAAACGCTTTCAAATGCAATTTAACGATGTTTTTGCGTGATATCTGTACGTAAGGACAAAATAAAAGACTCGTTTCCTTCAAAAAAATTATAAAACTACTTTAAAATTAAATATGAAGAGAATTTTTCGTGGCGTCTGTACGAACGTATGTACGTACGTATCTCGCATAACTCAAAAACGAGTAGCCTCAGAACGTTGAAATTTTGTATACAGGACTGCTATAACATGTAGATGTGCACCTCGTATTTGGTTTCAATCGGCCGCGCCAAACGTATATAAATATATTTATATATATATATATCCACTCTGTTACCCGGCTCGGTGATCTCAGTTTTTTTACTCTTATATGTTTGTAAATTGTCCATTTTTTGCTTTAAAAATGATTGAATAATGTTGTTTTTATCTTCCGGTTAAGGTTTTTATGCCTTTAGTAAATCTGTATGCAATATTTTTAGAACTATCAACAATTTAAAAGTTGTTTAAGTGCCGCTAAGCCTAATAATTTTTTTGATGGCGGCCATTGCTTGTTTACATTTGAAACAGCAGAGTAATGGCTTTGTTGGCAATCTAGAGAAATAGTAGCTTCGCAACAACAAAGATAACGCCTTCATTTATTATTGCGAATTAAATCATGCTTAATCCTTTCTAGAATTTGTTTCGAGAAAATAAGTGTTTAAGATTTACTTAATTTTTAATAATTTAATTTTTAATAATTAGTAATTTTTAATACAGATATTTTGAGTTTTTATGTATTTTTCCTTGTCTCGAAGTGATAACTGAATTAATTGAATGAGAAATACTCAATCGTCTGTGAAAAACTGTTTCTTTTATACATAGTTCTAGCTTTATCTTTAATAACATGTGGCAACGATTAGATAATTCTTCAAATGCATATACATTTTAAGTTTAAATGAAATGCAAGAAAAATTGCGTATAATTTAATATTCCGTACAAGGAAGTCATGTGGTGTACACATCAGATTTTTCATTTTGTAAAAGGTTTAATAAAGTGCGTGACTTTGCAAAGGCTTCCCACAACTTTTCAATATGTATTGTTCTAAAAAACTCATATAACTGTATTAAATTATAAATTAAGAAACGCAACATAAATTCTGTCTATTTTTTAGAAACTTTATAAAGATTCACCCAATTTTTAATAGCAGCAGTTCAGTTTAAATGCTACACAATTTCAGTGTACCAGTAGTATTAAGTTTGAGTTTTGAAGATGGACTCGTTGGAGAAAGTTTATTAATGTATGCAGACATTTTCAAAGTTTCTAATATAAGTAACGTTAATTTCGCAGATGATTAAATGTATTTTTTTTGCGCCACACTCTTATTTTACTTATCACGAAACTACCTCTCAATTCATCAACCTCAAATCTGATTTTTTTTTTATTGCAAAAAACAAGAAGACATATTTGTCTCTAGAATATGTCTTTTGTGGAGGGCATTGTGCAAGAAAATTATTTGTATAAAACAAAGCTTAGATAATGTTATTAATAGAAGTTGATTAAATTATATATTTCTGATATTCCAAATGTAAGCAGAAACATTAGAGTGTAAATGATTTAAATATAGAAATAAATACAAATGTCTTTTAAAAATTTACCAGTATTTTAGTTATTAGTAAAACTTATTTTCAGCTTAATTGGTGCAAACGTATATTTCAGTGCATATTTACAATTTTGGGTACAGTTTTGGACCTATAATTTATGACAACAGAAATATATTAATTTCTTGATCTAGTGCGTATACAATTGAGACACAGCAAAGAATTATTTCTTGCAACAAAAATGCTTCTTGTTTATTTCGACGCAAGTTGGGAAAAAATGATGCAGCACCTGTAATTATTTTTTGAAGTACGAATAGAGATCCTATATAACAAGAAATATATTAAATTAAATACTTCAAAAAGACGTTTTTGAAACCATTTAAATAACAGGGCTATGTTGGACTCCAGTGAATAATTAAGTTTCAAACTGCTTTAGAATGCATATAAACAATTACATGTTTAAGTACAGATACTTTTCTGATCTAATAGACACCTTCAAGTACGCGTGAACATGAACCTATAGGTAAGCTATTTCATAAATAACCTAAATTTTAGGTTATTATTTTATTATGCAAATTGTATTTAACTAATTTCCCCAATTTATGTTCCCATTAGATTGAATCACCTCTATTCCAGTAAATTCTCTTTTATACACCATAATAAATTTATTCCTTTAATTCGCTCCTGATAAATATCTCTCTCTCTCTCTCTCTCTATATATATATATATATATATATAATAAAGATTATTCACTTCTGTTTAAACAAAAATTAAGCAAGCTACAATTTAGTATGATCATAATCATATATTTTACATATTACAGATTTTAGAAATTAAGGGGACTCGTACACCTTAAAACCCATAAGATGTTCGAATAGGTGACTGTCGCAAGAGGACTAAACCTCTGGCCTTGAAGGCAACCAGCAACCGAGTAAAAACTACTATGGCAAGCGGCTTACTTCCAATAACGCCTTCTTCTCTCTTGCTTGGCAAAAAGCTACAACTTAAGTACTTGGCGTTAGCAAGACAATTTGCATAAATAAGTTAAGGGGACTCATACACCTTAAAACCAATAAGGTGTTCGAATAGGTGACTGTTGCGAGAGTTGGGATAACTTATTTATTTTAAAAGCAATTACTACCAACTTTTTACAGCTGATTACATAATATAGCTGCTTTCTGAAATAGTCATCAGAAAGTTTGTGTTGCCACAAATATTTTTATAATTTAATCCGCTTTGTGACAACATTTTTCGTCATGTTTCCAACTTGCGCGCACAGTTTTTCATAATTTAATTCCATATTAAATATAAAGCTTTTATAACATTTGGAAACTACCGTGAACCTAAAATTCAAAAAATTTCATGTTAAATTTTTATTTTATTTTGAGTTGAGTTTATAAAATGTATTTTGTTAAAAAAATTTGTAATGTTTTCGTCCATAAAATTTTTCAATATTAAAATATTCATCAGATTGTTGGTTCAGTTAGAAAATAGTGCCTATATAAAGAATTCCATCAAATTTCAAGTATTTACCATTAGCCATTTTTAAAATATCATGCGCGCAAGGTGGAAACACGGCGAAATATTTTGTCACAAAGAGGATTAAATTACAAAAATATTTGTGGCAACACAAACTTTCTGGTTACTAGTTTCCAAAGCAGCTATATTATGTAGTCAGATGTAAAAAGTTGGAAGTAATTGCTTTTAAACTAAATAAAATATCCCAATTCTTGCAATAGTCACATATTCGAAGATCATAAGGGGTTTAAGGTGTATGAGTCCCCTTAAGATAGCATTGGATTCCATTATCATAATTTAAAACTGAATGTTAATTTCTTTTTTAATCCCGCCCCGCCAACATATGAATCCCGTTTGACATCTGAAATAGGATCATATGATGATACATTTATACAAAAATGAGTATAACATTACTTTTCCATTATAATGTCTTCATTAAAACAGTTTTTTTTTATTTTCGAAGTTAAAAATTAATTAATCTGTTTGTCACTGACTTGGATGCGACAGATTCTCTGGCTTCTACAAGCTGATCTACAAACATCTACAATCGGTTACGTTCCTTAGTATGCTCATAGTCTCTAACGTAAATAACTTTCCTTATAGTTTAAGAAAAGGTATAGATTCAAAATAAAAATATTTTGTCCTATGACGACTAAATGAGACAGCATTTTGTTGAACCATTTTTTAGACATTTTCTCAATGCTTTTTTTGAAGCTGATAAAGTCGAGGGATTTGCATTTGGAATTTATCACCTGTTCATTTTACGTTCGATTGTGATTTCATCTTTTTGTTAGATGTGTATCCTCAAGCTTAAGTTTTGTCACAGAAGAAACGAAATAAATTTTACCTCACAGTCAAATGCCTTTGCTGTGGAGAGCATCGGAATCCATGCACAGCAAGCTTGGAGACAGCAACAAAATCAAACCCCTATCACCCACGCAACCAAGGAGTTTACCAACATGCTGCCGTCAGGTGAAGGGAAGGTTTGTTTCTCTGGAGGAGCAAAGCAGGAAAAAAACCCTTTGACCTGCACGCCTCCCTATTCTAAGACTATTTCGAGGTATGTCAAATATAGACCCTAGACACGGGGAGTCTAAAGTGGGTCAACATTTTTGCCATAAGATGAGTAAAACAACGGTAAGGGGAAAAGTCTTTTTTTTTTTTTTTTTTTTTTTTCCTTTAACAACCGATGTTATTTGAACCGAGTTTACCTCCCCACAGCCAAGTCAACAATTTTTTTAACATGCGATTTTAAGTGAATGTAGACTCTCACCCTTTTTTTCAGTACTTCATTCAAACAGCAATTACAAGACATGTGGAAAAAAAAAGTTGAGAATTTTTTCCACCGTATGCCTTTTCATTTAGAATTACAAAGTTCAGCTGTGATTTCATCCTTTTGCTAGATGTGTAGCTTCAAGCTTAAGTTTTGTCACAGAAGTAACGAAAGAAATTTTGCCTCACAGGTCAAATGCTTTTTCTGTGGAGAGCATCGGAAATCCATGCACAGCAAGCTTGGAGCCAGCTACAAAATCAAACCCCTATTACCCACACAAGAAGGAATTTTGCAATATGGTGAAGGGAAGGCTTGATTCTCTGGAGGAGCAAGGCATGAAAAATTCTTCGAACTTCAGGCCTCCTTTTCTTCTATAAAAGTACGTAACTGCATTAAATTTATAAATTAAAAAACATGACGTAAATTCTACTTGAATTTTAGAAACTATGCAGAAATTTCTACAAAGACCTTCAACAACATTGCTATAACTTCCTTAAGATAGTCAGTCAGTCAAAAGTTGTCTTTAATTTTAGCAAGTTTGGATGAAATTTATAAGAAGAGGTCATATCCATTTTACCATTGGTCACGTTCCAATGAACGATTCTGTATGAAATACCATTGGCCACGTATAAAACTTACTATACAAGATCAATGAGATTAGAAGCAATGTTTTTCTTAAAGTATTTTTCAGTTCGCTAATGGGTTACTCATTCCGGTTTCCGTGTCTTGTCATTTCTAAATTTCAAAGAAAAAAAAAAAAAAACTTTAAAGAACTATAAAACTATTTCTGATAACATTTTCGGATATATAAGCAGCAAAGTAATAAAATAACAATTGTTTTTCTAACAGATTATTTAGTATATTATCGCCTTTGACAAAAGTCGTTAGAATTCCATTGAAATTGTGAATTGAGCCTTGAATAAATTTAAAATGGAAACATTAAAAAGGTATAATTAAACGTGAAAATGCAATCAATAAACTAAGTAATTATCGTCATTGACCGGAAATTAGTTGAATTTTCAAGGCAAACAAGCTAACTTCTGTTCAGTTAACAATAATTAATAAACGTGAAAGTGTTTCGTCTTTTTATTAAGCAAGAATTATGACAAAAAAGCTTTTTAGTAAGATGAGTTTAAGTTAAGTAAGTTGAGTTTAAGTAAAATTGCTAATTAGAATTCAGTACGAAGTTGGCTGTACAGTCAACTTCTAAAATCGGGATACATTCTTATAAGAGTGAGTTTTATTCTCTTACTTGAGAAAATTGTTCCCCGACACTTTCGCCTTTAATTATATTAACTCAATACAAACTTTGTCAAAATAATTAACACAATGCAATCTTTGTAAAAACAATTAAACAATGAAGAAAAGGTGAATGAAAATATATTCACGTAAGACTAAAAGGAAATATTAAAAATGTAGGAAAAAGAAATTTACATGATATACATTAAAGACCATATATATATTATAATTAATGTAGACCATATATATTGCACAATTTTTTTAGTATGGGGAGTAAATAACGTACCGTGTATTCCAGCGTATAAGGCGCACCAATAATTTCCAACTAATTTTAAAGCTAAATTTTTTAGTTTTTAGTGTATTCGCCGTGTAACACGAACCCCTTCTCTACGAAGAAACCTGAAAGATGCATGTGCGACGCTTTTATCTTTTAAAGACATTCATTCGAAGATTTTACTCAAGCTTTCGAACAATGTTATACTGATTTGACAAGCAATAAGGGCAAAAATATGTGTGTAAGAAAAATAATTCTGTAAAGAGGGTGCGTTGTATTCAGTGTAGGTGTGGCAATAAATGTTATTCTAGTGTTTCGGGAAAAGGGGAACATTATTTGAGTTAAGAATTCATTTCCTACACGAATGAATTCGCGGAATGAACAGTTAGATGCTTTCTCTTTCCGTAGCTATTTGAAGCCGTGATTTTGAAGTGAACATCGAAGGAAAGGAAGGAACAAGGTAGGAAAAGGTGACCAAATGCGTCATGCCAGCCTAGAAATAGTGTGTGAGTGGATTGTAAAAGCATGGAAAACCAATATAATTCAAAAGTAATTTTTAAAAATGTAGTCTACTGTAAAGATTCTGTACTGTGTACTTCTAAGTTACAGTTGAATGCGAAGAATCTTAAGAACTAGTGAGCGAATAATCACTTTAGTTTGTGGGGTGGAAAACAACAAGTAAGAAGGGTGAAATAACCCTTTATTACTCCAACTAAAATTTAACAGAACTCCGTTTAGGAGTTGTGCAATAAAGCCGACACTCGGGCTTGAACTTAAGAGACTAAGAATTAAACTAAACTTATAGAGACATTAGGATTTTTTAAAAGACGGAGAGATTGAAAAATTAGCAACCGCCTTCGCCGGGAATCGAACCACGGACCTCTGGAATACCTGCCCAGCGTGCTACCGTTACACTACGAAGGACGCTAGGAAAGTGGGAGAAATACCTTATAAACTAATCTTAACTAAAGAGATATAGCCAAAGCTATCAAACTTCTAACGTAGTTGGCTGCTTAACGCTAATTGACTGCGAAGCTATCAAGGGCCGAACGTAATAATAGCCTAAGAGAGAATAGCCTAAAAAAGGCTGACGCGTGCTAACCAGAATCTCTGACTAAGACAGTAGAACTTCGCTGTTAAATACCGCTCTTCCTTAATTTGCATTCAAACGTGGTTCTAAAACTACGTTCAGGCCGGAAGTGGTAAGCTGAAATTAAGAAGCGATAGGAAAGGAAGTTTAACTCAAAATTTAACTGTGAATAAAATTAACATAATCCTTACACTACATTAAAAAAATTTAAAGATTCTAGATTTAAAATATAATTAAAAAGGAATCTGGATGGAACGGAAGATAATTATTTATGAATCAGAATAACAGTGTTGGGGAAGATGAAGCAGAATTCGATGATGTGCCCGAAGATATATATAATGGAAGAGGAATCAGATGATATTTTCATGTTATCAGAGTTAAGAAATTTTTTAACTTCATAAGGAAAGTCATTTCTTTTAAACCAACAGCATGTTGCATGCGGAAATCTAATTTTTGTATGCTCATCTTTTCTTTATTTTTAAATCTATCATTTTTAAATCCGACGTATAACGTGGCCTGTAAATTTCGAGCTTATATTTTGTATTAAAAAAGCGCGTTATACGTCGGAATGTAAGATATTTTTCATTTTTACTTCCTTGTACGAAGTAAAAAGGAAGTATTGTAATCGCGAAAAGTTTCATTCAGCATATTTCAGCGAAAATATCCATTTTGACCGCTTTCGAATGCAATTTAACGATGTTTTTGCGTGATATCTGTACGTAAGGACAGAATAAATACTCTTTTCCTTCAAAAAAATTATAAAACTGCTTTAAAATTAATTCTGAAGAGAATTTTTCGTGGCGTCTGTACGAACGTATGTAGGTACGTACATATCTCGCATAACTAAAAAAAGAGTAGCCTCATGACGTTGAAATTTTGTATATAGGACTGCTATAACATGTAGACGTGCACCTCGTATTTTGGTTGCAATCTGCCCGCACCAAACGTATATAAATATATTTATATATATATATCCAATCTGTTACCCGGCTCAGTGATCTCAGTTTCTTTACTCTTACATGTTTGTTAATTGTACATTTTTTGCTTTAAAAATGATTGTATTATGTTGTTTTTATCTTCCGGTTAAGGTTTTTATGCCTTTAGTAAATCTGTATGCAATATTTTTAGAATTATCATCAATTTTAAAGTTGTCTAAGTGCCGCTAAGCCTTTTTTTTATGGCGGCCATTGATGTTTACATTTGAAACATGAGACTAGTGGATTTGTTGCCAATCTACAGAAACTTAGTTTCGCAACAACAAAGATAACGCATTCATTTATTATTGCCAATTAAATCCTGCTTAATTCTTTCTGGAATTTTTTCGAGGAAATAAGTGTTTGAGATTTACTTCGTAATTTTTAATGTAGATATTTTGAGTTTTTATGTATTTTTTCCTTCTCGCGAAGTGAGAACTGAATTAATTCAATGAGAAATACTCAATCGTCTGTGAAAAACTGTTTCTTTTTTGTTTTGTTTGCTTGTTTTATTTTATACATCATTCTGGCTTTATTATAGTATTTGAATAGAACATGTGGCAACGATTAGATAATTCTATTATTTAAATGATATAAATTTTGTGCATTATGAGTTATAATATGAACGAAATATTTAAGTTAACTGTTATATAATTATTAATGCTGTTAAGTGAATCTAGCGCCAGAGTGTCGCTATGGTAAACAAATACTAGAGTGAATTTCAAAGAATGCATTTATTCTATTGTGGTTTATGCACTGTCGGCGAAGTAGATTTAATTCAATCCAATAAGTTTAAATGAAATGCAAGAAAAAATGCGTATAATTTAATATTCCATACAAGGAAGTCATGTGGTGTACACATCAGATTTTTCTTTTTCAGTTTCCATTTCATTTCATTGTGTATTTTACTTTTACCTGTAAATGCTCAATTTCTTTATACAATTTAACATCTTCCTTGGATAGTTTAATGTACTTTTACTAAATTACTATTTTAAGGTTTTGATATATATATATGTTTATTTATCTATATAAGTTTTTGAACTAGAATGTTTTTGTTTCTAATAACAGATGAATGAAAATTACAGGAAAGCCAAAATGTTTTGCAGTAAATCCAACAGCTTTCAAAAGCTTTGAAGTATTTTGTTGAGTTTCGTTCTTTCTTTAATTGAAATAATGATTCTTACCATTTTCTTTGCCTTTTATTTACTTTTCGGCCTATATTTATCTCCTATTTTTGTCATTAATTCTACGTATTTGCCCTAAAGATATGCAGGTGACTCTGCTGAAAAAATGGCTAATAAGGACGAAGAAATGAACAACGCTTTCTAAATGAGCCCATTTAAGATTAACTGGAATAATAACTGAAACTAATAACTGAACCGGAAACTGGTAGAATAAAATCATAAAAAGATTTAATGCAATATTCTATACAACAAATGTTTTTTAATCTCTCTGTAAAATTTTGAAGATTTTATATATAAATATTATTTATTCAAATTTGCAGTAGCTCTTGAATAAGAACATTAATTTTCCTTAGGTCCTTTAACTAGAGGCCCTTTGAGGTTCATTGTACAGAGGCTGTTCGCACATTTTGTAGACGATTTTGCTAAGCGGTAATAAAAGATCGTTTGCTGAAAAAGGTGACTGTTTATTAAAATCGGGCTTTAAATAAAATTGCTATAATTTATGTAAGCAAAATTAATCACTAACACACTTCAAATATTTTAGCAATATTTAAATTGCTTCGTCTCTGACAAACCATTATTAAGAACCTACCAGAAAAACTAGCAGTACTTTTCTGTTTACGTTTCTAAACAATAAAACGCAGCTTTCCTTTTCTTTCGTAGCATATTTCGAAACCGTACAAAAGGAAAACTATCGAAGAAAAAAATAAAACGAAAACCGGAAGCAAGGGGAAAAAAATGAATCTTCCACTTTCTTCGATGGAAACCTACCTACCCGTCCATAATCAAACTACCCTTTCGCAATCATCACCAGAGGCGGTCAACACACCAGGGCAAGGTCAGTAAAAGTCTGCAATTATGAGGGCCAAGGTCGAAAATCGAATATAAAAAAGCAAACACTAAAAAAATTGCTAGAAAGTTTTCAACCAACTGCCACACATTAGTAGGCACGTGCCATTGCTTCAAGGGGTTAACGGTCTCTGTGCCAACGCACGCCAGCGGCCTTGGACTAGGGCATTGGCACAACTTTTACTCCAGGAAGGATTGAGCAATTTTTTATGAGAGCTTCTTTTTTTCCTCCCTTCTTTTATTGAGAATTTTTTTAATCTTTCTTTTTTTTTTTGTGTGTGTGTGTAAGCTGGTTGTTGGCTTATGTTGGACATTTTTTTTTTCATTGCATTTTTCCCTCTCTTCTTTGATAATGGGTTCTTGCTTGCTTTTTCTATTTTTGATAAACGAGGTATTTATTTTTTATAGTATGTTGAGAGATTATAGATTGCAGAGTAAATAGATAACGGGAAGACTGGTTATGGTTCGTTTTTCCGCTTCTTAGAATGGAAAAACATAAACATTGACGAGTGCCTGAATAAACAGAAACAAAATGCTGCCCCCCCCCCATTTCCCAAGCGTACAGCCTTTCTTTCAAAGGGAAACAATTTCCGCTTTAAAAAATGCCCGTTTTTAATGCTCAAGAGTATTGTTAGCAATTTTGTATACATGTAAATTATATTTAAAATTGTAGTATCTTTTGCGTAATATAACGCGAAAATCTGAAGAGGCGAAGCTTTGAGGGAAAAATAAGAATACAGGAGCGAATCTATTTAACTCT
This sequence comes from Stegodyphus dumicola, assembly GCF_044657685.1. Classification (NCBI taxonomy): domain Eukaryota; kingdom Metazoa; phylum Arthropoda; class Arachnida; order Araneae; family Eresidae; genus Stegodyphus; species Stegodyphus dumicola. The sequence goes on from NC_140771.1 coordinate 244,224,015, forward strand.
GAGTAAATAGTATCTTGCAATTTAGCGATAAATTACCAAAAGTCGCTAAACCTGACGACATTTTGGTCTGGTCCATGTATAACTGTAATTGCTATCGTGATTGAATAAATGTAAACAAAAAAAAAAAAAAAAAAAAAAAAAGAAAAAGAAAAGAAAAAGAAAAAAATCTGAAATGTTTTATGTTTTATGTGAAATTTATATAAAAAAAAATACCGTTAGCATTAAGCACAAGATGTCTGAAATGGAACTATCAGGTTACCAGATTAGAACCATCTTTTACTTGTAGAAACATTAAATTATTTCGAAGCAGGAGAGATGAAAAATGAGCAATGCCCTCGCCGAGACTCGAACCACGGACCTCTCAATACGCTCCGAGCGTGCTGACCACTGCACCACGAAGGCATGCTAAGAAAGTGGAAGAAATACCTTATATACTTCCAGGTCTGTTGCAAAAAGTCAGCTACAGAATGTCAATAAATCAGCTTTAGGCACTAAAGTTGTATCATATGGCACTGTGAAGGTTTGGTACCGAAAGTCCAAAAGCAAGGACCCATATTCAAGAAGCAGAACGCTCTGGCCGATCTACTGATGTTGATGTGGCCCGCCTGCGAGAACTGGTGGAAGAAGATCAGTATGCAACAACTCGAGAGCTTGTTAAAGCTAGACGTTAGTGCCATGTCCATTAGTTGCACTATGCTTCCCATAAACTTGACGTACAACTTCAATCGCTGGGTGACGCATGAACTGATTCCAGCAGATAAGAACAGACGTGTTCGGGCTTGCACTAATCTGCTCGAATATCAGCGCGAGGACCAAATTCTGAACCGGATCGTCACTTGGGAGGAAAAGTGGATTTGCTTCAACGACACAGGCCGAAAAGTGGGTTGGTCTGCTCCCGGGGCAATTTGACTAACAAAAAGATCATGCTTTGTATCTGGTGGGCTTGCCGTGGTATTATCCACGAAGAGCATCTGGAAAAAAGTAAAACCCTCGACATTAAGGTGTGCAGTGAGGTACTAGTCCGTATTGACGCGGCTATCAAGAGAACACGTTGAACTGAGTTCAGACGCTGAAAGGTAATGTTCCATCAAGATAATGCAAGACCGCATGTGTCTGCATTCACCGGCTGGACTCTTTATGGATTCGAATGGGATCTTTTGTCACAAACATATAGCCCCGAAATCACTCCTTCGGACTTTTATCTTTTTTCACACCTGCAGCTACATCTTGCTGGTGCTATCTTCCATTCTGCACAGGACGTCCGAAACCAGATTGATCTGTTTTTGGACTCGCGGCCACCAAGTTTCTGGGACGAAAGCTACCGAACTACCGAAACGTCATTTCCATTAATGTATAAGTCTTTAAGTGTATCATTTGTACTAATATATATGTATAGCCAAGTAAGGTAATACACGAATATGTGTAACCTTTAATTGTCATCGTTCACACTGATACACAATTTTCATTCTCAGTGTATCATTTCTGTCAACGTATCATTTTTATTGATGTGTGTATAGTCCAGTAGAATAATGTATGACTATGTGTTTTCATTTATCGCCATCATTTGTATGTGTTTATGCATATCATTTCTAGTAATTTATGTATAGTCATATAGGATGACACACGATTACGTGTATTCATTAATTGTCATCTTCTGCATTATTGCGCCAGTTGCGTCAGTGTTTCATTTCTTTTAATGTGTAAGTGTTTATTGTTTGCCTATCTCATTAACCCCTTAGACCAATATACATATGTATCGAATGTACCTATACCACCAATGTACCTATGTATGAAACATTTTATTAATTGTATACTGAAGCATATATATGCACACGCCCTTGTTTGGCCACGTCAATACCACATATTCTCCATTAATATATTTCCGATGCAGCCCTTTCAGGAAGTCGCCAGGGTTGTGTTGTTCTAAATAGGTGCGGGTACCGGACGACACCCGATTTGTCATATTAAGCCGTCCGGGTGTCCGGGCCCTGCATTCACATGTCACCTGTGAAGGTTTGGTAGCGAAAGTCCAGAAGCAAGGACTATAGTATTCAAGAAGCAGAACGCTTTGGCCGATCTACTGATGTTGATGAGGCATCATAATGGCCCGCAAAATGGCACTGCTTTCGTGTTTTTTTTAATTTAAATTTTATTATTATTATTATTATTATTATTTTTTTTTTTTTTCGTAATTTTATTAAGAACGTTTTTTTTTGGTGGAAAACGTTCACTAACAACAAGATATATTCCTTTTTCTGTACATATTCCTGTGCCACACGGCCAGGAATGTGCTTTTGTTGGACCAGAATTATAAATTCAATAACGAAGTAATCGTGCTCTAAGACGGATAACGCGTAGGCAATTCGAGGTCCATGTAAAGATTGGTTTGCGAAAGTGGTTCCATATTTCTGTTCCAGAGGCGTTTCTTTCTATGACAGTGAAATTAAATCATATGAAGCATTTTAAATGGATTACCTTTCGAAAATATTGTAGAATGTAGACATGTGTAGACTTAACTTTCGAAACAAAATATATTGTCAAAGAATAATTATCTGATAACAAGTTCTTTAGTGAAATATAGTATTTAAAGGAGGGGCAAGAGGTGAAATATTAAGATGTAAGGTTTACCCTATGTCTATAATAGTTATTTTTAAATTCCTTTCCTATCTCTCTTAATTTCAGCTTACAAATTCCTTGCCAAAATGTGTTTTTAGAATCGCGTTTAATGCAAATGAGCAGGAGTAGTATTTAAGTCGAAATTTTATTGACTTGGTGAGAGAGAAAAAGAGTTTCTGATTAGCGCACGTTTTCCACATCTCTCTAAGCTGTTACTACGCTGGACCGAATGACCCTTGATAGTTTCGCTAGCTAATTCGATATTTAGGGGCCAACTACTTAGAATTGTGTTAGCTTCGGCTAAATCTTTTTAGTTAGTCATTAGTTAGGTTCTTATTTCTTCTAATTTTGAGTATAAGCCTAAGTGGAGGCTTTGTTGTACGTTCTGAGAAAGGCGTCCTCTGTTAATCCTTATTTTGAGCAATAAAGGATAATTAAACCTTCGTGAGTTTTATGTTTCTGTTACTGAACTTAAACGACTATTCGCTTAGCTGTTCACTAGATTCCTTCACACTTACTTATTAGATAAAAGTGCGGAACAAAACAAAACAATTGTCCGACCATAAAAGTAAAATTAAGCGAAGCAGAACTATATTTTTTCTCATAATCAAAACAATAATATTTCTTTCAAATCTAATAACATTAAAAACTGCGCTTGTTGGAATTAACTACAGTTAACATAGCGGATATTTATATGATAAAGGCAGTGAAACCTCTCATAGCGACCACCTCTAAAAGGATATCTGATCACATAACTAAACATTAGTATTAAATAAGAACGGTGGCCACGTTCTGCGAGATAACCACCTTCACAAAACATAGTAAAACTTTAGAACCATGAGATCTGTTAGAACTGCTTTATTGTACAATGGGAGACATTGAAAAGCTAAAAAAATTTTTTTTTTAATTCTGAAAGCTTTTAGATTTTATATTACCCTTAAAGGGTGCTATTCTATTTACGCACACATACACGTTTCGAAAGCACTTCGGCCAATGTCCCTTTGGGCTAAAAATATTTAAAAACAGCATATCTTTAGAATTTTCGATAAACAGTCTCGAGAGCTGAAGATATTTTTCCCCCGTAAAGTGTTGCCATTGCTCGATTTGAAATCTTTCAGTTTGTTAATAAAAATTCTTTTTACAAATACAAAAAGTTTTACAAAATACGAAATAGACAATAAAACATGTTCCAAATTCGGGTTTCCAGGTACACATATCCGAGTGGAGGGCAGTGTTATTCGAAATTTGATGGCTCTAGGTACCGTTGTTTTTTTTTTTTTTTTTTTTCACGATAAGAAGAACATATTAAAATGCATCAGATTCTTCATTATTTAATTTTAAATACAATTTAGGGTGATAATATTCGGTGGCAACAATTTGAAAAGTGAGTTAAAAATTTAAAGTCAACCGATTCAAAATGCCGTTACCAGATTAACATCCCTTTATAGCCTAACCACTCCTTTGAACTAGAAAAAAAAAAAAATAAATAAATAAATAAATAAATAAATAAATAAAAATAAATAGGGGAGGGGGGCATTTTGTGTGTTACCTTTATTTATTAAATATCATGTTCTTCACATTTAAATCATAAAATTAAATTCAACAGAAATATCGCAAAATAATTTAAAAAGAGCCTATCTTTAGAATTTCTGGTACACAATCTCACACGGCGCAGATAAAAATGCTTCATTTTTCGTACAGTGTTTGAAATCGTTGAGTTTGTTAATAAAAAGTTCGTTAAAGTTTTACAAAATATAAAACAGATAATAAAACAAATTCGAAATTCTAAAATTTTGCATCCAGATGCCCATATTCGAGTAGAGGACTGCGTTATTCAAAATTAGATATCTCTGGGTATCGTTGTTTTTTCACAGAGCGAGAAACAGACATACATTCATGCAGATTTTTCATTATTTAATTTCTTTAAATATAATGCAGGGCTCTAATATTTTGTACCAACAGTTTGGAAAGTGAAAAGTCGTTTATAGTGTACCAACGCAAAATGCCAAAACGAAATTAATAGCCCTTCTGGGCAAACTGCCACTTTGGGCTAGAAGAAAAAAAGCAACTAAGTTAGATAGAATTTATTTGAAATTAAATAATTTGAAATAATTGAACTATACTTCAAGAAAAGTCTTCCCCCCCCCCAAACGGCGCCAAAATTATCTTGTTACTGCCGGAAAAATTAATTTCTTTAGCCTAACAAAAAATGTTATTTGGGAACTCATTTCTTTTGTAACGTTCTTTAATATCTGAATCCCTGGATGTTATATATATATATATGTTTTCTGTTAATAAAATCGCTATATCTTATAGACTTGCTTACACTACAGCTTAGAGACTTAATACCGATTTTATAAGTAAAAATTTTTTGTGCGGTCTGAAGTGAGTAATCTTCAAAAATGGCTCCCACTAATCCCAAATTATGGTTCACCTTATTCCCATTTATGGCTCCACATATTCCTAATAATGGTTAAACATTCTCATTTTAATGGTGTAACATATAGTCTTAATTAATGATTCAAACAAAGTACCAACAAATGAAATAAAATTTCTCCGTTTTTTGATTGCAAAAGCAAAAGAAGAAACACAAAAGACGACTAAGTGACAAAATAAAACATGAAGAAGATGCTGGAAATGACAGCTGTGTTCTTCAATAAATAAATCCACAATCAGGACGTATATTTCTCGCCACTTTATTCTAAGTGCTAAATAGAATATCAGGTACTCTAGCAGCCTCTCGGGGCTAACTAGACGTCTGTTTCAGACCCTTTTCCACATCTTTTTCAACTTTTATTAAACTGATAAACGGAACAAGAAAAATGATATTCCGGCCCTGTTACGTCAATCTGCCTTGGAAACTATACATGCAATTCCCGCTGAAGCTACCCTCATCTATACTGATGGGAGTAAAAGCGAAGACTCTCGCTCCGGTAGTTGTGTTGTCATTAAATGCACAAATGGAAATATTGCTAAAATAAAGAAAAGAAATTCTGACTTCAGTTCGGTTTTTTAAGATTGAGCTTATAGCCATCGAAGAGGGACTAGATGCTGTTTTGTACTTTACAAATCTTAGGGCAGTATGGATTTTGTCTGACAGTCGTAGCGCTATCAAATATCTTTCATTAGGCAGGTCTCGTCACTCTGTGAAGTGCATCTTCAGTGGATTCCTTCCCATGTTGATATATGGGGGAATGAAATGGCAGACATTCTGGCGAAGGAGGCTTCTGAAGAACCTTTGCCAATTATCAATTCACTGACATATCTTGAACTGCATTCCATTAGAAGACATGCTGACAGGCAAATTTGACTCGTTTCCCCGAGTCATCCCTGCTCTCAAGCTGATTGTCGTGGAAGATCCCTTGCTATGGATTGCGAAAGATGTGTTCAGACAACACTTTCCCGATTCTTCAGTGGGCACCTGAGGGGACTTACTTTTGAGACTGGTATCAAGATGCACCCAATTTGTTCTAAGTGCCACAATGCACCCGCATCACCGGCACATATCCTTGAGTGCCTGGAGTTGTCTCTTGTGGACCTTTACAGGTCCCCTAAGCTTGTTTTCGATTTTTTGAAGGTGAATGGACTCGTGGACCTCGTCTAGGCATGGAGATTAGTAACAACAACAGCAACGGAACAACCTCATTTTGTTCATTCAAAAATACTCATGGAGCATTAATTTTCCTTTCTTCCCATCTCTAGTCTCTTGTGTTTGATATTCCTCCCTATCATACAAATAACCACTTCACCTGAAATACATTTACCCCAAATAGTAATACTCGCGAATATTTTGCATTACAGTAAGACCCCGCTTAACGCGGGGGATACGTTCCATCGAAGTAGAGCGTAATGCGAAACAGCGCTAAGCGAGGCTATCTTAACATGTAAATAATGGGGTTAGGGGAAGACGGATAAAAAATGGTTAGGCATTAAATTTAATAATTTTTTTTTAATAAAAATAAAATCAAACATTTATTTCTTACAAAAATAAAAACAATATAAACGCATATACTTTTAAAAACAAATAAAATTCTCAGTCAGATCATTCAGTCTATTCTGGGTTTCCAATTTTATGCCTTTTTGTCAAGAAGGCATTATGATAGATTGGCTTAATGGCATATTGCGTTCAATTTCGTCGTCAATCCATATAGACAGTCGTTTTTCCATTTCCTCTATAATGTTATTTCTAGAACGGGTAATTCTAGTTGCAGAGCTGGACGTAGTTGCAGTTGCCGATGACGGTATTTTTTCTTTATTCTTAAGAATTGTCCTTATTGTTGAAGTTGCCAAAATCAATGCAGCACTAATTTGAGATGGACGTTCACCAGAATCTAATCTTCTAATCACTTGCATTTGAGTTTCCAGTGAAATGCTTTTTCTGGTTGCTTTCCTTTCTTGTTTTTTACTATCACCCATGATAAAAACTAAAGATCATAATATTTGTCACTGTATATACAAATACGTTATAGTATTATACAAATTTAAACTTACAATAATGTCAACAAATGTTGTTTCAAATGATAAAAAGCAAGAAACACAACTACACTGTTTCGGATATGTTATTTGGAAACCTAGCGCTGCGCACAATTTCGGAGAATCCCCGGGTTGAAATAAAAGAGCGCTAAACCGAAACAGCGCTAAACGAAACAGCGTTAAGCGGGGTCTTACTGTATTTACTTTGACAGTTCGGGAAATTTTGAAACGCACTGTATAACTGCAGGGATAACTTTAGGCCAGAAATGCAATTATAATGCTAAATAAGACGAAAGATAATTTCATATTAAGGGGGGGGGAAAGGCTGAACTTTTCATATTTTAACGGTCGCTCAGAAGGGTTTGTTAAGGTTTTTCTCAGTCTACCAATCTGTTTTTTGCAATCACTCCTGCTAACTAATTTTTATTGATAGTTATTTATTATTTTAATTTTATTTATTTTGTCTTTTTAGCTTTATTATTAACAATCGTTTTCTTCACACTTATGCTGCATTCAATTCAACAACAAAATCACAAAATTTAAAAAATTGCAGAAGAGCCTATATTTAGACTTTCCAATGCAGTGTTAAGTGTTAGCACACATTTTTCACATTTTTTATACTTTTTTCTGTCCTTTATCAGTTTATCATATCCATATTCAGTTTTCTTAGTAAGATGGCTAACAAAAAATTTTGTTGTCTTTTCATTATGAACTTTTTATGCCTAAATTATTTATCACTTTCTTCGAACATACGACACATAAAATTCAATTCAGCAGCAAAATCACAAAATATTTAAAAACAGCACATCTTTGGAATTTCCGACAGAGCGCTAGAGGTTGCCACACATATTTTCATATTTGCTATATTATTTCTTTAATAACTAGCCACCTAAAATAGTTATCTTAAAAAAAAAAGAAAAGTATATAATGATTTTAGTGAGTCAGCTAGTATAACTTCATAAAGAATATTAAATATTTCTAATTAGACATCTCATGATTTAAATGCATGTTTATTTAACTGAATCACATTAAAAAGTAGAATAAAATATCCTTAAGAACTGTGCTTATTGCTTTTAAATCGCTTAGTTTATTACTAAATAACCTTGCAGATTAAATTTGAAAATAGCTTAGGCTTTACTGAATGGCAACACGCAGACGCGTGCAGGATAAAAGTATTTTATTTACAGCCGCGGTGATTCGTTGCTTTCATAGACCCGAATTTACTACTAAAAGGTAAATATCTTACATTTTTCCTAATGGCAACAGTCATGCGCACTGGAGATAAAAAGAATGTTTTATTTCGAACTGTATTGCCACTTCTCGCTTTAAAAGCGTTGAGTTTCTTAATCAAAAATTTATTTAAGTTTTACACAACATGAATAAATAAACAAGTAAATAAATAAGTAAAACAAATTCGAAAATCAAATTTAGTGCTTTCAGGTGCCATGTTCGAGTGTAGGACTACGTTATTCAAAACCGAAGGGCTCTACGTACCGTCGTTTTTTCACAATGCGAGGAACGTGCATACATCCATGTAGATTCTTCACTAATTAATTTCTTTAAAAATAATACAGGGTTATTATATATGGTGGCAACAATTTAAAAGGTGATACGCCGCTTATAGTGAACCAACGCAAAATCCCATTTTCAGACAAATAGCCCTTTTTGGGCTAAGAACTGTGGGTGGAAGGAAAAAAAAAATGGTTTCATTTATATACCACCCGCAAAAGTAAAAATCGACATGCTTAATGAAATTAATGTTAACTAGTGTATTTAAAGTAGTGTCGAAATTATCTTTGGATCCATCATGCAAACGTAAATATTTATTATAATTTTTAAAACCCGAAATCTGTTTGCTTAAGGTGGGTTTTGTTAGAGAACTTTTTAAGGAACCTGTCTCGTATTTAGTCTACGCATGCGAAAACGTCCCAGCAATGTTACTTGCCTGGATTTGAGTCCAGATCAAAATACCAGGAGTCAACGATCTTCTCCGCTCGGCTAACAGCGTATTAATCGATTATAAAGTACGTTTGATGAAAATTATGCATGTGAAACGATTTTTTTACAGCTACCGAATCAGAGCCTGAATACAACCATCTTTATTTAATTTGTTTCTAGAAAAAAAATGTGCCGAAATATTAAGAAGGTGAACGAGAATTAATTACTCTGTAATTAATATAAAACTATTTTCATGATTAAGATAAATCGTATAGTTTAATTTCCGAATTATGCATAAAAAAAGTGCAAACTTTTTAGCCTATACCACACATACACATTTTACGTTTTCTAACACAGTATACATAACAAAGCATAGGTTGCTTGGTTACGCACGTGTGCGAGGTTCCCGCCCCCTTTTTTTTTTTCTTTTTATTTATTTCTTATTCTTTCTCTCTTTCTTGTGACGCAAAATTTGCAGGTTAAAATTTTTTGCTACAACAAACGTAAAGCTTTTCAACAGACCATTTAAACAATTCACATTTTATTTATTCTTCCGAACCTTTTCTTAATAACAATGCTGTTATCAGCAGACAAAATGGTGAAGAATAACTGGGATATACAAATACGCTATCTGTTTGAGGTTAAAAAAAAAAAAAAAAAATGGGAACTAAATGGGAAGGAAAAAACTTCAGAGTTGCAGCTTAAGCAAAGAATTCAACCCTGAACGTGGGCTTGATTCTGATGTCACTGACCTACTAAAGATATTTATTGAAAGTCTAGATTAAAGTGTTTTTAGGAGCATAGCTGTTGCCAACTGGCTCGAGCTGAGTCTAGGAGGATTATTTTAGATGGAAGAGAAAAAGACTCTCAGTTGTAAACAATTTCCTCCAGTGGGATTTTTTTAACAAGTTATTTACGCAAAACAAACAAGAGCAAGTTCATGAAGTCCCGAAGTCTTCAAACATAAATACTTGAGGAAATTGCTAGCTGTCTTCATGCTGTTCACATTAGCTTTGCCTATCCAAAATCCAAATAAATAAATAATAATAATAATAAAAAATTAAAATCTGAAATGTTTCAGATTTTAAATTACGTCCAAAGGGGCGTTTTTTTAACGTTTTGAGTGTTACCTTTATTTATTAAATATCATGTTCTTTGCACTTAAACCATAAAATTCAGTTCAAGAGCAATATCGCAAAATAATGTTAAATTAAGCATATCTTTAGAATTTCCGATATACACAGTCTCGCGAGCTGGAGATAAAAGTATTTTTTTTTATATATAACGTTGCCATTTCTCGCTTTTAAAGCATTTAGTTTGTAAATCAAAAATTCGTTAAAGTTTTACAAAATATAAAATCTATAATAAAACAAATTCCAAATTTGGGATTTCAGATGCCCATATTCGCAGTAGGATTTCGTCATTCAAAATTCGATGGCTCTATATAACATTGTTTTATCACAATGCGAGAAATAGACAATCATTTATGCAGATTTTTCATTATTTAATTTCTTCAAATATAATGCAGGACTCTAACATTTTGTGGCAACACTTTGAAAAGTGAACCGACATTTATGAGTCCGACGCAAAATCGCAAAACGAAAACAATAGTCCTTCAGGGACAAAGCCCCTTTGAACTAAAAAAGATAAAAATATCTGAAAAGTTTTAGATTTTATGTATCTCCCAAAAGGTTTTCTTATGGTTTTTTACCCTGTCTCTGAACTTGCAATCTACTAGCCTCCTGTTACACTCACTCTTACTAACCCCCCTTTTATTCTTCTTTTTTGTCTTTTTAGCTTTATTATTAAGAATTACGTTTTCTTCGCACTTCCCCAATATACAACTGAACAGCAAAATTACAAACATTTTAAAAGCTGCATAGCGGTATACGTTTAAAATTCCCGATACAGCGTCAAGAGCTTATCAGGTTCTGTGTTCCTCCTTACTTGCTTAGGGAACATTAACTGTCCTGACTCGGAACAGGGAGCTTACTAAAGCTATGTTCAATAAATTTGGGAAATAGACAATACACACAGGAAGGGTATACGAAACCCTTTATTTTTCTCTCTTTACAATGATTTCCGGACTTCGGAATACAGAGTGGTGTATTTAATTATGGCAAAGCACACTAGGGCTATCTGCCTAAGAGGAGGGATGCCTTCGTGCAGGACTTTCTAAGGGAAACTGGCTCGTATACACGTCACACATGAGGAAAACCGCGAAAACACCCATGCAGCCAGCCCGTTCGCGGGATTCGAACCTCGGACCGAACTACCAGTGTTCAGCGACTTTACCGCTCGGCCGCTGGTGGGCCTCGGAATACAGAGACCAACCACTTGTGGTCTGAACGTAAGAATATAAAAATATTAACTAAACTAACTTTGGATTAATCAAACAAGTGCCTAACTCCAAGATTGGCCGTAAATTAACAAGAAGCCGTATGTAGTACAGAGAACTGCTAACACTACGATACGTTTAAAATTATCAAGAGGATTAAACCTCTGGCCTTGAAGTCAACCAGCGACCGAGTAAAACTACTATGGCAAGCGGCCTGCTTCTAGTAGTAACTCCTTTCTCTCTCTTGCTTGGCAAAAAGCCACAACTTAAGTACTTGGCGTTCGCAAGACAAATTTGCATAAATAAGTTAAAGCTTTTAATTCTGGCCGGAAGTAGAAAATAAGAAGCGATAGTAAAGATTTAACATAAAATAAACGTTAGTAAAACTTAAGATCCTTACAAGCTGGCATTCATTTTTCTGCTTTTTGAGTCCAAAGGGTGTTAGCCCAAAAGGGCTATTAATTTCGTTTTGGCATATTATGGCGGTTCACTATAAACGACGTTTCACTTTTCAAATTGTTGCCACCAAATATTAGAGCCCTGCATTGTATTTAAAAGAATTAAATAAAGAATCTGCATAAAAGTATGTATGTTTCTCGCGCTGTGAAAAACAGCAGTACCTAGAGACATCCAATTCTGAATAACGTAGTCCTCCATTCGAATATGGGCGTCTGGAAGCCCAAATTTAGAATTTGGAATTTATTTTATTATCTATTTTGTCTACTCCTATTTTGACAAACTTTAACGAGTTTTTGATTCACAAATTCGAAGATTTCAAAGCGAGCAATGGGAAGATTGTACGGAAAAATAAATGTCTCTAGCGTGAGAGACCGTGTATCGGAAATTCTAAAGATATGCTGTTTCGAAATATTTTGCGATATTGCTGTTGAATTGAATTTTACGGTTTACGTGCGAAGAACGTAATATTTAATAAACAAAGGTAACATATAAAATGTTAAAAAAAAAAAGTCCCCCCTTTGGGCATAAAATGAAATCTAGAAACTTTCAGAGCTATTTATTTATTTTACTTTATTTATTTTCTTCAGTTCATCATATCAATGTTAAGTTTTACTCAGATGGCTTTACAAAACTTTTTTTTTTTTTTTTTTTTGCTTTTTATTATTAACGTTTTGTGTGTTAAATGTAATAAATAATTTGTGGGTTTGATCTGATGATATTAGACAAGTGAGATTGTAGAGATATTAGGATTTTTTGGAAGGCCTGAGATATGAAAAATTAGCAACCGCCTTCGCCGGGAATCGAACCACGGACCTCTGGAATACCGGCCCAGCGTATAGAACCACTCCACCACGAAGGCACGCTAGGGAAGTGGGAGACCTTATAAGAAGGGAATCACCTTGAGTAACAACAACAACATAAAATCAAGTCCTCATTGGTAAAAGGCGAAATAGAACACTTTCGTTCATGAAACATTTATTAAGCTCTTTGCCAGTGTGATCTTGGATATATAACATAAACCTGCAGATCTCTAAAATTCAGCTTAAAGGAGCACATTAAGTATACGAAGCAAAAGGAAGTAAAAAGGTCTATGTTTTGCGTAGATCAACTGAGGAAAATTTTACTGGAATTTACAGGACCTAATTCCTTGAAAAAATTTCTAATAGCATTTTTACATCCGTCGGTTTAATAAGGGATTTAAATAGCGATCGAATTTGTAGTTGAGAAAGAGAGAGGGAGACCTAAGGGCGGCTTTGGCAGTTCGCCAGAACGTTATTTATTCCGGAGACGTCCACCTGTGTGCCGATATGTGCCTTCTTGACTATTTTTCCTTCCTTCTACGCAGTAAAGGAAGTATAGTAATCGCAAAAAATGTCGGGTATCATATTTGAAAGAAAATATCCATTTTGACTGCTCTCGAAACCATCTGAACTATAATTTTGCGTGATATCTGTATACGTGCGGACAGAAAAAAAGACTCTTCCCCCCCCAAAAAAAAACTGCAAAATGGATAGAAAATGGATTAAGAAGGGATTTTTTTCCCACGCACATATGTACGTATAACTCAAAAACGAGTAGCCGCAGAACGTTGAAATATTGTGTATGGGATTGTTATAACACGCAGTTGTATATCTTCCTAGCCAGAAATTAATTAATTTCCATTCACTAGTTAGTATATTCAAAATTTTCACAGACGTTCTCACTCACATAAGAACTCCGCAACAAACGTCCCTCAAACATTCCTAGTCCCTCGCAAAAATAGCTTCTCAAAAGTTTCAAAGCCTGGAATAATTCAAAATATCCCCACTGCCGGTAACGGAATTTCGGACACACAGCCCTTCTGAGTAAGACACAGAACAGAACACTTTACCGACATCCCACTAGAAAGAACGTGAGTTAATTAATGCATTTTCTGGCCTTTTATATCTTCATGTACATTTCACATGTTACTTTCTTATTATACATATCACAATTTTCAACTTTTATTTGATTTTTTTTTTTTTTTTTTTTTCAAAGATAGCATTGTTATGTTTCTTATGTTTCTACTGTTTATTTCAACTACTTTGAGTTTTATTTCACAATTCCAATTAAGATTACTACTGTTTATTATGTTTATTTTTATAAAAATAGTCTTGAATTAACAAGCGGAAAAGCGAAGGTGTCGGGGGACATTTTGTAAGGATCCTAAGTTTTACTAACGTTTATTTTATTTTAAATCTTTACTATCACTTCTTATTTTCTACTTCCGGCCAGAATTAAAAGCTTTAACTTATTTATGCAAATTTCTCTTGCTAACGCCAAGTACTTAAGTTGTGGCTTTTTGCCAAGCAAGAGAGAGGAAGGAGTTACTAGAAGCAGGCCGCTTGCCATAGTAGTTTTACTCGGTTGCTGGTTGCCTTCAAGGCCAGAGGTTTAATCCTCTTGATAATTTTAAACGTATCGTAGTTTTAGCAGCTCTCTGTACTACATACGGATTTTGTTAAATAACGGCCAATCTTGAAGTTAGGCACTTGTATATTAATCCAAAGTTAGTTTTAGTTAGAGTTTTTAGTTAGTAATTTTATATTCTTACGTTCAGACCACAAGTGGTTGGTCTCTGTATTCCGAAGTTCCGGAAATCTCTGTAAAGATAGAAAAATAAAGGGTTTCGTATACCCTTCCTGTGTGTATTGTCTGCTTCACAATTTATTGAACATAGCTTGAGTAAGCTCCCTGTTCCGAGTCAGGACAGTTCATGTTTCCAAAGCAAGTAAAGAGGAACACAAGTCCTGATAATTTACTCAAGTATTTTGCAAATTTTACTACATAAATTGGCTTTTTATTCAAAATTTCTAAATAATCTAGTATTAGCGAAAATGCTTCATTCAGAATGAGTTCTTTGGTACTCTACTTTGATTATAAATCCCATCACTTGACGGAATTACCTTTTGGGCCTAACTTAATTTGCCAGTTTGGCAACATCATTCTTGCTCGAGTAAACGACGAAACACCTTCGCATTTATTAATTATTGTTCATTGAACGGGAGTTGGTTTGTTCCCCTTGAAAAGTTAACTAATTTCCGATCAACAGCGATAATTACTTGTTTTTCACATGACATAAAATGGATTGTGATTTCTTATGTAGTTTTTCCAAAATACTTTCAGAAGCTCCAACTCGAAGTTCGGTAGAAACTATCTTCTTTCACACTCATTACAAGTATAAACATATAGCGCCAATTATTATATACTTCCCTCCGTCTCATAAGTAATTTGAAGATATATTTCATAATTTAGGTAAAAATAACACGCAGAACAAGTATTAATTTAGAAGTCAAGCACCACAAATCCGCGTTGTTATATCTGATAATTTTCACAGGACTAGTTCCGATGGTTTTATCGAACCATCAGCCTCAGATGCTAAAGTGCAACTGATATTGGTATTTTATAGAATTCCTAGGCAATAGGCGAAATGTTTAACCGTTTCATATACATTGGCGGCCAATTTTCGACCTTCCATAAAATGCCTAGGTATTATATAGAATACTGGATTTCGTACTTTGCCGGTAACATATACTCTCTTTGTAATTAAAATTTTTAAATTATATTTAAAAATACCTTTTTTTAAAGTCTTTGCAAAGATTGTTTCAAAATAAAAATTTAAAATCAAATTTATCTTTATCATCCAAGTATCCCGATTATGACTGTTGCAAATTGACTGTCAAATGTACTTTTCGAATTTTCTGCATTTCTGTTATTTCACATTTTGATAGTACTAGTTGAGAGTACATTCTTACTTTTAACATACTTAAAAAAAAAAAAAAAAAAAAAAAAAAAAGCAAGGAACAGAAGCGTTTTGGTGATGACCTGAGATTCCGCCCTCAGCTCTCAAGAACACACTCTGTCCTCAAAGATGATAAAAAAAAAAAAAAAAAAAAAAACTCAGCATCTGACAAGATTTATACAGCGCATTCCATTCGCTTCTGTGAGGATGACAAGAATAACCTAGATTTAAAGCTCTTCGTGTTATGATAGTATGAAAATACATTAAACCTCGCATGGCATTTATTCTGGCATAGGACATATTCCGTTTTGCCTTCGAATATTAGGAGAATAGCGATGGAAATGAGTATAATTTCAATGAAACAGCTTATGACAACACAAACAGCTTATTTTTAGTTTTATTTATAAATCCAACAAGTGACATCTCAAACAACACTCAAAATATAAATTGCGCGAGATCACTAATTCTCACATACACATGAAAAGCAACTCAAAACCATTTTTTCTCATTTTTCTCATAAAAAAGAACAAGCTCAAAACCTAAATGTAAAAAACCTCAACTGTTGCCGTTCGTAATTTACTAAATTAAGTAAAAAAAAAAAAAAAAAAAGATAATATTAGATAGATGCTCAACTTGACAGGACATGTAATAGAAACGTTAGCCTCGGAGATAATAATGTTCAATAATATTTGACTGAAATCTAGAAAAAGTGTTGTTGCTTATCATCAGTTGCAACAGAATCCTCAACCTCAGTAGCCTGCAAGGAATTCAAAAACCTACAAGGAACGTGACATCTTTACGTACGGACAGAATAAAGGATTGTTTTGCCAAAATGGGTTGTAAAAGGGATTTAAAATGCATTTACAAGAGTTTTTTTCCCTTGACGTCTGTACGTACGTAACTATGTATATATCTCTCATAATTCAAGAATGAGTAGCCGTAAAACGTTGAAATTTTATATATGAGACTGCTATAACATGTAGTTGTGCACTTCCCTTTTCATTGCAATCGGCTGCACCAATCATATATATATATATATTGAATTAATGAATTGAAATTCATTGAAATTGAAATACTTGCGCAATAGCTGCAAAGTAAGATAATAATTTATTTACTAAAGAAATATTCATTATATTACCTCCTAAGATAAATTTAGTAGAATGCATCTAAATGAAGTAACCCAGAAGTATGAAATTTATTCCAAAAAATTTTTAAAGTTACTTGAATTTAAATCAAGAAAAATAGAAATTCAAACTTTGAAAATGAAAACTAATAAACCAAGTAATTATCGTCATTGACCGGAAATTGGTTGCCTTTTCAAGTGGAACAAACCAACCCCCGTTCAGTGAACAATAATTAATTAATGGGAAGGTGTTTCGCCTTTTTCTCAAGTAAGAATGATGATGCCAAACTGGCAATTTTAAGATAAGGCCAAAGTTGCAGTCGATTTTTAATTCAATTGGTGAGATTAAAGAGATGAATTTAAAATGAAGTAGTTCCGTTAATGTATTTTTAGAAATCTCGAGATATTATAGCTAAATTAGGTAGAGATCTATAAAGAATTCATTTTGAATGAAGCATTTCTGTTAATGGATTTTTTAGAAATCTCGTGTTAATGCAGCCAAATTAAGCAGTAAAAAGTTTTATTATACTTGAGTAAAGTGTCCCCCGACACCTTCGCGTTCATGCATGCTAATTCAAAAGTTTTGAATTACAGTGACATAAGACAGGATGCAGTTACAGTTACAGGCAGAATACATAGAGCAAGATACAGGGATTGAACCAAAACGTCGCCAAGTTTAGCAACCTTTGGCGATTTCTTGCTGAATTTGGCGACAGAAATTAGACCCAAAAACCATCGCTAGATTGGCGATATTTCGCCAGTTAGGTGTAATAGTCATTTACCTCAATGTTAAATGTATTTGCCCCTGTAACGTTGTTTTTCTTGAGATGCTTAGCACTCTTGAGTCCTTTTATGTTACGACATACAAGATATACTACATGGCATGTAATTTCATTAAAATTATTTACCTACATACAAAATTCGTAACAGTAGGTTAATACAGAAATGCTTCCGAGCTTTATTAATGTCTTTCTAAATGCTGGAACTAACCCATAAATTTAAATGTCTTTTCTGAACAGAACTTTTCTTTTACAATCGACAGTACTGAGCCTACAACAAGCACTGCTGTTTTCATGTATCATCAGAAGGGTCAGCGTCAACCCCAAGCTCAACTAGTACTTCCAGGCATTACCTCCATGCTTCCAGGAACGCAGCCTCATCGACCACCATTCATTGTTCTCCCACTGATTCGCTTTAACCCCATGCTGTTCAAAAACACTAGCAAGGAGCATGGCAGGAGCAAAATGACATTTATGACACCATCACCGCATAAATCTGAATTAGACGAAAATGGTGGGGGGTGGGGGTGGAAGAACTATCTGTTTTGAAATTAGATGCAAACTGCCGTAATCCTCTGAAGAAGATGGAGACGGTGACTCTAATATTTGTCTTTTTCTTGAGGACGCGTATGAATGAATATTCTAGTCAGATTGACGGTTGGGTGCAGTGCTTCTTTTACAAAATAGGGGCTAACGAAGTCGCAGATGTTGAGCTACAAAGATTTAGATCCGCGTTGACGAGATTATCTAAAGATATGCTGCTGTTAAATATTTCCTGGTTCTGCCATTAAATTGAATTTTATGTGACATAAGCTCCAAAAATCTGGTATTTAGTAAGTAAACGCACAAAAGAAAACTGATCATTGTTATGATGAACTGAAAAAAGATTGGAAAAAAAAAAAAAAAGTATGCCGACACATAATGCTACATCGAGATTTCTAAACGTTCTTTTCTATGTTTCCTATGTTTCTACGTTTTTCGTTTCTTTTCTATGTTGCTTTTAAAATTTTTGTAATTTTGCTGTTGAGTTGCATGTGACGCAAGTGCAAAGAAATGAATGCTTAATAAAAAAGCTATAAAGACAAAATAATAAAGCTTATATAATAAAGCTTTATAATAATAAAGCTATAAAGATAAAAAAATAACAGGAAACTGGTAGACTGGGAGCTCAGCGATAATGTAAAAAAGTTTAACAAACCCTTACGGGCGACTGTTACTGCTTGAAACCTTTCAGTTTATTATTATTATTAAAGCATTCTAAATAAAAAAAAAATAATTAAATATGTTTAATGAATTTTGGATTAACAAACTCAACGATTTCAAAGCAAGCAATGGCAAAATTGCATAGAAAAATAAAAATTATCTCCAGGTTGCGAGACTATGTATCGGAAATTCTAAAGATATGCTGTTTTTAAATATGTTGTGCTACTGCTGTTGAATTGAATTTTATGTGTTTTTAGTGCGAAAAGCATAATATATATTAAATAAAGGTAACTCACAAAACGTTAATAAAAAAATTAAAATTAAAATAAAAACGATGTGTGCACTACGTGACTTGTACGTAATATTAAATTATATATATTTTTTCCTGCACTTCATTTAAACTTATTTCTTCGAATTCCATTAGAGATATATTTCTTATTCAATTAATTCAGTTATCACTCACAAATCAAAAAATACATAAAAACTTAAAATATTTTCAGTAAAAATTGAAAGATATAGAAAAACATAAAAAACTCCTAATACAGTTAAAACAATTAAAAGTAATTTTTACAGTTAAAATTACAGTTTCTACGCGAAAAGAAGCAATTCGGCAGCAGGCAAGAATTCAGATATTTTTGGTGCACAAAGCTAAATATCCTTTTGATTCAACTCGACAAAAAGACACTGAAGGTGCAGAATGAATAAATTCACTATTCTGCTAAGTTGCAAATGTAAACAAATATGGCTGTTATGCTAAAAAAAATTAGGCTTAGTCGCACTTAAAAAACTTTTAAATTGTTGATAATTCTACAAATTTTGCATGCAGATTAACTAAAGGCATAAAAACCTTAACCGGTCTATATTAAATATCTATATTAAAAATTACGAAGTAAATCTTTTAAACACTTATTTCCTCGAAAAAAATTCCAGAAAGGATTAAGCATGATTTAATTGGCAATAATAAATGAAGGCGTTATCTTTGTTGTTTCGAAGCTAAGTTTCTCTAGATTGGTAACAAATCCACTAGTCTGCTGTTTCAAATGTAAACAATCAATGGCTGCCATTAAAAAAAGGCTTACTGGCACTTAAACAACTTTAAAATTGTTGATAATTCTAAAAATATTGCATAGAGATTTACTAAAGGCATAAAAACCTTAACCGAAAGATAAAAACAACACAATTCAATCATTTTTAAAGCAAAAAAATGCACGATTTACCAACATATAAGAATAAAAAAACCTGAGCTCACCGAGCCGAGTAACAGAGTGGATATATATACATATTTATATACTACTGGTGCGGCCGATTGCAACCAAAAAGAGAGGTGCGCATCTACATGTTATAGCAGTCCTATATGCAAAATTTCAATTTTGTTCTGAGACTACTCGTTTTTGAGTTATGCGAGATACATACATGCGTACGTAGAGAGGCCACGAAATAATCTCATCTGAATGAAATTAATCTCATATGAATCTATTTTAAATCCGTTTTATAATTCGTATTAGAAAAAAAGAGACCTTAATTCTGTTCTTACGTTCAGATGTCATGCAAAAACATCGTTAAATTGCATTCGATAGCGGTCGATAAGCATTTTTTCGTTAACATATGGTACCCGGAACTTGTCGTGATTACAATTCTTCCTTTACTTTGTACAAGGAAGTAAAAAAATTTCTTTTGGACGTAATATAAAACCTGAAAGCTTTCAGATTGTCTTTCTTTCTTACCCCCCCCCCGCATATGTGTATTTCTTAATTTTTCCCTCGACTCTAAATTGCTGTAGCTATGAAATGAATGAAACCTTATCGAACAAAAACAAATTTGGGGCATCTTAAGAAATTCGACTCTGAAGAGGTTAAACATGTTTCTGCAAACATTTCGAGAGACTGGAACATGTTTGTGTTGTTCTACCGCATAATATTTTTCTGCACATCGATGAAATATAAAATTTCTGCAAACAAATTTCAATGATGACGGCCTAAAAATTTCTCTTCTTGGAAAAAATTTATTAAATATTATTTGTTAAATAATTAAATCTGTAATTAAATTTGAAACTGATATTCAGAGCTTCAACGTTTTCTTTCGCGCGTGCGAACACTTCTCTCGGTTGATGGATCCCTAGCTTTTAAAAACTCTCGAAATGCGCACTTTTCAGCAGAAACTCTCTCTTTTAGTTTTATTCTAAAAATACGATCGTTCTGGAGCATTCGAAAGTCTTTCGATAGCTGCAAAGTGTCGGGTAGGCAGCACGGCCGAGCCTGCTATATATAGTCCTTGAACTTTGGTATCTGACGACTTAGCACTTTTTTCCATGCCTTCTGCACTGCAGGAATCTCTCTTAATTTTCCCGAAGAGATTAAAAAAGCGAACTCGAAGAAATGAAGTGGTACGGCAACGCGGAAGTGGAAAATTAGGGGAGAGAACGACGAGAATATTCAGAAATATCTTGAAGGTGTTTCTTTGTCTTCTGATGAGCCAAAATTCCTTGCAGAAAGCTTTAAGACAAAAGAGATTGTGAATAAACACTAAAACAGAAACTAAATTGTTCAGGAAAAGGAGAATATTGTTTATCCTGGCAATAAAAAGTGAAATGGGAAATTTTTCAGTAAGTAATCGTGGTATAATTTACAAATTTCATTTAAAGAGAAATATTTCATGTATCTTGTTGATTGTATATGAATAATCATTTTAGATTTAATTTTTAACCAAGAGGGACAATTTGTTCAAATGGGCTATTAATTTTTTCAGATGGGCTATTAGTTTCCTAATGTTGATTCTCAGATGGGCTATTTTCAGATGGGCTATTAATTTTCTAATATTGATTCTATATGAATAATAATTTTAGATTTAATTGTTAACCCAGAGGGACAATTTGTTCAGATGGGCTATTAATTTTTTTCAGATGGGCTATTAATTTTCTAATGTTGATTCTCAGATGGGCTATTTTCAGACGGGCTATTAATTTTCTAATGTTGATTCTATATGAATAATAATTTTAGATTTAATTGTTAACCCAGAGGGGCAATTTGTTCAGATGGGCTGTTAATTTCATTTCGGCATATTGCGTTAGTTCAGTATAAACGGCGTTTCACTTTTTCAAATTGTTGCCACTAAATATTAGAGCCCTGTGTTATATTTAAAGAAATTAAATAAGGAAGAATCTGCATGAATGTATGTATGTTTCTCGCATTGTGATGAAACAACGGTACCTAGAGCCATTAAATTTTAAATAGCGTAGTTCTCCATTCGAATATGAGCATCTGAAAGCCAAATTTGGAATTTGTTTTATTTTCTATTTCATATTTTGCGAAGCATTTATGAGTTTTTAATTAAGAAACGCAACGACTTCAAAGCGGGCAATGGCAACACTATACAGGGGGGGGGGCATTTTTATCTCCAGCGAGCGAGACTGTGTATCAGAAATTTTAAAGATATGCTCTTTTAAATATTTTGTGATATTGTTGTTGAGTTACATTTTATGATTTAGATGCGAAGAACATGATATTTAATAATGTAACACACAAAACGTTAAAAAAGTCCCTTTGGGCGCAATATAAAATATGAAAGCTTTCAGATTTTTTAATAGTCACTAAATACTTGAAAAATCAATTCTGCAACATTCGATGTTAAATCATCCTGGGAATTTCGAATGATCTAATACTGAACAGCATTTACGGTCCACTAAAATACCGGGCTTGCGACTAAATATGTAAACATTAATTATCTTTCTCGCTTTCCGTGTGCTATATTTTTGTGTTGCGAAAAATACCAATTTCGTAGATAAAGGTTTGGTTTTATCTTATTATGTGAAAGTTCTCGAGGGCTCCCTGCCTAAGGGAAAGAATGCCTTCGTGGAGTACTTTCTAAGGGAAACTGGCTCGTATACACGTTACACATGGGGAAAATCTCTTCGTCGGAATTTGAACCCCGGACCGAACTACCAGTATTTAGCTACTAACTAAACTAACAACTCGAACTAAAGACCAACGACTGTAAGATAAGACCTTTGAATACTTGGTAATATGAACTACGTCCAAATCCCGGTCTGCTACTCAGCCGGACAACCCTCCTTAGTCGACCCTCCTTGGAGTTTAGGAAGCTGCTCAAGAAGAATGGGATAAAATACCTCTTTCGATATTACAAAAAGCTTTATTGTCTTGTAAATTATGTGTAGAAAGATAGCGAAGAATAAGTTTGGTTGAAAGCTAAAAAACTTTGGTTCTGTTTACAAAAGTGCTAAAGTTGCTTTTCATAATTTTAGTTTTTTTAATTAAAAAACTTTAATTTCTTTTTTTCTGACTATGAGATTTCTTGAAGCTCTTGAAGAAGAGTTCCAGAATACCTTCTTGAAATTAGGACTCGAATAAAAGAAATGTTACTTTTAAGGGGGGGGAACACTCTCTCTTTTTGATAAAGCTTCTGGACGAAATTTTTCTCGCCGCGTAACCGGAAGGCAAAAATTCAGAAAGGGAAAAGGTGGTTCTCAAAGAGAACTAACTTCCTGTGTCCTTTCTGGGAAAAAAAATAACCCCCGGGGATAAGGGTAAAAAATAAGATGCAACAAAGGTCAACAGGTGTTGGAGAAGATCAGCGATTGGCTTTAGGCAAATGGTTGTTTACGACTTCAAAATTATTAGAATGCGTGATGCCAGAATATTGGGCTCATCGCTTTTTCTTTGGCTCTTCAACACTGAGTGTTGTGTAACATTTTCACTACAATTTGACATACTTTTAGGACAAAATGGAGAACATTAATAAGCATTCTTGTATGCAAAGTTAAAAAATAATAAAATATAAATTGGAAATATCTTTTGAACGCTTACACAGTTACTAGTATTATTTTTCATTAACCAGCTATTAGCCCAAAGGGGCAATTTGCCCAGAAGAGCTATTAATTTCGTTTTGGTATTTTGTGTCGGTTCACTTTTCAGATTATTGCCACCAAATATTAGAGCCCTGCATTACAAAGAAATAAAATAATGAAGTATCTGTATGAATGTATGCATGTTTCTCGCATTGCGAAAAAACAACAATGCCAGAGACATATCAAATTCTGAATAGCGTAGTCCTCCACTCGAAAATGGGCATCTGGAAGCCCAAATTTGGAATCTGGAATTTGTTTTATTATCTGTTTCATATTTTGTAAAGCATTTATGTGTTTTTGATAAACAAATTTCAAAACGAGCAACATTGTACAAAAAATAAATAAATAAATAAAAATATTAAAAAAATCTGAAAGGTTTCAGATTTTAAATTACGTCCAAAGAGGCGTTTTTTTTTAACATTTTGTTTGTTACCTTTATTTATTAAATATGTTCTTCCCACTTCAAATATAAAATTCAGTTAAAGATTTAAAATAAGCATAAATTTAGATAAAATAATTTTAAAATGAGCATACCTTTAGAATTTCCGATACGCAGGCTCGCACGCTGGAGATAAAAATTTTTCTTATTTACAACGCTGCCATTGCTCGCTTTGAAATCCCTGAGTTTGTTAATCAAACATTCGTTAAAGACAAATTCCAAATTTCAAATTTGGACTTCCAGATGCCCATATTCGCAGAAGGATTACATTATTCAAAATTGAATGGCTCTAGGTACCGTTGTTTTACCACAATGCTAAAACATACATACGTTTATGCAGATACTTCATTATTTAATTTCTTTAAATATAATACAGGGTGATAATATTTGGTGGCAACAATTTGAAAAATGAAACAACGTTTGTAGTGAATCAACGTAAAAGGCCAAAACGAAATTAATAGTCCTTCTGGGCAAATTGTCCGTTGTGCGCGAGACTGTGTATCGGAAATTCTAAAGATATGCTCTGTTTAATGTTTTATGATATTGCTGTGTAATTGAATTTTAGGGTTTGAGTGCGAAAAACATTATATTTGTAACACACGTAACATAAGTAGATGTAACACACAAAACTTTAAAAAACGCCCCCTTTGGGCGTCATATAAAATCTGAAAGTGTTCAGATTTATTTATAATTTCAGCCTTTACTATGACTTCTCCGTTCCCTTTGTTCACCAGAATGCAAATTCGTTAGACAGTTTTTAAATTGAAGGTTTTGAACAGAGCGTGTGTCTGGCTTTCGATTCCACGTTACTTATATTTTCCAGCTCTGATAAGATTGTAATTATTCGGCTTTGGGTTATAGTTAGTTTAAATTAAATTGTGTCATTCTTTGGTTAAGTCTCACTTTTAAGTTTAATTTGAATTTATCTAGGTTGAATTTTAATTTGAATCTGACTGTTATTTAAGTTATGTAGCTACTAGTGGTGTTTGATTTTGTTAAACACGAGAAATGCGTTTTATGTTCAAGTTTCTGATTTAATAAAAATGTTTTTTTTAACATTTTCAAGATTGTATAAGCTCTCTTGAGGCACAGCGATAATTTGCAGCTTTTATGTTCCCAACGAAAGTCAAACTCTTAAAGTTTTTGAGAAGTATATCTCCATAAAACAATGGAAGTCTCTATTAAACTTATAATAAGTATGTCGAAACAAAATTTTAAGAAAATGAAAATAAAATATCACCATCATTAACTCTGAAAGAAGTTATTATGAAATAACGAAAATTCAATTTTTGCAAAGCAATATCGATGAAAGGAAGGCAAATTTAGTTCGCGAAAGATGAAAACGATTAAACAAATTTTTAGTTCATAAAAGTGTAAGATTTTTCAACTGTAAAAGCAAGTAGATTAAGTAAAATAAACACTCAACTGAATTAACTAAAATTCATAGCATCATAATTAAAAAATAAATAACTAAATCTGTGGTCTTCTTTAGTCATTATTGCATTTGAAGATGAAGTACAACATACCAATAAAATAAGAGTAGCAGATGGGTACCAAAAAATTATATATTTAGTGCAGTTACGGGGCCATTAATACATTTCCATGTAACATTTTACGCATTTGAAGGAGAAATTTGGATTAATAGGCACGTTTCATAAACTGGCGCGTAGCTTAGGAACAGATCCGTTTTAATTTCGAAACAACTTCTGATAAATGAAAGAGAAATATTTTTCTGAAGAGAAATTTCTTCCTTTTATAGATTAAAAGTTGTAAGACGTAGTCCATCAAACTTTTCATATTAGTAATTCGATTATTTTTAAACAATGAATAAAATTATTAATTTAATAATTTACTAGTAATAACTAGGACATTACTATTGAATGAATTTTCTTCCTCTGCCACTGAATTAATGAATAAAATTTAAAAACTAAGTTAATACGTAATACTTAAAAGTCCAAAATAAAGTCTGAAGTACAACAATCATAAAAAAAAAGTTTAAAGAGAAGTTTGTTGTATAGGTTGTTTTAGTGAGTAAAATGCTACCTTTTATTTTAATAACGACGGTATATAATTTTACTTTATTTTTTACGAGCCGATTGTGAAACCGATTGTAATACTTCTTTGGCGATATGAAGCATTTCCAATGATAGAACACAGCAATAACTTTTATTTAACACTCAAAAATGGCAACATACAAACAAAAAAAAAATAAAAACATATTCTATCACTTAAAAATAAATTACATTCTTCGTGCGAGAGTCGCGCGTGGCACTCGAGTCTGTTTTCAAATATTGCCATTCACAAATACCTTAATGTTCATCTATTTAAATTATTTAAACTACAAAATTTTAATACTATTTAAAGCTGTTACAACCTCTCCCCCAACGGAGAGACTTTTTCCGAAGGGAAAAGTTCTGTAAATTTCGAAAGTTTATAAGCTCGGCTTGCTCAATTGCTTAAAGAGAAAAGATAACTTCTCTCATAAGTTTTCAAATTTTCAGGCCGAAAATTTTAAATTTTAAACAAATATTTTTACACCACATTTAAATAGGAAGAAAATCGACAGTGTTCAAATAAGTCTTCTTTTTTTTTTCTTGACGGCGCCTAGATCTCTTCCATGGTGGACCAGTTCCTCGGCTATAATTCACAGCAAAGCCTTTCCTCAGTTCATCTGTGCCTTTCGGATAATATTCATTTGTCATTTGCTTTCGACAATTGTTTTCTTCGTGTATTAGTATCGGCTTTGATATTAAATCAAAAGCCGAAAGATGATGATAACGCTGCATTGCAAAATGATTCTCAATATTAATTTCTTTATCGTTTTTCAAATTTTCGTGAACATCTTCCACGTTTAATTCTGGTGATTTAACTTTTTCTTCAAATACATCTCTGGATGCTTTATTTTCTTCCTTCATCGGTTCCAAGATCTTCTCTTCAGCTATTTTTCTTTTCCTTTGAGCTCTAGTAGAAACGGCATTAAAATGGTATCACTAAGTTTACGTTCAAGTGATAAACTAATAAAATAAGGCAGTTCAGTGTTAACAGGAAGTAATAACCTGATATCACTAATATTACGTTCAGTGATGAACTAATAAAATAAGGCAATTCAATATTAACAGGACGTAATAACCTGGTATCACTAATATTGTGTTCAGTGATGAACTAATAAAATAAGACAATTCAATATCAACAGGAAGTTACGTTCAGTGATGAACTAATAAAATAAGGCAATTTAATATCAACAGGAAGTAATAACCTGGTATCACTAATATTACGTTCAGTGATATTAGTGATAATATCACTGAATAATAATAATAAGGCAATTCAATATCATAAATAAATAAGGCAATTCAATATCAACAGGAAGTAATAACCTGGTATCACTAATATTGCGTTCAGTGATGAACTAATAAAATAAAGCAATTCAATATTAACAGGAAGTAATAATCTGGTATCACTAATATTATGTTCAGTGATGAACTAATGAAATAAAAATACGCACGCTTATTCGATCTCGTCGGTGCCTCCAAAATAATTAAGACTGTGATACTTCTTTGGCGATATGAAGCATTTCCAATGATGGAACACAGCAATAACTTTTATTTAACACTCAAAAATGGCGACATACAAACAAACAAAAAAAAAAAAACAAAAAAAAAAAAAAAAAAAAAAAAAACATATTCTATCACTTAAAAATAAATTACATTCTTCGTGCGAGAGTCGCACGTGGCACTCGAGTCTGTTTTCAAATATTGCCATTCACAAATACCTTAATGTTCATCTATTTAAATTATTTAAACTACAAAATTTTAATACTATTTAAAGCTGTTACACGGTGTTCTGTCAGCTTCTGTCAGTAGTTTGCCTTGCTAGGCATATTGTAATTTAGGATTTTACTTGTAAATTAGAAGTTTCAATTTTGTATCTGTAATTAGTAGTAATTGCTTTCAGCACTTTGGTACTTTAGTGGCTTGGACAACTAAATCATGTCGAAAAAAGAGACAAACTCAGTGAGACTGTTAATTTGTTTAGGTGCTTTAGAAATTTAAGTTCGATTATACCGTTTGAAGTCTCATTGAATTTGTTGGAACGAAACTTTTTTTAGTTGGTCTAATTCATCAACTTGGTTTGAGTCTTCAAACCACTTTTTCCTTGACAAGTTCTATTTGAAGCTTTGACCAAAGGAGATTAACAAAAGTTTTTGTACTCATTAATTCCAATTTTCCTGTTATATAAATTTTTTCAGTTCAAAAATTGCTTATTTAAATATTTTATTTTTGCAGCGTGTTTCTGGAAATAATGATATGTTGCCTTCAAGTATTTTAACGGCTTTTTATAGGTTTTTTTTAATCCTAACTTTTTAAAAGTAAATTGCAGTCAAAGCAAGGTTATTCCTCAACAATATTAATATTAGCAATCGTATAAAAGAGGTTTAACACAAAATGCAAACATTTCAAAGTTAAAATAAGAATTCATAGTAGTACAAACTCTAAAAATTAAAATGAAAATTCAAAAGGGAAAAAAATACAAGATAAAAAATATAAAAATAATAATTAATCTCCTTACCCCCCTGTCAGCTCAAAAGTCCTTCAGTCTTAATAAAATCCTCACTCAACTTTTATTTTCGCAATGGTTGGTCGTAATCATGTACTTCCAATTACAGAAGTATTTTAAATGACGAAAATATTCATGTTTTGCCAGTGTCAAATTTAATAATAATAATAATTTTCGAAAAATAACGAAATCTAACTTTTTATGCGGTCTCCCTGTTCCTATACTCACATTTGGGAAAGTTCTATACCGTTATGAAAAAATAAGATTACAGGAACGTCAAAAATTGATCGAGATATTTAATTTCAAAATTTGCAGTTTTTAATTTCATTTTCAACTTGTCTTGAGCTGTCAGTTAATTAAGTTAGAATAATTCGAGGAAATAAGTTTAAATGGAGTGCAGCCAAAAAATGTGTATAATTTAATAGGTCGTACAAGGAAGTCATGTGGTGTCCACATAAGATTTTTTAAACGGTAAGAATTTATGTGAAAAGCCATCTTCAATCTCAATTTCGTTTAATTCAGAAATTACATGGTATTAACTTGAAAAAAAAAATTTAAATAACTTGAAAGTTTAAATTTTTGGCGCTATTTCATCTCTTCTGAAGAGCATTGGCGAGTTTGTACATCCCAGATACATTTTCTGGCATAACCGCTGGTCACGAAGATGCAATCTGGATGTGGGGAACGAGGTACGACCCTCTAAGTACCCTGGGAAGTAACCCCTCAAGTATAGAATATGGAAGACTTTATATATTTTCAAGGCCACGAAACTCCAAAAAATCACCACCCCTGGAGAGGGGTATTTTTTAAGGTAGATGGCATGTTGTTTACCCCGACGCATTGTTTATTACGTTGGCTAGGAGTGACCTTGCCGGGGTTCAGCGAACTTTAGGGTTGGCAGAAGGGCGTACCTGGTTCAAAAAAATCCTTTTTTCAATACTCTAGTTTTTTTCCATCGGTGCTTTTTTATATGCATGCACTGTGTGTGTAAGAGGGGGTTTGGGTATTTCTTTGCAAACCTTCTCTCCTTTTTCCAGCAAGTATTACCCCCCTCGGAATGGCAGCAGAAGTGAAAGTGGAATCCGAGGGGATTCTTGAAAAAGTGAGGGGCTTCCACTTCATACAGACTTCTCTAGGTTTTTTTTTTTTTTTTTTTTTTTAGAGTCGTAAATCAATAACGTCATTGTCGTGCCGTTTCCCCCGAATTCTTCCGTTTTGACGGCTGCGCAATGCGTATTGCTTTCGCCCTTTCCCCTCCATTTTCGCTATACCCCACTGATCTCAGCATTGTGCAACAGCAATGGGCGAGCTTATGAATCCGAAAGAATAAAATCCTGCATTTGAAAGTCAAGCATTTTCGGCTGAAGTCTAATTATCGAATTTTCAGATACTTTTTACTCGTTTACGAATTCTATACTTCATATACATCCATGTCATGATTCATAAAATAATGTCATTCATAAAAGAAGAGACATATAAATCAGTCTTGCCACATTACTACATTTTATAAAAGATATTAATAGAGTAAAGCGAGGCAGTTAATGTAATTTTCAACGCAAAGAACTTTCGATAAATATTAAATTTAAACAAATTTAAATTCTAAACAAATACGTATAAAAGTAAAAAAGTATTTAGTTAAGTTTTGAGTTAGTTACCAGTATTTAGTTAAGTTTTGATATACCAATTAAATCAAGTTCATTAAACTTTTAATATTTTCTTTCATCAAATTTAAGTTTTATTTAACTTCCTAAAGGAATTTTTGAGAAATTTCTGGGAATTTGTAGAGGTTTTTTAAGGACTTCATTTCAAAAAAATTTTGGGAAATTTTACTTTAAAACTTTAATATTAAAACATTTCAGTTTTTCTTAATTACTTTAATTTTTTTGCAATTTTCACACAAAATCTTTCACTTAATTTTTTTTAACAATTTTCACAATTTTTCAACAGAACACACATTTCAAATTACATACAGTTTACATTTTTTTCACATACCACTTTAATTTCCTTCAAGCAAACATACATCTCTTGATTGGCTCAGTTACTTAACTCCCTAAATAATTAATATTACTACCTTTAGGATTTTTAATTTAATTTAATTTAATTAATATTAATATTTACAAAAAAATTTTTACTATAACAAAGGTAACAGCTTGACATTCAGCTTTACCTACATAAGCGCCATCTATATAATTTGAAGAACACACTTACTTCTCTTTCACAACACTTTTGCAGACCCCAACACTCATATAGTAGGTAAGTTCGAAATAAAACTTACTATTTTCTTGCTTTAAGTATTTTTTAAAAAAATTTTTATGTAGTATCTAAGTATTTTCTAAATATGAAATTATATTTTTAAATATATATTTATTTTAAAAATTGTGAATTAGTTCTTTTTGTTTCTTTTTGTTTTTTTTTATTTCTTATTGGTTTATATGGATTATGTATAGTTCTTTTATAGTTTCTTTTTATTGATATGCATATTCGTGTAGGGGAAGTTTCTGTAGACAAGGATTTCTAAAATACATTGGTTTCTAGATTTTTTTATTATTTTATAAAAAATGAATTTTAAAAAAATTTAATTTTTTAAGAAAAAGTTTAATTCTTGACTTTACTTGCTTGTTTCTCAAAAGACTTTATTAGTATTTTCCTTTTTGAACTTTAATTCTTAAATGTTAATACTTAAATGTTAATTTCTAAGGGTACCACTTTATTGGAATTACTTTTGGTTTTGACTTTTACCCTTGCCTGCATGAATGACGAAACACGAATTGAATGATTGGAGAGTTAGGTTTGGAGGCTACTTCCCCTTGATAAGTCTGTCTCCTGCCTACTCTACGATCATTCACATATGCATTTTTTAAAAAAATTGTTTAATTTAATTTTAATTTATTAAATTAGTAGATTTATTTTCATGGATAAATTTTACACTTGATTTGCTTATGCTTCTGAATTTAAATGATATTGTAGATTAGTTCGAGAATTAAATCTTTCACATGTTTGCATATTTTTAAATTATTTTAAATAATTTTGGTTTTTTTCCTTTTTTTAGAACTTAAATTTGCTTTTCTACTTTTTTACTTTTATACGTATTTGTTTAGAATTTTAACTTGTTTAAATTTAAATTTCATTCCTTGCAGCAATGGCGCAAAGAATATTTAATTAAATATGTATTTTAATTTAATTTTTTTAATTAAACTCAATTTATTCTTTCGATAAATATTATGTATTCAGATCAGGACATTCTGCTGATTATCAAGTTCTTTTTGACATACGTCGAAGGAAATATAATTTTGTTCGTTGCAGTCAGCTCTGTCGACCGGATTCTGCCTGAAAAATATCTGATGTGGACATCACATGACTTCCCTGCACGGCCTATTAAATTAAACACAATTTTGGCTGCATTTCGTTTAGGCTTATTTCTTCGAATTTTATTAGAGATATATTTCTCATTCAATTAATTCAGTTCTCACTTCGCGGCAAGGCAAAAGTACATAAAAACTCAAAACATTTTCATTAAAAATTGTAAAATACAGAAAAACGTAAAACAGCAAGTACAGTTAAAAAAAAATATTTTTACAATTAAAACTAGAGTGTCTACGCAAATACAAGCAATTCGGCCAGCGGCCAAGAAGGCAGATTTTTCGGTGCATAGAACTGAAAGTTTGCTTTTTAGACATTCACCTTAATGCTCGAGTAAAAAAAAAAAAAAAAAAGAATTGGGATCTTACTTACTCTCTAGTCTATACCAAAACTGACTTTACTAGAATCTCAAATAGAGGAAAAAAAGGGCTACTCTTTATTCTATACCAGATACTGACCTTACTAGAATCTACCCCGCTACTCTTTAATCCATACCAGACACTGACCTTACTAGAATCAGAAGTAAAGAAAAAAGGCTAAAACATTGCTATTCTTTAGTCTATATCAGACATTTACCTTACTAAAATATCAAGTTAAAAAAGGGCTAAAAGCTTGCTACTCTTTAGTCTATATTAGACACTGACTTATTAGAATCTCAAGTGAAGAAAAAAGAGCTAAAACCTTGCTACTCTTTAGTCTATATGAGACACTGACTTTACTAGAATCTCAAGTAAAGAAAAAGGGCTAAAACTCTGCTACTCTCTAGTCCATACCAGACACTGACCTTTATAGAATCTCAAGTAAAGAAAAAAGGGCTAAAAGCGTGCTACTCTTTAGTCTATATCAGAGACTGACTTTACTAGAATCTCAAGTGAAGAAAAAAAGAGCTAAAACCTTGCTACTGTTTAGTCTATACCAGTCTATACCAGACACTGACTTATAAAGTAAAGTTATAAGTAAAGAAAAATGGGTTAAAATTTTGTTACGCTTTGGTCTATACCAGGCATTGAACTTGGTACAAATCTCGAGTAAGGAAAAAAATGCTAAAACCTTGCTACTCTTTAGCCTTTGACAGACACCAACCTTAGTGGAATCTAGAGCACCGAAAAAAGGACTAAAACCTTGTTACTTTTATTCTATAACAGACGCAAATCTTAGTAAAAGCTGGAGTAACTAAAACAGAGCTGAAACGTTGTTACACTATACTAGACATTGCCTTTAATGGAATCTAGAGCACCGAAAAAAGGACTAAAACCTTGTTACCTTTATTCTATAACAGACGCAAATCTTAGTAAAAGCTGGAGTAACTAAAACAGAGCTGAAACGTTGTTACTCTATACTAGACATTGCCTTTAATGGAATCTAGAGCACCGAAAAAAGGACTAAAACCTTGTTACCTTTATTCTATAACAGACGCAAATCTTAGTAAAAGCTGGAGTAACTAAAACAGAGCTGAAACGTTGTTACTCTATACTAGACATTGCCTTTAATGGAATCTAGAGCACCGAAAAAAGGACTAAAACCTTGTTACCTTTATTCTATAACAGACGCAAATCTTAGTAAAAGCTGGAGTAACTAAAACAGAGCTGAAACGTTGTTACACTATACTAGACATTGCCTTTAATGGAATCTAGAGCACCGAAAAAAGGACTAAAACCTTGTTACCTTTATTCTATAACAGACGCAAATCTTAGTAAAAGCTGGAGTAACTAAAACAGAGCTGAAACGTTGTTACTCTATACTAGACATTGCCTTTAATGGAATCTAGAGCACCGAAAAAAGGACTAAAACCTTGTTACCTTTATTCTATAACAGACGCAAATCTTAGTAAAAGCTGGAGTAACTAAAACAGAGCTGAAACGTTGTTACTCTATACTAGACATTGCCTTTAATGGAATCTAGAGCACCGAAAAAAGGACTAAAACCTTGTTACCTTTATTCTATAACAGACGCAAATCTTAGTAAAAGCTGGAGTAACTAAAACAGAGCTGAAACGTTGTTACACTATACTAGACATTGCCTTTAATGGAATCTAGAGCACCGAAAAAAGGACTAAAACCTTGTTACCTTTATTCTATAACAGACGCAAATCTTAGTAAAAGCTGGAGTAACTAAAACAGAGCTGAAACGTTGTTACTCTATACTAGACATTGCCTTTAATGGAATCTAGAGCACCGAAAAAAGGACTAAAACCTTGTTACTTTTATTCTATAACAGACGCAAATCTTAGTAAAAGCTGGAGTAACTAAAACAGAGCTGAAACGTTGTTACACTATACTAGACATTGCCTTTAATGGAATCTAGAGCACCGAAAAAAGGACTAAAACCTTGTTACCTTTATTCTATAACAGACGCAAATCTTAGTAAAAGCTGGAGTAACTAAAACAGAGCTGAAACGTTGTTACTCTATACTAGACATTGCCTTTAATGGAATCTAGAGCACCGAAAAAAGGACTAAAACCTTGTTACCTTTATTCTATAACAGACGCAAATCTTAGTAAAAGCTGGAGTAACTAAAACAGAGCTGAAACGTTGTTACTCTATACTAGACATTGCCTTTAATGGAATCTAGAGCACCGAAAAAAGGACTAAAACCTTGTTACCTTTATTCTATAACAGACGCAAATCTTAGTAAAAGCTGGAGTAACTAAAACAGAGCTGAAACGTTGTTACTCTATACTAGACATTGCCTTTAATGGAATCTAGAGCACCGAAAAAAGGACTAAAACCTTGTTACCTTTATTCTATAACAGACGCAAATCTTAGTAAAAGCTGGAGTAACTAAAACAGAGCTGAAACGTTGTTACTCTATACTAGACATTGCCTTTAATGGAATCTAGAGCACCGAAAAAAGGACTAAAACCTTGTTACCTTTATTCTATAACAGACGCAAATCTTAGTAAAAGCTGGAGTAACTAAAACAGATCCAAAACGTTGTTACACTATACTAGACATTGCCTTTAGTAGAATCTTCAATAAAGAAAATCCTAGCTCTAAAACCTTGTTAGGCTTTAGTCTCTACCAGGAATTGGCTTCAGTAGAAACTGAAGTAAAGAAAAAAAGGGCTAAAACTTTAATTACTCTTTATCCTATATCTGACACTGACCTTAGTAGAATCTCACGCAAAGGAAAAAAGAGCTAAAATCTTGTTACTATTTCGTCTATACCAGACATTGATCTTAGCAGAACCTCGAGCGTGTTCATGCGTCACAAGTAGATTTTCTGCACGCCATATTCGGCAATTATGGCGATTCACACTATTGTTTACATGAATTATATTGTTTACATGAATCTCCAAGAGGAAGACATTTTTGAGAAATTCTACTTAATTGCCAATTCCTTGTGGTGTATGAAAAATGATCGACCTATGTTCTTTGTCTTGCTGTTCGACTTGATGCAACAGTTGTTTTTTTATATAGATGTAAATACAATTTCTTATGTATGACATCATACACACTTCGCTGATGATGGCATAAAATGTCAACGGCCTAAAAGTCAACTTTAGAAAAAATTGAATTAGCCAGTTTTTATCATGCACTGGCGCTTCGTGTATGAAGCTTTGAAAACCTAGTCATTCTTTCTCGGATATTCCACACTATGGTACAAACGCTCATCAAGTCTATAAGTATAACCTTGCCTACTTGACTCCTTGGTATCAAACATGGAATGGTATCAAACACCTGGGGGCTTGGGCAAAAGCCCTACCCCAAATCAAATACACTTGAAAGCTTAGAAAATCAGAAAGAAAATCAGTTCCGGAAATAACTGGACTGTGTTTCTAAGGTATGCATATAAAGATAAAAATTAGTCAAAACATAGCAGAGAATTTTGAAGAGATTTCAAAGTCACTAGTCACGTAAGAGTCATGGGGTGTGTAAACAGACAAAAAATTGCCTAGCTGATAAAATTTTAAGAACAAGGAAATCATCAAGAGTACTTAACACTACATTTAACATTTTACCGTGTTATTATGGGTCTGGATTGGCAATATTTCCAAATGCTGGCAATCCCAGTTGCTCAGTATTGTTGAGCTGCGTGTATCTGGGAACATTAGTTTTTCCCTGTACGATATTAGTATAAGAAATGCCTGTAGTAACAGAAGTCGTCCTTGCATTAATATTACGTACACTTTCAGAACTAAATTTGGTCTTAGTAGTAAAACCGGAAGCTTGAAGCTTTGGCAAATTCTTACATCCACAAAAATTTGAGGTTTGGCCAATTTGCCTACTTCACCGATTATCAATTAGAATATCTATATATAGAGAGAGAATACATATATATATATATATCTAGAATACATATATACCGGGTGATCAAAAAGTCAGTATAAATTAAAAAACTTAATAAATCACGGAATAATGTAAATAGAGAGGTAAAAATTGACACACATACTTAGAATGACATGGGGTTTTATTAGAAAAGCAATAATTAGTATAACAAATTAAGACAAAGCAAATAGGATGTTCTTTACAGGAAATGCTCAATATGTTCATCATCATTCCTCAACAATAGCTGCAGTCGAGGAATAATGTTGTGAACAGCACTGTAAAGCATGTCCGGAGTTATGGTGAGGCATTGGCGTCGGATGCTGTCTTTCAGCATCCCTAGAGATGTCGGTCGATCACGATACACTTGCGACTTCAGGTAACCCCAAAGCCAATAATCGCACGGACTGAGGTCTGGGGACCTGGGAGGCCAAGTATGACGAAAGTGGCGGCTGAGCACACGATCATCACCAAACGACGCGCGCAAGAGATCTTTCACGCGTCTAGCAATATGGGGTGGAGCGCCATCCTGCATAAAAATCGTAACATTTTTTGAACATTTTTGTTGGTTCTAATAAAACCCCATGTCATTCTAAGTATGTGTGTCAATTTTTATCTCTGTATCTACATTATTCCGTGATTTATTAAGTTTTCAAATTTATACTGACTTTTTGATCACTCGGTATATATATATCTGGAATACATATATATATATATATATATATATACATATCTAGAATACATATATATATCGGGACATATATATATAGAGAGAGAAATTTAAATTTTAACAAACACGTATAAAAGTAAAAAAGCAAATTTAAAGCCAAAATTTAAAAAAAAAATTATGCTTCTGAATTTAAATGATATTGTAGATTAGTTCGAGAATTAAATCTTTTATATGTTTGCACATTTTTAAAAATTTTTTTTAAAAATTATTTTGGCTTTAAATTTGCTTTTTTTTTTTAAATTTTGGCTTTAAATTTGCTTTTTTACTTTTATACGTGTTTGTAAAAATTTAAATTTAAATTTGTTTAAATTAAAATTTCTTTCCTTGCAGCAATGGCGCAAAGAACTATTTAATTAAATTTGTATTTAAATTAATTTTATTTAATTAAATTCAATTTATTCTTATGAAACAATTATATATATATAGATATATATCTATGTATATATATATAGAATATATATATATATAGAATATAAGTTAGATTGAGAGTAAAGTATCTAATAACAAAGAGAACGATACCGCTGTAATTCTTCTCTAATAACAATGCAAAAACTACAGTCTTATGCGATATGAAAACTTGATAAAATAACGATAGAAGAATAAGCTAATTCTTTCTGTTATTACATCAGCAAGAATGGCACGCAGTTTTTAATAATTTTCGCCGTTCTAATCAAATGGTCGTAAAAGCTTAAGTTCCTTCCAATATTTCGCCTATCACTTTTAATCGATTAAATGTGGCAAAAAAATTGATCATAATTGATCAGAAATCAATAACAGACATTCTTCTTTATATGTATAGATTTTGTAAAACTTACAAATTTTTGATTAACAAACTCTATGATTTGAAAGCTAGCAGTAGCAACACTTTTCGGAATAAAGCATTTTTATCTCCAATGAGCGAGACTGTTGCCACTCGGAAAAATGATGGCGAAAATGAGCACTTTCAGAGTTTTTAATTAGTATTTCGGCTGGTTAAAGTCGTACGAAGATGGGAATAGTCGAAATGGCTTCCCACGAATTTTGGGAATCGAGAATAATGTATTTAACGGTTGTCAATGCTATTTTTATTTCATCGTGAACTTAGAAATTTCTATTAACAAACTCTAGGATTTGAAAGCGAGCAGTGGCAACAACTTTCGAAATAAAGCAGATTTTCATCTCCAGCTTGCGAGACTCTTGTTACTTGGAAAAATGAGGGCGAAAATGATCGTTTTTTCGAGTTTTTAATTAATATCTCGGATTTTAGCTACTTTGGTTTTTGGAAAAAAAGTGGACGTCGACTTTTTCCAGGACCCAGAAAGGAATCGTAGAAAGTTTGGAGACGATAGTTATAGTAGTGACTGAGTTATTGGAGGACGAACAAACATACTTTCTTCTTTATATATATAGATTGCCATGGCCCCGACATGCATGTATAATAGCTATGAACGGGAAATATTGCCAATCCAGGCACCCATAATTACTTTTTAAATGATTACATATGTATGTAGAAGTCAGTATTTCTCATTACTGAAAACATTAATTTCAATATTTTGATCAAGTGTTTAACACTGCAGAAATACACGTTTATGTGATCTCCTTTCAGTTTTTAAACTAGAATCTGAAAAAAAAAAAAAAAAAAAAAAGGAGGGAAAAAAAAGAAAAGAAAATCCTAAATACTTTTAGCCTAAAATGGGTACTAGTTTCGAAATGGAATTTTATGTCGAATCAGTGTAAACGGCGAATCACTTTTCAAATTATTGCCACCAAATATTATCGCCCTATGTTATTTTTTTAAAATTAAATAATGAAGAATTTCTATATATGCATGTATGTCTCTTGTACTGCGGAAAAACTACGGTACCTAGATCGATCAAATTTGGAATAATGTAGTCGAACATGTGGACCCGAAAGTACGAATTTTGAATTTCGAATTTATTTTATTATTTTTCATTTCATATTTTGTAAACCTTTAATGAATTTTTGAATAACAAACTCAACGATTTGAAAGTGAACAGTGGTAGTACTGTAGACTAATAAAACATCATTACTTCTAGCGCACGAGTCAGTAACTGGAAATAACTGGACTGTGTTTCTAAGGTATGCATATAAAGAGAAAAATATCTCAAAACATAGCAGGAAAAATATGCATTAATTTATCTTGCACACTTTATACGTAAAAAAATCGCAAATTAAGGCGAATGTATAAAAAATATGCATTAATTTATCTTGCACAGTTTATAAAACATGCACAATAAGCACGGAATAAAAAAAACGTACCGGTCGAAAATTTAATAAATAATACAATCTAAAATGTTTTCTTTTAATAACACTGTTAGCAAATTCATGATGAGCTGAGAATCATATTGTATTGTGTTTCATTCTTCTTGCAAGTCAGCAATACAAACTGCAAATACGAAGTTGCCAGCCTCAATTGCATAACTTATTTATTACAATATTCACATTAGACATAGCTTAAAGAGTTCTGAAAGCATATGAGAACCACTTTATTTGAAAACATGTCAGATTATGTTATAATAATTCCATTTCGCAGGATTTTTTTAAAATTTCATTCCTAAAATACATTTTCGTAATTACGTGTTTGAATAAAATTTCTATTGATCTTCACTTGATAGATATTTTGAAGTTATTTCTTCTATGAAATATTCAAAAATATCAAAAATATTTTGACTAATTTCTAACTGTTAGAAGGTACTTGCAATAGTGAAATGAATTCTGCTTTGTTCATAAGCAATTTCAACTTTGTTCATAAGCATTTTAAAAGTTACTCCCTCATTCAGCTTTCTATTTCGAAAATTTGTTTCTATTTCAAACGTTTTTAACATACCACGAACTTTCCTTCAATCATTTTTACTTTCATTCTCCTCCTGTTTCTATATTTTAACATTTAAACATAATTTCACAAAACGTATTTCATGCCTTATGACAGTACCTCTTCAAATATCCTATCTCCTTTTCGTAAACCGGCTATCAACGGTCGAGCTATAAAAAATGTTCAACACTGCTAGTTCCGACTTAGGCTTCATTCCAGTCGAACAAACTCCCTGCATGGGCGTTTTCAGGACATTCTCTTTTTGTAACGTGTACACAAGCCAATTTCCCTTAGAAAGTCCTCCATGAAGGCATCCCTTCCCATAGTCAGGTAGCCTTAGTGTCCTTGGTTATAATAAACCCAAACCAAACCTTTAAGTAAACGAGTATAATTCACAGAACTAGACTTATGCGTTCGCAATCGTGAGAGACCAAGCATTTAATTTTATAAACAGCAAACATACTTTAAGTTTTAAGATGACAGACCATGGATGCTAAGTCGAAATAAAACCCTTTCGTATATCTTCCATTAATTAATCCTTTTTACTTCCTTGTACGAAGTAAAAAGGAAGTATTGTAATCGCGAAAAGTTTCAGGTAGCATATTTTAACGAAAATATCCCATTTTGACCACTTTCAAATGCAATTTAACGATGCATTTCTGTGATATTTGTATATAAGAACAGAATAAAACACTCTTTTCCTCCAAAAAAATTATAAAAGTGCTTTAAAATGAATTCTGAAGAGAATTTTTCGTGGCATCTGTACGAACGCATGTACGTACGTACGTGCGTACGTACGTATCTCGCATAACTCAAAAACGAGTAGCCTCAGAACGTTGAAATTTTGTATATAGGACTGCTATAACATGTAGATGTGCACCTCGTATTTTGGTTGCAATAGGCTGCACCAAACGTATATAAATATATTTATATATATGTCCACTTTCTTACTCGGCTCAGTAATCTCAGTTTCTTTACTCTTATATGTTCGTAAATTGTACATTTTTAGCTTTAAAAATGATTGAATTATGTTGTTCTTATTTTCCAGTTAAGGTTTTTATGCCTTTAGTAAATCTGTATGCAATATTTTTAGAATTATCAACAATTTTAAAATTGTTTAAGTGCCGCTAAGCCTAATAATGTTTTTAATGGCGGCCATTGC
Organism: Stegodyphus dumicola; assembly: GCF_044657685.1. NCBI lineage: Eukaryota > Metazoa > Arthropoda > Arachnida > Araneae > Eresidae > Stegodyphus > Stegodyphus dumicola. The sequence continues at coordinate 244,264,887 of NC_140771.1, forward strand.
TCTTGTTTACATTTGAAACAGCAGGCTAGCGGATTTGTTGCCAATCTAGAGAAACTTAGCTTCGCAACAACAAAGATAACGCCTTCATTTATTATTTAAATCATGCTTAATCCTTTCTAGAATTTTTTCGAGGAAATAAGCGTTTAAGATTTACTTCGTAATTTTTAATACAGATATTTCGAGTTTTTATGTATTTTTGCCTTTTCGAAAACTGAATTAATTGAATGAGAAATACTCAATCGTCTGTGAAAAACTGTTTCTTTTTTGTTTTGTTTGCTTAATTTCTTTTATACATCATTCTAGCTTTATTTATTATAGTATTTGAATAGAACATGTGGCAACGATTAGATAATTCTTTAAATGATATAAATTTTGTGCATTCTGAGTTATAGTATGAACGAAATATAATACTGTTAAGTAAACCTAGCGCCAGAGTGTCGCTATGGTAAACAAAGTGAATTTTAAAAGCGTTTATTCTATTGTGGTTTATGCGCTGTCGGCGAAGTAGGTTTAATTCAATCTAATAAGTTTAAATGAAATGCAAGAAAAATGCGTATAATTTAATATTCCGTACAAGGAAGTCATGTCGTGTACTTATCAGATTTTTAATACCAGTGGTCAAAAAACGCTAAATCAACAGTACATCGTATTATCTGTATCTTAATATCCAAAAAGTTTCAAAATACTCAATATTTTACTAGCATTTATAGTGTCTGACTTGAGCGAATGAAAGTAGGTTTTTTTTTTTTTTTTTTTTTTTTTTTTCCACTATTCAAATTGTTGACACTAAATATTATCGCCCTGTATTACATTTCAAGAAATTAAATAATGAAGAATCTTCATAAAATGTATGTTTCTAGCACTGTGACGTAATCCTCCATCGAATATGGGCATATCGTAGCTCTAATTTGGAATTTGTTTTATTATTTTTCATATTTTGTAAAACTTTAACGAATTTTTTATCAACAAACTCAAAAATTTCAAAGCGAGCAATGGCAACGTTGTACAGAAAGAACATTTTTATCTCCAGCGCGTAAGACTGTGCATCGGAAATTCTAAAGATATGCTCAATTTAAAATTATTTTGCGATATTGGGACGTAATTTAAAATCTGAAACCTTTCGGATTAATTTATTTATTTATTTATTGCATGTTAATTTTTTATTAACAAACTCAAAAATTTCAAAGCGAACAATGGCAACGTTGTACAGAAAGAACATTTTTATCTCCAGCGCGTAAGACTGTGGATTAGAGGTTCTAAAGATATGCTCAATTTAAAATTATTTTGCGATATTGGGACGTAATTTAAAATCTGAAACCTTTCGTATTTATTTATTTATTTATTTATTGCATGTTAATTTTTTATTAACAAACTCAAAAATTTCAAAGCGAACAATGGCAACGTTGTACAGAAAGAACATTTTTATCTCCAGCGCGTAAGACTGTGGATCAGAGATTCTAAAGATATGCTCAATTTAAAATTATTTTGCGATATTGGGACGTAATTTAAAATCTGAAACCTTTCGGATTTATTTATTTATTTATTCATTGCATGTTAATTTTTTATTAACAAACTCAAAAATTTCAAAGCGAACAATGGCAACGTTGTACAGAAAGAACATTTTTATCTCCAGCGCCAGAGATTCAAAAGATATGCTCAATTTAAAATTATTTTGCGATATTGGGACGTAATTTAAAATCTGAAACCTTTCGGATTTATTTATTTATTTATTTATTGCATGTTGCTTTAATAAGGGAGGAAAAAGCACCTAACAGTAGATATACGGGAAAAAAAAAAAAAAAAAAAAACAGTACGTAAAGGAAGTAGTATTGTCATTAGGTAAGGATTCTGTTGTAGAAAATTTCGGCAAATCGCCAGCGTTTCGTGGCAGTAAACAAAACATTCCAGCTTCATACAAAAAACATCTGCTTTCATACGAAATAAAAGGGAATAAAAGTAATATATAAAAAAGCAAAAAACGAACAGGAAGTTCAAAAAACAGGGGAATATCTGGTAAAAAGGAAGAAAAATGTCTTCCTCCAGTCGAATCCACACACGCAAACGAGATGCAATTCCCCCATCCTATCCACTGTATCCGTGGTGTATCCACCGAGTTGTTATTTTCTTGCCATGCGACAGAGTTTATTTTTGGTCTTCTTCGTATGGGGGTTTTCTCGGCAAGGAAATGGAATTTTTCAAAAATCGTCTTTTTTGAAAGAGTTTGTTGTCTCTTGAGGGGGAAAAGTCTTTAAATGTTGGAAAGGCCCTATTTCGAAGTGAACTATATATCCATTTATTCATCCACTGATAGTGAATTGTTCCATGCATTCTCTTTCCTTAGGATCATAGCAAGATTTCCAAAACTTTTAGATGTTTTTGTCCAATATTAGACAGCAACTTTTAAGCTAAAGAAAATAATCAAATCCAAACAAAAGCAATATGTTTTAAAGTATATTTTTCAAACTGGAATTTTTTGATTCCATTGTTAATATCTGTAACGGTAAATAATTAAATCCGTAATAATTTTTATACATTAATCAAAGAAGGACTAGAATGACATAAAATAATTATAGAAGATCAATTGCTTTTTTCTTGTTTTAAAATCACTTTGTGTCTTCAACCAATTGTGCTCTCTAACCAAATTGTGCTCACCAAAACAACCCTAGCCCCCGCAGAAAAAATCTGAAAGTTTCAGATTTTATATTACTCCCAAGTGGGCTTCTCTTTTTTTTTTTTTTTTTTTTTTTTAATTTTGTGTGTTACCTTTATTTATTAAATATTGTGTTCTTCGCATTCAAACCACAAAATTCAGTTCAATAGCAATGTCGCAAAATAATTTAAAAAAAAAATAATTTTCGCGCGCTGGAGATAAAAATGTTTATTTTCCCCGTATATTGTAGCCATTGCTCGATTTGAAACCGTAAAGTTTCTTAATCAAATACTCATAAATGCTTTACAAATTAAGAAATAGATAATAAAACAAAATTCAAATTCCAAATGTGGGTTTCCAAATGCCTATATTCGGGTGGAGACGTACGTTATTCAAAATCGGATGGCTCTAGGTACCGTCGCTTTATCACAGTGCAAGAAAAATACGTACATTTATGCAGATTCTTCATTATTTAATTTCTTTAAATATAATACAGGGATCTAATATATGGTGGCAACAATATGAAAAGTGAAACACCGATTATAGTAAAATGCCAAAGCATAATTAATAGCCCTTTTAGCTTGAATTAGAAATTTAGAAGCTTTGGGGCTACCGCCCTTTGAGCTAAAAATTGAATTTTGAAGAATTTCTTTTCTTTGATTTGTTACGACTTTCCAAAAAACTTAAAAATTCAGTTTTATAAGCGTCTGCTTTCATTTTTATAAACTGAAGTTTATTTGGGAATATTATTAACAAATAAGCTTTATTTGTACTAGAAATATATCCCGAAAATTAAGCCTTATAAAACTGAAGGAAAAAATCTCTTAGTTGAAAGATTTGTAACGTTTTGATTTATTTAGTTTTGTACTTCCTTGTACGAAGTAAAAAGGAAGTATCGTTAATCGCGAAAAATTACAGGTACCATATTTCAACAGAAATATCCTTTCTGATCGTTCCGGAACCCATACAATTTTTTTGCGTGAACCATTTAATTTTTTTTTAGTGACGTCTATACGTATGGACATAATAAACGATTTTTTTTCCCGAATAGGACTAACTTTTCACAAAGACCAAAAATTGAAATTCATAATTAATATCATTCTGATCGTTTCGGAACCCATACAATTTTTTTGCGTGAACCATTTAATTTTTTTTAGTGACGTCTATACGTATGGACATAATAAACGATTTTTTTTCCGAATAGGACTAACTTTTCACAAAGACCAAAAATTGAAATTCATAATTAATAAATTTCAAATAATCCATTAAATGTTAAAAAGAATTTTTAAAATGTTAAAACGAAAACTTTGTTTTTTACTTGTTTCAAGCAAGTAATACTCCAATTCAAAAAATTCAAAAAATTAAAGATAAATGAACATAACAGAAGAGGACCTTTTTGCATTTTTAGTTTTTGAGATTGTACTACTATGATCCTTTTTAAAATTTTGAATTGTTTAGATATTGTGTTGAACCTCTTTTGCAAGGATGCAATTATTAATATTGCCTTGCTTTGACTTTACTTTTAACTCTAGAAGCTTTAAATTTGTTTTACTCTAATCCTGTAGCTATAGCTCAAAACGGGTATAAAAAAAATTTGTTTTTAGTTTTTGCCTCAGTTTATATACTTCCAATTAGCGAAGCCTTTTAAATATCGAAATCGACAGGGATATTTAGTTTCAAAATTTGCAACTTTTTATGTCATTTTTAATTTGTTTTCAGGGATTGGTTAATTAACTTAGAATAATTCAAGGAAGCAAGTTGAAATGAACTGCAGCAGAAATGCGGAAGTGTTTTAAGTGACGAAAATATTCATGCTTTTGCGATGTCAAATTTTTTGAAGAATAGATTTTTTTTTGAAGAATAAATTTTGAATTGAATTGATTTGAAGAATTTTTTGAAGAATTTTGATAGATTTCGTTATTTGCCCAACTTAGTTGGGCAAATAACGAAATCTATCTTTTAATGTGGTCTTCCAGTTCCTGTACTTAGATTTAGGAAAGTTTTATATTCTTTATCAAAAAATAAAAATACAAAAAATTTGAATCCTGTATGACGAAAATTGACCGGGGTATTTAAACTCAAAATTTGAAATGTTTGATGTTATTTTCAACCTGGCTAGGGGAATCGGTTTATTATGTTAGGATAATTCGACGAAATAAGTTTAAAAGAAGTGCATCAAAAAATGCGTATAATTTAATACGCCGTACAAGGAACTCATGTAGGATCCGTATTAGATTTTTTTAAATTACATTAGTTTATAGCAATATATTTTTTATATATTTTTGTTAAGACTTGTTGTTTTGTTACAACTACTCCTTTCTGTTTAAACCATTTACGTTCACAGTTCGATATGATTTATTGATTTAATGTGCGAAAAATATCTGAAAATTGATTACGTAAACTAATTTCAGGTATCATTTATCTGACCGATTAATATTAATAGTTGCTTAAGTTACTTAAATTTGGGTCAAAATTTTAATCAGAGCCAAGAGTAGCTTCGATTTACAACAATCGAGTTAGTTAAAATTTTTCGTAATAATTCAGTACCAAGTTTTTGTAGGTTAGTTTTGGTTTGAGATAAAAAATAAGTAATGTTACAAATTTAATTAAAAAATAAAGGAGAATTCGTTGTGAAATATCATAGAACAGTCTCTGGTTTGATCGGAATAGATAATTTTCACTTCAGCGAGTGGCAACGTAAGAAATTCTAAAAAGCGCATTCGACTTAAATAACAGTCTTTATTAAAAACGAAAGTGGCGCAGTAATAGAACGTTATTTTGATTTGTATTTTAAATGAAAGTGAATGCCAGATATTAGACGCTATATTATATTTTTCAAAGTAAGTTCTAATGAATTCTTTTCTAGACTATACATTGTGTGTCTATTAATAGAAATTACCACTGAGCCGTTTTGATGTAATATTAGATACGGTTTACGTCATTAGATTTAGATTTATTTTGCATTTGGAGACAGCCGCCATTTTTATACGTTCTGAACATATTGCAAAATTTGTTCCCAATATATTACTCAGTTTATAATTAATATTTCAATTAACACCTCTTTTATTTTTTATTCTTTGAAAAATGAAAATCGCTATCTTTGTTACTGTATAATAAATCTAATATATGACATTTATCATAAATTTTTTGTGCTTTTTTAGCTTTATTTTTTACAGAGAGTTATATTTCTTATTTGGTATTCAACTGAATTTAAATATTTAAATTGAAATTTTTTGTAAAATCTAGAATGAAAGAATTAATGATCTAGTTCGTGAGTAAACTACGATACGGTTTAACAAAAACGGAGAATGCAGTCATATATTTTGTATAATTTGCTTACTATTTATAAAAGAAAGTTGTAGAACAATAACCAAATCACAACTTTTTAAATATTCTCCCTAAGAAATTCATACTTTTAATTTGAAATTCAGAAGTAAAATGACCGAAAACTAAATTCATACTTTTATGTCCATACTAAATTCGTTTACAGAGATTTTCTTTATTATCAGGAGCTTATTGTACATAGTTTTTAATTCAGTTACTTCAATTTTAAAATTACGGATAGCATCTTTTAATGCGGATGACAAACAATGAAAATTTTAATGAAAAGGGAAAACTGAACGAAGGGTAGATTAATTTATGTACGTGTTTTGAATTTCACTTTATGTACAGCAGTTATTTAAGGGCAAATAATACATAAATAGGGAAAAAATGATTATTCAAATGAGAATTTCTTTTTTTTTTAAATTATTATAAATATGTGAAAATATTTTTAAAGATATTGTTTATACGTATGGAATACAGAGTTATGCATTATTACTTCCTTGTACGAAGTAAAAAGGAAGTATTGTAATCGCGAAAAGTTTCAGGCAACATATTTCAACGAAAATATCCATTTTGACCGCTATGGAATGCAATTTAACGATGTTTTTGCGTGATATCTATGCGTAAGGACAGAATAAAAGACACCTTTCCTACAAAAAAATTATAAAACTGTTTTAAAATTAATTCTAAAGAGAATTTTTCGTGGCGTCTGTACGAACGTACTTGCGTACGTACGTACGTATCTCGCATAACTCAAAAACGAGTAGCCTCAGAACGTTGAAATTTTGTATATAGGACTGCTATAACATGTAGATGTGCACCTCGTATTTTGGTTGCAATCGGCCGCACCTTACGTATATAAATATATTTATATATATATCCACTCTGTTACCCGGCTCAGTGATCTCAGTATCTTTACTCTTATATGTTTGTAAATTGTACATTTTTTGCTTTAAAAATGATTGAATTATGTTGTTTTTATCTTTTGGTTAAGGTTTTTATGCCTTTCGTAATTCTGGAAGCAAAATTTGTACAATTATCAACAATTTAAAAGTTGTTTAAGTGCGGTTAAGTTTTAAATAACATGGCGGACATATTTGTTTACATTTGAAACAGCAGAATTGTAGATTTGTTACCAATCTAGAGAGACTAAGCTTCGAAACACAAAAATAACGCCTTCATTTATTATTGCGAATTAAATCATGCTTAATCCTTTCTGGAATTTTTTCGAGGAAATAAGTGTTTCAGATTTTCTTCGTAATTTTTAATGCAGATATTTTAAGTTTTTATGTAATATTGCCTTGTCGCGAAGTGAGAGCTGAATTAATTGAATGAGAAATACTCAATCGTCTGTGAAAAACTGTTCCTTTTCTGTTTTGTTTGCTTAATTTCTTTCATGCATCGTTTTAGCTTTATTATAGTATTTGTATAGAACATGTGGCAACGATAATTCTTCAAATGATATAAATTTTGTGCATTCAGAGTGTCGTTATAGTAAACAAATATAGTGAATTTTAAAGAGTGCATTTATTCTGTTGTGGTTTATGCGCTGTCGACGAAGTAGATTTAATTAAATTCAATCAATTTAAATGAAATTCAAGAAAAAATGCGTATAATTTAATATTCCGTACAAGGAAGTCATGTGGTGTACACATCAGATTTTTAAAGTCTGTATAACTACGTGAAATGCTTAAAATTTGTAAATATATAAAAATACTATGTATAAATTCAAATCACAAATACGACAGGCCTTCAAAGAAAGACTTAAGCATGGATATCAGTGTAACAGAATGATAAATGATACGTTTTCTTTATCTCCATTAGTTATAAATAGTGGCATTATTATCAGACGTAAGGTTACGAATTTTAGGGTATCACTGCACATGGTGGACTTTAGACACCACGATAAAAAGCCACGCTGAAGTTTTTAACAAAGGAAAATTTGTACTTCTGAAGTGTGAAAAACTCACTGCACATGCTTGGCTAATCTTGTGTGAAAAGACAGCAATTTAGTTAATTATGTCAAAGAACGAAGATGACCACTCGATGTTGCAAGAAAAGCCATAAATCTATTTGCAGCACTACTACTTATCATTTCGCCTTGTAGTTTTGAACACTTACGTCATCTTTTAGTTAGTATAAACGATGCTGGAAAATGTTCCCTGTTGCCAATAAAAAAGGAGCAAACTTATCAACTAATCCCTTATACTCGGAGTGGGGCTGGAGCCATTTATTTTGACTTCAGTCCGCCAAAAGAAGATAGGACGTCGCTATTACACAGGGAATAGCCAGTTCGCTGAGTTTTGCACTGTAAATTCCCACCCTAGTGTAATAACCCCCCTCCCCTCCTGCTCGCACCTCCTTACCAGCTAATGGCTAACTCAGGAAAAAGGACGAGAGTCATTGACCAGGGGAAGGGGGGTCTTAGCAGCAACTGGAGCTTGAGAAATACTAATAAATCATGAAAACCTCCGATTATCTTTTTCCCAAAAATAGGAAAGCACCACCAAGAGAGGGACTGGGAGGTTGCAATGAACGGTAAGCATATGAGATGGGTGAAGGTGGCTGGAGGCAACCTGAACTGATGGATCTCATCTCCCTCTGTGTCTTCATCCTTTGCTCTTGGGCTTCCGCTCAGTGGTGATGGAAGATGGGGAAACGTTGAGTAGGGGGCGAAGATGTTGCTGAAAACTTTAAAGGAGCTGCAAAGCTTTACAAGCTTGGGCTTTTACAAAAGTGTTGGCAGGCTTTGTAATTACCATCCGTATTTTGCAATGACAAAGTTAAAAGATAGTTTATGTTATTTATTTAATTTTGGAAATCGAATAAAATTTTCTGAAAGGTTGTCAGCTGGCAGATTGATTGATTTATTTGACATTATCTGGATTCAAAAAGGATTTCTTCATGCGTCTGTACATAAGTACGTGCGCATGCATATCTATCTATATTCTATATCTATATGTATTTTTGAACTCCCATCCCGTTCAATGAAGAACATTGCGAGGGTATCTCGCATAACTCAAATATGATAGCTTCTTTAAAAAATAATTGGTGACTTCAAAATTAACTGTTATAGCTTTTATAATCTCCCCCCCCTAAAAAAAAATTCATCTGTTCTCCCAAATTCGATATCTTTCTATGTTATAAACGCTACTTGAAAAGGGTAATTAAAACTAATATTAACCAATCATAGCTTGTGTCTACAATTTCATCTACTTCGATATAAACACCGCTGGCAAATTAGTTACGTCATTCTTTCTCTGCCAACACCCCGCTGCTTCGTTTCTCAAATACCTATGTCATTTCTTTTAAAAAAACCAATGTACATAGAAATTTATCATACTTAATTATGGTTGAATAAGTGTCTGCAAACTAATTGGATATGTGTGAAAGTAAAGATTAGTGATTTATAAAAAAAAAAAAAAAAAAAAAAAAAAAACAGTATCGTCATGTTCGTCTGTAGCCAATCAACCTCCCAGCCATAAAAAATGAGCCTATTTCATACTCTTTAGTCTGCCAAATAGCTCGTTGACAGTGAAAATTACTTTTTTCCTTTTATAATTTTCTTCCTCGTTCCGACACGACAATTAGCCAGAAAACTTCCATTCACTAATTAGTATATTCAAAATTTTAACAGACGTTTTCACTCACATAAGAACTCCGCAACAAACGTCCCTCAAGCATTCCTAGTCCCTCCCACGTCTTATAAATTACTTCTCACAAGTTTCGCCTCCTGAAATAATTCAAAGTATCCCCGCTGCCGATAACGGAATTTCGGACACCCCCCCCCTTCTGAGTAAGACACAGAAGAAAACACTTTACAGACATCCCCCACTAGAAAGAACGTAAGTTAATTAATGCACTTTCTGGCCTTTTATATCTTCACGTACATTTCCCATTTTTTTTTCTTATTATATATATCTATATATTAATTTTTCAATTTTTATTATTTGATTTGTTTTTGCAAAGATAGCATTATTATGTTTCTTAATTTTCTAATGTTTATTTGAATTATTTTGAGTTCTATTTCATAATTCCATTTACGATTACCACTGTTTAATTTTATACACATAGTTTTGAATTAACATGCATAAAAGCGAAGGAGTCGGGGGACATTTACTCAAGTATTTTGTAAATTTTATTACGTAAATTGTTTTTCACTCAAAATTTATAAAGAATCTTGTATTAGCGAAAATGCTTCATTCAGAATGAGTTCTTTGGTACTCTACTTTGGTTCTAAATCCCATCACTTCACGGAACTATCATTTTGGCCTAACTTAATTTGCCAGTTTGGCAACATCATTCTTACTTGAGTAAAAGACGAAACACCTTCGCATTTATTAATTATTGTTCATTGAACGGGAGTTGGTTTGTTCCCCTTGAAAAGTCAACTAATTTCCGATCAACAGCGATAATTACTTGCTATTAATTTAATTTCTTTTTTAAAGTTTTTAAAAAAGAAAGTAAAAGTTTGAAATTTTGTTATTCATGATTTAAATTCAAATCCCCGTAAAAAATTTTTAATAATTTACATTCAAGTTACTTTAAAACACAATATTTGGAATTAAACTTCCTACATATGGGTTCCCTCTTTTTTTGATACTTCTCCTAAATTTATATTAGGAAATAATATACTCAATATTTCTTTAGTATATATATATATATATATATATATACTCACCTCCCTTAACAGGCTTAAAAATCCTTACCCGATCTTCATATTTGTAATCATTGGTCACAGTCACATACAGAGGCTCTTCGTACAATTTTTAGTTAATTTTCATTGTATTTAGAAAAATATTTTAATACCTAAAATTTTTGTGTTTTTAAATGCTATATTTCATACCCTTGTTCTTCACTAGTTTGCTACGATTTCCAAGACAATAAATCCTTTTGTAATATCGGAAGAAATATTTTATCCCATTCTCCTTGATCTGCTTTCCAAAGTCGAAGGAGGGTTGCAGGACGAAGTTCGGACAATCCGCTTTTTGAAAGTCCAAAAGCGCAAAAATCCATGGATGATAAATCAGGAGACTTAGTAGGGATGTGAGTGAAGGATATAGCCTTGATACTCGTTTCTAGTTTTTTAATCACGGATAAATTTTAAAGACTTAGATAACGCCCTTTAAAAAATTTATAATGAGGATTAGAATGTGCTGTATTATTTAATTACGAATTGCCTATTTGCCTATGAGAAAGGGTACCTTCGTGAAGGTTTTTCTAAAGCCAGCTGACCCTTATTTTACGCTTCATGTGAGAAGATCCGTAAAAATTACATGTGAACCAGGAACAGAATCCGGACCAAAGTACTTGCACTCCATTTTTTCAGCCTATCCGCCTCCAATTGGTCTTTTGTTAACAAGAAGATTAATTTTAACTGAATCTACACAATTCCATTTTGATAAATGTATGAAACAACGACACGTTCATTTTATATATGATCACTGATTTACAATTTGGGAAATTTGATATTGCTTAGATAATCAGCATACTGAAATATAAATGTCTGATAAGATTATTTGATTGATGACATCCTTTATCCGTTAACTTTTGTTAAAACACAGTTGTACTGGCTTATTTTTAAAAGTTCTCAATGATATTTTTCTCCGGTTTATAAAATGAGTTTCTTCTTAGTCTTTTAATCCTTAGCTTGTTATATCCGGAAGTCATAGATTATTGCAAAGTTGCATCGTTTTCTTTCTGAACGTAAGGACAGAATAAAAGATTCGTTTCCTCCAAAAAAATTATAAAGCTGCTTTAAAATGAATTCTGAAGAGAATTTTTCGTGGTGTCTGTACGTACGTACGTATGTATCTCGCATAACTCAAAAACGAGTAACTTCAGAACGTTGAAATTTTGTATATAAGAATGATATAACATGTCGATGTGCGCCTCGTATTTTGATTGCGATCGGCCGCCCCAAACGTATATAAATATATTTATATATATCGACTCTGTTACCCGGTTCAGCGATCTCAGTTTCATTACTCTTATATGTTTGTAAATTGTGCATTTTTTGCTTTAAAAATGACTGAATTATGTTTTTCTTATCTTCTGGTTAAGGTTTTTATGCCTTTAGGAAATCTGCAAGCAATATTTGTAGAATTATCAACAATTTAAAAGCTGTTTAAGTGCGGCTAAGCCTAATTTTTAAATAACATGGCGGAGAGGTTTGTTTACATTTGAAACAGCAGAATAGTAGATTTGCTGCCAATCTAGAGAGACTAAGCTTCGCAACAACAAAGATAACGCCCTCATTTATTATTGCGAATTAAATCATGCTTAATCCTTTCTGGAATTTTTTCTAGGAAATAAGTGTTTCAGATTTACTTCGTAATTTTTAATATAGATATTTTGAGTTTTTATGTATTTTTGCCTTGTCGCGAAGTGAAAACTGAATTAATTGAATGAGAAATACTGAATCGTCTGTTAAAACTGTTTCTTTTTTGTTTTGTTTGCTTAATTTCTTTTATACATCGTTCCAGATTTATTATGGTATTTAAATAGAACATGTGGCAACGATTAGATAATTCTTCAAATGATGTACATTTTGTGGATTCTGAGTTATAATATGAACGAAATGTAACGCTCTTAAGTGAACCTAGCGCCAGAGTCTCGCTATGGTAAACAAATAGAATGAATTTTAAAGAGTGAATTTAATTTATTGTGTAGTAGTAGATTCTATCGACAAAGAAGATTTATTTCAATCCAATAAGTTTAAATGAAATGCAAGAAAAATGCGTGTAATTTAAAATTCCGTACAAGGAAGACATGTGGTGTACACATCAGATTTTGTTTTCAGGAAATTAACAGTGGATTTGGACCTGTAGCTGCTTAATTCGATTTGATGCAGTTCTACTGATTGATGGCACCGTGGATAATGGTAATGGAAGGTGTTTCGTATATGAAAATTGGATATAAAATATGTTCCTGAATAGATCCGAACATTTTTGCCCACTCTTTTATGTTTGCCGTTATATAAAAATTCAGCAGCAATCATAAGTCACTTTTAACAATTTTCTTCAGATTCTTTGAGCGATATTTTAAGATTTTTTGTCTTCTCATTGGTGATAATAAATGAATCTCTTTTTATTGAAGACAGTTAAATACACACTCGATTTGTCTAATTTGATAATATTTTTCCATTTTTCCCCGGAAAAATGTTTCTCATAAAGAATTCTCGGATGACACTTTCTCCACGACATATTTGGAATGTCTTATTCTTTCATAAGACATTCCAAATACGTCGTGGAGAAAGACGATGCACATTATGTTTTTTCACCTTTTTAAGATTCACACCAGCATTAATCACTTAGATCAAACTGAGCATTTTAAGGGTTTTGAAACTGTTCTTTTTCTTGACAGATTTTCTTTTAAGACTAAAGATCTTATTTTTGAAAGATTCGAAACATTCCATTTTTTTCTTACATGCATATTTGGAACAATGTTTTCACATGAATCTAAATTTTGAAGTTTTTTTTCCCCCTTTGTTGTTGAAAACATTGCCTAGCCTAGCTTTAGACATCTTATACCATGGCTTTTACGACGTATTTAATAACTAGATATTAATAATTTTCTTCAGAAAGAACACAAATATATTCTTCCATCCTCTGCTTCTTTAAAAGCGCCATTTTGATAGAAAACAAAATTGTCAAGTAGCAGACAATAATTTTTAGTTTCAAAAACATAGTTGCAGTTAAAAAACGTTTTACAAGCAGACAGTTTACAAGCAATATCGTCTAAAAGATGTTCGAACAGCCTATGTGTAAGTAAAATGTTAGTGTGCCTCTGGATTGCTTTAAAAATTCGATATTTTGACTAATTCGGGACGCACAATTTATTCTTACTCAGTTTATGTTTTAGAACTACTGTAATTACACGAAGACTTTTCAAAGTCTGCTTGTGAATCTCCTTATTAAAATACTAGTAACGTATTAACTTTCAATTATCCATTCAGCAAATTCTGTCTTAAGGAAATGAGATTAGGCAATTGTGCGGAAGAACATTTGGATCGAATTCAGCAGTTCAGAATAATGGCCTTTTTTGCAAGGATCCTTCAGTCTTTACTTTAATAATTTTGCTTAATATTTGGCTTTGAATCAAGCTGACCATATGCTTAATTGTTATTCTTAATTCGTAGTTTGAATCAGTACTGACTCAATCTCTTCCTGATTTGATTTTTTACAATTGGTTCTTGCACACAAAGGTGACGAAAGATAATCGCTTCTATTAACTACTATTAATTAACTGGGGCTTAATTTATTGTCCTTAATAAATTTCCGTTTAATGACAATAATGGATTACATGATTTTTCTTTAAAAATGTTTCGTCTTTTACTGTTTATCATATTTTCAATAATTTAATATTTAACGTTTTTACCATGTTCTTAAATTTACTTTTAGTAATACCTTTTTACATGCATTAGCCCGTACTTTAATTATTTTTACCTAACTAGCGTTAAAGATAACAATTTTCTTTATGTTCCTAGGAGGCAATTTAATTCCTGTTCCCTGTAGTATATATATGCCGATTGCAATAAAAATGGGAGCTTCACAACAAGCTGTTATAGCAGTCTCATATGCAAAATTTCAACGTTTCTAATTGTTTTTTAGCTATGCGAGATACATATATACATATATGTACAGCCTTCACACACACACACACACACCAAAAAAAACTTTTGAGTCTACTTTAATTCCATTTTTCCAACCCGTTTTGGAAAAAACAGTTTTTTATTCTGTCCCTACACAGAGACGTCACGTCATGCACCAAATAAATAAATAAATAAAAATCTGAAAGCTTTCAGATTTTACATTATTCTCAAAGGGGCATTTTTTGAACGTTTTGCGTGTTACCTTTATTTATTAAATATAATGTTCTTTGCACTACTTAAACCATAAACTTCAATTCAACAGCAATATGGCAAAATAATTTTAAAATGAGCATATCTTTAGAATTTGCGATACACAGTCTCGGGCACTGGAGAAAATTTTTTTTCTTTTTTTTCCTTCCGTACAGTATTGCCATTCCTCGCTTTGAAATCGTTGAGTTTGTTAATCAAAAATTCTTTAATGTCTGACAAAATATGAAAGAGATAATAAAACAAATTCTAAATTAGGACTTCCAGATGCCCATATTTGATGGAGGATTACGTTATTCAAAATTTTATGGCTCTAGGTGCCGTTGTTTTATCACAGTGCAAGAAGTATACATACATTTTATGCAGATTCTTCATTATTTAATTGCTTCAAATATAACACAGGGCTGTAGTATTTGGTGACAACAGTTTGAAAAGTGAGTCAACGCAAAATGCCAAAACGAAATTAATAGCCTTTCTTTGGTCTAAAATAATGTGCAGATGGATTCGGAAACGGTCAATATTACAATACTTCCTTTATTTCTTAGAAGGAAGTAAAAAATTAAAATTTAAGGAAAAAATTTTAGGTAGTAAATAAACTAAACACAGTTTTTTAAGAAGTACTGAATGACTCCTAAGAAATACCACATGCTCGTACCTGTAAATCACTGCGCGAGATCTCAAAACAGCGTCCAAAATATTAGTCGTTTCAATGCACCCGAAAACCGATTTAACCGCCAATGAGCGGGTACATCGCCCTGACGAGTGGCACTTCCACCCCCCCTCAACTTTTCAGATCGTCATAAATCACATATAGGCATGCACGCACACACGGACATACTCACTTTCGCCCTCAGTACTGTTCTGTGATGAAGAAAAATGTTCCAAAAATTCAATACACAATTCAGGGTAACGCGTTGCCTGTGAGGGAAGAGAGGGGGGGGCGGAGAAAGCGAATCTAGTACAAAGAGAAAATAGTGGAGTTAACGTGTGGGTCCTTAAAAATGAGTTGGATCGGGGGGCTCTAAATACGATACAGTGTCATAGTAGTACGTACTCCAACACGTCATAGCACTGATAAGAGTGTCTTTTTAAAATCCATAACCGCATCCAGTCTCAGTGATTAGCTGTGAGGGTCGTTCACCTCTTGTTAGGAGACGTCGATCCATCAATGACTAAGTTAAGCATTAAGTAGTTAACTTATTAAATTACGAAATGCTTAACAAAACAGGAAAGGAAAAATGAACAAATGCAGCTCGTTGGACGACTCTGAGAGATATGCACTAGCATGGATGTTATTTAATTTAGACACAGCTGCAGAGAAAACCTAAAAGACCTTTATTAGTCTTAATGTTAGCATTTTTTGCTAAGTTTACCGATTTTATTCTAAATTATGCAAATGTATCTCAGGAAGATTCCATGAAGAGCATCTAAATTAATTAGTAAATTGGAATAAAAGCAAGGCAATTCCTTTAAAATATAATAATTTAATCGTGTATAAGAGTTATAACATAATATCAGGACTAATAGAATTAAAGAGAGAATTCATAGTAGAACAATCTCGAAAAATAAAAATATACGAAAAAAGGGAAAATATACAAAATTATACAAATAAAAAATTAACTCCTTTTTATTGAAACCCAATTCATAACTCATCAGAGGAAAATGAATTAAAACTTCAGTTGATTAATATGTAGGGTTTTCCTTATTTTGCATAACAAATTTATTTTAAGTTCGACTACCTGTTCTAAACTTCTCAACTTCCCCTCACATTCTCTCGCCAGGATGTAAATTTAAAGTTAAGTGAAGTGCTATTTAAACGTGTGAATATCTCAGTTTATTCAGAGCGTGCTTCCCTAACCAAGCGCACATTTCGTTGTTATTTCGCGGTCACTTCTAGTAAGCCTCTTGGCCTTATCAGATTAGTATCACGCCAATTAGATTTCTGTGAGTCCACCTCTTTAAGCGTAAACCGTACTTACGTATTATCGCAACCAGGTTGGCGCGATTTGTAAGTTTGAGTAAAAAAGTGTGAATAGAAAGAAAATGTACATTTATTAATTACAGATAATTTTTAATACAGTTTTTTTATATTATTTTGTTTTAAAATATAAAATAGCAATTAAACCCTTCCGGTTTCGAATTTCAATAAGTTGCAGAATTATTTTTTCGGTGGAAATTTTTTGGCTATTGCTTTTAGCACTGATTGAAAACCGTATTCGCCATAACCATGTACACGTCGACTTATTTTTACTTAAAAAAACATCCCAGAATTGCACAAAAATGGCACTGCGCACACTCTTGACTTTATCCATGTACACTGCTATTTTCTCATAAATTACAAAAATTTGCACGAAAATGCAGGAATGCTATTTTCTCATAAATTACAAAAATTTGCACGAAAATGCAGGAATGCTATTTTCTCATAAATTACAAAAATTTGCACGAAAATGCAGGAAAATTTTGTGAATCTTTTCCTGCATTTTCGTGCAAATTTTTGTAATTTATGAGAAAATAGCAGTTTACATGGATAAAGTCAAGAGTGTGCGCAATGCCATTTTTGTGCAATTCTGGGATGTTTTTTTAAGTAAAAATAAGTCGACGTGTACATGGTTTCCACATGCTCTTTTTACAAAACTACGTATAACACGTAGGGTTGCCGTAAGTAGGGTCGCCAAATTTGGCAATTTATGCGAATTTTGGCCTGGTTGCGTTAATACGTAAGTACCGCGTAAACTATTAAGTGCGCTCGCTCTTGCACTGTTTATTTCAGGTTTGACTTGTATTATATTCTACGTTTCAGTTCCCACCGCAAGTTGACGGTGTTTTTGTAACGCACGAAGTCCGTTCCTTTCTGTTAAATTAGTTTGAATTAATAAAGGTTTATTTTCACCGTTCTTCTGTGCTGGTAATTAATTCACGCCTGTGCGTGAGTTCGCCAGGTTCATTGTAAGATCTAATTTAGTTTATGTGGAATAACAGAGACAGATCTTACAAATACGTTTCATTCTCCTGATCCCTTTCAGAACAAAAACCGTAAAAAGATTTCATCAAATTTTTATTAAAGACTTTAAAATTTATATAAAAACGAAACCTCGAATCTCAAATGTACTAGAATTTCCCTATAAATTTTCCAAACACTTGGGGGGGGGGGAACATAAACATACATAGTGCCAAAAATGATAGTTAAAAACTATAGTACTTTACATTATGTACATTAAAATTCAATAACAAAAAAAAAAAAAAAAAAAAAACTGAAATGTTTTAGATTTTAAATTACGTCCAAAGGGGCGTTTTTTAACATTTTGTGTGTTACCTTTCTTTATTAAATATCATGTTCCTCGCACTTAAACCATAAGATCCAGTGCAACAGCAGTATCGCAAAATAGTTTTAAAACGAGCATATCTTTAGAATTTCCGATACAGAGACTCACGCGCTGGAGATAAAAATGTTTTTTCTGCACAACGTTGCCATTGCTCGCTTTGAAATCCTTGAGTTTGTTAATCAAAAATTCGTCAAAAATTTTAAAAAATAGGAAATCGATCCTAAAACAAATTTCAAATTTCAAATTGGGTCTTTCACATGCTCATATTCGTTGGAGGATTACGTTATTCAAAATTCGATGACTCTATGTACCGTTGTTTTATCACAATACGAGAAATATACATACATTTATGCAGATTTTTCATTATTTAATTTCTTCAAATATAATGCAGGACTCTAACATTTTGTGGCAACAGTTTGAAAAGTGAACTGACATTTATGAGTCCGACGCAAAATGTCAAAACGAAACTAATAGTCCTTCGGGATTCAAATCCCTTTGGACTAAAAAAAAAAAAAAAAAAAAAAAAAAAAAAAAGTCTAAAACCAATATATGCTAATCCGAAATTCAAAATCAAGTATAAATAAAGAGCAAAACTAGTCATTTAAACAAACTAAAAATTGGGAGGTTCCCCGATTACGCTCAACAAATTTTTAATATCAAGAAAACGAAAAAACTGTACTTAAAGATTTTTATAAATAAAAAGTTTAACACTGAGCTTTAAACAGCTAAAAACTGAAAACCTATTTGAAACAAAAAATTGAAAAACGTAAATTTGCTGAATTCTAAAGATGACCAAACGGTGTTCTTGCTAACGAAAGTAGAATTCAAACTGCTCTGGGGAAGCTGAAATTTTGTAGTTCTTGGAAAAAGTATGCGACAAGGTTCAAACTGTCCAATAGCAGAACAAAGTATTTTAACATGTGTTCAACATATCCTACTCTGTTATATTTTATATGTGGGAGTGTCAATGGTCGGGTGTGGTCTGTAAAATTGTTACCGTCGAGCAGGGGTTGATCGTCAGCTGTTTATAATGATAAACTAATTGGGATTTAGACCATTTTTTAAAACAATTTTGTTGAATTTTAATGTTCATAATGTAAAGTTCTATATGGTTTTTAACTGTCATTTTGGCACTATATATTTTTTCCCCCCACCCAAGTGTTTCGAAAATGTGTAGGGAAAATTCTGGTACATTTGAGATTCGAGGTTTCGTTTTACTATTTATCAAAAAACGTAAATAATAGAGTCAATTCATTTAAAACTTATCAGACATAATAAAAGATGTTGGAGGTAAATTACAAATTTGTAATATTCAAAAAAGTTTGTAATACGCAAAGAAATTACCGTATTTATTTGAAAATATATCCGGTCGGATACAATCTCCTTACATTTTAAGATAAATTCTGAGAAATGAGAATATACATAAATACACTCGAGTGCAAAATTAAGAGAATTCGCAAATTATATCTATTTTTGCGAAAGTTATTGAAACAAAGGTACTAATTATACTGCCAAAGAATTATGCAAATATTCAAATACGTATAGTCAAATACGTAAGCGCACACGTGCTTGTCTGTGGAGCTGTGACTGTAGAGGAGATATAAGCGCACGAGGGGCTTTCGGCGATTAGTGCGTTCGCATTCCTTCACGCAAGTGTTGCCTAAAAGATATCGGATAAAATAAATGGATAAAATGAGTCACGAATGTATGGATGATGGAATGAGATGGAGAATTGGAGGCATGCCAATCACAAGCGTAGGTGGCTACGGAGTTCAATCAGTCGTCTTAAAATTGTAAAAGCAGTTTCAGGACAGCATCCATATCCAGAAAACTTGGGCAAGGTCGACCAAGATTCACAACGATGAAAGAGGATCGTTATTTGGCTATTTCAGCTCAGCGACACAGGACTGTTACAGCTCAACAGCTCTCACGTGAACTGTACGCTGCCACTGGAACCCGAGTTCCCAGTCTACAGTTCCTTGAAGGCTTCATAAGATATATGAAACAGCGCGTCAACTGCAAATAGAGCGTCTTTTGGCTCTGTTTGCGTTCCCCTCTCTGCAGCACACAAGAGAGCATGTTTTAGCATGGCGCAGATAACATGCGCCTTGGACCAGACTTCAGTGGAGCACCCTGCTTTTTGCAGATGAGTCGAGATTAAGCCTGGACACTGCTTCTCGGCATACCTGTAATTGGAGAGAATCTGAACACGATGCCATCCCTTCCTCATCCGGGAAAAAGATTAATACGGTGGTGAAGGTGTAATGATTTGGGCAGGCATTATGTTGGACGGCCGCGCATCCTTGTATGTGTCTGACAAAGGCTCCCTGATTGTTATAAGGTGTAGCGAGGAAATCTTAGTGCCCGATGTTCGAGTCAGGACCGCAGTTGGTCCTGGGCTCATGATAACGGATGACAACTGATGTACACGTAGCAGTCAACTGGTGACGATTACCTGGAAAGTGAGAACATTCGTCGCATGGATTATCCAGCTAAATCTCTGGACCTTAACTCTATACAGCACATCTGATAGCTCTTGGGTGGCAATTTCGTCTCGCCATACCCCTCCAAAAGTCATCTCGGAGTTGAAAACTGCCTTTTGTCCAATATGCTGTCAGGCTGTGCTACTTATCTGGCTGCGAGAGGGAATCACACACCCTATTAGACTCATTTTCAATTTGATATTACAACGTGAATTTTGGACGTTCCTGTGCTATGAGCTTTGCTGATAATCAGGCGTATACAAATTGGTGTCTGAGTGGTTCATCTCTTTCTCTGTTCCAAATGTATATTCATACCAAATTTCCTTAAAATCCGTTCGTTAGTTTTTCCGGAATTCAGCATAATGATCAAATTTTCTTAATTTTGCACACCACTGTATTTATTAATTATTCCGAGAATGAGCATTTTAGTTTGTTTATTTGTTTTTTTATTTTTCCTACTTTCCAAATTTTTTTTAATATAATGAAGTTAACTGTATCATCCCAAGGATATTGCTAAAGATACATTTGTAGCATATTTGTTTTCAGGTATACTAGCGACCAGTATAGAGGATGCAGATCTAAACTGAAACTACTCAACTAGCGGTGGCTATTATAATTAAAAGTACTTGTACATTTTATATATACCTAATTACTTATGTCGTTTTATTTGATATTTCAATAGTGTAATTATTTTATACAGTATGATAATTAAGCTCTTAACCTCTTCCTCTTATTTTGACAATTTCATTTATCAGAATATAAGAGCCTCCAAATTTTGGAATAAAAATAGCGAAAAAGCAGTCTTATTTTCGTGTTATAAATGTATTTATGTCTTAACACTAGACCTAATAAATTTATTTATGTCTTAAACACTAAACTAGCGTCTTTAAACAGAAAACTCTAGTAATTTAAACTTAAAATACTGGCGAGTCTAAAGTTTTCTGCTGAGGTTTGATGGTACGAAAAGAAGGATGAGAAACCCTAAAATATATTCTCGAGAAGTTTTCCATCAAAAACGGGAACGAAGCTTCGCTTTCTTAACAGATGTAATTCTGTCACCGTTATGCTGAAAGCGTTTCCCTCCACCAGCGAGTTCATTACCGGGCGTATTTATTACGAGAATCCCAAGTGTATCAGTTTCATGTAGCATAAAATAATAGAAATATTAATTTTCGTCCGTCAAGGACAGTAATTCCTTTAAAAAAGATCTCTTTTCCTCTTTTGCCGAGTAAGAACTTTATCAGATCTACGATGGCGAAACGCAATGATAACCCTTTAAGAGAAACGCATTCCTCTTAGAAGCAAAGTGGTAAAGGTGGTAGTATACTGTGCAGAAGCAGAACATTCTTGTGATTGGCTGATCTAAGCGAAACACTTTCAGAGCAATTTTTTCTCCAGCATTGTTAAATATTGTGAGTACGCACGCGAAATAGATCGCTCAGCGCAACTTTTACTACAAAGTTCAGTATGGGAAAAAAAAACCTGCCTTTCAAGCCAGTCACAGAAGCAATATATTTAGCTTCTGTAAGTCTGTAATTATAAGTTTAAACGCTCTTTAAAGAGCAGGTATAAAGCTAGGTATTTGAAGCTCAAATATGGGTACTATTCCGTTTTGGTGTGGTGTATTTAATTATGGCAAAGCACACTAGGGCTATTTGCCTAAGGGGAGGGATGCCTTCGTGGATAACTTTCTAAAAGAAATTGGCTCGTATACACGTTACACATGGGGAAAACCGCGAAAACACCCATGCAGCCAGCCCGTTCGCGGTATTCGAACCTCGGACCGAACTACCAGTGTTCAGCGACTTTACCGCTCGGCCGCTGGTGAGCCCTATTCCGTTTTGAGGGCCGTAAAAAAATTGCAGCGAAAATGTATGCGCAAAAGCGCCAAATCTAGCAAACGCGCCCATTTAACAGCGCGCCAAATCTAGCGTACGCGCTGATTTCAGATTGCGTAAGTTTATGTAGTTCTATATTTCTTAAGATGCCATTGAAATATTAGTTTAATTTTTAAATCCTTTTTTAATTTTAAATTCTTTTTTGATATCCTATGGATTTAACAATTTGGGAATTGCCCATGACGAAAAGTCGGCAATAGAATTTTAAGTAAAGTGCAGAATCACCCACTTAATAACGCGTTTTTAAGAATTGCACATACTCCGTATCCATGTGCACATCGACCTATTTTCACTTAAAAATAATCCTAGAACTGCACAGAAGTGGCACTGCGCACACCCTTGACTTCATCTATGTACACATCGACCTATTTTCACTTAAAAAGTAAAAGAAAATTGACAAAAATCCAATTGTTTTTACCCTTGTAAAAAGGGGCAAACAAATAAGTGAGCGATTCTGCACTTTACCGAGAATATTTTCAATGAAAAGGCATCATTTATTATAGAAAATTAAGTTTCAACAACCAACGAGATGAAATTATGCTTTAGCGATAAGTCGGTTAGCGAAATAGCGATGCAGGCATCCATTCAGTTACGTTTAGCAATTTTTATATAATGATCTGAAATAGTTATTTACTCTTATGCTTCCATTCCGTCATGTTTAGCCTTTTTCATATAAATTACAATAATAAAAAAGTATTACATGAAATTAACCTTTCATCTAAATTAAAACATCAATCTTAAATAGTTATTTACTACGAGTATATTATACTTCCTTTCTTGCCGCAATTATTAGGGTTGCCGCAATTATTTTTGGCAGCATTGTCATCAGCAATAGTTTGGCGATTTTTTACGGCCCTCGAAACCGAATAGTACCAAATATGAAATGGCTAATATCACACATCCATTTATTTCAAACGAAAAATTGTTTCAGACAAATTTTCTGTCTGCTTTACCACTGAAAAAAAGACGCACGATTTTTTTTCTTTCTTTCGCAAAAAATTGTAAGTTGTTCGTTTTCAGCAACCAACCAGCTATCAGCACCGATTTCCCCGCCATCAACCATAATTTATATTGGAGAAATTTCCTCTTTACATGGTAGTACCCAAATACTCCGCGATGATTGGCTGCAAAAAGTTTCCTGTGACAAAGCAGAAAATTCCGGGACCTGCATTCACCTGTCACCTGTCACCTGTGACAAAGCAGAAAAATTATTCTGAACAGTTGTTCTTCCGAAACGCTTTAAATGTGTGATACGACTTTAATGAATATATAAAATGTGATTTAAAATCCATTTGTGATTTTAATGCGAATTTTTAAACATGATCAAATTTTAAATTCAGCAAATTATAAAGAAGTTTATGTTAAAAACTTTCGGTTTTGTTTCAGTTATCTCGAAGACGGAAAGAAAAAAAAGCTAAAAATAATTGAAAACAAAATTGCAGATAATGAAAATACAACTTCACATAAAATGCTTACTTACGTTTTAGTTGAATGGTTGTTCTTCTTCTTCATATTCTTTTCATCAGAAGTAATCTCGAGTCAGCGAATAAGAGCTTCATTTCTGAAGAAAATAATAAAACAGTTATTTAAAATTATAATGCAACTTTCGAAAATATGAAAAGAATAATCTCAGTATTAAAATATTATTATAAATATAATAAACAGAACTTTTCCCGTTCCTTTAACCTGCGTGATGTTTTTCACTAACATATTTATTTTACTAGTGCTTCTAGACACCGGTTTTAAAACACTGCATTGAACATACAAATATGCTCTCGAAATCATCTATCATATTTGAGAAATATATAACATACAATTTTTTCTGTTTTAGTAAAACATTTAACCACTGCGTAATTAAATTAACATTATTATTAATTTAATTAATAATATTATCAATTTAATTAATAATTATTAATTAGAACTTAAGAGACTGTATTAGTCAATAGTTAACTGGATGACACACACACACAAAAAAAATCTGATGTGTACACCACATGACTCCCTTGTATTGGAATATTAAATTATACGCATTTTTTCTTGCATTTCATTTAAACTCGTTGGATTGAATTAAATCTACTTCACCGATAGCGCATAAACCACAATAGAATAAATGCATTCTTTAAAATTCACTCTAGTATTAGTTTGCCATAGCGACACTCTGGCGCTAGAATCACTTAACAGTATTAATAATTATATAACAGTTAACTTATATAATAATCATATAACGGAAACTAAGTTAACTGTTATATAATCCAATAATTATATAACAGTTAACGTATATATTTCCTTCATATTATAACTCATAATGATCAAAATTTTTAAAAAGAAAATAAAAAAGAAACAGTTTTTCACAGACGATTGAGTATTTCTCATTTAATTAATTCAGTTCTCACTTCGTGAGAAGGCAAAAATACATAAAAACTCAAAATATCTATATTAAAAATTACGAAGTAAATCTCAAACGCTTATTTACTCGAAAAAATTCCAGAAAGAATTAAGCATGATTTAATTGGCAATAATAAATGAATCCGTTATCTTTGTTGTTGCGAAGCTAAGTTTCTCTAGATTGGCAACAAATCCACTAATCTCCTGTTTCAAATGTAAACATCAATGGCCACCATTAAAAACAGGCTTAGCGGCAATTAAACAACTTTAAAATTGCTGATAATTCTAAAAATATTGCACACAGATTTACTAAAGGCATAAAATCCTTAACCGGAAGATAAAAACAACATAATTCAATCATTTTTTAACAAAAAATGTATAATTTACAAACATATAAGTGTAAAGAAACTGAGATCACTGAGCCGGGTAACAGAGTGGATATATATATAAATATATTTATATACGTTTGATGCGGCCGATTGCAACCAAAATACGAGGTGCACATCTACATATTATGGCAGTCCTATATACAAAATTTCAACGTTCTGAGGCTACTCGTTTTTGAGTTATGCGAGATACGTACGTACGTACGCACGCACGTACGTACATACGTTCGTACAGACGCCACGAAAAATTCTCTTCAGAATTAATTTTAAAGCAGTTTTATAATTTTTTTGAAGGAAAAGAGTATTTTATTCTGTCCTTACGTACAGATACGAGTATCACGCAAAAACATCGTTAAATTGCATTCGATAGCTGTCAAAATGGATATTTTCGTTGAAATATGCTGCCTGAAACTTTTCGCGATTACAATACTTCCTTTTTACTTCGTACAAGGAAGTAAAAAGAAAACTGAGCAAGGGAAAAAAGGTTTATCAAAAGACTTCATGAGCATTTGCAAACAAGTAATGAGGAATGGATCACTATAACATATCCTCCTCTTTCAGCAAGAACAATATAATTATAAATAAAGAAAATGCCACTGAATTTATTTTGAAATTACTATAGGAGTTATAGTAACAATTTAGCGTACTATGAAATTCAGGTCCTTCTCGTATACTCTGCATAAAAAAGCTTATGTGTACCCCACATGACTTCCTTGCACGGAATATTAAATTATACTCATTTTTTTCCTGTATTTTATTTAAACGTATTTCCTGAAATTTCATTAGAGATGTATTTCTCATTCAATTAAATCAGTTCGTGGCAAGGCAAAAATACATAACTCAAAATACCTTCAATAAAAATTGAAAGCTATAGAAACACATAAAACACCAAATACAGTCAAAACAAAGGAACAATTTTTTACAAATAAAATTAACAGTTTCTATACGCAAAAAGAAGCAATTCGGCCAGCAGGCATAAAGACACCGAAGGTGCAGAAATAATTAAATTACTATTCTGCTAAGTTTCAAATGTAAACAAACATGGTTGCTATGATCAACAAAAATTAGGCTTAGCCGTACTTAAACAACTTTTAAATTCTTCATAATTCTACAAATATTGTATGCAGATTAACTAAAGGCATAAAAACCTTAACTGGGAGATAAGAACAACATAATTCAATCATTTTTAAAGCGAAAAGTGCACAAGTTATCAATATATAAGAATAAAAATACTGAACTCTCTAAGCCGAGTAACAGAATGGGTATATATGTAAGAAAAATAAAGAATATGTAAAAGATTAAATTAGCAGAGAAAGTTAATTCCCTTCTGTTTTCTAAAAATAGTAACTTCTATTTGTATTGCGTCATTTCGAGAAAAATCTATGTCATATGACTCTTACATGTTGATGTAAATGAAACTAAAACTCAAACAGCCAATATTTTACTACAATATTAAACATCCAATCAAAATGCATTGAGAACCAAAACTAACTCAGTTTGAATTAAGATTTCTCTCTAAACATAACGCATCACTTGCTTTCAACGTTTTGTCCTAGCTAGACTGCTGTCTATTTGCTGCTGTTTTCTTGCTACAAAGTTATCAAAAATGTAAACTTTTTGGACTAGGCACAATAAATGTGCCAACTTGTTTGTGGCCACAACATGTTTGCTGAAATAAAAGTTAAATTAAATATATCTTGACTGCCAGATTTCTTATTCTTTGTGGATCGGCGTTTCAGCATTCTCTGACATCAGAATTCTAGTCAAAATGGATATTTTCGTTGAAATATGGTACCCGGAATTTTACGTGAATATTATATTTCTTTTACTTCGTACAAGGAAGTAAAAAGGGAGGGGACAGTACTATATCTCCCGTTCGCATTGGGTGATTGACGAAATTTAACTAGAGTTTTTCATATATCGAAAGCGCGACTTATGATATAGGTTTATATATAGCAGTGTTCTACTACGAAATCGGACTTTTTCTGAAATGGCATACCGAATTAAAGCTATGTTTGATCTCTTTCCGAAGAAAATTCTTCGTATTTAGCTATTAAAAAACCTCGCGAAAGCCATAGTTTTTCGATATCTAAAGCTACGATAGGTAATATTTTCTACAAGAAAGGAAAAAAATGTCAGTGTTTCCCTTCAAGTGGGAAAATTGTTTCAAATACATACAAGCAGCCTCTCGTCAAAATCCACTATTAATTGCCTGGAAAAATGAACAAGAAATGGTTATCAAGGCCGAACCCTTCACTCAAATCCCTACTACATCTCCTGATATATCACCCTTGGAATCTTGAGCTTTTAAACGTTTAAAAAGAGGATTGTCCAAACGTCGACCTTCAATCCTTTTTGGACTTTGGAAAGCTGTTCAAGAGGAATGGAATAAATTAACTCTTCCGATACTAAGAAAATGCTTTATTATCTTAAATTACGGTGGAGAAAGATAATTAACAATAAGAATTATCAAATAGAACATTAAAACACAAAAAATTTCGATAAAATATTTCTGTAAATACAATGAAAATTGTCTAAAAAGTGTGCGAACAGCGTATGTGTGTAAGTTACTGTGAAAGATCGAAGACGGAGAATGTTCTTCTGTGAAAGTTAACACATACAAAAGCCGATGGTGAAAGATCGAATATTTGGTTATATACTTATACATTGGGGCCATCATCAGTGTACGTCAACAAGTGCAGAGAATTCTGACATTCACCGGAGAATGTCAACGTCCTCCAGATTTCTTTCACGGTAGCATATATATATATATATATATATATATATATATATAATTTATTTCCTAAACAGTATTAATTAATTGATTATATTATCTCCTAAGTTTAATTAAAGTAGAATTATTTTAAAAGTGTGCATCCATACTGGTAAGTTATATTTTGAAAGATGTTTTGAAGTAATTTGAAAGCAAAATGTTAATAATATTTTAACGGGGACTGGAGTTAAATCATCACGAAGAATAATATTTCAATTGTAAAAGGAAAAATTAAAACATGTAATCATTGTCATTGTTTGGAAATTAGTTGACTTTTCAAGGGGAACAAACCAACTCCCGTTCAATGAACAATAATTGATAAAAATACGTAAATACGAAAGTGTTTCGTCTTTACTCGAGTTATAAGTTAAAGCCAAACCGGCAATTCTAGTCAGGCCAAATATTTCCGCGAATAGTAGGAATTATGAACCAATGCTGATACTCAAAGAACTTATTCTTATGAAGCATTTTAGTCAGTTCAATTTGGAGTAAAAATCAATTACTGTAGAGAAATCCTATAAAACTCGAGTAACCGTCCCCGACACTTTCATGTTTATGCATTTGAGTACTATATTATTTGTAGAAATTAAACATTGGAAATTGTCATTATGAAATCGAATTCAAAGTAAAGTTGAAATAAACATGGAAGATTATAAAAAAGATAAATAATGCAAACTTTGTAAAAACAAATCAAAGAAAATATAAAAATAATATAGAAGATAATATAAATAAGATCAGTGAATGTACATGAAGATATAAAGGCCAGAAAAGGTATTAAGTAACTTACATTCTTTCTAGTGGGGGAGTTGGCAAAGTGTTCTCTTCGTGTCTGACTCAGAAGTGTAGGGTGTCCGAAAATTCTTAGCGGCAGTAGGGGCTTTGAATAATATCAGTCGGTAAGACTTGGGTGAAGTAATTTATGGTAGTGGGTGGGACTTGGAATTCTTGAAGGATGTATTTTGTGGAGTTCTTATCTGAGAGAGACCGTCTGTTAAGATTTTTTTTAAAATACTAGTGAATGGAAATTAATTAATTTCTGGCTAATTGTCGTGTCGCAATGATTAAGAATTTAAGAAAGGAAAAAGGCATTTTCACTGTCCAAGAGCTAATAGACAGTCTAAAGGCATGAAATAGGCCCATTTTTTTAGTAACAGTATAGTAACAGTATATGTCTGAAGACAATTAGCTTTTTACAATATATACAATTGAGTAATTACACTATATACAAATCTTCCAACTGACAGTCATCCAACTTATACCGCCTTCTCAGGTTTAGGAATAAATTATCATATCCCTATCAGTTAAATGATTTAGAGTGAGTATATAACGCCTGCTCTTTTAAGGAAATGGTTGATAAATTAAAAGGGAATTAGATTATTTTTGAGAATTTTGATAAGGATCAAAATTTCGCGTTGTAAATCTATTGTATCTGTGCATATAGTTTTAATTCGTAGTATTTGATTAATTATAGTATTGTTAATTACTTTTTTGGATATGTTGGAGTTCCAATTTATTAATTTGTTAGTATTGAAATTGAAGTTTCTTGTTTTGTCAAAAAGTAAAATTTTTTTGTAGTTAATGATTTGAAGATCTAGAAAGTCTATGCTGTTTTGTGAATTATTAGTTTTATTAAGTGTAAGACAATTCGGATAAATCTCGGAGTTTTCAATTTTACCAAAATTATTAATTGTAATAAGGTCATCAATATATCTGTAGGTGTGTTTGTAGTAATTTAACTCTTGTGGTTGTAGATTTTTTTGGAAGTAAAATTCTTTGACAAATAAAAAGATATTACAGATCGAGGTGCTGGAATGTAAGCCCATTGGCAATCCTCTGACTTGTTTAAAAAGTTGATTTTGAAACTTGATGTAGTTATGAAAAAGTGTGCATTTTAGGTAGGTTTTCCATTTGTCAAGAGTCATGATATTGAGTATATTAGGGAAAAGTTTTGGTAGATCAAGTAGACTGGTATAGATTTCTTCTAGAGGAAGTGAGGTATATAAGTTTTCAAAATCATAGCAGTTAATGTTTTGGATGTTAATGGTATGAATGGTATTAATGACAGGAGTGTTATTATGAATGATCCAGCAATAGTTATGATTAGTGTTACAATCATTGAAAATAAATTTACAGATTTTATTAAGTTGAATTGAAAAATAATAGTCTACATTTTTCTTAAAAAAATATCTCATGAACAAAAAAATTATAAAATATCTTCCTTCAAGAACAAGATTTTTAAAGTAAAATGATATTTTATGTTAAGTATTTATTGATCATAAGAACTGAAGTTACTTTTTTCTTTTTTAATTTGCTATTGTCTATAAACTATTACTTCTTAAAACAGCAGAAACCGATTTCCTAGAAACGTGATACAGCCACAGCTGATACCTGCACGCGGACCCAGCAGAATAAAGCCTCACAAAAACATTCTGCATTAACCTCTCCCTTTTTCTTCCTGCTCTTCTCCTGGGCGCCGACGTAAGGGGCACGAAGCAAGGGTTCTCCAGTCCCAACCATGGCCCCAACAGGTTGCCCAAGAATTCGCCCCCAACTCTTTTCTAGTGTGGGGCGCTCTGAAAGGGGTCCGAACCCCTTACCTGTGCCTCGCGGAATGGATGCTCGGACAGGTAGGATTTGGAGGGTAGCCGCTTCAGGCTGTTCGGAGTCGCTGAACTCCTGGTTGTCCTTTTTTATGGAGTGTTTCAAGGTCAGGTTTTCGGGGCTTGGAGTTAGGGCAAAGCCTTCTTTCGCCGCTTATATGTCATCGTAAATAAGGTTCACTTAAGAAGAAGAATGGTGTGTTGAAGGTTTCTTAGGTTTCAAGAGGGTTTAGAGTTTATTATATTTATGCGATGTTTCTACGGTACTATATAGTAGACTTAAGTAACCTACGGAGGAATTATAGATGTTACTGGCAAAGTAATGCGATCAGGCATTCTATAGAATGCCTAGGCATTGTGTATAATGCCTAAAACTAGCCGGCAATGTATGAAACGATTCATATTTCGCACATTGCCTAGGCATTCTATAGAATGCCAAATGACAAACCGGCAAAGTATAAAATACATTTCCCATTCGTTTCGAAGAACCGAAACTACTTACCAGAAGTTAATAAATGATACAAAAAGGTCAAAATGACTACTAAGAAGGGACCACGGGAGTACTGGCCGCCGACTCGCTAGGTTGTGATGTTTGTGGAAAACAAAGTACGTTCATTTATCCTGTTAAAAGAAAGTACTATGCAGTACTGCGTCACGGACGCAGAGTTATTTTCCGTATTTCATGAAAACTCATTTGAGCACTGCGCAGGAACGACGTGACAGAATGTCGAAAGAACTTTCAACCAATTACAAATACACGTAATGATATTGAACTGTACAACCACCTTTGTGAGCCCTGCCAGGAAAAAAAAAAAAAAAAAAAAAATTAGAAAGGGCACTGATGTGA
The DNA here is from genome assembly GCF_044657685.1 of Stegodyphus dumicola. Taxonomy (NCBI): domain Eukaryota; kingdom Metazoa; phylum Arthropoda; class Arachnida; order Araneae; family Eresidae; genus Stegodyphus; species Stegodyphus dumicola. Next base: position 244,296,416 of record NC_140771.1, read on the forward strand.
AACTTACGATTGTTTCTGAATTTAACTTCCGTTTTCAGGTAGATCTTACCGATTCCCAGTATCGGCCAGATAGAAAATACAAATTTATTACGCTGTATCAAGATCACCTCACTATCTTTTTTTTACATATTTCGAAGAACAGTTTTTTAATGGCCCTCTTTCATTAATTTTTCAAAATATCATTTGTATTGTATACAAGAGGTGGTGTGGTGTATTTAATTATGGCAAAGCACACTAGGGCTATCTGCCTAAGGGGAGGGATGCCTTCGTGGAGGACTTTCTAAGGGAAACTGGCTCGTGTACACGTTACACATGGGGAAAACCACGAAAACGCCCATGCAGCCAGCCCGCTCGCGGGATTCGAACCTCGGACCGAACTACCAGTGTTCAGCGACTTTACCGCTCGGCCGCTGGTGGGCCCTGTATACAAGAGGAATGAACGTCTTTCAAATAATAACCTTATCATAACCTTTTTTTTTCATATTTTGCCTAAAAAGCATTTTTCATTCTATAGAATATTATTGATATATCTATAGAATATTAATTAATTATATATCTATAGAAATTAAATATTAATTATATATCTATAGAATGCCTGGGTAAAGTATGTAATAATTTTCTTATTTCATACTTTGCCTATAATCGTCCGTTATTATATATAATGCCTAGGTATTCTATAGAATACCGGCGTTTCATACTTTGCCGGTAACCTAGATTCTTATTTTTAATTGCATAAATGTAATATCACGACGAAAGCTGAGAAAGGAAATATTAGAGGAATTATAAATATAACTAAAAGTTTAGTATTCAATAATTAATTTCTTCGCTAATTAGCTGTCTGTATCTGATTATTTAAGCAGATTTTTTTCCATTCCCAATGCAATTTTATTTATTAAGCTCTTCTTTGCTTTCTATTTATTCACGTCCATTGGAAAAAAAAAAAATATATATATATATATATATATATATATATATATACGAGGGCTATCCAGAAAGTAGATTACGTTTTGGAATAAAAAAATAAACAAAGTATAGGAAACAAATTTTATTATATACAGATGAAAGCCACACTCAAATACTACTTTTCTACATAGTCACCATACAAATTAAGGCATTTATCGTAGCGATGTACGAGCTTGGAAATTCCTTCGTCGAAAAATTCGGCCGCCTGCGCCTTCAACCACTTCGTTACCTCTTCTTGCCTTCCATCTTGCACAAAACTTGTGGTAACCAAGCTTTTCGCTGATGATTTCGTGCAACAAACTTCGCGAAATTTGTGGAAAACTCAAAGAAAGTTCCGTTATTGTGAAATTTCGATTTTCACGGACTTTAGCATCGACTTTTTCGAGAAGTTCGGCGGTCACTATGCTGGGTCTCCCACTTCGATCTTCGTCGTGAACATTGGTTCGGCCATTTTGAAATCTTATGACCCACTGACGCACTCCACCTTCAGTGATAATGTTGTCCCCATACACTTCACGAAGCTGCCGATAGATTTCTATCGGTTTACAGTTTTTTGCAGTCAGAAACCTTATTACTGAGCGCACCTCGCAGCTCGCGGGATTTTCAATTAACGCAGACATTTCAAACCGTCACAGTATCTGAACGGAGCACAGCACGAACCTCTCACTAGCACGGCTAGATGCAGACTGAGCTGCGCAACGCTCTGACCCCAAGATGGCCGCGCTAGCCCCGCCCCTAGCGGACACAGACGGAAACGTAATCTACTTCCTGGATGGCCCTCGTATATATATATATATATTCGTATCCATGCAAAATAAACTATTTGAATGTCATACCTTACTTTTTTTTTTTTTTTTTTTTTTTTAATGCTACATATATTTTTTCTTTCATTGCTATCCGAATCTGCATTACAAGTGCACTTGAGAACTGTCTGCTTTGTAGAGATGTTTTTGTGAAGCGCTTTCTAAGGGTAAATGGCTCGTTTTCATGTCAGATTACTAAACTGTATACTGCCTGCTCTTTCATTGACCAAGAAGGGGATTCACTGAAAATTTAATGAATGTTAAATGGTCTTATCCATTTGACCTTTGATGGACTCTCTCATGGCCAATGATGGGCGACGTACACATGCAATGTACACTTGTAAACTATAAAAATATGAAGGAAAATTATTAATAAATTAAACCAATTCGAAGAGATTCCTAACTTAATTGGTAATAGTCATAAATTCTTAATTTTAAGGAAGTACATGCCCTCTTCAAGGATCCGCATTGCACCATCTTGCGTCATTATTTCTCGGCAATGCGAAAGCTCTTGCCCTGTCCCTGCTCAGAATTGAAACAAAGGACCCGAGCCTATAAATACTCCCAGCTACTAAATACGCATTACTCCCCCCCCCCGATGTTGTCTACCTAAGCTCATTCGCCCTTCTACAGTTTTTATTTATTGTCCTATAAATGTAATCGCGTTTTATGTAAAATTGCAGGGGGCAGATTGCACTCACTGTGCTACGGGATGTCTGCAGAATGTGCTTCCAAAGAATTGTTTATGTTCTGAAAATAAAATGATGTTTTGACCATCAAGATACTAGTTATCATTTTCCCTCCAGTATCTATTACGCAACAATTTTCAGTGATTTTCTGCCGTGCAACAGCTTTCCCACTCTGGCCAAGCTTGAAAAATAATTGTTTTCTCCACTAAATTCTCTCACGGGACCATTTCCAAAATATTAGTACATACAAATTACCGATGCATATTTTAATTATGATTGCTTCTCCCACCACCGTATTTATTTCGCATTGCTTATTTATGTTCTGGAATATTATCGACAAGAGACAACATCGGGGGAATTGATCTGTAAAAATCGATGCTGCAAATTCTAATTTGTGCTCTCTGTATCCTTAATAAAAGGTTTCCAATCAAAAATGAATTAGAATTTTATTCAGGACAAAACGTGACAACTTTCATAACATTTTTTTTACAAAGACATCAGAGAATGAAAACGTATAATCACTTAATTCAAGTAATTACAGTTATTAAAACAAATTTAAATACACATAGCTCATTTCGTTGCATTCACAGATACCGAAATGAATGAGGAGAGAGTGAGTTTTATAATGAACTTAAAGAGTTAAAATAAATTTACAAGATACATTTAGCTTTGTTCATGAAATCCTAAATAGAGAAAATAATCTAATAAAAGAAGAAAACTCTTGTAATTTTTAAAAGATAGTAAGAACTGATATCAATTTAATCTCTCTAAAATATCATCAAGCACTTGATTAGAATAGTCATTGAAATTTTAACAATACATTTAAAAAAAAAAAATCTGAAAGGTTTCAGATTTTAAATTACGTCCAAAGGGGCGTTTTTCTAACATTTTGTGTATTACCTTTATTTATTAAATATCATGTTCTTCGCACTTAAACCATAAAATTCATTTCAAGAGCAATATCGCAAAAGAATTTTTAAATATCTTTAGAATTTCCGATACGCAGTCTCGCGCGCTGGAGATAAAAATGTTTTTTCTGTACAACTTTGCCATTGCTCGCTTTGAAATCCTTGAGTTTGTTAATCAAAGATTCGTTAAACTTTTACAAAATATGAAATCGGTAATAAAAGAAATTCCAAATTTCAAATTTGGGCTCCCAGATACCCATATTCACAGTAGGATTATGTCATTCAAAATTGGATGGTTTTAGGTATCGTTATTTGATCACAATGGGAGAAGCATACATACATTTATGCAAATTCTTCATTACTTAATTTCTTCAAGTATAAGACAGCGTGACACTATTTGGTGGCAACAGTTTGAGAAGTGAAAAGACTCTTGTAGTGAATTAACGCAAAATGCCAAAACGAAATTAATAGTCCTACTGGGCAAATTGCCCCTTTGGCCTAATAAACAGAGCTCATTCCATTCCATCTACAAATTTCGAAAGTAAATGAGTTAACAGTGGCGTAGCTAGGGTGGCGCAAGGGGGGACATCTGTGCCCGGAGCGCAGCATCCAGGAGGCGCTAAATTCATGTTACGAAATTTTAAAATGAAATGTTTTTCATTCTTGGCACACAGAAAGGGGCGGAAATTCTTCAGTTGTCTCCGGGCGCTGAAAAGCCTACGTCTCTATGAGAAGACGTAGGGTTTTCAGCGCCCGAAGACAACTGAAGAATCTAAAGAATTAGAACAAATTTACAAGATGAGCTTTTTTAGTTTTGTGTATAAAATTCTAAAAAAAAAAAAAAGAATCTAATAAAAGGACAAAGAAAGTAAAAACTTATGAGATGAGAAACGTCCATCTCAGCTTAATCTCTATCCAGGTGTCTTCAAACGCAACTAAAGAAGACCCCTCTCGTTCGACTTCATTCACTCGCTCGCCCACCAACTCTTTTGTAGTTATTCGCCCGAAACGGGTTCACACCCCATGCGCGGTGCCTCGCGAGAATTCCATACAGGTAAGTCTATAACCCGGAGGGTAACGGGATAAAGTTCGACAGCGGTCAATGCCGCTTCTGTCCCCGTTACTCTGTTTTAGAAAGGCGCGAAAAAAGCTCAGTTTGCTCCATATACTGAAGAGTTCTACTTTTAAGAAACTACAGTGAATGGTGATAAATTAACCTAAATTTCACGCGCGCCGGAAAACGTGATTACTGGAAGGGAGTTTTATGTTAGATTCCTTTTAGATTAGTCTCACTAATTTATGATTTTTAAAGGAAGAATTTGTAGAATTTCTTAGACGTGTTACTTTTTAGAAAATACATGAATAAAAAAAAATTTTAAACTGATCGGTTTCAGATTTTAAGGGTCGCCCGACAGGGTTTGTTAAGGTTTTTTATGCTCTCGCTGAACTCGCAGTCTACCAGTCTGTTATTACACTCACTCCTAGTAACCCCCCCTTTTTGAGGGGGTCTTTTTAGCTTTATTATTAAGCATCATTTTTTCGCACTTACGCTATACACAAATAGCAAAATCACAAAAAATTTAAAAGCAGCATAGCAGTAAACGTTTAGAATTCCCGATGCGGAGTTAAATGATTAGCACATACATATTTCTGCTTTTAGTTCAAAGCGGCTGTGTCCCTGAAGGACTATTGTTTTCGTTTTGCGATTTTGCATTGAAAACTTTAAAAGGTTGTATCGCTTTTCAAATCGTTGCCGCTAAATACTATCGCCCTCTAATATATTTGAAGAAATTAAATAATGAAGAACCTGCATGAATGTATGTATGTTTCTCGCAATGTGATAAAACAACGGTACCTAGAGCCATCCAGTTTTGAATGACGTAATCCTACTGCGAATATGGGCATCTGAAAGACCAAATTTGAAATTTGGAATTTTTTTTATTATCGAATTCATATTTTGTAAAACTTTAAAGAATTTTTGATTCTTTAAAAGTTCTGGTAGTTTAAAATCTAAAACCTTTCAGTTTTTTTTTTTTTTTTTTTTTCTTCCAGTTTTTTCTCGGTTCATCATATCAATGTTCAGTTTTCTTACTGAAATGATTTACAAAAATTGTTTTTCCTCTTCTTTATTATTAACGTTTTGCGCGTTTACTTTGTTTATTAAATATCACGTTTTTGACGCTTACCCCACATAAAATTCGATTCAACAGCAGAATCACAAAATATTTAAAAACAGTGCATCTTTAGAATTTCCGATAGACAGTCTGGCGAGCTGGAGACTAAAATGTTTTTTTAGGTAGAGTGTTGCCAGTGTTTTGTTAATAAAAAATTCGTTGAAGTTTTACAAAATAATAAATACAAAATTCGAAATTCAAAATATTCATATTCGAGTGGAGGGTTACGTTATTCAAAATTAGATGCTTTAGGTATCATTGTGTTTTTTTTTTTTTTTTTTTTTTTTTTTTTTTTTTTTACAGTGCGAGAAACATGCACACACCCATGCAGATTTTTCATTATTTAATTTCTTGAAATATAATATAGGGCGATAATTGTTGGTAGCAACAATCTGAAAAGTGATACAATACATTTAATTCGATGCAAAATGGCATTTCGAAATTGATATCCCATTCGGAATTAACGTCCCTTTTGGGCTAATAAATAAATGAATTCCCATTGACTTATAGTACCTTTATTTAAGCTTTCGCTTTATCTGCCGCTTTATCAATTTCTTAAAAAAATTACCGTATATACCCGCGTATAAGTCGACCCCCCCCCCCACTTCGACATAAAAAATTCGTAGAAAATAAGAAACCCGCGTATAAGTCGACCACCCACTTCCAAAATCGATCGAGAAACTTCGAAAAAAATTTTTTAAGTACTACATTTATTCAAAATCATCTGAGAAAAAAAAAGTAAATAGTATACGATAAAAAATACCTTGGTAAATAAACAAAATCAAAATCCTTCAACGTCCGATTCATGGTCAGATTCGCCAAACATTTCATAGAACTCTTCTGTCGTCATTGGCTCGTCATCATATATATTGGGGGAAAATGATCGTATATAGTAACCTTCTAGAATTTGTTCCGGAAAAGATTCGCGTACGTAAAATCTATCTGCATTTTCCCTTTTTAAAAGTTAAAATACGAGTAAATATTCAAAACTGTTCAGTTATTGCGTGGGCTATTTTTTTAAATTTTGACGTGTACGCCTGTTAACAAAAGTATTTCATGAATGAACAATAACTATTATAAAGACTTATACGTACGTAAAATCTATCTGCATTTCTCTTTTCTTGGCGTGTTGGCGAAACTTTTTTATTGCTCGATATTGATCGGTTGTTCGGGGGCCGAAAATTCTTTGGTTTAATCGAAACTTACTCTAGTTAAAGTATGAAACTCTGTGATTAGTTCGTCACATAATTTAAGTCATGAAATTACTTCAAGTAAGTTATTTGATAAGTCGTCCGATTACTTATTTGATAAGTCGTCCGATTTGAGTGCGGGAAGAAAACAACTGCATTATATAAAAAAATTTTTGAACTTCCGATTCTTTTAATTTTTTATGGCCCCGCGTATAAGTCGACCCCCCCCCCCACTTTGAAGTCTTTTTTTTTGTCCAAAATATCTCGACTTATACGCGGGTATGTACGGTAATAGAAAGTTGAAAGTATTAAGAAAGCTGAAGTTCACTCACTGTTTCCAAGCCACCTAGACTCTATAATAGCTAGTTTCCCGTGTAATCAAATTTGAATTATTCTCTTTTTATTCAAAAAAAGCTGAAATAATTGAGTTGAAAATCGTTTGTCTTTCACCTTCTTATTTCTTTGCAACCTCCTCCGCAGAGCATTAAAATATATTCTTCCTGCCGAATTTTGAAATCAAATATTCCATTATATCTTTTATTAGATGTATTCTTATACTTTTATAAGATGAAACAAAAATGAAAATCAGATGATTTTATTTTAGTTGCTTTAAACACTTACTTTTTTTTAATTATTTATTTGTTTGCTTGAAAACAGTGAAGAATTTAAAAGCTAACAAGTAATAAATTACCGGACGAAAATATAGCAATAATAGTGAATCCGATATTCATCACAAGCCAAATTATAATTGATTTTAAACAGCACTGGGCGCCACATATTCCTTGCGAAATTTATCATCTTGCATCACTATCAAAATTCCTTTTTCCCTAAGTCGTATAAAACTTTTAAATTTATAGGTTAGGAAACTAATAACATTATTCCAATTACTTAAGTTTAAAAATAAATATTATACATTTTTTTTTCATTACGACAAATTATAATGTTCAAAAATATACTTAAAAATGTTATTGTAATATAAAATACGTTTCTGTTAAAATATCTGAAATAAAGAAAATATCAGCTGTGTTAAAGAAAACTATCTGAAAAAAAAAAAAAAAAAAATATCAGCTGTAATAAATGCTATAAAAAAACTAGATTAACTTTTTTTTTAGCCCAAAGAAGCGTTAGTTCAGAAGGGCTATTAATTTTGTTATGGCATTTTGCGTCAATTCATTATTAACGGTGAATCACTTTTGAAATTGTTGCCAACAAATATTATTGCCCTGAATTATATTTAAAGAAATTAAATAATAAAGAATCTGCGTAAATGTATGTATGTTTCTCGCATTGTGGTCAAAAAAGATACAGACATCTAATTCTGAATAACGTACGTCTCCACCCGAATTTGGAATTTGTTTTATTATCTCTTTCATATTTTGTAAAGCATTTATGAGTTTTTTTTTAAGAAACTCAACGATTTCAAAGCGAGCAATGGTAACTTTTTACAGGGGGGGGGGGACATTTTTATCTCAAGCGCGCGATACTGTGTATCGGAAATTCTAAAGATAGGCTCTTTTAAATATTTTACCATATTGCCTTTGGATTGAATTTTATGGTTTAAATGCGAAGAACATGATGTTTAATAAATAAAGGTAACACGCAAAACGTTAAAAGAAAACGCTCCTTTGGGCGTAATATAAAATCTGAAAGCTTTCATTTTCTTTTCTCTTTTTTTTTTTTTTTTTTTTTTTCCCTTCCTCCCATGGTTACTATAGCATCTACCTATATTTTGAAGTATTTTTCCCTGCTTTTCTGAGAGAGAGAAAGATTGAAACAGGAGATAGATTTTAAAAATTCTGCTGACTTTTAAAATTTCCTCCTGCTTCTGATTTTATAAATTTGAGACTAGGGGGGGGGGAAGACAAATTTTAAATACTGTAGGACAGCAGTTCTCAACCTTTTGGCTAACGCGTATCAGCTAAATAAAAATTTAAAAATTTTAGTACCACCACTACATTTTACAATGATTTTTTTTTTTTCAATTTGTCAATAGAAATATTAAAAAAATATTTATATTTTGCAATTTGCACAACTTATTGGCTATTTGTATTAAATATGCACACATAAAAAATTGGTTACCATTTTAATTATCAAAATGTAAATAATAATACTTTAATTCTAAACTTTAGTGTGAAATTTGGATGTGTTTAAGAGAGATCAATTTCTTTATGCCTGGTCTTATTTCACTTAACTTTAACCGTAAATCAGGCTCCACTTTTAATTTTGTTCTGTATTTATTTTTCAAATATAACATGGAAGAAAATTCTTGTTCACACAAATAGGTTGCGCAAAAAGGCAATAACAATTTGATAGCTTTATTTGAAATGCCTTTATTTTTTTATTTATTTATCTATTTTTGGTTTAGGCAAAAATTAATTTTTTTTTTTAATCCTTCTGTTAGAGTTCGAGCACAGGAAATTTCTATCAATTGTTTTTTTTTTTTTTTCTTTCAGAGATTTTTTTTTTTTAAATTTAGTTGTTAAAAATATTTGTTTCTTGGCGAACCACCAATTTTTTTCTTCCATACCACCTGAGAATTGCTGCTGTAAAAGGATTCAAAAACCTCCCTGAAGGCGGAAGGCCGGTCAGTGCCCCGGCCCAGTAAATTACCAGGATTCAAACTTCAAATCTAATAACTGAAAAAAGGAACACAAAAAAAAAAAAAAAAAAAAAAAAAAAAAAAAAAAAATCGAAAGGTTTTCAGATTTTAAATTACATCCAATGGGGCGATTTTTTAACATTTGTGTTACCTTTATTTATTAAATATCATGTTCTTCGCACTTAAATCATAAAATTCCTTTCCACAGCAATATCGCAAAATAATTTTAAAATGAGCCTATCTTTAGAATTTCCGATACACAGTCTCGCGCGCTGCAGATAAAAATGTTTTTTCTATACAGCGATGCCATTGCTCGCTTTGAAATCCTTGAGTTTGTTAATCAAAAATTCGTTAAAGTTTTACAAAATAGGAAATCGATAATAAAACATATTCTAAATTTCAAATTTAGGCTTCTAGATGCCCATATTCGCAGGAGGATTACGTTATTCAAAATTGGATGGCTCTAGGTGCCGTTGTTTTATCACAATGCGAGAAACGTACATACATTTATGCAGATTCTTCATTATTTAATTTCTTTAAATATAATAGAAGGCGATAATATTGGGTGGCAACAATTTGAAAAGTGAAACAAGGCTTGTAGTGAATCAACGCAAAATGGCAAAACGAAATTAATAATCCTTCTGGGCAAATTGTCCGTTTGGACTAAAAATTCTTTGATCCACAAGCGATCAATACATATTAATAATCACAAATACATTGAAATATAATTACATAATTTCACCGCCCGCCAAATGCCAACATTATAAATGCATGTGACATTCTTACCTATGCAAAAATCAATTCTGTCTTGCTCTACAATCATTTTTCTTCTGTCTTTTTAATGGAACGAGAAATCAGGAAAGTTTCCTAATGAAGATCTGCGGTGTTTTCCTTTTGCCATACATATCTTCACTGCCATTAATTCATTAACCACCGTTGCTTCGCAAATCATCTGCCGATTTTGGAAGAGATTATGTGTACAATAGATGTCTTTGCAGCTCTCTCGTAGGCACTATTTCACTTCCAGTAAAATAACATTTCTCTGCTGCTTAAACATGCCCCCCCCCACCCGATTTCTGACGTCACGTATTCTACGCGCGACCCAATCTCTTGCCACGCGTTTTACAATAAACTTTAAATAAAGCACGGTGGAGAGGAAAAAAATTAAAAGGAAAAAAATTCCCCTAAAAAACGAGAGTTCTTCTCTCCTCCCCCCTTTCTCGAGAGCCCCAGGGACGGGGTTCTCTGGAGCATTGCTCCCGAAGCCCACGTGCCTTTATTAGTCTTAACTACAACGGCTTCAACGCAGAATAGAATATACACAGACGCCGAAAGTAGAGGAATAGACGAACAAAATCAATAAAGGGCTGAAAGTGATAATTGAAGCCTTTATTTTTCTTCGAGGGGAAAGTTCAGAACTTTTTCCTCGTTCCATTTAATCCGATAGGTGCTTCTGCTATTCAAAAGCACCTTATGCCCCATTTTCGTTGAATTGTGTTTTTTAAAGTAAAATCTACCAGAAAGGGTCAAAGACCTCGGATTCTATGGAAGCAACTGTTGCTTTAACGGAAAGGGAAAAAATTTTGTATTCATTCATTTTTTTATTTTACTGTATTTTAACAGAGCAAAAAATGCAAAATTTATAGAAGTGTCAGATTTAGTAGAATTAATACAAATTTACTGATGTCTAAAATTCACTTTTTTTATTGCAGTTTTTAATGTTAGCATTTAATTCAAATTTACCATTATCTAAAATTTATTTCTTTTTATTTGTAATTTTTAGCTTTACATAGCATTAGTCCAAACTTATTGATGTCTAAAACATATTTTTTATTGCAGTTTTTAACCTTATTTAGCATTTAATCCACATTTACTATTGTATACAATTTACTCCTTTTCATTTGCAATTTATACCTTTACATAACATTAGTCCAAACTTATTGATGTCTAAAACATATTTTTTATTGCAGTTTTTAACGTAATGTAGCATTTAATCTAAATTTACTAATTTATACAGTTTATTACTTTTCATTTGTAGTTTTTAACTTTACATAGCATTAGTCGAGATTTATTCGAAGTCTAAAATTTACTCCTTTCAAAAAAAAATTGTAAGTTTTTACAATTTATGGAAGAAAGCATATCAAGACAAAAAATCTGAAAGGTTTCAGATTTTAAATTACGTCCAACGTTTAAATTACGGGTTTTTTTTTTTTTTTTTTTTTTTTTTTTTTTTTTTTTTTTACGTTTTGTGTGTTATCTTTATTTATTTATTTATTAAATATTATTTGTGTGTATCTTTATTTATTAAATATCATGTTCTACGTACTCAACTATAAAATTCAGCTCACCAGCAATATTGCAGATTATTTTAAATTGAGCATATCTGTAGAATTTCCGATATAGAGTCTCGCGCGCTGGAGATTTTTTTTTTTTTTTTTCCCGTACAGTGTTGCCATTGCTCGCTTTGAAATCGTTTAATCTGTTAATCAAAAATTCGTTTCGTTGATGTGTTACAAAATCTGAAATCGATAATTAAACAAATTTCAAATTCAAATTATGGCTTCCACATGCCCATATTCTATGGATGATTACGTTATTCAAATTTTGATGGCTCTAGGTACCGTTGTTGCGAGAAACATACATACATTTATGCAGATTCTTCATTATTTAATTTCTTTAAATATAATACAGGGCGATAGTATTGGGTGGCAACTATTTGAAAAGTGATACAGCTTTAAAGTGATACAGCACCACCTTAAAGTTTTCAACGCAAAATGCCAAAACGAAATGGTACTTACGTATTAACGCAACCAGGTCAAAATTCGCATAAATTCCCAAATTTGGCGACCCTACTTACGGCAACCCTACGTGTTATACGTAGTTTTGTACAAAGAGCATGTCGAGATTCACAAAATTTTCCTGCATTTTCGTGCAAATTTTTGTAATTTATGAGAAAATAGCAGTGTACATGGATAAAGTCAAGAGTGTGCGCAATGCCATTTTTGTGCAATTCTGGGATGTTTTTTTAAGTAAAAATAAGTCGACGTGTACTTGGTTATGGCGAATACGGTTTTCAATCAGTGCTAAAAGCAATAGCCAAAAGATTTCCGTCGAAAAAATAATTCTGCAACTTATTCAAATTCGAAACCGGAAGGGTTTAATTGCTATTTTATATTTTAAAACAAAATAATATAAAAAACTGTATTAAAAATTATCTGTAATTAATAAATGTACTTACGTATTATCTATTCATACTTTTTTACTCAAACTTACAAATAGCGCCAACCTGGTAGCGATAATACGTAAGTACCAACGAAATTAATAGTCCTTCAAGGCAAATTGTCCCTTTGGACTAATAAAGCTATGCATCGAAAGAAACTTATTTGAAACGATTATTTTAAAATCCTATTCTAAAGCCAATACGGTAATTTTAAAGTGGTAAAGTAATTAAAAAGTTTTTTTTAATATTATTTTTAAAAAACAAGCAGTTGTTTGCACCCATTTAAAGACAGCATCATCACAAAATTTGCTGAAATAAAGTTTTAAGGTATTAAACCGCCAAAATCTTCCAAATATTTTCATTAGTTCAACGATTATTTCTTGGAGGGAAAAAAAGGGTTCCTGAGCTTCACGCTTCTGTAACTCATCCAATCACCGTTGTCAATAAGAACAATTTATCATCCCGGCTACACCTTTAGGGGTGGGTGCGATCTTTTAACCGGTTCTTCCAACCAACCCTTTCGAGCCTCTCTACAGAACAAGCGCCCACAGTGCGCATGCGCCATTTTTGTGAGTTCCCATTAGATACATAAAGATAGAAAGGGTTGTTCAGCGGAAACAGATACACCTACTTTTTTGGCAGCACACCGCCTGATTCGCACCTCTTTGGTTTCGCGCTCTGTATAGCCTCTGTATTTGTGAGATACGCCCAGATTGAGATATCAGCCTGACGTCGCGAAAATGCGTAATAAAATGACTCTCAATTGAAGATTCAACGATATTACCTTTTCTGTATAATAAAATGATAAATAAATGATTAAAAAAAAAATCTGAAATGTTTCAGATTTTAAATTACGTCCAAAGGGGCGTTTTTTAACATTTTGTGTGTTACCTTTCTTTATTAAATATCATGTTCCTCGCACTTAAACCATAAGATCCAGTGCAACAGCAATATCGCAAAATAGTTTTAAAACGAGCATATCTTTAGAATTTCCGATACAGAGACTCACGCGCTGGAGATAAAAATGTTTTTTCTGCACAACGTTGCCATTGCTCGCTTTGAAATCCTTGAGTTTGTTAATCAAAAATTCGTCAAAGTTTTAAAAAATAGGAAATCGATCATAAAACAAATTTCAAATTTCAAATTTGGCCTTCCACATGCTCATATTCGTTGGAGGATTACGTTATTAAAAATTCGATGACTCTTATGTACCGTTATTTTATGACAATGTGAGAAATATACATACATTTACGCAGATTTTCATTATTTAATTTCTTCAAATATAATGCAGGACTCTAAAATTTTATGGCAACAGTTTGAAAAGTGAACCGACATTTATGAGTCCGACGCAAAATGCCAAAACGAAACTAATAGTCCTTCGGGATTCAAATCCCTTTGGACTAAAAAATAAAATATGAAAGGATTCGGATTTTAACGGTCGTTCAAATGGGTTTGTTAAGATTATTTTATGTTCTCGCTCAGCTCGCTGTTTACTGTTGCATCTACTCCTCCTAAGCCACTTCTTTTAGCTTTATTTAAGCATCATTTTCTTCGCACACAGCGCCCACCAGCGGCCGAACGGTAAAGTCGCTGAACACTGGTAGTTCGGTCCGAGGTTCGAATCCCGCGAACAGGCTGGCTGCATGGGTGTTTTCGTGGTTTTCCCCATGTGTAACGTGTATACGAGCCAGTTTCCCTTAGAAAGTCCTCCACGAAAGGCATCCCTCCCCTTAGGCAGGTAGCCCTAGTGTGCTTTGCCATAATTAAATACACCATCTTCGCACACAATTCAACAAAAAAACTGCAAAAATTTTAATAGCAGCATATATTCTATATATATCCTTATATATATTATATACATTTCTTTTAACAAACATTCTCTATTCGTAAAATGCATATTTAAAGTTAATTTAAATTAAATTTAATGCAAACAAATAAATGATTAATGTTGCTGTGAACTAATCTACAATATCATTTAAATACTGAGAGCATATGTAAATCAAGTGCAAGTATCAAATTCATGAATAAAGATCTAAAAATTATTTAATCCTAAAAAATTATTTAGAAAAATGCATAAGTGAATGATTGTTGAGCAGGCAGGAGACAGACTTATCAAGGGGAAGTTTTGAAGCAATTATATACATTTCTTATATACATTTCTCAGGACATCATATCAGTGTTCAGTTTTCTTAAGTAAGATGGCTACCAAAAATGTTTTTTGCCTTTTTATTATTAACGTTTTGCGTGTTGACATTATTTACTAAATATCGCGATTTTCGCACTTACACCACATAAAATTCAGTTCAAAAGCAAAGTCATCAGATATTTAAAAATAGCATATCTTTAGAATTTCCGATAGACAGTCTCGCGCGCTGGAGATAAAAATGTTTCACTTCGTACAGTATTGCTACTGGCCACCTTCAAATTTGTTTATCAAAAATTTATTAAAGTTTTACAAAATAGAAAATATAAAATTCGAAATTCAAATTTCGGGGTTCCAAGTGCAGATGTTGAGGTGGACGATTACGTTATTCAAAATTAGATGGCCCTAGAATCGTTTTTTTTTTTTTTCACAAAATATAATATTTGGTGGCAACAATTTGAAAAATGGACGACGCAAAATCCCGTTTCGAGACCAATCGCCTTTTTGGGTTAATAATTATTAAGGAATATATTAGCGTTCAATTGTTATACTTTCTGAATTATTTATTATTATTATTTTGTAAAATTAAAAATGTTCCTAAAACGTTGTATGAAATAAATACGAAAAGCTATTAAAAAAATAACTGAATTACCGCGGTCTGGCTAAGCAACTGCTTTTACAGCCATTTCCGTGACCGTTTCTTCAATTATAACGTCGGAAACATTACTATGCAAGCCATAAGTATAAATCAAAACCATCTCCGAAAAAAGAGTAAATAAACAAATGCACGATATAAAAGTAGCGATAACTGTGTATTTGAGAATTGTTTTTTGTTTTCAATAGTAAATACATGTACAGAATATATCAAAACATAATACATACAAGTATTTCACTTCTTTTCACTTTCTTGTACGAAGTAGAGGAAGTAATTGTAATCCCGAAAAATTTCCGGTATAACATTTCAACGAAAATATCCATTCTGACCGCTCTCGAATCCTTTTGAACGATTTTTTTTTGCATGACATCTCTCCGTAAGAACAGAATAAAGGACTCTTTTTTCCAAACCGGATTGTAAAATGGATTTAAAATGAATTCAAAAGGGACTTTTCTCTCTATATACGTAATCACGCACGTAAGTATGTATGTATCTCGCGTAACTGAAAAAGACTAGCCGTAGAGCTAGTCTTTATCGGTTACGCGAGTTTCAGTTACTTTTTCGGTTTCCAGCTGTAGAGCACTGAAATTTTGTGTATATATGTGAATATATAATACATCCACTATCTTACCCGGCTAGGTGAGCTCTGATTTTGTATGCTTATATGTTGTTGATTTGTGCATTTTTTGTTTTTAAAGTAATTGAATTATGTTGTTCTTATGTTCCTGTTAAGGTTTTTATCCCTTCAATTAATCTGCATGCAATAATTGTAGAATTATCTACAATTTAAAAGTTTAAGTGGCTTAATGAGGCCGTCATTTGGTTAAGTCAGTTGCTGTATTAACTTCAGTGCCTTTTTGCACAGGACAGAAAGCTAGCTTTCAATTTTGTGCACCAACAATTTTGTCTCCCTACTCGTTAGCCGAGTTGCTTTTTTTTTGCATAGGAACTCTAATTTTATGTGCAGAAATTATTTTTTAGACTGCATTTGGTGCTTTAGGTTTTTCAATTTTTAATGAAGGTGTTTTGAATTTTTACATATTTTGCCTTTGCAACGAAGTGAGAACTAAATTGATTGAATGAGAAAATGAAATTCGAGGAAATAAGTTTGAACGAAGTGCAGAAAAAAGTGTGTATAATTTAATAGGCTGTACAAGGAAGACATGTAGTGTCCACATTAGATTATATTGAGTTGCTGCATACATTTATGCAAAAATATATAATCATCGGAACTAAAAATTGTCAAGGAAGGTACCCCAAATGAGTATTTTAATCTAAATATCCAGCCCGAAAATATTCTACAGTTCTACTTGGTACTAGCAGTAATTTGATAAGCATGACTGGAAATTAAATATTTACTTGCGATATTTTTGTTACAAGTAATTTGAAGCTCAATACATCATCCTGCAAAATAATAGTAATAAAAGTAAGCTATGATCTTTTGCAAAATTTCTGCTGTTAACAAAAAATGAATAAAAATACTCATTTACAGTCAAGCCTTCGAATGTAATCCTTAGTTAAATTACTCAATGAAATTCAATAAAATGAAAAATGCCTTTCTATATATATTTACTTCTCGAATAAGTCTACTTGTATTGGCATATTATTCAACAAACAAAGCCTTCTCATAAATAAGAGACTCCGTATTTCGAAGATAAAGCAACTTTGATTTTGTACAATAAAGTGGGGATTTCAATTCTATTCTCAAATGCAATTTAATATCTATTTATGGAATTCGGATACAAATCCCCGTGAAATGACTTTAATATCATCCAACTTTATAACTTCATAAGTTTTTATTTTCGAGTATAATATTATTCTACGTATAAATGCTAAATTGCATACAAAAGTTTTAATTTAACATTCAGCGAGAATTCATGAAAAGCAACAAATTGCTTGCATTTAAAGATTTATAAAGGAAAATAATTCTTTTCAGAAATAATTTCTTATTCAAAGAAGAAAAACTTCTATTCATTGCATTTCTAAAAACTGCTTGTTGATCGCAAAAAAACTTTCAAATACACATCTTTGAATCGCTGAAGTTTATTACATACCATTCGTCAGCAAAAAGAACTCTGAAATTATTACAATTGAAGAGTAAGAAAGGAAATAGTTTCCACATAGTTCCCCGCATACAGTACTTAAGATAGCAACTTCAATGCCTTTTGTGCTACATTTGGCATATAATTAGCATCATAAAAGCATTTCCCCCTAATCTCATTTTAGCTCAAATCGTTGAAACTTTAATTTAAAATAGGAAGTCATTTGCAAATCATACTTTTGAGACTTTTTACCTTTTGAAAGAAAAGTTTCTGTACTTCTATTTTAAACACAAAACTGGAAAAACGTCTCATTCAAGCACGATATTATTAAATTTTTAGATCTTCTTTTGCTTTCAACTTCAAAAAGGAATTTAAAATGATTTTTTAAAAAAATGTTTATGTAGAGAATTCAAAACAGTTTCAGAAATGCAGGTTTAATAAGAAAAGTAATTTTCGAAGTGTTATTTTTAGAAGCGATGTCGCTTTTACGAGATATTGTTGAAACTTCTGTAATTTTTTTTCCCCCGAAATGCTTTGCGTAAAATTAAGTTGCATATAAGGTAAGAAATTAAGGAAACATTGTTGGATGCCTTATTGTTCATTTTCAGAAACATTTAATAATATGTTTAGATCAAAATTTAATTTTTCGAGCTATATATGAACGAAAAAACCAGCAAGTAAAATATTTTAAAACTTTGGATTGATAACGTCAGATTTAAATCGATTCTTATGTGGTGTTTCAAAAGTTATACATATAGGTTTCTCATTTTTTTATCATCCTCCCCTTTTTTTGGGCAACTGCAAAATTGCTTACATACACACACACACACAAACAAAAAAAGGAAGGCCGATGTGCACACCACATGACGTCATGTACAGCCTATTAAATTATACGCATTTTTTTGCTGCTTTTCATATAAACACATTTCCTCAAACTATGCTAAATTAATTAACCGATTCCTCAAGGCAAGTTGAAATTGACATCAAAAATTGCAAATTTTTTAAATTAAATATTCCGGTCAATTTTTGTCGTACGGGAGTCGAACTTCTGACAATTACAGTAAGACCCCGCTTAACGCTGTTTCGTTTAGCGCTGTTTCGGTTTAGCGCTCTTTTATTTCAACCCGGGGATTCTCCGAAATTGTGAGCAGCGCTAGGTTTCCAAATAACATATCCGAAACAGTGTAGTTGTGTTTCTTGCTTGGTGGACGCATTTTTATCATTTGAAACATTTGTTGACATTATTGTACGTTTAAATTTGTATAATACTATAACGATTAATACAGTGACAAATATTATGATCTTTAGTTTTCATCATGGGTGATAATAAAAAACAAGAAAAGAAAGCAACCAGAAAAAGCATTTCACTGGAAACTCAAATGCAAGTGATTAGAAGATTAGATTCTGGTGAACGTCAATCTCAAATTAGTGCTGCATTGATTTTGGCAACTTCAACAATAAGGACAATTCTTAAGAATAAAGAAAAAATAATGTCATCGGCAACTGCAACTACGTCAAGCTCTGCAACTAGAATTACTCGTTCTAGAAATAACATTATAGAGGAAATGGAAAAACGACTGTCTATATGGATTGACGACGAAATTGAACGCAATATGCCATTAAGCCAATCTATCATAATGCCTTCTTGACAAAAAGGCAGAAAATTGGAAACCCAGAATAGACTGAATGATCTGACTGAGAATTTTATTTGTTTTTAAAAGTATATGCGTTTATATTGTTTTTATTTTTGTAAGAAATAAATGTTTGATTTTATTTTTATTAAAAAAACATTATTAAATTTAATGCCTAACCATTTTTTATCCGTCTTCCCCTAACCCCATTATTTACATGTTAAGATAGCCTCGCTTAGGGCTGTTTCGCATTACGCTCTACTTCGATGGAACGTATCCCCCGCGTTAAGCGGGTTCTTACTGTATATTTTTTTCATAACAAGTATAAAACTTTTCCAAATATAAATACATGAAAAAATTATTAAAAGCTAAATTTCGTTATTTTGTAGAATTTTTTTTTTTTTTTTTTTAAATTGACATTTTTAGTATCTTCTGTACTTCGAAAACACTTTTGTAAATACGACTAAGAACAACGATTGAAAAATAAGGGCCGGGTAAGCCCTGTTCTGGGGAAGGTAGGGCACATTATAAGGATTGAGAATTGCATAGGTACCCATGCCCAGAAACGTCATTGTACGTTTCTGGCTCCTGTACAGCCCCAGGAGGGCTGTACAGGGTGCTAGTGGAAAGTGAGGATTGTCACATTCGAGCAGTAGGTACCATACAAGGAGCATGGAAAGCTATACGAACCACCAACTTGCAGAAATGCACTTAGTGTATGGAATAGCTGAGGGTAATGGACGTGTTTATCGAGAACACTTCCCCGACAGACATCAACCATACCCTAGTTTGTTTGCACGCCTGCATCAAAATTGTGCGACTACGGGTCATTAAGAAGTGGACTCATTTTGGACTGGATGTTCGTAGCCATTTGAACAGATTATTCTCTCATCGATGGGTAGGGCGTGGTGGTGGACCAGTTCCCTGGCCCCCACGCTCACCGGATTTATCGAACCTTGATTTCTTTTTGTGGGAAGCCATCAAAAGTGTCGCTTATCACGATCCTGTTGTGCCTGAAATGGATCCCGTAGCGAGACTCGCCTGAGCAGCTGCTACAATCAAGGAAACTCCCGGTGTGTTTGAACATGTCCCGGCAATCAATGGTCCGTCGGTATCAGGTATGTTTCGCGTCTGATGGTGCAAACTTCGAGCATCTGTTGTAACATTCAAGCTGTCGTACGCTATCTCTTTTCATGTCCAATAAATGTTTCAAATTAATCACTCTTGTTTCTTTCTCCATCTTCTACCTCTGCTACCACTTACCCCTGATATTTCCGGGCATGAGTTCCTATGCAATTTTTGATCCTTGTGACGTGCCCTACCTCCCTCCCAGAAGTTTGTCGCAACATTTACGGGACACCCTGTGTATATAATACATATAAAAAAATCCTCTGTTGAAAAACTAAACATCTTGTCTATCTACATTACCTCTAAACTCGTAAATTATTTACCAACAATACGACTACTTATCTATATTTTGGTCTTTCACAGAGTCAGCAGGAATTAATTCTCGGCGAGACACAGCGGCATTCGGTAAACGGGAGGGAGGCACCAATTCTAATTTTTAACAACAAAATGTAACAAATAAGTTTTTTTAGTTTATTTATTATGTGCTCCGCCATTAATTAGGCTTTGGTGTATTTTTATGATTTGGGGAGAGAGGTGGCTTGAGATATTACCAGTCTTTTGAAGTTAAGGTCTAGACTAGTGAGTTTCCGGATATGCAGGTCACTTGTAAACGACCGTCACTTGTCACTTGTTCCCACTGGGGTTTATCTGAACTAACGGAGACAACTGACGTAGCCGATCCAAAACCAGTTTTTCCCATAGGGCAGCAAATTGAAAAATCTGAACTGCAGGCATAGGGAAGCTAGTCGACGCATGGAACTGACTCCGTTAGCTCAGACAAACCTCAGTGGGAACGGCCCTTAATAAGAGTCCAGAAGAGGAGGTAATGGTCTACATCTCCTTTGACTACACAGAGGCAATTGTGGCTATTGGAGAAGTTCATTTTTAGAAAATAATCTGGTTATTGGCTATGAGCGGGGAGGTAATACGTTAGAAAAGACTTAAGAGCCTCTGATTTCTGTGCTGATTTTGGGGAAGAACTGGTGGGTGTACCGGTCTGCTGTGGTGTTATTCCACTCAACTTACCACTCGTAGATGCTTGTTTAGGATTTGCCGTAGCTGCGATTTTGAAGCTTAATGTTGAGAAACTCGCGTTGTTGGGAAAAAGCTGCTTCGTTTGCTAGATTGTCGGCAGTGTTAGGCTGGACAGGACAGGAACAAGTACAGGGGCATTATATCATCGCTATGAGCAAAAATAGTCCCGATGTACTACCTTTCCGTATGTATTGAGAATTAAACAAGGTGACATGCAATCATACAGATGTTATACATTTGGATATACATAGCTGCATATTGTTACATTTGGTGATGGTAATGTTCATAGGTAGGTGAGATACGATAAAGTTCGTAATAATAAATAGATACAATATCATGGTATGGAGGTAAGGCACAGATATGAATGAAGACTGAAGGCACGTCAGAAGTGTGTGTTTGGTGGAGATAACAATGGTACTCTGAAATTATTGCAGAATGAGAGGATTGAAGATTAAGGGTGGCACATATTGAGTTCTTGTCTGCGGAGGTAGTCAATGATGTTCTTTATCTGACTAAATGTTTTTCTGTGCTTGATTAGAAATCGCCTGAATACTAGACCTGGGTTGCCTGGGTGACGGATATGGTGAACAGACGTCATTGGACAGTTGAAGATGTAGTGCTCTGGGTCTCCGTTGCTTCCGCAGATACATCAGTCAGAGGCAACTTTGTGTCTGTTCTAGAAGTAGAGTGGAAATGGGCCGTGGCCCGAGGTGCACTGGGAAAGGAAGTAGGATGAAAAAGTGATGTTTTCATCTACTTTAGGGAGGAATTCATATGTTCGTCTTCCTTGTTGTCCGTGGTCCTATGGGTGTTGCCATTGTGCATTTGCAAGTTGTTTCAGCTTGTATTTCAGTGCTGACTTTGGCTACGGGATAGAGATTGGAGTGCCCATTTGGTGGATAGCTGCGTCTTTTGCTAAGAAGTCAGCGTGTTCATTTCCTGCACAAGCGCTTTGACCTCTAGTCCATGATATTATAAATTTGTTGTTGCTGTTGAGTATTAAATCCTGAATTAGATATGCAATTGGTGAGTTTGGTAACTGTTGTTTGATGGCACAGATAGATGATTGGCTATCAGTAATCACATGAATGGTGTCCGTATGTGTTGGTAGAAGTAGTTTGACAGCATTCAGAATGGCTGTAAGCTCAGCTTGGAATACGCTGCTGAAGACACCTTGCCATTCAGTGTAGGTACTTAACCCGGAATTTATATTGACTCCGCAGCCTACTTTGTCCTCTATCTTCGATCCATCAGTATATGCTGTGAATTTAGTAGATGGCGGAGGGTTGTTGAGGTTGCAGTGCAGGTTATGAAGAAAGTTACTCGGGTGTCTAATGTATTTCTGTGGTGTATCCTCGTAGTCTTGTGGATTGAAGATGATATCATCGTAGCTGGCAGATTTCTTCAGATGAAGAACTTTGGAGAACAGTGCTTCAATTTCAGCTTGAAGTGGCAAAGGAGTCACACCCGACAGAACTTGTAGGGCGTTGGTGGAGGTTGTTAAGAATGGACGCTGGATGGAATTGAGAGTGCGAACTTTCCTGGCCGTCATTGGCAACGCCCAGTTTGCATCCCCGTACGTGATGATCTTATTTACGACTGTTGTCAACAGCATTTTCATAATATGGTAGTTGAGGCTCCAGGAGTAACCTCTCATTGACCTTAGTGCGTGTGCCATTTTGAGGGTTGTTAATTTTTTATCTTGGAGATGAGGTATGCAGGTAAATTTTTTATCTCTAATTAGACCAAGATATTTAATACTTTTGACGCATTTTAATCTATTTTGGACAATTCGCAGGATAGGATTCCTTGTTAATGTTGGTCTAGGTTTATGAAAAATTAGTGCTTGGGATTCGACGTGTAAAATTTCTAGCTTTAAACTATTGCAGAGGTCATTAAATAAGCTGAGCGTGGTGTTTCAGTTATCCTGAAGCTGGTTTCGCGTGCTGCCCTGTACAATGAACGCTACATCGTCAGCAAAGGCGACAATTCTGGTGTGGCTTGGCCAGTTGTGATCAATGATACTATTGAAGGTAATGTTCCAGAGGTCGGCGCTCATACATGACCCCTGAGGACATCCTCTTTCTTGCTTTCTGGAGATTACAGTGTTGTTATGAACAATTAGGCTGATTCTATTTTCTAGGTCGTCGGTTGTCAAGAGGTATAGATTTCTTCGGCATTGCATCTCCCTGAGGGCTTGCCGTACAGCTTGCCACCAGAGAGAGTCGAATACATTCTTTAAATCCAGGCACAGAAGGGCTGAGTGCATTTGGTTGCTTTTATTGCTATGAATTTGGGAGAGTGCAGCATCGAGTGCGTGGATAGTTGAGTTCTTAGGCTTAAAGCCATATTGATGCATACTGATTTTGTTGTCTTTGTATACGCGATGTTTGATTCTATTGATCAGCAATCTTTCCAAGAGTTTTCCCATGACTGGTAATAGGTTTATGGAACGGTACGGGTAAGGGTCCTCTTGATTTTAGTTCTTTTTTTGAAAACAGGATAATCTGTCCTTGTTTATAGCAATCCTGGAAACAGCGGAGTTTAAGACATTTATTATTAAAATGTTCAGAAGGATAGAAGGCATATAAGTTTGGCATATGAGTTTTAGTATTTTGTTGGGAATACCATCTGGGCCCGGTGCCTTTTTATTGTCCAGTGCTTTGACTATATGTAGCAATTCATTCTTTGTGCAAGGTACATCGTCGTTTGAGTTGGGATATTCAGCTGACATTCTTATTTCCTGTTGTGTGAGGGTGTCTTGATCGGTGTGTCCGGAAGAAAGACGTGATCCAAAAAGGTGTTAATAGTGATGTTATTATCGTAAGACGACTGAGCATTGGCTGGGGCATGAAGCAGCGTTGGCTGAAAGATCTTAGAAGTTGCCATTTTATAAAGTGTGCCGTGCGCATCAGTATTGCGGGTGCAATAAGCATTCCATGATTTTAGTTTGACCTCTAAGATTTGCTTTTTGTATAGTGCCTTTGTCTATTATATTCAGTCCAAGCAATTATTCTGTCGTCATTGTTTGTGCGCGTCTTTAGTCTTCTTCGTAAAGCCCTGGTCTTTTGGCGAGCAGCCGTTAGATCCTTGGTCCACCAGTTGATATTAGTGGCGTTGGTAAGAGTTTTTAGTTTTAGTGAGGCATGACAACAATCTTGAATAGTTTGAGTGAGAAATAGTGCACATTTATTAGCATCTTCTTTGGTGTTTATCTGGGTAATGGTGTCTAAGAGGGAACGAGTTTTAGATTCAAGAGATTCAAGAGGCAGTGTTAGGCAGAGAGCCTTCGTGTGCTTTGTCATATTCAATTTAACTTTGCTATCATTATTTCCTGAAAACCTAATATCTTGATTTTATTCTCATAGCCTAGAGTGTTTTTAGCTTTTAATTGGCGTTCATAATTTTTTTAAAGTTTATATTTAACTGATGTGGAGGGATTTAAAATAATGCTTATCATTATAAACTTCGGGTTCATTTATAAGCACTTGAGTTTAAAATGAATACATAAATGAGAAACGTTTGCAGTTAGGCTCTGCTGCATTCGTTGCTAGAAAAAGAACAAGTCAATCTTTTCATGGATGGCTGACATTTTGCTCCATTGTTTACTCACCGAAAAAATGCCATAGTGTTCTCTCCCCACACCTGGCCCCTCTAAAAATGACTTTAAACTAATTTTCTGGAAAATACGTTCGTCCCCATTGACCCCATCTCTTTTTTTTTGTAGAGTATTTCGAAAACTGTTATCTTTATTTCTGTTGTTGGTAGAAAAACATTTCTGTGTTCTCTAGGGAAACCTAAAATATAGAGCACTTGTTGAGTTGAAAAGACTCGTGCCATCTTCCCGTAACTTAAAGCTTCTTTCAAAAGATTCAATGCACTGTCCTAATTATTTTAATTATAATAAGCAAATTTACAACCAGCAGAGTAATAATTTTCCTCTAAAAAGGAAAAAGCATTATATTTAACAATTTAATGATTGGTCTATGTTTAAGTGTATTGAAAGTATTATATAATCGGGTCTCTGAACACCTTTAAAAATAGCTGCTAATTTTCGGAATGGAGTTCAGTTGAAACTTCACACAATGAAATTAAATCGAAATCTGACCACATATCTTTGTCGAGCCTCGAGATTTTTAAAATGTATAGAAATATTTTAATTTGCGGGCATACAAGTTGTTTCCAGATGTTTACCATTCCCTGCTTAAACCCATTATCGAATTTTTCTGGCATTGCTTCGGGTGCTTGTTGTCGTTCTTCTCCCCTTTCCACTTCCAACAGTTTTCGACTTAGTTTTAGTTCCATTCACGTAGTTTACTTTCGCTTTGACTGTTTTTCTTTTTATTTCAGATTTCCATTCACGTAGTTTACTTTCGCTTTGACTGTTTTTCTTTTTATTTCAGATTTCCATTCACGTAGTTTACTTTCGCTTTGACTGTTTTTCTTTTTATTTCAGATTTCCATTCACATAATTTACTTTCCCTTTGACTGTTTTTCTTTTTATTTCAGATTTCCATTCACGTAGTTTACTTTCGCTTTGACTGTTTTTCTTTTTATTTCAGATTTTCGTGGAATGTTTTGAAATTTCGTACAGGCGAGCATTCTGAAATCGCCTTTTAAAATGTATTATCGAATGGAATGAGTATCTTAAAATGGTAGATGCGATATCAAAATAGTAGATTTGACATCATAGATGATACTGTGGCGACTGGAATTTTGAGCCAATAAAACGCTTCGGCAAAGAGTAACATTTCGTAAGAGTAAATCACGTCTTACTCTTACAAGCATTTTGTAAGAGTAAAACGCGTCGCGAAGGCAACATTTTTGTAAGAGTAAATCATTCGTGAAAAAAAAGTCAGGTGGTTTAAAATGGCAAAGGATAAGGAGCACATCAGACATTGTTGTAGAGTTTGATTGAGTCGCTGGCTTTGGAAATTCAGGGACTTTATGATAGGAAAGGCGAAGAGATAAAAATGCATGAGACTTAGACGCACTTCCCGCTGATGGATGTTTAACAGTGTTTTACCCGAAACATTGTGTACACTTAAGTTTTTGATTAATTTTGCAAAGTCATTAAGTTATATCGATACAAGAACGTGACAAACTCGGACATCCCGAATATGCGTCGAATATGCTTCCAAGCATATCACAAAGGCATGCGGAAAGCAGAGAGAAAATACCTTATATGCTTGTTCCCTTTTAAAGTCCGATTGGGGGTGAGAGGACCCAATCGCCAAATCCTGGCGGCGATGAATTATGTGCTTCCGGCGATGAATTATGATGATGCGTGCTTCCGGGTACACCACGAAGGCATGCGGAAAGAAGAGAGAGAGTACCTTATAATTTCATGAGTTGATTTACATTGTTAACTTTACCGCTCATTGTTGCATAAAGTTTAAGTTACGTAGTAAAGTAAAACAATAAAATAATTGATCTACCTTTATTTAATATTATTTATTTAATATTTAATTTCGTTTAATCTTATCGCCAAGTCTCAAAATGTATATAAATCTTTAAAGTTGGATTTATTTTCTAATTCTCTCGTTATCGTTCCTATACAGTTTATACAGTCGCGAGTTTCACGCGTTCGCTTGTTCAATTAATTCCAGAGTCGAGGCTTATTACTGAGGCAGAACCTGTAAAGATCAACCAAGTTCCGAACATCCATAACTAGGTTCTGAGCAGATTGTGGATCATATCGAATGGCCCCCATGCAACTGTTGATGAATTAGCGGAAACTCTATTTGTACGTAGAACCGAAGTTTAAAGAAGTATGCACGCACTTGCGTTCAGCATAAAAGTGTATCAATGGGTGCCATATCAGCTGTTTGAAAAGCAGCAACAGGTGAGAACCAATACATATTTTTCCTTGCTTTCTAGTTTCAGAAAGGAACAATTTTTGGAAGCGAATTGCAAAGAATAATGATATAATGTGAGCATTCTACTAGGTATGGGTATGCTGTCAGACGTTGAAGGATTGTGTCTTACGTAGCGGTAGCCTACTCCGTGAAGTCAAATAATCTTAAAATGAAAAAGGATTGCATTGTAATCCCGAAAATGTTTCATTATATGTATGGCAGAATATGAAGGAAATAATCTACAGCCATTTGCTTCCATGTAACCAAACTACTAATGCTAAGTAACATGCACTGCCAACAGTCGGAACAAAGTGATACATAGGTGGTCAGCTTTTGTCATTCATAAAGGAGTTATCTTTCAGCGTGATGACGTCAGACTTAATGCTACTTGAATCAATTAACTGGGGACTCTTTGACCTTGGTTGGTAAGTTTACCTTATTGTTGTTGTTATTTGCTCACTTGTCTGATGTAGTCGGACCAAGCCCACGGAATTCCTCGTGGCAAGGAGCGCAAGATTACACCTGTTGTTGGCAACAGGCTTCAACACCATTCATGTGACAGTGCGATTTAGCTCAATTCCGCCCCCAATTTTGATGGAGAGCACTTAGACGCACTTCCCGCTGATGGTCAGCACTTCCCGCTGATGGGGGACGGGTCAGAGGGTCTCCCACCCCTCTCTCCTTCCACCAAACCACACGAGAGGACTTTCGGCTGGCCGCATATTTAGAGTGCCGTTATGCCGCACCCACATTGTACATTTACAAACATTCATGCCTTCTCCGGGATTCAAACCCGGGTTTTTCGGCACGGCAGTCAGCGACGTTAGTTAACCACTATACCGCTCGTGCGGCAGTTTACCTTAAGAGGTTATCACACACGGCTACAGTGCCTGCTAGACGGGACTTTTCTGAGAAAACGAGAATCTGGTAGCACTGGTTTAAACGGGAGGATTCCTAGAAAAAAAGAGCCCCGCCTGATGCGAAGTCCCGCCTAGCTACTTAAACAATGTTGCGGTTACGCGGGATTTTTTCAAACCTCACAGAAAATGTTTCGGCTGGACCTCAGTCCCGGGTAGAGACAATCAATCAGACGAAAGTTCTGCTTCTGATGCCTCACGTGATCCCAATCTGAGCGATAATCGATTAGTGTTTGGTGTTCAAGTCTTTGTAGTAAGTGAAAATGGTAACCTAGCTACGTGGGTTTCCTGGAAATGTGCGGGTTCTGAGAATTGTCCCTTTCGATGTCAAGTCCCGCGTAGCCGAAACACAATGTGATTGGGACTTTATACCCGGACTTTGCTTCTTTGGACTGTAATCATTACAGAATTCTTTGGTCCGTCAAACCTTGGATGATGCGCAAGATGTGGAAAGAGCATTACAAGATTTGAGGGGCTTTAAACCAGCGGAGCTGTATCTAGGAAGGATTAATCTACCTCAAGGAATTTGACAAGAAGTCATATTAAATAACGGCAATTACATGAAAACATACTTTCTCTCTCTCTCTCTCTCTCTTTTTTTTTTTTTTTTTTTTTTTCCAACCTTAAAAAGAATGGCTTTCTTTTTGCACCAACATAAATTTATTTATACACAACTGCAAACCATAAGCAATGCATAACTAGAATCTATATCCAAGACAAATATTTTACATGAATTCGATTATTGTGCTAGATAGCAGTTTACCTTGATACCATCCCAAAGTAGTGACCCTTCAAGAGAGAGGCACATTGAAGGCACATTTTTTCAGGACAGAAAGTCGCCAGTTTGGCTTAGACGCAACTAGAGGCAGCAGTAACCTCTTTCCTTAGAGTAAATATTCAACTTTTAATCTGTCTTCCAAATCTTGATAAAGAACATTTTTATGTGGCTTGAGACCCCTTAGGCTCTAGCCGGTGTCATACGTACTTCATTGTTTACAGCTATCTACTGATAACAGAATGTTTGTTAGTCTAGATTATGAGCTCTGGGTATATCTTACATCAGTTGTCTCCAAATCATGTTGCTTGCGGCCTGAATGCACGATTTAAAAGTAGATTAAATAGATAACAAGGCAGCATTTTTTTTAATAATATGAAATTTTTTTTGTAGAGACACTAGGGTTTTTTTTTGGGGGGAGCAGTAGATTTGAAAAATACCTTCGCCGGGAATCGAACCATGGACCTCTGGAATACGTGCCCAGCGTGCTAACCACTACACTACGGAGGCATGATAAGAAGGCGGGAAAAATGTGCTTAATTCGTCCGAAGGATCTTCTGATAGGTTGTGATACACAGGAGCATCAAGAACAGCTTAAACATTTGATATCATCTTCTCCAGATGCCAATATTTCGGCACGTGTACCCAGATCGCATATGGACAGAATTATTTCATTTGGAGTTCCTATTAATGTCACTGAGGCTACTATCGAAGATGCTTTTAAGGCGCTCTTGCCGAGAGATAACTAATTTAAATTAAAATTTTGTCACAAGCTTTAAATGCACAGGCAACGGTAAGAATTTCATTCTACAAATAGACAAGCAGTCTTTGACATTACTGGGTCATAAGGGCCGCGTTTATGTCGGATTTCATTCTTGTAGTTTTCGTAAATATATTCGAATTTTAAGATGCTATGGTTGCCAGGCTTTCGGCCACCCTATTCGAAATTGTACAAATTCTTTATTTTGCTCTCATTGCATTCATACGCATGATAATTTTGTTCCGAACTGTAAAGAGGGTCCATCTTGTATTAACTGTTTAAGATCAAATTTAGAACCGCACACACAGTACAACATTTGTCACACTTCTAATTCTTATGCTTGCCCTGTTTTAAAAAAAGTTACGGTGGCTATTATGGCTGCCACCTAGTTATGGTGGCTGCTGGTTGTACAAGTAGATTTTACCTCCGCTGATCAGGTATTAATTCCGATTGGTTTCACTTTAGGACGGAAGCTTGGTCGGCGGCGAATGAACTTTATAAAATAAAAAGTTTTAAATTTCGATCACCAAGTTTTATCTAAACTTACACGAGTAGTAATAATATCGCAAAGGAAATAAATCATATTTATATTTATTTTCTCTCTGAATGAAGCCAGCAACAATAAAAATGAAAATATGAAATGAAAATACGGCTAATCTTTGGAATATGGTAACAGGTAGTTTGGCGACATTTTGGTAAGGCGATAAAGGTTACTAGCTAGGACTTTAGCAGTGTACATGGATAAAGTCAAGAGTGTGCGCAAAGCCATTTTTGTGCAATTCTGGGATTTTTTTTAAGTGAAAATAGGTCGACGTGTACATGGATGATACCGTGTATGTGCAATTCTTAAAAACGCGGCAAGCAGTGGGCGATTCTGCACTTTCTCCCAATTTCGCACCTAATCTTCGTCATGATTAAGCACTTTTGTTCCATAAAAGTTGTAGCATAAGCGTAATTCGGCAAGCAGATTGTTGGGGAAAAAAATGTTGAGTAAAAAAAAAAAAAAAAAAAAAAAAAAAAGGCCTTTACTTCGTGAAAACACAATGGCGTCCAAACGAAAACTAGCAGGTTGCTGTAACAGGGTTGGTCGCCAACTTTTCTCCAAAAAATCACCAGGTTACCATAATCCAAAGATTAACCGAAAATACATATATGATAAACCAGCAACAATCAAAAATCTCTTCGATGAACTTTCTTGAGATTATTTGAACCATGTTAATTTAAGATTTTTTTTTCTCCTCTTTCATGATAACAAATGGATCTCTTTTTATTTCAGTCATTTAAATACACCCAAGATTCAACCACTGTGACAACATTTTCCTATTTTTTTGTAGAGATAAATATTTCTCATAAAGAATTCTGCAACGCGTCCTGCAGTCGACGATATGTCGACTTAGAGAAAGACAATGCACAATATGTGTTTTCTTCGCCTTTTTAAAGATCAAATCAACATTCATCACTTTTTTTACAGTTGATTTACAGTTTTTTTACAGTTTTTTACAGTTGACACTGAGCATTTGGATGATTTTGCAGCTTTCCTTGGAGGATTTTCTTTTAATATTAAAGATCTTACCTCTGCGACATTCGAAACATTCCGTTTATTCCTTGGATATGTATTTGGAGTAAGTTTTTCACTTGAAGCCATGCTTTGATCTATTTTTCCTTTCTTGTTGACAATATTAGCTATTGTAAGTATAGATATGGAAAAACCGTGGCTTTCACGGCGTTTCAAGAACTAGATACGAATGATATTTTTCGGAAACATCACAAACAAAACCATCTATCCATTGCTTCTTTAAAAGCGCCATTTTGCATGAAAACGAAACTGCGTCAAGTGCAAAAAATATAATTGCAGCTAAAAAAAATTTCCGAGCAGGCGGATTTTCTTATAGCAAATCAAAATCGTCTGAAAGGGGTGCGAAAAGCTTTTGTATTAAACTTCTTTATTTCTTACTACATCTTGATACCTGATGGCGTTTTAATTCTGATAAATCTGTTCTCTTGGATATCTTCCTCGTGGATTGTAGATGCTCAATAGAATTCGTCCACAGAAACAATGTCGGATCATCTTATTAGATAAAAATAAAACAAAATGGGGAAATAATAAAAATATTGGTATTCATATTTCAAAAAATATGCTGTTCACTTAACTTTAGTTTACTAATACCGAAAAAGAATTATATTTTAATGAAACTTTAAAAAAATAATTATAATTTACGAATTTTTTAAAATCTTGAATGAAATTCACCTGTACGTAAAATAAAAGCACTTTTTTTATATTCTTCTAGAAACAGGCTCATCAAGGAAGCAGAATAAAAAAAAAGAATTTTTTTTCCCGTATTTTATTCTCATTGTGCCCCTAAATCTCCCTCCATGATAGTGGGTTAAAAAATAATATCCTTCACTTTGAAGTTCCCTCACCCCTTGTAAATGACCCAGAGAGGTAAAAAAGAGATCTTTGAAATAATAAATAAAAAAAAAATTAGTTAACAACCAGTTCGTTTTTATGCAGGCCGCGTTCATTTACGATGCATGCAGTCTTTGTAGGGACTGTTTCTATACTGCGGGAAGAAGTCCTCGGTCCCTTCGTTTTTAGTTTCATATCACAGGGATTGTTATTTATCTTTTGAGTATACCGGATAATTCTCTTTTATTAGCCCTAAGGGCGTTTTAATGAAGAATCTGCATAAATGTATGCATGTTCCTTGCATTGTGATAAAACAACGGTACCTAGAGCCATCAAATTTTGAATGACGTATTGACTGCGAATATGGACATCTGGAAGCCCTGATTTGGAATTTGAAATTTGTTTTATTATCGATTTCATATTTTGTAACACATTGACGAAATTTTGATTAACAAACTCAACGATTTAAAAGCGAGCAATGGCAAAACTGTACGAAAAAAAAAAAAAATTATCTCCAGCGCCCGAGACTGTGTATCGGAAATTCTAAAGAAATGCCCATTTTAAAATTATTTTGCGATATTGCTGTTGAAATGAATTTTATGGTTTAAGTGGGAAGAACATGATATGTAATAAATAATGGCAAAACACAGACCGTTAAAAAATGCACTTTTGGGTGTAATGTAAAATCTCGATACTTTCAGATTTTATTTTTATGTTTCTTTTTTTAAACGTTTTGATTTTAAATCAAATTCGAAATACCTGTTTAATGACAAACAAATTTGAGAATGAAGTTTTAAAATAAAGATAAACAAATTTAAGAATGAAAATTCTAAAATAATAAAAAAATAAATTAAGAATTAAATTTTAAAATAAAGAGAAGTAAATTTAAGAATGTAATTTCTAAAATAATGAAAAACAAATTTAAACGTGAAATTTTAAAAGAAAGAGAAACAAACTTAAGAGTGAAAATACTAAAATAACGAAAAACGAATTACGAACGAAGTTTCTAAAATAATGAAAAACACATTTAAAAATATAATTTTAAAATAAAGAGAAAAAAAATTAAGAATGAAGTTTAATGCCCATTATTATATTGTGATTTAACTGCGACCGTATATAAGAGGTTTAACCTAAGATCAAAACTAATCCAATTAAAGAGAGAATTCATAGTAGAATTATCTCGAAAAATGAAAATGCGAAAGGGAAAATATACATAATTATACAAAAAAAAAAAAAAAAAAAAAAATTATTGAAACTCCAGTATACATATATATATGTGTGTGTGTGTGTGTGTGAAATATAAAATATGAAACAAAATTATTAAACTTTATTGGAATCAATTGGCAATAGACCTTCAAATTCATAAATTTTATTTAAACACATCCCAGCCGCAAAAGCCTACGCTTCTTCAGTTTTCTCGAATTCTAAAGACGGTTTCTACCAACATAAAGTTTAGCCACTTCTGCCGTAGATGATGTAGAGTTTGTTTCGTAGCACCCACAGAGAAACTAAGAAGTCAAATGAAAAATTTCTTATTGTATAGAAATAAATATAAAACAAAAAAACACAATTTATGCATTTGCAGACAGCGCCAGCTCTGCTTTTGTCAGCACTTTATCTAAATGTCTTCTTATCTTTCGCTATACTTTCTTTTAAATACAATAGGCTTTGCTCGACGTACCAGGAAAGGGGAGGCAACCAACTAGCGAAAGAACAGGAAGAAGTTCAAAAAGGGGAGGGAGGGAACGCAAAATTCTCAACGTGACGCCAAGGCAATATGGAATACTAGGTCAATGACCCAGCGAAGCAAAATAAAGATGCTTCTTTCCTCTTGTTTTTAGGCGTTGGCAATTTCGTCCTGATAAACGCTCCTAACAACAACATCGCCTGTTATTTCGCGGCAGCAATATCTCTCACATTAATGTAGCATTGAGTAATGGCAGAAGAAATAACGGAAAAGAGAATTTTCATGTTTCTTCTCCCACATAAGTTAAGGAAAAGGGGAAAGATAATACTTTAGTTCCGTTAAGTGCCAAGGACTTGAGCACCCCTAATCGTCCTTCTTCGATAAAATAAAATGAACAGCTTGGCAAATGGTATTATGAGG
This sequence comes from Stegodyphus dumicola, assembly GCF_044657685.1. Lineage (NCBI taxonomy): Eukaryota > Metazoa > Arthropoda > Arachnida > Araneae > Eresidae > Stegodyphus > Stegodyphus dumicola. The sequence continues at coordinate 244,330,420 of NC_140771.1, forward strand.
TTTACGAGCTCATAAAATGCAACGCTAATGTGACACGTTAATATAGGAAATATTTCTGGTTGCAAAATTTGCACAATTCATGTAAAATAATACTTTTTGGAATAAATTACAAACGGGAACAAATTATTAGATGCAAATTAAAAAATTAACAACTTCGATAAAAATTACGTTTTCAGTATTAAATTAAGCTGCCACCATTAACTTCAGCTGCAGCGGGAGTTCTAAATACAATCATGTCTATAAATTACGGATAATGCAAAATCATGCAAAGGAAGAGTTAGAAGCAAAACAAATTTGACTTATTTGTAAAGCTTATTTATTAAGCAAAAGGTAAAGAGCAAAAAAAGATGCTATATGTTTGATATTATTAAAAAAATGAGCAATTTTTTCTCCCTGGAGCAAATACCAAAAAAAACCTATTTACAAAAAACCAATATTACATGGTCGGTATGATTGTTAATACATTGTATGTCTCCCAGACGATGCAATACAGTCCGTACAACGTTTAGGCATGCTGAGTATCAAATTGTCGATCTGATCTTGGGAGATATTACACCACTCAAAAAACAATGCTCTCCGAAGTTCCGGTAGACATGTAGGAGGAGGTTGCTTGGCAACTCGTCGGCCAAGCATGTCCCAAACGTGCTCTACTGGGTTCAAGTCCGGTGAGAATGCTGGCCAGTCCATACGAGTGATATCCTCCAATTGAAGGCATTCGCTTACGATGTTTGCACGGTGAGGACGAGCGTTGTCATCCATAAACACAAATTGTGCGCCCATGGCGCCCCGAAACAAACGTACATGTTGTTCCAGAATGACGTTCCGATAGATTTGGCTTATCATGGTTCCAGTTTGAACATGCAGGTCAGTTCTGAAACCCAGAATAATTCCACCCCAAACGAGCACTCCTGCACCACCGTAACGGTGTCGTTCAATGATGTTTTCTTGGTGGTAACGGGTACCTGGAGCTCTCCATATGAAAGTCCGGCGAGAATCGGACTGCAAGCTAAACCTGGACTCGTCGGAAAGCATAACACAAGCCCACTGTTGCGGTGTCCACAATGCATGCTCTCTACTCCAGGCTAACCGCAGGCGACAGTGAGTTGCAGTAAGTGGAACGCATCTGACAGGTCTACGAACATATAGACCAATCTGCCCTACGCGTCTGTACACGGTGTGCCTTGAAATTGTCGTACAAGAGAGCTGACGAGACAGGGCTAAGGCTGTGCTCCGCCTGTTTCTTTTGGAAGTAACTGCCAAATACCGGTCCTCATTCGGCGTTGTAGCTCTGGGGCGACCTGTGCTGTAACGTCTACTCACATTACCATCATCTTGGAATCGTTGCCAAAGCCTGGAGATGACCCTCTGGGCACTTCCAAGTTCGACTGATACTTCCAGTTGGGTACGCCCACATTCCAGACGGTCGATAATTCTACCACGTAAAAAATCATCCAAATGCGTCCTTTGTGTCATAACTATTCGGTTATTGCACTGAAATGTTTATAAAGCACCTGCGAACAATTTTACTTCTTTGCCTGTATTCCTTATATATCACTCTCTTACACTCTCGTCATTGTGACGTACCATCGGTGTCATCTGGTTACTTCCTGAAATTTGCATATGATTCTTGAAGTTGTGCGTAGTGGTTTTACAGGTGATATATTTATTTTAGAGTTCGATTTCCGGGTGACTCCGAATTATCCTTAATTTATGGACATGAGTGTATGTACAGTGCTATGCTGCTTTTACATTTTTTATAATTTTACTGTTGAATTGTATATCGCGTAAGTGCGAAGAAAATGATACTTAATAATAAAGCTAAAAAGACAAATAAAAGAGTTGGATTAGTAGGAGTGAGCACACTGGTAGACTGCGAGCTAGTGAGAGCATAAAAAACCCTAACAAACACTTTTGGGCGACCGTTAAAATCTGAAATCTTTGAAATTTTTTTTTCGGGGTGAAACTCATTATTTTATAGTTTCTTCTGATTTTAATATTATTTACAATTTTAACTTATGATACGAGTACTGATCAAAGGATTACCATCAGAATATGTTCGTATATGACCGAAAGGTGAGGGTGGAATGCATTTAGCAGACTATAAAGCATCCAACTTCAGTGATGATATTTATGTCGGTTTTAAACTAATAAAAGGAATTCTGAGGCAAAACCGCCATGTCCGTGTTACAGGAAAGAAATATTTACTTAAAATGCGATATGATTATCGGTAACCAAAAGATGTCTTAAAACAGAGGGAATTTTTCCCTGCGGAGGGGAATTTCGTAGTTTCAGTAGGGAATGCGGTCAAACTTTTATTTGGTTATTGAGCACTTAGTTTATGAATATTAGAAGCTACTTTTATTAAAGTATCAACACTTTTAATAGTTTTTGTTTAATTTATAAAGCACATTAAAATTAATCGAGTAAATGTATATATATGTGATAAAACTGTTCCATTAGATGTAATAAATACTGCGTTATTAAAATAAGATGACTTGGTGATAGTAAAGTTGCAACAGATTGGCGGTTGGAGAGGACTGCGACTTAACTTGAAGACTTCGCTGCGTAGTTAGCAAGATGACACTCGAAAAATTCACATAACGGTAAATTCCGCATATAATTTTATTTTTCGATAATGCATATCTTCACTGTGGGTGCGCTATGCACCTCCTTATTTTGTTTAGCTTACATCTTAAATAATGGACAAATTTGGGAAAGTAAACTTTGCGTAGCTTGCGACACAGCAGAAGAGAAGAAGAGGGAGTTGCGACTTAATTAAGCTTTTCATATACCGAATTCCATTTCAGATCACGTGAGACTTTTTTGGGGGGTTTGGGGTTCAGATTTCATCGGTAAGTGCGCATTAGAACTAACTGCAGGGAGACAAATTTAATGCTGTTACTTTTAGAATGAAACGAAAGTTAAAGAGTTATTAATTTATTATTTGAAATGTTTTATGTAATAAAGAAAGAACGCTGAAAGCTAGATTTTATATTTTACACATATATATACTTTTCAGGCTTTGAAAAGGAGGCGGAAATGATCTGGTGATGGGAAAGGGGTACGTGGGGCAAAATAGGGTCAGAACCATAAAGGTAGAATGCATTGCACAAATTGTAAAGCATCCGAATTCAACAATTGTCTGGAATGTGATAAATATTAAAGATCTGGCAGGTTATATACCATAGAAGGAATTCTGAATTCCGCACCGGCCTTTTTTTTCGGGGGAGGGGTCCCCATGTGAAATTTGTATACGAGCCAGTTTCCCTTCGAAATCGGCTCATATCCACGTTCTCCACGAATGAATCGCTTCTTTTAGGCAGATAGCCTTCGAGTGCTTTGCCATAATCAAATAAAGAAAACCAAACACTATAGCTTTACATGTCAGCCTCGTCTATTTTAAACGTGTTAAAAAGATTTTTTGATTTTTTTCATATGACTGCAGCTGAACAAAATCATTTTCACAAAAGCTCTAATAAAAATCAGTTCAGAAATTTTCAAATAATTTATGCATTTTGTATACATAGTGGAATGTAAGAATACTGTAACGCCATAAATGTACATAATTAAAAATTATATTGATCGTAAGGAATACTTGAAGAATATATTGAAGAAGTTACCAGCCCAATATTGCTCGGAAGAATGCTAGAAGTCTCTTGCCCTAATGAATATTTGAAGAATTGTATTTAAGAGGTCATCCTCATAGTAAAGCTTAGAAGATTACTGAAAGTCACAAGCTTTAAAGAATGCTTGGAGAGTTTTATTCAAGATGTTATTTGTATGGTAAAGTTCGAAAGAATGCTGAAAATCACAGGTCGTAAAGATGGTTTGAAGAATTGCACTGAAGAGGTTATCAGTGCAATAACTCTGGAAAAATGCTAAAATTCACTAGCATTGCAATTTTGGTATTGTATTTCGGTGAAAGTCGGATAATCTGTCTCAATTTTATTTGCATTTCTGGCAGATGGTGACTAAGATGTTATTCTGTAATGTTCGGTCTCAAAACGGTTGGCAAAAATAGTGGCCAAACGCCATAATGTAAAATTCAATCACTGAAGGCAACTATTAAAGATCCAATGACAAAGCATTCTGATTATTGAAAACAGTTGAAAATTCTCCTTCGAACAAGCCATGAAACAAGCTTTCAGAAAATGTTTATTTGTACCAGTTACATTTACCTGGCATTGCTTTGCTTGTATTAGCTACATACATGACAAAGTGCTAGTTTAATTAAATGATCAAATTTCCTAATCCGACGGCCGAGCGGTAAATTCATTGAATACTATTTGTTCCGCCCTGGGTTTAAATTCCAAGCTGGCTGCATGGACGTTTTCGTGGTTTTCCCTATATGTAACGTGTATACCAATCAGTTTCCCTAAGAAAGTCTTCCACGCAGGAATCCATCCCTTTAATCAGATAGCCCTAGTGTACTTCGCCATAATCAATTAAACCAAACCGAACGTAATGTGAATTACGGTTTTTATTGATTACACAACGTATTCTTCTGGTCACAGATTGAAAACTCCTAAGTCGAAAGCTTATCTGTAGCCTTCCAGTAGCTTTTGTAGTTAGCTCTGCAAGTTTTATAATGAACTGCCATTTAATTTGCCATTTATTATACACAAAAATGTAATAGTAAACAGAAAGAAAATTCTAAAGTTCTCCAGTTGTTAATAATTAGTCCAAAGGGCCAATTTGCCTTGAAGGACTATTAATTTTGTTTTGGCATTTTGCATTGTAAACTATAAACGGCAAATCACTTTTCAAACTGTTGCCACCAAATATTATTGACCTGTTTTATATTTAAAGAAATTAAATAATGAAGAATCTGCATGAATGTATGTATGTTTCTCGCATTGTGATAAAACAACTGTACCTAGAGCCATCAAAATGTGAATAATCTAATCTTCATAGAATATGGAATTTGAAATTTGTTTCATTACTGATTTCATATTTTGTAACACTTCAGCGAATTTTTCGATTTAAAAACTAAACGATTTCAAAGCGAGCTATGGCAACACTGTATGAAAAAAAAAAGTCATTTTTTATCTCCAGCGCGCGAGACTGTGTATCGGAAATTCTAAAGGTAGGCTCATTCTAAAATTATTTTGCGATATTGCTGTTGTTTTTTTATGGTTTGAGTACGTAGAACATGATATTGAATAAATAAAGGTAACACACAAAACGTTAAAAAAACTCCCTTTTGGACATAATTTAAAATCTGAAACCTTTCAGATTTTTTTTATTGACTTCTAGCCGTCAGTCGCTTTGGCATTTAGCCGTCAGTCATCTTGCTTTGCAGTACATCTGGGTTATAGAATTAAAGCTATTAAATGCAGAGCACGTGTTCAAATGTCCTTTGTTCATGAATTGCTGAGAGTCGCAAAGACAGCACACTGAAAAATTTCTGGGTAAAATATAAAATGGCTGAATGTTAATGGCAATCATGTCCAGTCGAAAGACGGAAGGATGCCACAACTGTAGCCCAAGAAGAATTTAGAATATTAAATTTCTTGTCCAGGACACAATTCCACGTTTTTCTCCTAGCTTTTTAAGCGCAAATTTGTGCCATGAATCTTGATACATTCCACAGTTATCAGGCTCTTGGCAGTACGCAAGTTCATAAAATTCCTGGGTTTATGGAGGACATTCATTTCTTTCACTGCCAAAAATCTGCAGTCTTATTTCTCTCATCTCCGCAAAGAGCTAGCAGGTTGCTGTTGAGTCTGAAAAAGAATTCGGAAGATGTTGCCACTTATTAATACGTTTTGATTTACAAGTTATGTTGCTAGCAAAAACTTGGAAGTCCGAGATTACGGCGCCTTTGAAGAAGGAGGCTTTACACCGGTAAAGCTGCCATACTTCTCTTAAAATTCAAGTCAAACAGTCTTATTCATAAGTCAAGCCCTTAGCCAAGTGACTGAAGTATAATTTTTGAAGTAATATGTAAGACACGATGAGGCGATTTGTAAGTGATATAATTTATAAATGATTAGACTCAATTATGAGACGGAGACGGTAAAACGCCCCCCCCTTCCATGGCGAGACCAGTCCAAGGTTTCAACCAAATTAGTTTTAGAAATTTCAGGCAAAATTTTGATTTTCATGTCTCTTTAAATATTGTTACATCTGTGAATAAAACCTGTAAATCATTTCTGGAGTATTTTGACAAAAATTCCAAATACGTGGAGTTAGTAATGACCGCTGTTACTAAAGGAGATAAATAAATATTAGATTCTTGTAAATTAAAGTGAAAATAAGTTTCTGGTCCACAGTCGATTTGGTCACAGTTTTGTTATTTGTTGATAGCTTGAATTAAAAAAATAATTCGATGCCATGCGGTTTTTTTTTTTTTTTTTTTTTTTTTTTTTTTTTGATTGCTATGATAATCAGCAGCCGAATTTTCATCTAAATTTGAAAATAATAAAGATAAATTTTGGTCTTAATGGTAGTAACTGTCGCATTGACAAACAGTCAAGTGTAACAAACCAAAATATAAAATAAAGAACAAATTCTTTTGCTATTTATAACTCTGTTACGCATAGAGTGAAGAAAACTTCAGAAAGTAATTTTGATAATGTATTTTACAAATTTTCATTTTCTGAACTTCTTTACTGTTAATACAATTCAATGCCATTCACTTTAATTTTGCTGTCTCAGAGAACAGCTTCTTCATCTCCTGAGGAGGATAATCTACAGTAGATTTTTTTAACGGTTATCTTTGTTCCGAGACAAGCAATCAGCTTCAATAATCTAAAATGTAGAATACTTTTTTTGTGTGTGTCCAATGGCGGGCTTTAGCCGTTTTATAGGCATTGGCCACTACTAAGGTCGGAAGCGGTAATCTCTTTACTATGGAGGTACCTAATAGGTGGGCCACCTTTACACCTATGCCTTCTCCGGTATTCGAACCCGGGTCTTCCGGTACGGCAATATTCTGAGTCAGTAACAATTTTCCCGTCTGGGCGGCAAAAATAGAATAAAAAATTCGTCTTTTCCTTTAGTGTAGCAGCATTCAGATTACAAGGCTACATCTTTTTAAGAAGACGGATGCCTTCGTGGAGGACTTTCTAAAGGAAACTGGCTCGTTTCCACGTTACAAATGGCCAAAAACCACGAAAATGTCCTTTCCCCTGCAATCGAACCCACTTTAACGTAAGTGTAAGTAACGTAAGTAACGGCGAATGACCACGGTTCAGCGACTTTACCACTCGCCTTTGGTGGCCTGAATGAATTAGTTTTATAATTGAATTTCTTTAAAGGTCGCTTGTCTGACAATTGTGCTATGAAAAAATACAGGCGTTAGATTGGAAAGCTGGGGAGCGGGGGAATTTCTTTTTCTGAACGTGCAGAATATTTTTATCTATTCATAAAACTTAAAGCAGTATGTTATTATTTGGATCTTTCTTTTAAATTAGTAATGTGAAATCTTATAACTAACATCCCCGCAGAAACATATTATTTACTGCAGATTAATTCTTTGTCCTTTTTATTTTCTTTCAGAAGTCCTGTCGAGTGCCGTTAACTTACAATTATTTGATTTTGCGGGCGTTACCGTAATCTCTAAAGAAGTGCCGAGACAGCGTAGTTTGCGTTGTAGGGAAAACAGAGTTAGAACATATTTCAAGTATTCGTCGCGACACTGCATTTGGGGCAAAAAAGCGTTTGAGTAAGATGCTTAATTTCCTTGAGTTGAAACAGATCTCTGTCCATCCACAACAACTTTATTTTATAAGTTTCTCACACGGTGATAATGCTGTTCTCTCATATAAAGATATTGTTAAATGATCAACGCTTTCAGATATCTCATACTATCCGAAACGACGCGAAGGTCAGTCTTTTGGATGTTTTCTTGCAGAGCTTTTGGGCCCACCAGCGGCTGGGTGATAAAATCGCTCAAAAGTAGTAGTTCGGTCCGGAGTTTCAAACGCCGAGTTTTTCGAGCTCGTATACACGTTACACATGGTTTTCCCCATGTGTAACGTGTATACGAGCCAGTTTGCTTTAGAAAGTCTTCCACGAAGCCGCTAGGCAGATAGCCCTCGAGTGCTTTGCTGTAATTAAATAAACTAAATCAAACCAATCCACTGTTTTCAAGATGTGACGAATGCTGGAGTAAGTGCATGTATTTAGATATAGATTTTCCTGGAGGGTGATTAGGTAATAACGTTTTATATTCTAAATATACCTGCCCTGCAAACCTTTTCCTCGAATTTTTTTAATAAGTTATTAAAGATTATATTATGCATTAAACGTCAATTTACTTATTCCACATACGATGTGCAGTGATATAAAAAATGTTTAAATTTACAGAATAATGCAAATGCCGAAAATTTGTGTTTGGTAAAGCCTTCATGCGTTGTAATAATATCTCGTACTCGTCGTATCTTTGAATCAGACAGGCCTTTAGATGTGTATCTTAGGAATAGCATTCCATATTGCTTCTAAGTCTGTACTGGCTACGGGAGAAGTGTCACGAGCAAGTTTCTGGTTTACAAAATACCAGATTATGTTTCATGGACTCCCCAGTAAAGTCTCTCCAGGATATAATGCAAAGAACCATCGTTAGCCTGTTGCAGCTTACTAAAGTCATCTTACCACCTAAATAAAAATCTACCATCTTACTCGGCTCAGTTTTTTGTGCTTATATGTAGTTAAATTGTGCATTTTTGCTTTAAAAGTGATTGAATTATTTTGGTCTTATGTTCCGGTTTAGGTTTTTATGCTTTTAGTTAATTTGCATGCAATAGTTGTAGAATTATCAACAATTTAAAAGTCTGAGTGGTGCTAGGCCTAATGAGGATGCTATTTGCTTACATTTGAAACTCTTAGTATTGTAATGAATTAAGTTAGTTGGTGCACGAACGTCAGTGTCTTTTCGCCCGGTGTGACAGAAAGTTAACTTTTAATTTTGTGCCCCGATGATTTTGTTTTCGTGCTCATTAACCGATTTACCTGTTTTTTGCGCAGAAATTCTAATTTTTATCTGTAAAAATTGCTTTTTTTTAACTGTTCGGTGTTTTATGTTTACGAATTACTTGCTTTTGCGTCGAAACTCTTAATTTTAACTGTAAAAATTGCTTTTTTAACTGCATTCGGGATTTTGTGTTTTATTGTACATATTTTATAGTTTTTAGATTGAGATTTTATGCACTTTTGCCTTGCCGCGAAGTGAGAAGTATATTAAATGAATTAGAAATATATATCTAGTGAAATTCGAAGAAATAAGTTTAAATAAAGCTCAGGAAAAATTATGTGTAATTTAATAGGCAGTACAACAGTCATGTGGTGTCCATATCAGAATTTTTTTTTAAATTTACTTTTATTTTTTTCGCCACAGATGTCCAATTGGTTAAGGCTTTTTCTTGACACTGAAATTAATTTGTCACAAAAGTGCCCAGGATTAGATTTCCGAAAATAGGATAACCCTGCCCTTAACCAACAAAACATTTCGAACATGAACTAACAGAGATCAGAAAAAGAAATGGAACTGGAAGGAAATGAGGCTAAAAAAATAAATCAAACGTCAGAAAAGGAAAAAGAAAAATTTCCGATCAAGCCGAAGAAGCAGAACAGACAGACAACGGAAAAGAAACGCTGTCAATAACCTACTTCAAGGCCGGCGCATTGCTTCCCAGGAGTGCAAGGCAGCCTTGACCGTGGCAGTGAAAGTGCGCAATAAAAGAGTTCCAGACGGGAAGAAGGAAGGGGAAAGAATTCTGCAGGTGAAAATGGCAAAAAAGTGGAGAAGGGGGCAAAGACCTTCGTCGTGGAAACTTCCGAAACGGGGAAATAAGATTTTCTTACAGAACAACAGAACGAAGATTTATAATTTGTGTAACTCCAGTAATTATTCTAATGAAAGGATGCTTAACCTTTAACTGCTGTGAGCGGTTTGTCAGACCGCGCGACATTTTCCATTAAATGCTTCCACCTCTTAGAATAATTAATGGGTACTGCCATTCTTAGTACCTTCCTAAAACAGTTGTCCAAGGTCACATACCAAGTTGCGTTTGGCTAGCTCTATTTATTCTTTTATTTATTTATTTTTTTTTTTTAATTTCCCCACCTCAGCGGTCTGTGGGACCGATCACAGCAGATACGATTCAAATTTCGGCCGATAAAGTTCACTTTTCGTTGTTGTTACATATTTCGCTTTTTTATAAATATTCTTGAAATGGCTTCAAATGCGTGCAGGAAACGTTCTATATATCTCACCCAAGAACAATTTCAATAAATAGTTCGAAATAGGTCTAATTTAGAGTTCTATGATGAAAGTTCCCATGATGAAATTATAGAGAGCGACCGCGACACATATTCAGAAATATCTGCCGATGAAAATGAAAATCCATGTTCTTCTTCTGCAAGAGATTTTTTTATTGGAAAAAATTAATTCAAATAGTCTATTCAAGTGCTCAACAAGGGTGTTCGAACTCGTAGTCACAATATTATTCTTCGTTCAATCTATACAGCTGCTCGTAGAACCCGACGTTGGCCTATGCAATATTCTTCAGAAACTTGGATTATATGTGCAATAAATACATTCGTACTATTTCAATCTTATCCCATTGGCTCCGAAAATGAAACGAAAAGATTTTATTAGCAATTCAGTCGGTGCAGTCTCAGGTAAAACAGAGAATAACTTCATCATTTTTACCTGAAGAACTCAAACTTATAATAAGAAGTGTTTTCGGAATAAATGATGATCAAGGAAACATTGCGATCGAAGGCGATAAATTAGATTAAAAAAGGAAGTGCTATATTTGTCCATCGAGCAAAAACAAAAACAAAAAAAAAAAAAAAAAAAGGAAAACAGCTTACAAAATGTAAAGAATGCAAAGAACCAGTTTGTCTACAATGTAGTAGAAAAGTATGTATAAAATGCAGCTCGAATTATAATTTTTTAAATAAAAATTAATTTTCTATATTTTTATTAAAGCACAAATTCTTATCACAATTGAATTGCTAATAAAATCTTTTCGTCTGAATTCCGACTGAATTGCTAATAAAATCTTTTCCGAATTTTTAATTAAAATCCTTTAATTAAAAATCTTTCCGAATTTTTAATTAAAATCTTTCCGAATCTTCTTTCCGAATTTTAATTAAAAATCTTTCCGAATTTTTAATTAAAATCTTTCCGAATCTTCTTTCCGAATTTTTAATTAAAATCTTTTCCGAATCTTTCTTTCGAATTTTCCGACTGCATTGCTAATAAAATCTTTTCGTTTCATTTTCGGAGCCAATGGGATAAGATTGAAATAGTACGAATGTATTTATTGCACATATATCCAAGTTTCTGAAGAATATTTCCATAGGGCAACGTCGGGTTCTACGAGCAGCAGTATAGATTGAACGAAGACTAATATTGTGACTACGAGTTCGAACACCCTTGTTGGACACTTGAATAGACTATTTGAATTAATTTTTTACAATAAAAAAACTCTTGCAGAAGAAGAACATGGTATTCATTCTTATCACAAATTTTAATGTAAAATAAAAAAGTTGAATTTTAAAATTTACTTCTTCCATCCAGATCCGTAAGCGAAGGAATTATTATCATAGTATATATTTAATTCTAATGAACTGATTTAAGTATAAAAATTGCTTTATATCTTCATGAAAAAGTTAAATATATGAAATTAAATAACATTTATTCAAATAAGAAAAGTAAAATAATATCTTATTTTGTTTTTAGCAGAAGCGGTCTGAGAGACCGCTCACAGTAGTTATGCGATAATTTAAGTCACGGTAGTTAAAGGTTAATGCATATGCTCTTTCCATCTAATAAATTAAAACTATGAATAATAGTCTGGTAATTTAACTCAACGATAAACAACATTACAAGACATCCGTACTGGATTGCGAAAATATGTCAACTTAAAATTTAAAATTACGTGAAAAAAGCAATCTCATTTAGGCGTAAAACTCTATTGATTTCGAGGGCAATCAGATACAAGACCTCCTTTTTCTTCATCATTTTTTAGTCCAAAGGGGCTTTGTCCCTGAAGGACTATTGTTTTCGCTTTGCGATTTTGCGTTGAAAACTTTAAAAGGCTGTATTACTTTTCAAATCGTTGCCACCAAATATTATCGCCCTGTATTATATTTGAAGAAATTAAATAATGAAGAATCTGCATAAATGTATGTATGTTTCTCGCATTGTGATAAAACAACGGTACCTAGAGCCATCCAATTTTGAATGACGTTATCCTACTGCGAATATGGTCATCTGAAAGCCCAAATTTGAAATTTGGAATTTGTTTTATTATTGATTTCATATTTTGTAAAACTTTAACGAATTTTTTATTAACAAATCAACGATTTAACAGCCAGGAATAGCAACACTCTACGGGGAGAAAAAAACCTTTTTGTCTCCACAGAGCGGATATCAGAAATTCTAAAGATATGCTGATTTTAAAATTATTTTGCCACATTACTATTGAATTGAATTTTATGGTTTAAGTGCGTAGAACATGATATTTAATAAATAAAGGTATCACAAGACGTTAAAAAACGCCCCTTTGAACATAATTTAAAATCTGAAACCTCGCAGTTTTTTTTTTGGGGGGGGGAAGGTCCAGTGAGAAGATTATCAGACGACTGGAGTGAATATGAGCTTTTAGACTTTTAGAAGCAAAAACCTTTTTTTATGCCGTTGACAAGAAGTTCCGGCTCTAAGACGATTTATAATTAATAGACGAAAAATGAAGTCGAACTGGCGGTTTTCAAAAGTACATGCTATAATTCTTGCTCAGTTTTAGACAAAGGTTTAGCGGTGTTTCATACAATGTGGCGAAGTCATAATTTGAAATTAGACATAATTGTGGAAACACACACACAAGATTTGAGATTACATGTAACCTGTATAAATTTCAGATTCATATTCTGATGTTCGCATTTACACAAATAACGGGGATGATTCAAAAATTTCTTGCAAAACCCATTGTTTCCTTGAGTCATTTTGAAACAAAAAATTTTAAACGGTTGCCCAAAAGAGTTTGGTAAGGTTTTTAAGTTCTCGCTGAGTTTGATGCTCTGGCGCCCATTCCTGCTAGCCTTCTTTTCGAGTGGGGGTGGGGTCTTTTTGGCTTTATTATTAAGCATTGTAATATCTTGTTGTTTAATAAATAAATATAATTATTGTTGAAGTGGCAACGTCATATTTGTATTAAACCGTTATTCAGCAACGAGAGATATTGTTTTAAAAAAAGATTTAGTATTCTGAAGATTTTGCAGCTAGGAGTAGTACTGATACGAGTTAAAATTATTATGCTTGGTTAGAAATTTAGTAATTTCAGAATTGCAGAAAAAATATTTATAATTCAGTCTGTGAGGGATAGCCCCTTTGCGCCGACTGTCACGTATACGTGCCAGCAACGAACACACTTACCTACCGGCCGACACGCAGGCGTGCCAGAGGATTGTTCCGTTCTCTACCGACTGTCCCCAGTACTTTGGAACGTTTTTCAAACTATAATTTCTGCCACAAGATGGCACTGTATGTCCATATGGTTTCAGATACATGTAAATTAGACCTTCTACTCGAAATGAGAGAAGCATGACTCACACACACGTGTTTTTGATTATATAAACAAACGGGGAAATAAATGTTTCCGAATGGCGTGATTTATGACGTCTCTTTAAATCGCACTTTATTCGCACGTGGTAGTTGTTTACTGTAAGTAGAGAAGTTTTATTTGCTCTAAAGCGTTGGGTATTTCGGTTTGCAGTTCAGTTTTTAGAAAATAATTAGATCTTGTTAGACGTGAATTCTTTGTTTTTACCGTTGCAATGTCGAAGCGTCGAAAATGTTTAACGGAGCATGAAATAGCAGAAATGATGCAAAATATTTCAGATATTGATTCTGAAATTCTGATATTCTGATATTGATTCTGAAAGATTAACTGAAAGACATTTTCCAAAACTTTGTTCGGAAGAGACTGATAAGAAAATGAGACGACGATGCTTCGTTTGTTCACATTCCAGGAAAAATCCTCCAAAACGGCAAATGAGTTATTACGAGTGCAAGGAATGTAACGTAGGACTGTGTGTAGATCCCTGTTTTCAAATTTTTCATACGAAAAGCGAATTTTAAGTAATATATTTAGTTTTCAGATGTATAATGTTAAAATTCATAAAATGGTGAGTAATTAAAATAAAATGTGTAAAATATGCATTTAAACAAGAAATAAAAAGTATATATATAAAAATATTTATAAAGCATAAGCTGTTTAAATACTCTATAGAGCATTATTAAACAATGCGTTGATACTTCGGAAATTTCATGGATTTAGGCTTAGTAGCAAAAAAGCCCCCAGCCCTGTAGAGACGCTCGCGTAAGACACTGCCGGCCTCAGCGATAAGCGCACGTTTTCGCTACCCGGCTCGAAGGGGTTAGAAGGAAAAATGAATTCAGTCGAGGAGGCAGTAGTAGAATTTCTGTGTAATTTATTCCACTTTGAGAATTGTTTCATTCCCACTTTGGTTCTCGAAAAATGAATCGGGCAGGTGACGGGTAAATGACGTATTAACTTGAAGGCTTGTAGCTTGTTTTACCAACCAGTTAGCTCTTCCATTTCCTAGATTGCCGGAGTGACCATGTACATATGAAAAGGGTTAGAGATCGCCATACACTAAGCTTTTCTTTAAAACCTAGCCGCTCGCATAGCTAATCGCCTAAAGCAGTTATTAAAAAAGGAAAAGTATATAATAGTATAATTTCATAAAAATATTGAATATTTCTAATTATACATCTCGTGTTTTAACAGATGTTAATTTAAATCCATCGCATTAAAAAGTAGAAAAAATATTCTTAATAAGTACGTTTATTGCTTTTAAGTCGCTTAGTTTATTACTCAAAAAACCATCTAGATTAAATTTTAAAGTATCTTAGGCTTTGTGCACTGTAAAACACCAGCGCGTGGAAGATAAAAGTATTTAAAAGCCGAGTTTGTTAATTCAGATTGAAGGATAAATAGCTGGCATTTTTCTGAATGGCAACAGTCTAGCGCGCAGAAGATAAAAATATTTTACTTCGAACGGTGTTGCCACTGCTCGCTTTCAAATCGTTGAGTTTGAGAGTAAAAAAATCATCAAAGTTTTACAAAATCTGAAATAAATAATAAAAAAAATTCGAAATCCAAAATTCGGGCTTCTATGCTGACGTATTCAAGTGAAGGACTACGTTATTCAAAGTCGGATGGCTCTAGGTACCGTCGTTTTTTCACAGTAGGAGGAACATAATACACATGCAGATTCTTCATTATTTAAATTTTTTAAATTATAATACAGAGCGATAATATTTGGTGGCAACACTTTGAAAAGTGATACGCCGTTTATAGTGAACCGACGTAAAATCCCATTTCAAGACTAATAGCGCCTTTTGGGCTAATAAACCTGTAAAGCATTAATATCGTTCTGGACGAAGCCGCTCTTTATACTCTCAGCAACATCCATTCCATTCCATTTTCCGCTGTTATACTGGACTTAGCCTGCGTGGGTTGCAGGCTTTTTGCCAGTTGTCGTTTAATAAGGGTTCCTGGAAGTACTAAAAACAGAACAAAGGTGTCGCAGAGACAAGACGTGAAAATAAGGGAAATCAGCAACATCCCTCACGAACGGAGATAAAATACATAAATTCTCAAAACTTCCCCACCCATCCCCGTCCATGTGATTGGAGAGTGGGGATATCATTGGCGGGTGGGTACAAGAAAGGCGCATAATAAAATTAAACTCGGAAAAAATGACCCCCATCCTTACGCTCATTGGTCAGGTTCTGTTCCAGACCGCAGTCATCCCCCACCCACGCATTGCCTTATGTTCAACGTTTGCATGAATATGAAAGGAGTTAGAATGGGATTCACCATGCATTGGAATGCGCAGAAGTAATATGCAAATTGTATGATAATTTTTAAAAGCATAGTGGAGTCATGGCCTTTTCTGGGCTGAGACAGCTGCGCAAACGCCGTTGAAATTTTTTTTTGAAATGTACCACTTTAGGATAGCATTTATGCTTTTATTTCTCAGAAGTAAATCCGTGTAAAAGTTGGTTAAAATTCAGCTTTATTTAAATATAATAATTATTTACATCTGTGTACTTACAACTTAATATATTTTTTCCCCTAGTTAACCGAACCGCAGCTTTTTAGATTATATAAGAGTTCCTCCTTTCTTGGGGCTCCATAGAATCCTAGCTCTCGCGTGACATACAATAAAGAAATTAATTTTGTAAAGCATCCTGTCAAAAACATCTGACTTCATTTTGAACTAGCCAAGTTTAAGAGACATTTATATATTTTCTTTATAAGGAATTTTTTATGAAAATTAAAAAAAAAAAGTTTTGCGTATCGATCGGTAAGTTGAGCCAAATTTCTTTTCCGTAAGAGGGTAAAAATATTTAAGAAATTACAATTTTCGTTTGAGAAGAAGCTGTTTTGTGTATTCTGTCTTTATCGACTTATAAAATTTTATATCACTTTTAACCTGTTTCTGCAAGACAGCGAAAAATCAGACATAAGTTCAACAGCTAATCAAAGTTTCTTCTCTAACAATTCCACAATGAATTTACAAAAATTAAATAAATAAAATCTGAAAGATTTTACATTACGCCAATAATTTTAAAATGAGGGTCTCGCATGCTGGAGATAAAAATATTTCAGAAATCTTGGTCTTATGAACGACAATATTAGTATTTTATTGTTCGTTTGTTTTAGGATGACTTATAGAGCCGACTTTTATACTTTTGAATTGGGGTCTGGAATTGTGAGAAATTAACTGTACCTTTTCCGGAGTTCCAACCACGGACCTCTAATCGTCAGCTGAATATACTGACCACTTAGCAGAAGAAAACGCGCTGAATAAAGTGATATTTCCGAATAAACTGATCATAAATTAAAAAGCTGATTTGTTTGGTAAATTTTCTTTAATTTTTCTATCTAGATATCAAAATTAGCTCCATTGATTAACTGACTCCGTTGCGTCGCAATACATTTAAAAAAAAAAAAAAAAAATCTGAAATGTTTCAGATTTTAAATTACGTCCAAAGGGGCGTTTTTTAACATTTTGTGTGTTACCTTTCTTTATTAAATATCATGTTCCTCGCACTTAAACCATAAGATCCAGTGCAACAGCAATATCGCAAAATAGTTTTAAAACGAGCATATCTTTAGAATTTCCGATACAGAGACTCACGCGCTGGAGATAAAAATGTTTTTTTCTGCACAACGTTGCCATGGCTCGCTTTGAAATCCTTGAGTTTGTTAATCAAAAATTCGTCAAAGTTTTAAAAAATAGGAAATCGATCATAAAACAAATTTCAAATTTCAAATTTGGTCTTCCACATGCTCATATTCGTTGGAGGATTACGTTATTCAAAATTCGATGACTCTATGTACCGTTGTTTTATCACAATACGAGAAATATACATACATTTATGCAGATTTTTCATTATTTAATTTCTTCAAATATAATGCAGGACTCTAACATTTTGTGGCAACAGTTTGAAAAGTGAACCGACATTTATGAGTCCGACGCAAAATGCCAAAACGAAAGTAATAGTCCTTCGGGATTCAAATCCCTTTGGACTTAAAAAAAAAAAAAAAAAAAAAAGAAGAGAGTTCGTATCCGTCATTTCCTGGGTAGAAATCAGTTAGCTTAATCACTGAAGCAGAATTCCGAAAAAAATTACGTATTAAAGCAATGACTACTTGCTCCAATCATAAGCCCCGAATATCGAGGGGGAGGAACATGACTTCTCTCGCCTCTTTGTTTTAACTAATTATTTTGAGTTTTAAATACATTTCTGAAAATACGTTTAAAATTTATTTTATATTGTTAGCCCAAAAAGGACGTTAGACCCGAATGGGATATCTGCCTCGAAATGGCATTTTGCGTCGAAACACTCAAGTGCGTTGTATCACTTTTCAAATTGCTGCCACCGAATATTAAAGCCCTGTCTTATATTTAAAGAAATTAAATTGTAGAGACATTAGGATTTTTTGGAATTCGGAGAGATGAAAAATTACCAAACGCCTTCCCCGGGAATCGAACCACGGACCTCTGGAATACCGGCCCAGCGTGCAAAACTATTACACCACGAAGACGCGCTAGGAAGGCGGAAGAAATACCTTACAAAATAATGAAGAATCTGCATAAATGTATGTATGTTTCTGGCATTGGGATAAAACAACGGTACCTAGAGCGATCCGATTTTGAATAACGTAACCTTCTACCGAATTTGCTCATCTGGAAGCCCTAATTTGGAATTCGTTTTATTACCGATTTCATATTTTTGTAAAAAAACTTGAACGAATTTTCGATCAACAAACTCAAGAATTTCAAAGCGAGCCATGGCAACGTTGTACAGAAAAAACATTTTTATCTCCAGCGCGCGAGACTGTGTATCAGAAATTCTAAAGATAAGCTCATTTTTAAATTATTTGCGATATTACTGTTGAACTACATTTTATGGTTTAAGTGCCAACAACATGATATTTAATAAATAAAGGAAACACACAAAACGTTAAAGAAAGGCCCCTTTGGGCTTAATGTAAAATCTGAAAGCTTTCAGATTTTATTTATTTATTTATTATTATTTTTTTTAATTTGCGAGTAAAATTACACTCTCAGTTGTAAAAGACCAAACATCAGACCTGCATTCATGGACATTTATAAAATTCATTGCAATGGTGGATTTATGTTACGTAGGACAAATTCGCAGATCTTCCAAATCCAGGATAACTGATTACATACGTATGTTAAATTGAAGCTGCGGCGAAACTTTTCATTAGCTTTCCAACTGTGAATAAATACCTCAAAATTTCAGTTTTTGAAGGCGCGTACTGCAAACATTACTTGATCTTTCAGCCTGGACTTTTTTAGCGTTACCTGTTGTGAAATAACCAGATCTTATCTGTGACATAACTAGTAAATTATGTTTAATAATTAAACAGAACATTAATTAGGTATTTAACAAAGTTTAAAGCCTCACTGTCACAGCATAAATTTATTTTATCGCATAAATACGAATTATTAATTATTTAATGATTGCAATGCTTACTATGAAAACAGCGAAATCTCTTGTTTCATTTTCAGGTTCCTTACTTCATCTCGCAGTCTTGCATAGCAGGTGAGTAATTTCAAACGAAAACTGCGTTTTGATACTTGAATATCTGATAAACGATTCGTCCTTTTTTTACTTCCTTGTACCAAGTAAAAAGGAAGTATTGTAATCGCGAAAAGCCTCAGGCAGCATATTTCAACGAAAATATCCACTTTGACTGCTTTCGAATGCAATTTAACGATGTTTTTGCGTGATATCTATACGTAAAAACAGAATAAAAGACTCTTTTCCTGCGAAAAAATCTAAAAAACTGCTTTAAAATGAATTCTGAAGAGAATTTTTCGTGGCGCCTGTACGTACGTGTTCGTACGCACGTACGTACGTATCTCGCATAACTCAAAAACGAGTAGCCTCAGAACGTTGAAATTTTGTATATAAGACTACTATAACATGTAGATGTGCACCTCGTATTTTGGTTTCAATCGGCCGCGCCAAACGTATATAAATATATTTATAAATATATCCACTCTGTTACCCGGCTCAGTGATCTGTTTCTTTACTCTTATATGTTTGTAAATTGTACATTTTTTGCTTTAAAAATGATTGAATTATGTTGTTCTTATCTTCCGGTTAAAGTTTTTATGCTTTTCGTAATTCTGGAAGCAATATTTGTACAATTATCAACAATTTAAAAGCTGTTTAAGTGCGGTTAAGTTTTAAATAACATGGCGGACATATTTGTTTACATTTGAAACAGCAGAATTGTAGATTTGTTGCCAATCTAGAGAGAATAAGCTTCGCAACACAAAAATAACGCCTTCATTTATTATTACGAATTAAATCATGCTTAATCCTTTCTGGAATTTTTTCGAGGAAATAAGTATTTAAGATTTACTTCGTAATTTTTAATACAGATATTTTGAGTTTTGATGTATTTTTGCCTTGTCGCGAAGTGAAAACTGAATTAATTGAATGAGAAATACTCAATCGTCTGTGAAAGACTGTTTCTTTTTCGTTTTGTTTGCTTAATTTCTTTTATACATCGTTCTAGCTTTGTTATAGTATTTGTATAGAACATGTGGCAACGATTAGATAATTCTTTAAATGATATAAATTTTGTGCATTCTGAGTTATAATATGAACGAAATAAACCTAGCGCCAGAGTGTCGCTATGGTAAACAAAGTGAATTTTAAAGAATGCTTTTATTCTATTGTGGTTTATGCGCTGTCGGCGAAGTAGGTTTAATTCAATCTAATAAGTTAAATGAAATGCAAGAAAAACTGCGTATAATTTAATATTCCGTACAAGGAAGTCATGTGGTGTACACATCAGATTTTTTTAATGTATAAAATCTTTCTCCCTTGTCTTCAGAATGAATGTGTTCTATGCCAGAAATATTGTTGCGTGCGTACAGATTCGTAATGGATTGAACGAACACAAAACCGATGAGAACTGAATAAAATTTAGATAGCCAAATGAAACGCTTCACGTTTCTGGAACTTTCCACAAAAATACACGTACAGCTCCTCTCAGTATCATAGAATACAACCAGTAGTTACACTTCAAACAACTAAGAATGCTAACTGTTCTAAAAGACGAAGCTCACACGGAGATATCTCAATACTCCGTACTCAACGCTGAAATAAACAACTACTGAGAAACTGATTCTCTTTTCGGTCTTATATAGTTCTCCTCCGACCGCCGAGAAATCTCTAGTACCTTCCACTTCTCGAAATGACTGGAAGACGTGTGAGGGCCGGATACGTTTACAGTTACATGTAGGAATTAATTACAGTACCCATTAAAGTTATACAGGGACCAAATAAAAATGTCGCCAAATGGTCGCTAAGGTTGGCGACGAAAATGAGTCACCAAAACCATCGCCAACTTAGCAAGATAGCTATTTACTCAATTTTAAATAAACTTGCCCCTGTATTCCTATTTTGTCAGCAGAGCGTCTTCTCTTTCAAGCATTTCCGGTTACAATACGAAAGATACTACTATTTCACATATAATTTCACTAAAATTATTTACGTATATGCAAAATTCGTAACAATATTGTCTTGTAGATGAAATTTGGCCTTCCTGTGGTGTATTATTGAAACAAAACAAGCATTTTTGTATTTTTTGTAATATTTGATGTACAACTTAAAGGAAAACATGTTACATGTTCCCTATTTGTGAATTATAGTATCCTTTAATTACTTGATACTCACGTGGGTAAAATTCAAATTAAGATTAAAATAAACTTACTTCCAAATGCTCGAAGTGAGAATAACACATTCGATCTTTATGAATAAAAAAAAAAAAAAAAAAAAAAAAAAAACCACTTGTGCTGCATATCGTCATTTAACGGAACATTTAATTGGAAGGAAAAGCCATTTCGTTTTTTACAAAAGAAAACACACTTCAAGCCAATAAAATTCAAATTCAATTTCACAGGAAAGACGCTGCTATTCAAACTTAACAATTTGCAAAATTCTGAATCTTTCTTTAGGAAAAGAGAAAAGTGTTGCTTTAACTTAAAACGCATGATTTTTTCCCCACTAAAATGAATTCCTAATAAAAGTTAAATTTTGAAATTAACTGCACCCTTCGCCCAATAAATGCAGTCAAACTGAGCTGAATTATAGGTAGTTCCCACAACATTCCGGAACTCCGTCAAATATCCGTTGTGCATGTCCATATTGGATGCCATTGCTATTTGAGAACAAATCTCTGATTTATGAGCCACCGCTGCTTTCTCAGAACAAGTTGTTTATTAGGGCACGCTTCATTTTAGCATTTTATCCTTTTTTTTTTTTTTTTTTTCGTCGTTTTATTTTGCCGCATTTTTTCCCTTTCCCGTCCTCACCATAACAACCAAAGATTACATACGAAGGTCTATAATACATCCTCCATCTTTGGTCATATAAGCTTCCTTATTTTGAAAGATACGAATGTACAAATATAAATTTTATTTTATTTAAAATTTTTTTAAAAATTATTTTGGCTTTCTTTTTTTAAGGCTTTAAATTTTCTTTTTTACTTTTTTACGTGTTTGTTAAAATTTAAATTTAAATTTGTTTAAATTTTATTTTATAGTTGCCTTGAATAAAAGGAAATTTTAACCAATGTTTATGTGATTCATAATTAGAAGCCCTTTATTTGTAACATTTAGAATTCCATAATTTATAATATTTAGAACTCATTTATTTATTATATTTATAATTCCTTTATTTATTCCTTTTATTTTTATTTTGCTCCATGCATAGCACTGCAATAATATTTTCTTTTTTAAAATTAGTTATTTATTTCATTTGTTTGTATGATTTATCGCTGGCGTGCAGAGGAGAACATTTTACTCCTTGAAAGAGCGGAATAGTCTACGCTCGAAATAATTCCGAGAAAAATACCCTCGTCAGTCGTACACGTCAGTCCAGACATGTTACAAGGCGAGTAAGCAAAGAGGCTATAAATAACCGACTTTAATCTAAAATTAAATTCTGCCTAATATAAAATTACAGTTGAATATTCTGAAATTATTACAATTTGCCCAGAAGGTTTATTAGTTTAGTTTTGGCATTTTGCGTCGCCACTATAAAACGGCGTTTCACTTTTCAAATTGTTGCCACCGAATATTAGAGCCCTGCATTATATGTAAAGAAATTAAATAAGGAAGAATTTGCATGAATGTATGTATGATTCTCGCACTGTGGGCATCTGGAAGGCCGAATTTTGAATTTCGAATTTGTTTAATTATCTATTTCATATTTTGTAAAACTTTAACTAATTTTGGACTAACAAATTTATAAAGTATTTCTCCCGCCTTCTTTGCATGCCTTTCGTGGTGTGGTGGTCTGCACGCTAGGCGCGTATTCCAGAGGTCAGTGGTTCGATTCCCGGCGAAGGTGTTGCCTAATTTTCGTCTTTCCTGCTTCTAAATTGCCTAATGTGTCTACAGATTCAACAATTTCAAAGCGAGCAATGGCAACACTAAAAAAAAACATTTTTATCTCCAGCGCGCGAGACTGTGTATCGGAAATTCTAAAGTTATGCTCTTTTTAAATTATTTTGGGATATTGCTGTTGAATTGAATTTTATGGTTTAAGTTCGAAAAACATGATATTTAATAATGATAATACACAAAACGTTAAATAAACGCTCCTTTTGGGCGTAATATAAAATCTGAAAGCCTTCAATGTTTTATTAAATATTAATTTTTTTATTATTTATTATGCGCTGTTTAAACTGAACATAAGATATATGATCTGCATCAAAGTTCTTTTAAAGAATCCAGTGCTTTTATGTGAAGTTACCGTTAAAGTGTATTACTGTATTCGATCCATGCGTAAGGAGAATATAAAGTTTTTCTTTATGTCATAAAGATTATTTCTGTTAGACTCTTTCGTTATTTATTTCAATTACACAGCACAGCAACATGTTATACATATCTACATGTTATATCAGTCCTATATACAAAATTCCAACGTTCTGAGGCTACTGGTTTTTGAGTTATGCGAAATACGTACGTACGCATAGACGCCACGAAAAATTCTCTTCAGAATTCATTTTAAATCAGTTTTTATAATTTTTTTTGGGGAAAAGAGTCCTTTATTCTGTCCTTACTTACAGATGTCATGCAAAAACATCGTTAAATTGCATTCGATAGCGGTCAAAATGGATATTTTCGTTGGAATACGATACCTGAAATTTTTCGCGATCACTATACTTCCTTTTTACCTCGTACAAGGAAGTAAGAAAAGATTTCGTTGAATAAGATTAAGCCTTTTCTTTTCCCTTGAGATTGACAAGACTGAAAAGCGTTTTGAAATTAAGAAAATTTTTGGAAGATAAATCCAATATTTGAAGTTATGGATAAATTCTTAAGTGGTAGAATATTTAATATATTTTCCGTTGTGCTATATTTTACTTTATATTATTTATATTCTAAGCCGACACGGAGATTTTATTCAAATCGTCGTTAATAAATATTCTTCATATTGGTCGATCGTCAATGTGCCTAAATACCTTTAGAACACGTATATGTACCAGAACAGGTAAGAATTTGCAAAATGCCATAGAAAAGTGAATTTTTAGAAAATGGATAAAATTGCCACAAAGTTTATATATCGACTGTTAAAAGTACCGTTAGTTGGTTTGGTTGATTTAATTAAAGCAAAGCACACTGGGCCTATCTGCCTAAGGGGATGGATGCCTTCGTGGAGAACTTTCTAAGGGAAACTGGCTCGTATACACGTTACACATGGGGAAAGCCACGAAAACGCCCATGCAGCCAGCCCGTTCGCGCGGTTCGAACCTCGGACCGAACTACCAGTGTTCAGCGACTTTACCGCTCGGCCGCTGGTGGGCCTGTACCGTTAGTTGGAACGATCGATTTAGAGAAAGAAAATAAACAATGTTATAACAGTTGTAGCAGAGCATAATTTTTTTTAATGGCCATTCTAGGCTTTTGCTTTTAGTCATTTTAGGCTTTGACCACTAAGGCCGGAAGCAGTGGTCATTTTATTATTGAGGTACCTAATAGACGGCCACCGTTACCTTCTAGGGAGGGAACAGGTAGTAATTTAATATCCATGTCTTCTTCAGGATTCGAATCCAGGCACTTTGGTGCGGCAGTCAGAGTCACTAACCGTCTGGTGGCAGAGCATAAAAATAAAATAGATGAATATTTTAATTTCAGATGATGATGACTGTCTTCAGATGATGATGAAATTTTCTTCTCTCATTTAAAGATAAATCAATTAAAAACGATTTTACCCGCATAATTTTCTTTTAATACTTGTATACAACTCAGAGCACCACCATTGCGTTTTGCCCCTTCAAAAATTTTCGTAGAATATTTTTACTTAATGTTTTATTTGATATGACAAACATAATTTAAAAATTTTTATTCCCCCTAAAAAATCACTAGTTTGGTAACGAAATGTA
Source organism: Stegodyphus dumicola (assembly GCF_044657685.1). NCBI lineage: Eukaryota > Metazoa > Arthropoda > Arachnida > Araneae > Eresidae > Stegodyphus > Stegodyphus dumicola. Next base: position 244,355,412 of record NC_140771.1, read on the forward strand.
AAAACCCCCATCCATTTATGTTTTTCGTGCGTTTTATTTATTTATTTATTTATTTATTTAATGCATATATGTGTAATACTGATGTACGATTACAACAGAAATTTCAATTCCTTTTACAGGTTTATTCCGGTGACCAAACATGAAAGTGATTTTGATTTGGCTTTCGTTTCACGGTAACTATGACAACGCCTTGTGGCGTCTATCATGACGCCGACCGCGCTGGTTTGAAACCCCCTGTTTTTTGCAAGTGGTAAGGACCATTTTTTTCTTTCTCCTTCCCTACATCAACCTCCACCCCACCATAGCGTTAATCCCTTCGAACCCCCACCCCTCGAGTCAGTCCCCTTTCTTCCCTAGGGGACCATAAATATAAAATATGGTTGTATTTTTAGTTTTTAAGGCGTAGTTCATACATCAAGAATTCTCAGGTGGGAAGACAGACAATGAGAATTTTTCTTCCTTAAACACTATATCATTTAAAAGACAAAAGAAACGAAGATATTGCTCATTAAAAACAGGAATGCTTACTTACATCAATTGTTTACAACACAAGTGGCAGAAGAATATTTTAAAATTGCTAATTAAAAACGGTTTTGATTAGTACTGTAGGGATAAAAGTCTCTTTTCTTATATGAACCAGTTCGACCTTTCTTCTGGGATATTTAAAAGCTCTTGTATATGCTACCGACAAAGTAGTATGAAATCCCGCATTCTGTATGACACCTAGACATTTTACAGAACGCCGAAAACTGCTCGGTACAATGCATTAAACGATTAAACATTTCACACATTGCCTAGGCATTCTGTAGAATACCAAATGACAAACCGGCAAAGTATGAAATACATCTCCAAAATTATATACAATGCCTCGGGAAAGTATGTAATAATCCGAGCAATATAATGGCAGTTGTAATGAGTTAACAAGCAACAAGTTGTAACAAGTTGTAATGAGTTAAGACAGCGGATAGTTCCTACCGACTTTGGAACTCCTGCAAGAATTTTTAAACAACTATAAAAAAATTATAATTCATTTTATATCCTAAGAGCTTGCTTAGAAATGAAGATGTCCCTGACCACGAAATTCCTTTCTGGTCAGTTGCAATTGATCAATCCAGCGGAAGCGGCCAAGGATTCGTCATATATGTGCAAAAGAAAATGCCAATATATGAAATGCCTGTGTGTGAAAAAAGCATTGATGTGAATTCAAAATGTCATTGTAGCCTACCATGTTGCAACTAATTGGGTAATTTTAATTTCTTATTCTTTATATAAAAAGTTTTGTTTTCTTTAATAAGAAATGGCATAAATTTTATTTCTCACAACTTTCAACTTTTTTTTTACGTAATCTGAATAAAAAAAAATTAATGGCACTATTTCATTATTTTTTCAAAGTAACATTTGTATTTTTGAGGAATGAATGACTTTTAAATAATAGCCTTATCATGACCTTTTTTTTCATACTTTACCTAATAAGCATTTGTCATTCCCTAGAATGCCTAGGTATTATATACAATACCTAGATGTTATAACTACATTAAATTCAATAATAAAATTCAGCAGGTGAGAGGAATTCCAATGGGAGCAAACAGTTCTACACAAATATGTAACCTATTTCTTTTTGCTTATGAATATAAATTCCAGCTAAGTTTGAATAAGAATGAATTAAAGTTATTTGCAAGTACATTTAGATACATAGATGATATTATAACTTTCAATAATAATTCTGCTTTTGAGTAATACAAAATTTACCCAAATAGTTTAAAATTTAATAAAACTAATACGAATCAGGATACTATTGAATACCTAGACCTGCTCATAATTACACACAGCAAAATTAAATTATATGATAAAAGAAGGAATTTCCAGTTTAATACTCTTAAACTAATTAATTGAAACTCTAATATCTCTAGAAAAGTAATAGGAAACATATTTTATAGCCAAATAATCAGAATAAAAAATATATATACTGAAATAGAAGATTTAAAGGAAGAAATAATAAAGCTAATTAATGTTCAAGTTAATCACCAAATCTCAACACAGTTTATTAATTTATATATTAAAATGGCAGCCATTAACTTTTCTTTATAATTTTTTGACTCTTTATGATATGATAACATTACCTTAAACCTTAACTGGAGGGTAATGGAGGATTTTGAAGAGTTAAGGGATTATCTTGTAAAAATTGTAAAAATTAATTTGTAAATATGTATATATAATCAATACTGGCTACTTTCCTTTTACTAATGAAGGGCCAACTCTTTTCAAAAGTTTCAATTATAGCCCGAATTGAGTGAAGATTTTTATCTTTTTCTAATTTTCCTTACTTTTGGCCATTATTTAGTGAAGTTTTAATTAAACCGCTTGAAATCCAATTTTAATAATTTAGAATATTACAATAAATTCTTTCTTTAAATAACATTAAAATATTTTATAAAAAAATTTTCAAAATCTAAATTAAAATTAAATTTTACTTCAAAATTTTATTATAGTACTTTTTTTCAAAAACTTTTCTAATTTTTACATCCTTTACATTCCTTAATATTTTACATTTTTTCACACACGTTTCAGTTCACATTTTACAATTTTTTTTACACAATTTTACAACAGAACACACATTTTACATTGCATAAATGTTTACAGAATAGTTTTTTTTTTTTTTTTTAAATTGATCACAGATAGCAACTTTACACTCAACTTAAACTTACATCAGCGCCCTCTATTTAAAGTTTGCAGAACACACTACTTACATCACTTAGTTTGGCAATGCTTCTCCACCCCCCCCAAAAAAAACTAACTAGTTGGTAAGTTAAATTAAAACTTACTATTTACTTGTCTTTTTAGTACTTTTTAGTATTATTTAAGTATAATTTATGTATTGTTTTTTATAGATAATGTCTAATTTATACGCATAATTCGTGTAGAGGAAGTTTCTGTGCACAAGAGTTCCTAAATTACTTTGGTTTTCTAAAAAATTTGGTTTTCTACTCTTATTTTTTAAATTTTTTTTGTAATTTTTTAAATTTTTTAATTTTAATACTTGTTTTTTAACTGCTAATTTCTTAAAATTCCACTTGTTTAAATTTATTTTTGGTAATTCACCACATTTGGTATTACTTTGGGTTTTGACTTTTACCCTTGCCTACATGAATGACGAAACACGAATAGAATGATTGAAGAGTTAGGTTTGGAGGCAGCTTCCCCTTGATAAGTTTGTCTTCTGCCTGCTCAACAATCATTCACTTATGCATTTTTCTAAAAACATTTTTAGGATTAAATAATTTTTATATTTATACATGGATTTTGATATTTGCACTTGATTTACATATGTTCTCAGAATTTAAATGATATTGTAGAGTAGTTCGCAACAATAATTAATCATTCCTTTGTTTGCATTAAATTTCATTTAAATTAACTTTAAATTTGATTTTTACGAATAGAGAATGTTTGTTAAATTCAATACCTAGATAAGGTATATTTCATACTATGTCAAAAAACGCCAGGTGTTCTATAAAATACAGAGGTATTCTATAGAATGCTGACGTTTCATGCTTTGCCTGTAACATATAATTAGGAAGAAAATTAAAAATTCAGCTACAGTGTGGTGGGTACTTCAGAAAGCACTATACAGGTGTATATTCTATGTGTATCAGCTGTGTATCTATATGTGTGGACATCGTATTGTTTTCTGTAGATAAAATGCTTACATGTAAGGTTGAAATAGTAGAGCGAAATTCTTGCATACCATTGAGAATAAGTGCCTAAAACAGAGATTGATGTGAACGTAATACTTATCATAAATGAACGTAATCTAATTCTTGTCCTTTTTTTACACTTTATGTTGAACTCGAATTGAATAAAATTTCTAATTTTTTCTTCTCCTCCTAAATAGTAGGACTGCATATAAATACAACATATAAATAGAAGTATTAATTGCTTATTTAAATATAGATACCAAATTGGGTCACGAATGTAAGATGATTTTTTTAAATTAGTATGTACTATTAAAAGCCTTTTTTCTTTTTTTCCGTACAGTGTTGCCATTACTCGCTTTGAAATCGTTGAGTTTGTTAATCAAAAATTTGTTAAAGTGTTACGAAATATGAAATCGATCATAAAACAAATTCCAGATTCCAAATTAGGGCTTCCAGATACCCATATTCGTAGTAGAATTACGCCATTCAGATTTGGATGGCTCTAGGTACCGTTGTTCTTTCACAATGCGAGAAACATTCATACATTTATGCAGATTCTTCGTTATTTAACTTCTTTAAATATAACACAAGGCTAATAATATTGGGTGGCAACAGTTTGAAAAGTGAATCAATGCAGAAAGTGAATGGACGCAAAATGCCAAAACGAAATTAATAGCCCTTCTGTGCTAACGCCCTTTAGGCTAAAAAAGGGGGAAGTCATAAAATTGGCATTGAAGAATAATATTTACATGAAAGCTTAAAGAATATCAGCAAGTTCAAATTCTTATAAAAATTGTGAGAAAGTGTTATTTTTTAGTGTATATAAACCTGTATATTATTTATATAACCCGATTATGCAGTGTTATGGCCAGAAACAGCTACGAAATACTGTGATATTTTCTATCACTGCCGTTATGCCTGGAATTTTGCTTTTGCTTTCAAGACAAACATATTTTACGCTGACATTTTATAACAGTAATTTTTATTTTTCTCTACAGTAAACAAACTTATTTTTTTTTTTTTACAGGAGCAGCCAATCCACTTTTGTTTATTAGGGAGTTTGACCGCATTTAAGAAATTTATTGGTCGCTTTTTCAGAATATTAGCTACCTTTTGAATAAAGAAGACATTACGCGCATATTCGTGAATTACACAGAAGTCATTCGCAGTTGTTTAAAGATAACATATGCTTTTTAACCTTCCAGTACATTTTTAAAAGGTAATTTTGCTACATTTTTTAAATTGAATTGACACTGAAGGTAATTTTGCTGCACATTTTTTTAAGGTAATTTTGCTGCCAATTTTCATATTTTACTTTCCACGTGCCAGATTTTCCGAAAATTTCGAAATGTACGCAGCAATGAGTAATACATCCCCCAGATATCCTTTTTTAGCGGCTTCGCTATGGATGTTGTAAGAGGGAAAGATAGGAGTGAATGCGTAGCGATGGGCAGTGGTCTTGTTCTTGGCGACGGCCAGAAGGGCTATCCCCGATAGACTTTTTTTTTTTATTTGTTATTTTATTTTTTTATTTCTCTGGCCTCTCGTCTGCCCCTCTTCTCTGTGGCGGGGGAGAACGGAGGAATTGAAGAGAGAGAGAGAGAAAGGATCCCCGTTCAGATACTGCAGCGTTATTAACGGCCCGATTTATTTTTAAGTCACGTCCGATTGATTTGGCGAGAGATTTTGAGAAATATGAAAATTAAAAAAGAAAAGAAATAATAGATTTTAACCCCTGTTCAGTTATTCATTTTATTCTTATCGTGGCACGACACACCCGCTGGCTATTGGCCCAGAGCCGAGCAAGTTGGTTTTACTAGAAAGAGAATTAATTTTTACCTGACAAGGTAGATAAGTTGACGAAAAACGGAGTTCAGATTTGAACTGAGGTTAAATTATTAATGAATTTTTTGGGAGGTTATGTGATCTCATAAAAGTATTTGATGTTAATGTTCTTTCAAACGCATGCATGGAAATCTTTCAAAATATTTAGAGTTTTAACCTCGCATCCTGGCAATACAAAAGCGAAAAAGCAGGAGCGGCACTATTTATTCTGCCGCCCGGTGCAGTGTCCTCCGGTATTAAATTCTGCCGAAGTACGTCTGCCTAAATTCTAAAAATTGTGCAGACCCTGTTTGCACCAACCCTGGTTGTATGCCCCGTGTAGGAGCGATGCAATGAAATAAATGCAGAGCTAAATTTTGAATAAGTAAATCTTTCTAAACTAAACGCATAAATCTCTAAATGATAAAATCAATTTTTTCCCTGCCATTTGCGATTGCTATTTTAAATACCTCTATTTAAATATAATACTTTTATTCCATACTTTTAATATTCGAGGGACTGACTAATCCTTAAATTAGCAGGCTCATCGTAACATGCTTAAAATTATTTAAAGTGAAATCTGCACGCCAGCTAAGACTGCAATTTCTTTTTAAAAGCCTGCCCTAATATTTTTTAATTAAAAAAAAATTAACTTTTTGTAACTTTAATGATAAACACTTCAAAGTGTTAAAATGTAATTTGAAGTTTTTCAAATTACATTGCAATTATTTAATTTTTCTTAAATTCTTATCTACCATGCTAGCCCAAATACAAGACGATACTTTTTTTTTTCCTTAAAAATATTTTTCAAAGTAATACTTGCCGTTTATGATCACCAACTTAATATTATACACGCGTATGGTAAACAAATAGAGTGCATTTATTCTGTTGTGGTTTATGCGCTATCGACGAAGTAGATTTAATTCAATCCAATACGTTTAAACGAAATGCAAGAAAAAGTGCGTATAATTTAATATTCCGTACAAGGAAGTCATGTGATGTACACATCAGATTTTTTTATAATATGATGGGGAAGAGAATCGCTTGAAGTGGGAAAAAAAAATATTTCCAAAATCCACCTTTTCTAAAATGGTATCATCCATATGCTTAGATATTAGAAAAATATTATTATATTATTAGATTTACGAAATACGATATTACGAAATTCGATAATACGATATTATGAAATTAGATTACGAATAGATTTAAGATATTAGATATACAAAAATAATTAACGAATGCTTTTAATTAACGAATAAAAACTTTAATTAATGAAATACTTATATCTAGAAAAATATATTAAAAAATTTATAAAAAGCGCAGGTTCTATGCTGTTTACGTAAATAAAATTTAATAAAATAAATTTTAAGATAATTTAATTGAAATTAAAATGAGAAAGAACTATGTTTTAAAATAGTAATTTGTTATGACTTATTTAAATCCGTTTGAAAAAAGAAACAATAAATGGATTAAATTTTAAAGAACAGTGAAAGTATTATGTTATTCTAGTAATGTCACAAATTAAGAGTTATATTGTTAGAAATCTGCCTTGTGAATACTCGTAATTTTGGAAAATAATGCTCCCATTTTGTTTGATCTAGATCCCTTGGAAAACTTCTTATTAATATTTTCTTATCAGAATTTTGGCATTTGTCGATATTGTAACGGAACGGTCGCAAAGAGCGATCGTTGTAACGGATATTTTTAACCCAAAAGGCGTTAGCCCGAATGGGCTATTAGTCTGGAAACGAGATTTTGCGTACTCTTCTATAAACGGCGAATCACTTTTCAAATTATTGCCACCAAATACTATCGCTTTGAGTTATCTTTAAAGAAATTAAATAAGCATCTGTATATATGCATGTATGTTTCTCGCGTTGTGAAAAAAAGACAGTACCTAAAGACATTAAGTTTTGAATAACGTTGTCCTCCACCCGAAAAAGCTGTGGAAGCCCGAATTTTGAATTTCGCATTTTATATTTCTCATTTTGTAAAACTTTAATAAATTTTTTTATGAACAAACGATTTGAAAGCGAGCAGCGGCAACATTGTACGGGGGGGGAAATGATATTTTTATCTCCAGCGCGGGAAACTGTGTGTCGGAAATGCTAAAGATACGCTGTTTTTAAATATTTTGTGAGTTTTTTGTTGAATCGAATTTTATGTAGCGCAAGCACCAAGAACGTGATATTTAATAAATAATGTAAACACAAAGTGTTAATAATAAAAATAGAAAAAAAGTTTGTAAGTAAGTAAGTGCGAAGAAAATGGTGCTTAATAATAAAGTTAAAAAGACAAAAAAAGGATGGGTTAGCAGGAGTGAGTGCAACAGCAGACTTATCGACTGCGAGCGCAGCGAGAGCGAAAAAAATCTTAAATCTTTTTGGGCGATCTTTAAAAACTGAATTCTCTGAGATATTTTTATTCTAATTATTACGAGCTCTACCATTTAGCACTACAAGAAAATGGAGAGATGTCCTGTGGAGGACGTTTTGAGGGAAATTGGCTGCCATCCACGTTACCTTAGAGAAAACCTTGAAAACTCAGCCGGGACTCGAGCCTCAGACTTCCGGAACTCGAACCCTGGACTGAACTACCACTCTTCTGTGGCTTTTACCGCTGTCGGCCGCTAATAGGGCCTTTTAAGGAATATAGACGTCAAAATAAAAAATGGAGATGTATTTAATGATGGGCTTTCAGTAGATATCTCAAGGCAATTTTGATGCATACTATTCGTTTTCTCTGGAGGAAAAGTTTAACTATGACACATACTTAAACTCTGGAGGAAAGGTTTAACTATGTGTTAGATGATGGACATAACGTAGGTTTTAGGATTCGTAATAAACTACACGATGTACGAAGATTTTTTTTATCCCCCAATTAGCCTTTTCTTCATTTAATTACCTCTTTCACAAATTCACTAGAAAAGCATGTTTCTTATATTTATATAGCTTATATTTTAAATGCATTTAGTTAAGTTATTCTACTACTTGCGCAATTACTGCAAAGTAAGTTAATAATAATTTATTTACTAAATAATATTGATTAATTGATTATATTATCTCCTAAGTTTAATTATAGTAGAATTATCTTAAAAGAGTGAATCCATACTAGTAAGTTCTATTTTGAAAGATGTTTTGAAGTAACTTGAATGTAAATTGTTAAAAATATTTTAACGGGGACTGGAACTAAATCATGAATAACAAAATTTCAATTGTAAAAGGAATAAATTAAAGGCAAGAATTAATTTAAATTCATGTAATCATTGTCATTGATCGGAAATTAGTCGAGTTTTCAAGGGGAACAAACCAACTCCCGTTCAATGAAAAATAATTAAGAAATAAATACGAAGGTGTTTCGTCTTTTCTTTACTCGAGCAATAAAGGCGAAGCCAAACCGGCAATTCAAGTCAGGCCAAACATTTCCGTAAATAGAAGGGATTATGAACCAATGCTAATATCCAAAAAACTCATGCCTATAAAGCATTTTAGCTAATTCAATTTTGAGTGAAAAGCAATTTCTGCAGTAAAATTTAATAATTCTCGAGTAACCGTCCCCCGACACCCTCGTTTTTATGCATTTGAGTTCAATATTATTTGTAAAAATTAAACATTGGAAATTGTCATTATGAAATAGAATTAAAAGTAGTTGAAATAAACATTAGAAAATTGCAAAATATAAGATAAATAATGCAAACTTTGTAAAAACAAATCAAAAAATAAAATAAAAATAAAAAATATAATAAGAAAAGTGAATGTACATGAAGATATAAAGGCCAGAAAAAGTATTAATTAACTTAACGTTCTTTCTAGTGGGGAGCCCACCAGCGGCCGAGCAGTAAAGACGCTGAACACTGGTAGTTCGGTCCGAGGTTCGAATCCCGCGAACGGGCTGGCTGCATGGGCGTTTTCGTGGTTTTCCCCATGTGTACCGTGTATACGAGCCAGTTTCCCTTAGAAAGTCCTCCACGAAAGGCATCCCTTCCCTTAGGCAGATAGCCCTAGTGTGCTTTGCCATAATTAAATACGCATACACTTTCTAGTGGGGAGTGGGCAAAGTGTTTTCTTCGCGTCTGACTCAGAAGTGTAGTGTTTCCGAAAATTCTTTAGCGGCAGCGGGGGCTTTAATATCAGTCGGTAAGACTTGTGTGAAGTAATTTATGGTAGTGTGTGGGACTAGGAATTCTTGAGGGATGTATTCTGTGGAGTTCTTATTTGAGTGAAACCGTCTGTTAAAATTTTTTTGAAAATACTAGTGAATGGAAATTAATTAATTTCTGGCTAATTGTCGTGTCGAAACGATTAAGAATTTAAGAAAGGAAAAAAGGAATTTTCACTGTCAAAGAGAAATAAATTAATATTATGTATATATATATTTTTTATATTTATCAAATTAACAAAAGTTTTCTAATTTTACTCTTTAATTCTATTTGTTAGCTTTGAATTTGAACGTACGCATAATTTTAACATTTTTAAAATCATCTACACATGAAGAATACATATTAATTAAACCTTCCACACTGATTCTGATTTTTAAATTATTTTTTTAAGGTTAGAACAATCGGAAATTTCGAATAATAACAGTAAAAATTCCCTTAAATCGAATTTCGTTCAACCAAACGTTCAACGATTTTTAAAATTATTTTCCTGAACATTCCAAGTGAAGTTTTGCCATTTTTTGAAGAAATTTGGGGCCCACCAGCCGCCGAGCGGAAAATTCGCTGAACGCTGGTAATTCGGGCAGAGGGTTCGAAATCAAAGAAACCAAACCAAACTTGAAGAAATTTGCTCGTGACTGAACATCGATACTGACAACATGCTAGAGCAGAATTTCTGAAATTAGAATTATTTAGAATTTTTTATTTCATTTATTAATGAGGTATACTTTTAAACACTAATCGAAGAAAAAAGCGCTTCAAGCTGTTGATTGTTTTCTCTTTGAAACAAAACTGTGAACGCAATAAATTCTGCTATGTATAAGAACTTTTATCTTCAATATTAATTTATTTTTCCCGTATGTATGTATGTGTGCATGTATGTTACTGGCTTTGTGGAAAAACCCGGAGGCACTTAGAGCCCTGAAACTTTCAACACACCTGGTTCCTTACCCCGAAGCCTTAATTTCGAATTTATTGTTTACTTATTTTATATTTTGGGCGAATTGAAAGGATTTTTGCTTAAAAACTAAGTGATTTAAAAGCATTGCTTTGCAACCCAGCAAAGCGTAAGATAATTAATTGTATTTCAGATGTAATCAACAGTTTAAACGAAATATCTTGCCATACAGCAAAGAGTGTCATGTTTGTCTTCCAAATTTAGTCAATAAACTGAGCGAGTTAAAAGAAATGTGTTGCCACTGCCTAGATATAATATTTAAATATATATATATATATATATAATATTTAAAAATATTTTTGTACTTTTGGTTTTTTGAACAAATATAATGCTTTTCGATGCTGCTACGTCACTGCCTACTGAACGTATTTATTCAAAAAGCAATTTTTGGCCTTCTTATAAATTTTACTCAAAGGTGTCAAAAATCTTATACCAATATTATTTTTATAGCCAACTATAAGTACATTCTTATAATTTATTACAGCCACTTATGAATGTAATCTTAACTTCATTATCATTACATTTTTTAACCTTTGTAAAATTGCAATATTTGATTAATTAAAATAGTTTCTAAATAAAAGCTATAGAAAGCTCTTCATTTAATTAATAATTTTTTATAGCATAAACATATGAAAATGTACAGCTTGATTGACTGTTTTTACTATTTCACACTACAATACAGTTTTTAACCTTGCGTTAAAAATATGCTAAAACAGTGTCAAAATTTCTGGAGCAATTATTTAAACATGAACCTGAGCTTGCAAATTGATTCACGTTTCTGGTTTCCTTCCCCTTCCATAGATGGCGCTACTTGCAGCATCAAAAGCCCTAACCTAAGTTGAAACGCTGTGTGAACAGAACAGGTATTTTGGATTTATTTCGATATTTAGTCATGTAAACACTGTGTCAGAAGTGTCATTTTCTTGTCTCTTATTACAAGAGATTTTAAATAGAACTTTTGAAAATTCTCATTTATGTTAATTGCACACATGATACATGTGGCTCGGTGGCGCAACGGTAGCGCGTCTGACTCCAGATCAGAAGGTTGCGTGTTCAAATCACGTCCGGGTCAAACGTTGAAATTTTTTATTGAATTTGTTCTGATTTGGCGGTAATTATGTATTCCTGTGTTGACGAAAAAAATGGGGAAATTAAACTATAGAAATGTTAAAAGATTAAAATTTTTATTATTATTTAAAAAAAGTCTAAACATTTTGGTACTCTGAAAGTATAATCGAACTGGATTTGTTCTGAATGGTAATTAAGTGCTATTCATGTATTTATGACAAAAATCGAAAAATTAAACTAAAGAAATGTTAGAAGTATAAAATTATCATTACTATTAAAAAAGTCTAACAACTTTGGTACTCTGAAAGTGTAATTGAACTGAATTTATTCTGAACTGGTGGTAATTAAGTGGTCTTCCTGTATTCATGACAAAAATGGGAAAATTAAACTAAAGAAATGCTAGAAGTATAAAATTGTTATTAGTATTAAAAAAGTCTAAAAATTTTGGTACTCTGAAAGTATAATTGGAAGTGAAACACACCCTATAAAATTTATAATTATGCCCCAAAAATAATTAATTAATTAAATCGGTGTTAAGTTATGGCTTTAGCCCAAATGTGTTGAAAATCCATTTGGGTTGAAACGGGATTTTGCGTTGAATCACTATAAACGGCGTACCAGTTTTGAGACTGTTGCCACCAAATGTTATCACCCTGTATTATTTTTAAAGAAATTTAATAATGAAGAATCTGCATGAATGTATGAATGTTTTTCGGAATGTGAATAAACGACGGTACCTAGAGCCATCCAATTTTGAATAACGTAGTCCTCTACCCGAACATGTGCACCTGGAAGCCCGAATTTTTAATTTATAATTTGTTTTATTATATATTTCATATTTTGTAAAACGTTTTTGATTAACAAACTGATTTGAAAGCGAGCAGTGGCAACACTGTAAGGAATAAAACCTTTTTATCTCCGTTGCCCGAGAGACTGTTTATCGAAAATTCTAAAGATATGCTATTTTTAAATATTTTGTGAGTTTTCTGTTGGATCGAATTTATGTCTCGTAAGAGCCAAAAACGTGATATTGAATACATAAAGTTAACACAAAAAACGTTAATAGTAATAATAATAATAATAATAATAATAATAATAAAAAAACCCTTTTTTTTTTTTGCTAGCCATCTCACTAAGAAAATAGAATACTGATATGATAAACTGGGAAAAAAGTGGAAAAAATATAAAAGTGTATGGCAATACTTAACACTGCAACGAGAGAGATAAGGTTAGTAGAATTGTAGTAGAATGGAATAACTTGAAGCGGTGGAATTTAGAAATAAATAAACAAATAAAGGGATTTCAATGTGCATCATGAAAAAACTGAATGGAAACTATTGAAAATGAAAACGTTGAAATGGAAACACTTGATAATGAAAAATTAATCAATAAATCAAGTAAGTATTGTCATTGATCGGAAATTGGTTGACTTTTCAAGACGAACAAACCAACTCCCCATCAACCAAAATTAATTAATAAATGCGAAAGTGTTTCGTCTTTTACTCAAGTAAGAATTATATTGCCAAATTGGTAAGTTGAGTTTTAGCTAATTAGTTAGATTTAAGGTGAAATAAAATTGGAGGACTTAATAGAATTCATTATGTTTCATTTAGCTTATTTTTTATAGAGCGTGAGATTATTGCCAAATTGCGTAGAAGTAATAATATTTTATATATCGTCATAATTATTGCCCAATTTAAGTAGTAGTGAAAGTATTCTTAATTTAAGTAGATGTAATACTTTACGATAAGTACACTGAGGAACAGGGAAAAGGAAAAAATGAAAATAGACGATTATTTTATGCTTTTTGGCAACACTTACTAGTTATGGTTATTGTGGCGTATGGATTGGTAACTATTATGCTCTAATTAAAGATTAGTTCGACGAAAAAAAAAATCTACTTATAGAAACTACGGTGTATATGGCGTTGAGGTCTGTTTCCCCTCCCCCAAGACCAAAGGGGGCTATATGACTTGATAAATTTTAAATACTATAACAAGTTTGGGACATACGTGAATGCAATGTTACATACCTATATCAAACGTAAGATAAATTATGAAAACACAACCAGTCTGTTCTTTAGGATTTGATCCGAAGTCGAATTACCAGTATTCAGGTGTCTGGTCCATTTTTTTTTTTTTTTTTTTATTTGTTAGACGAGGAATCGCCAGATGCTAAATTATCATACGAAACCTGAATTTAGAAGCGAATTGTTTCTATACTAAGCAAAGAACTGAAAAAAGGGATTTTAACGATTTCACGTTCTTTCTTTACTTACTGAAACTTCTGAATGGTGTGTGGTGTGGTGTGGTGTATTTAATTATGGCAAAGCACACGAGGGCTATCTGCCTAAGGGATGGGATGACTTTCTAAGTGAAACTGGCTCGTATACACGTTACACATGGGGAAAACCACAAACGCGTCCATGCAGCCAGCCCGTTCGCGGGATTCGAACCTCGGACCGAACTACCAGTGTTCAGCGACTTTACCGCTCGGCCGCTGGTGGGCCGAAACTTCTGACTGAAAAACACCAATTTCAATTAAAGTATGGTCTTATAAAGACGCACTATTTTTATGCAGGACTGGGTCCTACCTCACATTGGTGCATGTGTCACACAGTTATTTAAACAACATTTCACAAATGAACGGTATATAGGCCAACACATCGCGCCTTCTTGGTCACTCCTGAGACTTTTGGCTATGGGTTTATCTCAAAAGCACTATTTGTGCTGATAATCTAAACGATTTGGCGAAATTGAAAGATGCGATACGCCGACATGTCCGTAATATTCCTCCTGATATGCTAAGAGCTGCTGTCAGAGCTTAAATTGCGCCGGTACTTGTCAGTTTTCGAGATAAATCACTATTTTAGCCGGAGCGAATTTGAGATGCTCTAAGTGAAAGGGCTCCGGCACTTTTTTTCTGTAAGTTAACCCCAATTTCAACAGAAAAATTTCATTTTAATAATAATTATGCCTTGAAAAAACTATTCTAACTTCTGAATACAAGCCTGTCTTTTCCTTGGACACAGGTTGAGACTTTCAAGGCCCGGTGGCGCAGTGGTTACCGCATCGCGCAGCGCACCACAGGTCCGGGGCTCGATACCTGGGCTGGTCAAGGTCGACTCAGCCTTTTATCCGTTGAGTTCCATCACTTGGGTCGATAAAATGAGTAAGTACCAAGTTCGCTTGGGAGCTAAACGCTTGGGTAGGTCACCAACACTGAATGTATTTTGTATTTTCATTGTATAGTATTGTATAGCATCTACTGTATCGTATTATATTGTGGTATTGTATCTACTGTATCGTATTTTATTGTGGTATTGTATAGTATTGTATAGTATCTTATATCAGTTGGCTTTTAGTACAGGTTAAATATGTTATTTATTTATTTATTTATTTATTTATTTATTTATTTTTTTTTTTTGTATTGTATCGTATTGTAATATTGTATATTATTGTATGGTATCCTATATTCGTTAACTTTTATGCAGGCTAAATGTGTTATTTTTATTCCTCATAATCGTATAATTAGCCTTATTGCATGTTTTTCCCACAATACCACGTGATCAATTGTATTGTACCGCTATTGCATTCTGTTACTAAGTTTGGTACGAATCCTGTACCATAATTGGTAGTAACCAATGTATCGACCTTTGTATATCTTAAACACAGTTGCATGCTAAATATATTTTGTATAACATATTCCTTTTTCCTAACTATTGTTGTACTATAGGGATTGAATGCGTATCGAGATCAAATTATATTGTACGCTACCTACTTCTTCTGTATCACATCACTACCTGCGGTATTGTAACATGACTTTGTCATAGCGAATATCTAGTTTATTACACTGACTTTCAATCTGTTGCTTTGTCAAATATATGTACTTGGCTATGCAATGTATCCCGATACAGTTGTTAGTCTTCTGAATTAAGTCGAATTCTGAATGCTTTACGCATTTCCCATGTATCAGTACTTCCAGTCACACACTGATGGCTATTGTATTCTTTTATTTTTATTTCTTTTGGTATATCCTCTGTGTATTGCTGTAATCATTTACATTCATTATGTCACTATGTTCTCTATTTTTATGTTATATTAAGTCTAATTCTACTGTCTATATTTTACTCATTGTATATTATTGGGCTGCCCAACATCAGACTGTACTTTAGCTTATGTATATTCTGTATTTGTGTGTATTACACCTTTGTAAAATTTTTGCTTATTGTCAAAACTCGCCCTTTTTGGCCCTGCACGCTTTTGTTATTTTATTTAATAAATGTGGGGCCTGGGCGGTTGTTGGGGTTGTCTTTCGTGGGCATTTGGTCTGTTGGACTGCCCCCGGGTTGAATTTGGCTCTGGGTTTGGGCGCCCGGTGCGTGGCGTCTTGTGATTCCTCTTTAGGCTCTAGATATAGGTGGACGTGGTGCTATACCGATTAACCTTTTGGTAAAGGGACAGTGCCCACGTCCTCCGTTGCTTATCGCTTACCCAAGCTGACCACTTGTTGAAGGCATATGCTTACGTACCCCGGGGCCCACGGTCAAGAAACCGTAACAGCCGGCCAAAAGCCGTAAGTGACGTAACAGCCGTAATGGGCCATCGGGAGGTTCGGAATGCGAATCCCGTTGAGGGTACTGCTTACATGACATCGAAGAATTCTAAAAGGCTTTACGATCTTAATAACATGATTAAAGAGGCTGTTCACACAAATTTTGAAAGATTTTCATTGTATTTTCAGAAATATTTTATCTAAAATTTTTGTGTTTTAAGTATTCTATTTGATAACTCGTATTCTTCACTATCTTTCTACACAGTACAGTTTCAAGAATCCCATTCCTATTGAATAGCCTTCCCAAGTCCAAGGTTGGTTGTAGGTCGACGTTTGGAGAATCCGCTTTTTAAAAGTATAAAAGCGCAAAAATCCATGGGTAATAGGAGATTTTGTAGAGATGTGAATACGATTTTTTATTTCGCATTATTACCACAGTTACTGCTGTTACCAGCGCCCAATATATTTGTATCTATAAAGCCCTGGCTTATGCCGTTGTAAATATGCCTTTCATTGATAATGGATATAACTGCTACAGTAAGACCCCGCTTAACGGTGTTTCGTTTAGCGCTGTTTCGGTTTAGCGCTATTTTATTTCAACCCGGGGATTCTCCGAAATTGTGCGCAGCGCTAGGTTTCCAAATAACATATCCGAAACAGTGTAGTTGTGTTTTTTGCTTTTTATCATTTGAAACAACATTTGTTGACATTATTGTAAGTTTAAATTTGTATAATACTATAACGATTAATACAGTGACAGATATTATCATCTTTAGTTTTTATCATGGGTGATAATAAAAAACAAGAAAACAAAGCAACCAGAAAAAGCATTTCACTGGAAACTCAAATGCAAGTGATTAGAAGATTAGATTCTGGTGAACGTCAATCTCAAATTAGTGCTGCATTTGATTTTGGCAACTTCAACAATAAGGACAATTCTTAAGAATAAAGAAAAAATACTGTCATCGGCAACTGCAACTACGTCGAGCTCTGCAACTAGAATTACCCGTTCTAGAAATAACATTATAGAGGAAATGGGAAAACGACTGTCTATATGGATTGACGACGAAATTGAACGCAATATGCCATTAAGCCAATCTATCATAATGCCTTCTTGACAAAAAGGCATAAAATTGGAAACCCAGAATAGACTGAATGATCTGACTGAGAATTTTATTTGTTTTTAAAAGTATATGCGTTTATATTGTTTTTATTTTTGTAAGAAATAAATGTTTGATTTTATTTTTATTAAAAAAAACGTTATTAAATTTAATGCCTATCCATTTTTTATCCGTCTTTCCCTAACCCCATTATTTACATAATAAGATAGCCTCGCTTAGCGCTGTTTCGCATTACGCTCTACTTCGATGGAATGTATCCCCCGCGTTAAGCGGGGTCTTACTGTATTTGATTGGCTGAGCTCTCTGTAAGCTGAAGTTTTCTGTCGGAGCTCTCTCTGCAGAGCGCTTTTTCGTTGAGGAGAAAATAAGCACTAGGCAAAGTAAAATCGATTTTGTTGTTTTCCTTTCTCCCCTCACGTGTACATTTGTCGAACAAAATGTTATTGGGCATACCTTTCCAGAGCTGGCGCTACCTGAGAAAAGAACAGCCGCAAATTGCCCCGAGCTGCGGGTAGAGAACGATTATCAGCTTCCTGATGAAGAGGTCGATAAAGTCGGCCATCCGTCGTCAATATGCTGACGATACCTAATGACCAAGACGGAATGTCACTGACCTTCTCGAACTTATACCAGTGGGAATTTTGCATGTGTCACTCGGATAAGGTGAGAGAGGTGAACTAAGATCAGAAGACGAAGGAAATTTTTGTCGCTTGCTTTTAACGGTGACTTGTTTGTTCCCATTGATAGGATTCTCTCTAATCGCAGAATTGAGAAATTGCCTGCTGTCTTTCCTCTTCTCTGACGCTATCATCCGTGAGGGACAAAATTGATAAAATGAGTGAATAAACAGAAATTTATTTCCTTCTTTTAATTTTGTTTTCGTTTAATTTTAAGCACTAAACTAAAAGAGATTAGATTATTAGGACATTAGACTATTTTTAGAACGCACAAAACGCACACTTTGCACACACACACACACAAACAAAGTGTGGGCTTTTCTATACCTCCCGTTCAACTGGGGCGATCGACGAAATTTAATTTGCATTTTTCATGTCTCGAAAGCGTGACTTAGGATATTTATTAGATTTTTTATATAGCTTTTATGTTAACACTAGCAGCTTCGCTGGCAGCCTTCGTCTGGCTTTTAAATGCACCGGGAAAATGGCTGAAGAGAACACCAAACGTTAAATTTAATAACTGCGTAGAATTTTACTCTGCAGAACAACTTCATAAAAAAATTATTACGTATAACAAAATTACAATGAAATAAGCAATATCCCTTAATACAAATATTAATTATCCTAATAAATAAATTAACCAACTTCCCTTTGCGAAATCGTAAGAACTCAAATGGTATAAAGGAGGTTAAGAACGTTGTTTCCTAAAAAAAAATCACTCAAAACTTTTCAATGTCTTAAAAACAGTGAAATGAGCAATAAATAACATAAAAGAATGCAAAAAAACAAAAAATTCTGAAAAGTAAAGTATAATTAATGATATTTTATCTTATATTTTCAAGAGAAAAAAATTACAATGAAATAAGCTCTATCCCTTAATACAAAAATTAATTATCCTAATAAAAAAATTAACCAACTTTCCGTTGAAGAAAAAAAATCATGCAAAACTTTTGAATATCTTACGAACAGTGAAATAAGCAAAAAATAACATGAAAGCAACTAAAAAAAACATAAAATTCCGCGCAGAATTTTACTCTGCACAACAACTTAAACAAAAATCAATAAAAATGTATTATATATATAAATGACAATGAAATATGCCAATCTCTTAAAAACAGTCACATAAGAGATAGGATGAAATATTGTTGCCAAACCCATATTTCTAAAAGAATGAAACTATTCAAAATGAATCAATTTCATCCAAAATCTATCAACAACAATAAGACGGGAAAATTGTTGCCAAAATCACATTTTTAAAGACGTGAGATGTGAGAAGTGTACACGGAAGCTTCATTTAAAAATTTTTTTAAAAATAAAAAATATTATAATTTTTCCAAAATTCTTTTTGTAAAAGCAGTCGCAAGGACAAAAGTTTAACGTGTCCAAAAATCAAAGAAAAATAAATTGTGCATTTTTAAAAATAAACGTTTTTAGAAAAAAATGCCGTTGAAAAGGTGTTAAGCTCCCTTTGTTAAATAAATTCGTATTCAATCGATTTATTGAAACACGAAATTTATTTTAAGTTCGTAAAATAGCTAAGTGCCTACGTTTCATGACGATGTGAAAATGGAGTGTATGGAGTAAAATCTCGCTTTCCTATAGCCCATTATGTCTCAAAATGGCGCGATTTCGTCACAAAACATAAAATAAAAACAATTCGAGTTCGAATTTCGAAAAAATCGCTTCGATGTGCACTGGCTCTTGTCTAGATGTATCTATGTACCAAATTTCGTAGCCGTGGGTCTATAAGCTTACGCGCAGCGCGAACGAAAGTCACACACACACACAGACAGACTCTTTATTTTATTACATGTAGAGAAAGATAATATTTTGACACAAAATCTGTCTTTTTCTCAAATGACATACTTCCCCCCTCTTATTTCTATTCTACGACTGCTTAAACATTAAATTTTGTAAAATTGGCTGAGAAATTAAAAAATTTATCTTGACGCACTTTTTTCAGTTTGCGCCAAGAATAATTCACTTCGCGAAATTATTAATTTATGGTAAGCTATTTTCCTTTTCCTTTTTTCACTGTACACGAGCGGACGTGGGGGGGGGAATAAAAAAACTACATCGTTCATTCTTTGAAATAATATTAACGAAGTGCGTAGACCACATTTGGCATTATTATCGCTTACAACAAATATGCCAAATTTCGAAACGCACCAGTATATAAATTCACGTATATCTTGGGAAATTATGAGTAAATAACTATTTTTTAACACATATACTTGAAGGTGATGATAAAAATTTTATAGGTTGTAATTCAAAACTGTTTTCAAAAAATTCATAAAAATTACTAAAAAAATGCAAATTTTAAAAATAAATCAGGAAATATCTCTAAATTTTGTTTGGATTGAACTTAAATTTCGAACTGGCAGAGGAATCAATAAGTAAATTTAATTAAAAAAATCTGATGTGTACACCACATGACTTCCTTGTACGGAATATTAAATTATGCGCATTTTTTCTTGCATTTTATTTAAACTTATTAGATTGAATTAAACCTACTTCGCCGACAGCGCATAAACCACAATAGAATAAATGCATTCTTTAAAATTCACTTTGTTTACCATAGCGACACTCTGGCGCTAGGTTTACTTAACAGTATTATATTTCGTTCATGTTATAACTCAGAATGCACAAAATGTATATCATTTAAAGAATTATCTAATCGTTCCACATGTTCTATTCAAATACTATAATAAAGCTAGAACGATGTATGAAAGAATTTAGCAAATAAAACAAAAAAGAAACAGTTTTTCACAGACGACTAAGTACTTCTCATTTAATTAATTCAGTTCTTACTTCGCGAGAAGACAAAAATACATAAAAACTCAAAATATCTATATTTAAAATTACGAAGTAAATCTCAAACACTTATTTCCTCGAAAAAATTCCAGAAAGGATTAAGCATGATTTAATTGGCAATAATAAATGAAGGCGTTATCTTTGTTGTTGCAAAGCTAAGTTTCTCTAGATTGGCAACAAATCCACTAGTCTCCTGTTTCAAATGTAAACATCAATGGCCGCCATTAAAAAAGGCTTAGCGGCAGTTAAACAACTTTAAAATTGCTGATAATTCTAAAAATATTGCACACAGATTTACTAAAGGCATAAAATCCTTAACCGAAAGATAAAAACAACATAATTCAATCATTTTTAAAGCAAAAAATGTACAATTTACCAACATATAAGAGTAAAGAAACTGAGATTACTGAGCCGGGTAACAGAGTGGATATATATATATAAATATATTTATATACGTCTGGTGCGGCCGATTGCAACCAAAATACGAGGTGCACATCTATATGTTATAGCAGTCCTATATACAAAATTTCAACGTTCTGAGGCTACTCGTTTCGAACGTACGTACATACGTTCGTACAGACGCCACGAAAAATTTTCTTCAGAATTCATTTTAAAGCAGTTTTATAGTTTTTTTGAAGGAAAAGAGTATTTTATTCGGTCTTTACGTACAGATATACCGCAAAAACTTCGTTAAATTGCATTCGATAGCGGTCAAAATGGATATTTTCGTTGAAATATGCTGCCTGAAACTTTTCGCGATTACAATACTTCCTTTTTGCTTCGTACAAGAAAGTAAAAAGGCGAAAAAAAGTAATGTTCGTCGTTGTTCTTCACGACATATCGCCGAACGCAGAAAGCCCCGCTGCAGAACTCTTTATGAGAAATAGTTATCTGGATATAAATGCAAAAATATTGTCACAATATATTAATGTTGGATGTATTTAAATGACTGCAATAAAAACAAATCCATTTATTATCTATCATCAAAGAGGAGGGAAAAAATTCTTAACACATGCGATTTAAAGAATCTTAAGAAAGTTTTTCAAAGGGATTTATAATGGTGGCTGGTTTCTCATATAAACGGCAAATTGAAAATGAACAGATTGAAGCTAAATATTATTATATATTACTCCATAAATTATCAGGAGCCTGTTTAGTACCCAGTTTCCAAATATGAAATGCCTTCTGTTTATCCACAGTACCATCCATCAGTACAGCTGCATCAATACAAAACAATCAGCCACACGTCAAAATCCATTGTTAAATTCCTGGGAAAATGATATAAGAAACTCGTATCAAGGTCATATCCTTCATTCCTATCGCTACTAAATCTTCTCATGGATTACCACTCATGGATTTTTGAGCTCTTGGTATTTTAAAAAATGGATTGTTCAAACGTCGACCTTCAGCCCTCCTTGGACTTTGGAAAGCTGTTCAAGAGGAATGGGTAAAATATCTCTCTCGATACCACAAAAGGCTTTATTGTCGTGGAAATTAGGCTGTAGAAAGATAGTAAGACTAACTCCTTCGAGCCGGGTAGCGAAAACGCGCGCTTATCGCTGAGGCCGGCAGTGTCTTACGCGAGCGTCTCTCCAGGGCCGGGGGCTTTTTTGCTACTAAGCCTAAATCCATGAAATTTCCGAAGTATCAACGCATTGTTTAATAATGCTCTATAGAGTATTTAAACGGCTTATGCTTTATAGATATTTTTATATATATATACTTTAATTACCTTATTTCTTGTTTAAATGCATATTTTACACATTTTATTTTAATTACTCACCATTTTATGAATTTTAACATTATACATCTGAAAACTAAATATATTACTTAAAATTCGCTTTTCGTATGAAAAATTTGAAAACAGGGATCTACACACAGTCCTACGTTACATTCCTTGCACTCGTAATAACTCATTTGCCGTTTTGGAGGATTTTTCCTGGAATGTGAACAAACGAAGCATCGTCGTCTCATTTTCTTATCAGTCTCTTCCGAACAAAGTTTTGGAAAATGTCTTTCAGTTAATCTTTCAGAATCAATATCAGAATTTCAGAATCAATATCTGAAATATTTTGCATCATTTCTGCTATTTCATGCTCCGTTAAACATTTTCGACGCTTCGACACTGAAACTGTAAAAACAGAAAGAATTCACGTCTAACAAGATCTAATTATTTTCTAAAAACTGAACTGTAAACAGAAATACTCAACGCTTTAGCGCATATAAAACTTCTACTTACAATAAACAACTACCACGTGCGAATAAAGTGCGATTTAAAGAGACGTCATAAATCACGCCATTCGGAAACATTTAGTTCCCCGTTTGTTTATATAATCAAAAACACGTGTATGTGAGTCATGCTTCTCTCATTTCGAGTAGAAGGTCTAATGTACATGTATCTGAAACCATATGGACATACAGTGCCATCTTGTGGCAGAAATTATAGTTTGAAAAACGTTCCAAGGTACTGGCACAAATACGTGACAGTCGGTAGAAAACGCAACAATGCTCTGGCACGCCTGCGTGTCGGCCGGTAGATAAGTGTGTTCGTTGCTGGCACGTATACGTGACAGTCGGCGCGAAGGGGCTAAGGGTTTTCAAATGCAACATTTGAAGCATAAAAAATTTAGGTAAAATTGTAAAGACATTCTAGAAAGCAGGAGAGGTGAAAATTGAACAATGCCCTCACCGAAACTCGAACGACGAACCTCTCGAACACGGGTCGAGCGTGCTGACCACTATACCAAGAAGGCACGCTAAGAAATACCTTATAAAATATTTCTGCAAATGCAATGAAAATCGTCTAAAAAATGTGCGAACAGCGCCCACTTTAACTACTTAAGATCTCTTTAAGCGAAAAAACTGTTAAAAAAAATTATTTAAAAATGATAAAGGAAATTACGAATACTAACTAACTGTGATCTCTTGAAGCGAAGGAGCTGTTAAAAAACCATTACTTATTTGTAAGGCGATAGGAATTTTTTTTTTTTTTTTTTTTTTTGAGACGACAGTCTTTGAAGAGATTTGTTAAAAAGTATTTATTTTTAGCTGTTTAGCGGTAAAAAGTTGGGTTGAAGGGGAACGTTTCCTTACTTTTTGGCATTGCTCCACAAATTCGAAAAATGGAAAAAAAAGGGGGGAGTAAAAATAGATTAAATTTCATTTCAGGGGTTAGGTAAAATGCATCCTGCGGTAAAAAAAATCTCAAATCAGACTAAAAAAGGTTTTTTTTTAAGGATAGGGGGGAGAAAATGTTTGACAAAGGCATTTTTTATCTCTGTTGCGCTCGCTGGTATTTTTCTTTGTTTCCAGCAAGAGAAAGACAGTATGCTGCTTTTTATCTTGATTGCTTTTTATCTTGATTGCTTTTTATCTTGATTGCTTTTTATCTTGATTGCTTTGTCACAAAACTATCTGAAAAGCATACGCTTGCTCTGAACGTTTCATTTCACTTTAATAGAAGATAGCGTTCTGCAGTGTTATTGTTTCACTCAAGGGCATCATTTGTTTATTTTTAAACTCACTATCCTAGGGCATTTCAGTTTCATAATTTATAATTTTGCCAAGACCATCACTCCTTTCCTCATATGCAGCACATCCATACCGTACCAGTGCTTCCAATAATATTGAAGCTAATAATTCAAATGACTGAAAATAAAAATTCATCTGAATCCTTATTAAATATTTTGGTATAAATGTGTAGGTAAATCATACACGAAGTCGAGACTCTATATCAGTCGTGACGAACCTTTTTGGGACCGTGTGCCCCAAACCTTTTTTTTTTTTTGGGGGGGGGGGCGTGCCTAAAACCTCTTTGATTAAATTACTATGTTTTGCCAGGCACAGTGAAATTTGAAAGCCGTTCGTTGTTAGATGGTTTGTTTTAGATAGCTAATTGCAAAAAACAACTTTCTGATAATTACAATTCCTCAGTTTCCATTCAAAAAACACCTTCCGTTCAGTTCGGCAACAATCTTGTGGTTGGTGTGAAAGCAGGAGAGATATAGTCACTTTACTTAACCTGTTCCGCCAAACTAAGTTAATGGCACTACAGGGTTAGGAAGTCATCCTAGTCATTGCTAGCAATCTGACTCTTAGGTCGCCTTTCTACATTTTACATTAATATTTAGTTTCTTGGGTATAATTCTTTTCATTCACTTGCTTCATTATCTCTAAGATGCCCTTGTTGCAGTCATAGTCCGTAAACAGTCTATTCACAGGATATGTGATGTAGTCGGAAGGAAGGAACTGCTGTCGAAGGTGCTCGTCAGAGGGCAGGAGAGCAGGTAATGAAATGCGTCCGCGTCTTCCCCGCGAAAATCGCAAGAACAGGTGACGTCCCGTCTGAGGAATCGTCTGTAATACGCTGGGAATTTTCCGTGGTTGGCACAGGCCCGGAGGAAGAGTCGGTTGCATTTGAGACTCTTGAGAGTAGGTATTGGGAAGATGTTGTAAGTAAATCTTCCTGTCCCTGCCATCGTGATGACCATGTCTCTTGGAATGTTGTCTTGAGGGCTCCTCAACTTCCTAACTTTTTGCAACTTCTGCGGAAAGCGGAACTTCCTTGCAATTTCTGGTTTGAGAGCTGCAGTCTTAGCTAGTTCATCCGCTCGTTCGTCGCCTTTCTGCCCAGTATGTCCTTTTATTCAGTTGATCTTTAAAGGGATGGAAAATGAGCAACGCCTTCGCCAGGACTCGAACCACGGTCCTCTCGAATACGCGCCGAGCATGCTGACCACTACACTACGAAGGCATTCTAAGAAGGCGGGAGAAATACCTTATACACTCCCCCTTTTAAAAGGTATTTGGGGTTTAGCGGACCCAATCGCCAATTACTGTGTGTGGAGAATCATCATTCACCATTCTTTTTAGTTCGGGCGCCAGTGTAGAGACATTAGGTATTTTTTGGAAGCAGGAGAAGTGATAAACGAGCAACGCCATTGCCGGGAATCGAACCACGGACCTTTGGAATACGCACCTAGCATGATGACGATTACACTACGAAAGCATGCTGAGAAGGCGAGAGAAACACCTTATGGGTGTTAAAGTGCCGTCTGACACTAGTCGTGCGACACGCAACAACGTGTTTTAAAGAATACAATGTATTCTGTAAGGTTTTCAATTAAACTTGACAAAACGCTTCTAAACGCAGCCATAGCACAGAAACAACTGGAAAAGAAATATAAATAACTTTTTGAGAGTTGGTATTAAAAGACAAAATTCAATGACGCTACGGACTGAAAAACAATTCGTAATTCGAGTTAACTGAAATTCGCGTTAACCGTTGAAACTCCCTGTAAGTCCATGTGAATTGCTGCCGAGACCGGAATTTTGTTCATGTTTTTTCAAGTGTTCCCCGTAAGCAAGTTCTTGCTAAGAGAGATTTACTGTGTAACGAATACTGAAGAATGTCCGTACGAGTTATTGGCACGGGCCCAGGAAGTAAGTCAAAATAAAATGTATTATTTAAGGCAAACTTTTCTCAGTCGCGACCCCTTTTTATCACTGAGATTTTTTCGCGACCCCCAGGACCCCATAATATTTACAAAAAATTTTGTGGGAACCCATAAGTATTGCTCAAATCCGACACACGCGTGAGTGAAACTGTCAATTTTTTCACTTGTACTGTAATATACTATTGCAGTTTTAGGTCATTAACCTTAATTTCTAATTTTAAGGAATAGAACAATGTGAAAATTTTAAATAACAGACGAAATGACAGCGTCACGTGCAAAGCAAGGAAAATGAACCTTTATATTATAATAAGAATGCGTCGAAACGTTTTCGGTTTTTTTTGGGGGGGGGGTCTGTATTGTTTTATAATTATCTATTTTCAGATACATTGTGTAAAAATATTTAGTAATCGTATAATTATTATAATATGTAGGGTTTATATTTATTTTAACTAACATTTATTTTAAGTTTAAACAATCTTTCCTGTCAAGCCTTACTTTCCCCTGGAATTGCCGATGCTAGAGTATGTAAATTTTAGTAGAACGCACAAAGTATTCAAAATTGTCAGCGGAAGTAATCTGAGTTAAATAGAAGGGAAACGAGTTCGAAAGTGTGCTTTCTTGCTTCACGAGCGTGGAGGTGGCTTGGTAGAAATTGAAGAACCATGGGTTTCGGCCTGTGTGCTTGCCTCGGTAGATAGTTAAATCTTTCAACGTAATATTCAGAAGTTTGCTGAATTATCAGCGGTATCTTAGAACGCGGCTAGGTTAGTTACGTTTTAGAGAGCCTCGTATGTAGTCACTTGTTATTATTCATTTTTAGTTTCTTATTTTTATTTTACCGCCGGGTCGGCGTAGTTTGTGAGCGTCAAGAGCAGGCATGTGTAATTTCTAAAGTTGAATAAAAAGGGATTTAAACCCTTCTCAAGACTTTGTGTACTTTCCAGTTCATAGCAGTCACCACTATTGTTGCGTGCAGGTTGAGAGCGCGCAACATTACAAATAAGTTAAAGAAATGTCAAAACTGCTAAAATTTTTGGCGACCCACTGCTGCAGGTCCGGCAAGTATAGGGGGGCAAGTACAGAGGGGACGCGACCCACAGATTAAGAAACCCTGATTTAAGGAATTACGAAGCGTTAGATGACTCCATCATTCATTCTCAAAAGCTAGGATTTACATCATTATGGCGCATATTGCCTTATCTTCCTAATGAGTAAACATTGTCTTAGCTCAGTCTTATGCGTCGCATCTCAAATGAAACCATCGCGAAAGATAACAGAAAGGTTAACAACCGATACTTAACTGATTTTTGTAACTTTTCGCGAAGAAGTGGAAAGTAAGACGTGTGTTTTAAATCCGCTTGCCTTAATTGATATCTCAGTCATATACGAGGGGGGAGGGAAGTAAATATATTGGGAAGGGGGCATTAAAATCCAAAATATGGCCACCATTAAAAATATCATCATATTGTATTTGTGTGTGCTAGGTAAAATATTATTTCCTTTTAAAAAATAATTATTAAACAATTTCTAAAAAAAACAAGAAAAGTTCTATTTAATTTTGCCAATCCAGGTTTAATACCGAAAGAATTCATTTCTATTGTGCCAGTTAATTGGTAATTTGACCTGCTTTCAAATCCCGAAAATTTCCCTGCCTGCGTGGATATTTTTGTGGTTTTCCTTCTTTAAACGTGAATACAAGCCAGGTTCCCTAGATATATCCTCCATGAAAGCATCCATTTCCCTTTGGCAGGCAGAACTTGAGCGCTTTACTATAATCGAAGTAATCCAAATCCATGCATTCATTCCTCTTTTCTCAGTATGCCATATCTGGCGGGAGAGGAGCTGGTACTTCTTTGATAAAATGGCCACCCCAATAAGGCTTTGGCGACATTCGAAATTTGCACAACATAGAACAGACGGTCAAAAATATATGAAATTTGAACTGATATTCTTTTATGATAACTTTTCTTTTCTTTCTTGATGACTTTTTATTTAAAACTGTTCAGCAGCATATATGATTTTTCTTCTCTTCTTTTAGCCATTTGCTGTGGTATATAAATTGCTTTCTTTAATTCGTTAAGAGTCTTTTAATTAATTAAAGAGTTTAATATTTGTTAAAGCACCAATTTCAGCCTGCAAGCATGAAATTGGGAAAGAAAAATCTTAAACTTAGTATTTAAATTCAATCAAATTGCACATATAAACAGTTTGCCGAAGTTTCAGCCACAGCTAACTGCATTCCTCTTCTTCTACGCAGATATTTAATAAATAACGGAGGTAATTAACATGTAAAAGGAAACAAACACTGAGGAGAAAGTAACATTTAAAGGGTTGCCAAATTTTTAAAAGCTTTTTTGCGCCATATTATCGTCAGAGCGTTGCAAAATGTCTTTTCAATATAGTTTTCTCTCTTGCCGGATTTCCACCACTGGATTTGTTTATTCTGACCTTTATAGATTACAAGAATAGTCTTGCAAATTACTCCAATTCTCACTTTGATCGTTTATTGCCCTTGTCTGTTCTACCACATCCTTCTGTAAGACAACCAGTACAGATTCTGGATAGTACGGACACTGATGCAAATTCATTCTCATTTGTGCTGTATACGGATGGTAGTAGGATTGATGATAAAGTTGGTTTTGCTTATGTTATTTTTGAAGATGATATTGAAATTGAGTGTCACCAATTTCGCATTAGAAATGAATGTACTGTATATATTTCTGAGTTTCTGTGTATTAATTTTGCAATCAAGTGGATAATTAGCCAGAATGGAAGTGGTTCCAGCTACTTAATCTGTACGGATTCACTCTCTTCCCTGGAATCTCTTAAAAATACCTCTTTATGTAATGATATTATTGTCAATATACAGCAGTCTCTTGGAGATCTGGAGAAGAGGGGTATTTCAATGTTTTTTACATTTGTCCGTGGTCATTCGGGTAATTATGGAAACGAGAGAGCTGATTGGCTTGCTAAGAATGCAACTAAAAATGATATTAACGTTGATGTAAATATTCCAAAATCATATTTAAAAAAACATTCAAAGCTAAAATGATTGAGCGGTGGAACTGTGATTATATCTCTTCTGATAAGGGATCTGTTACAAAAACATTCTTCCCAACTATTTTTCAAAGACTGAAAAGTAAGGACTTGTTGCTCAATTTTAAAGTTACGCAATTTTTGTCTGGACATGTTTAATGTTTATCTTGAACGATTTAAGCTGACATCTTCCAATTTGTGTAATTGCAGTCTTAGCGTTCAGCAAAGTGTTTTCTACCTGCTTTTTGATTGCCCACTGCTTGATAAAGCAAGAAATCTTTTGAAATGTAGATTGAAATTCATTGGAATTCATTGGCCGCCGAAATGTTATGATTTTGTGTCCTCGACTTCGGCCTACCGAGCTTTCAATGATTTTGTTGATTTTTATTTTAAACACTGTTAATGATTTCTTTATACATTTTTATACTTTCGTATTTACTTTTTTTTTTCCTTGTTATGATTTCATTGTATTGTTGAAAACTGATGATATTACTTACTATTCTGCGTTTTTTACTTACGATTTGTAAGTCTCGTGTGATACTTTGTGGTGACGAGGATTTCTTTTTCTTTAAATTAAAAATAAATAAATAAATAATAATAAATAAATAAATAAATAAATAAATATAGTAAAAGGTACTAAAACAGATTTTTATTAAAACATTGAAAAATCGGTAATTTCATTGGTTTTAAGGTATCGAATTCCCTTACAAAAGTTCAAAAGAAGTATAAGATTTTTGGGGGTACCTTAGTTAAAAATGAAAAAACTGACGTGCGAACTGTAAAAGACTGGCCACCTCTAATAGCAATTCGTCAGATTCTTCAGTGGTATACAATACAGTGGAACTCGAGATACGAGTACCTCTATATACGAGAAATTCTGCACTACTACTCCTGAAGAAGAAGGAAGCAATTAAGAAGCTGGATGTAGCCAAAGGTGTTATCGTCACTTCCAAGCACAGTCTAAAACTCCTAGAAACTGTTGAGAAGCTGTTGTTGGTGTGGATTGACGGTGTGTGTTAGTGTATTTAATTATGGCAAAGCACACTAGGGCTATCTGCCTAAGGTGAGGGATGCCTTCGTGGAGGACTTTCTAAGGGAAACTGACTCGTATACACGTTACACATGGGGAAAACCACGAAAACGCCCATGCAGCCAGCCCGTTCGCGGGATTCGAACCTCGGACCGAACTACCAGTGTTCAGCGACTTGACCGCTCGGCCGCTGGTGGGCGGTGTGGATTAACGAGAAGCAGTTAAAAGGTCAGTGTCGGAAGTTATCATAAGGGTAAGTTACGGTTATAATTACTTACCAGTGTTATTAATTAGAAAATTTTAATATTTTTATGTTTATATTTTTGGGGGTGCGGAACGGATTAACTGGATTTCCATTATTTTTAATGGGGAAGTTTGTTTCTAGATACGAGAAATTCGCTGCACGAGCTCAATGCTGGATTGAATTAAACTTGTATCTCGAGGTTCCACTGTACTTGCTTGCGTAAGCTGAAATCCTAGAATTGAGTTGCTTCCTAGAACTTTTCCGAGCTACATTCCATTTAATTTCACGAGAGATCAAAGAACCATCGCGTGCAAGGTATTAAGAGGGAATACAATTATCTGATTTTTCAATGAAATTATCAGATGTGCCGCTGTGACTGGTATGATAGTTAGCGATGCCTGTTATATGTGACTGGTATGATATCGTTGGCCTCGGGTTCGAATCACGCAGAAGGCATGAATGCTTGCAAATATAATAGTGTTTTTGTGATTATGTAAGAAATTAGTAGTAGAGAAAGAGCGAAGAAGATCTTTGGATCTATTCCTCGGCTGTTCACGAACAATGGTGATCCATCTTTTGGGTTAACTCATCATCATTTACTGTCATCTAAAAGGTAACCGCTTCTTGCGGGTGCTACCCGAGCATAAAGCTGAGCAAAGCGTATTGAAGATCATCTCCGATCTTGAATAAAGCAATCTTCTTAAGAGTGCAGACACCTTTATGAGCGCCACCTTCATGTTAATCCGATTTTTGTTTGCATTACTGGTTAATTAATTAAGCAAGAAGTGGAATAACTTTTTGGCACCTTTACTAAAAAAAGTCCCAGTTTTCCACAATGGTGTCTGCATCTTTGTAAAAAATTGAGTGATTTTTTCCTAAGCGAGCCGAAAGTTTATTTCGAGCCCTGTGTAAATAATCAATCAGTAACGCAAACAAAAATTGGACTTGCATAACATTGCCTCACCATAAAGGTTGCCCTCGAGATTTGTTTGAAGTTGCATAGCTTGAAGTCAGAAGCTATTTTCCGAGCGCGAAGTGCGAGCATTTTTATGCAAGGGCAGCCTTATGAGGGTTGCAATCTTTTCGAAGAGCGTCCGATTTGCATAAGAATGCCGTCAATTTTAAAACGCAGCACCTTGAAGACATCCCACACCTATGAGACAGTCAATAACAAGCAGTATCTTCCTTTTGACAGTGATGAATTCACGAAGGTGACCCACATTATTTCCTGATCAAAGAGGACGAGTACGTTTTATTCGCAGAAAAAAATTCAATTTTGTGGATTCTTAAAGCCCCGATAAACCAATTAATTTTGAGATAAAATAAATCATATCCTTTTTCACAAGGAAGAGATACACACTTTGATTTCAGAACCCCTTAAATTAAATACGCACTAATATCCAAAACACTACTTCACTATGTACTTCTGTTTTCAAATTCCCTGAACGTGCAAACGATTTCGCTAAATTTGCTTTGGCCTCCTCTTGATTTTATGGTTCTTCTGCATCAGGAAATGAATTTGTACATATAAAGAGAAAGAGAACCTCACTCACTATTGTGCTCGTATTTATCTTAACTATGCATGCTTACAGTTATCTGCATTGCCGGCCTCAGGTAGATAATTTTCAGGCCCCTTTTAGGAGCCTTTATGTCCATATCCTTTTGAAACATCACCTTATCACACGTTACACGAAAGAATTTCTTCCACTTCTTCAACATCTGTTGTTTCAAAGGCACTTTTCCCCCAGGAAAAAAAAAAAAAAAAAAGAAATAAACAAAAAAGGCTATCGTTTCGATAATAAATGCTCACGTGCTTTTCTGTTACCAAATTGAGTTGCCGACTTATTTATACAGCCAGTGGGTGATAAAGTTCTCGTTTGCCTGTGGGTGGAATGTCATTCATTCTCCCTTCCTCCCCCCTCTCATCAGACGGTGTCACTGACCGTCGCTTGACGCATGAGCAGTTTGCCTTCCGCCCTGCCCCCTAAACGAGGGCCCCTTTATAGTTCCATAGAGCAGACGACAGAGATCGGGTTGCCGTGCTTTGACTCCAGGATGCCGAATAAATGCTCAGCGCTCGTAAACATGACGTCCACTGCACTTGCATTCGTGTGGGGGCGTCGGCCGTTTAATGAAGGGGGTCCATTTGGTAGGCGACACTAAAGCACTAATTCTGCTTTCCTTTTGTGGCTTTTTGTTTACATCCATGAGGCTCTAAGCCACGTACAGCTTTCTTGTCGCGAACGTATCGGCAGTATGCGAAAAAAATGAAAGATCAACTTACAATCACTGCAGAACACCAGGAAGAAGTTCCTTACAGCGACACAATACGAAGTCATAAATATCTAATAAAGCCGAAGTAATGGCAGTAAACATTAGAAAAATGTTATATCTGTTCCATGTTAAAGGAAATTACTGTTACCAAATTATACTGTTACAATTATATTCACTTTACATGTATGGAGTAGTGGCGACGATGCCTTTTCACATTTTCGATAGTTCATAGAGCTTACGTCTGGGCAAAGATTCTGATTTAAATTCGGTAATGAAATATTTCGCAAGATACATTGCCAGTAACATTTCTAACTCAGGTAACTTCTGGAGCAACCGAAATAATCTGAAATCTGAATCTTAAAACAAAATCAGGGCTGTTTTACATATTGTTACGAATTTTGTATGAATGCAATCAATTTTAGTAAAATTTTTATCTGAAATTGTACTATATTTTGTATAATGTAACATGGAAAATATGGACAGTGCGAACCTCTGCCGGAAAATGCGATTATAGGGACAAGACATTGAGGTAAATAGCTGTCTCGCTAAATTGGCGAGATATCGCCAAGCTGGCGATGCTTTTGGCGACTAATTTTTGTCGCCAAATAAGACAAGGGCGAGAAGTCGCCAAAAGTGGGGAAACTTGGCGACTATTTGGCATATTTGGTCCGTTCTCTGTATAACTGTAATTGATCCCTATATGTATATGTAACCGCATCCGGCCCTTGGATGTAACTTTAACCATATATACCTTCTAGTAATTTCGAGAAATGGAAGATACTGAAGATGTCTCAGGGGCCAGGTGAAAATAAAATAAAACTGGCCGAGAGCATCAATTCCCACATGTTTTTAGTTCAGAGTGGTTGGCGTTGGTGTATTTAATTATGGCAAAGCACACGAGGGCTATCTGCCTAAGGGGAGGGATGCCTTCGTGGAGGACTTTCTAAGGAAAACTGGCTCGTATACAGGGGGAAACACATGTATACGAGCCAGTTATCGTTATACCATACGTTACACATGGGGAAAACCACGAAAACGCCCATGCAGCCAGCCTGTTCGCGGGATTCGAACCTCCGACTGAACTACCAGTGTTCAGCGACTTTACCGCTCGGCCGCTGGTGGGCTTAGTTCAGAAAGGACTTCGGGGTATTGAGATATCGTGATAGCTTCACTCTCTAGGATGTTTTGCATTGAACTGTGTTTAACGTTCGTAGTAGTTTTGAAGAGGTAACTACTTCTCGAGCTCTGTTACACCGAGAAGACTTGTGCGTGAAAAGTTCCAGAACTGTAAAGTGTTCTTTTTGGAGAAGAATAAATTTTATCAAGCTATCATTGGTTCTGTGTGCATTCAATCGATTACGAACCCATGCTACGTAACAATATAATGTAAGTGTTATGGATAGCGTTGCTAAGCGAGACTGGTGGTTTCAGTATTACACACACTACACCAGGGCTTCTTAAACTTTTTTTTAGTCGCGACCCTTTTTTTATCACTAAGATTATTTTCGCGACCCCAATAATATTTACGAAAATTTTGAGGGACCCCCCCCCAATAAGCATTGCGCAAATCCGACACACACGTGAGTGAAATTGTCCATTTTTTCACTTACTGTAATAACAAGGTGAAAATTTTAAATAACAGGTTTAATAAACAGAGCGTCACGTGCTAAGCAAGTAAAATGAATGAATGAGTTTTTTTTTCTTTGTCTGTATTGTCTTATCTTTATCTGTTTTCAGATACATTGCGTAAAAATATTTGGTAATCGTAAAATTATTATAATAAGTTAAAGAAATATCAAAACTGCTACAATTTTTGGTGACCCCCTGCTGCAGGCCCGCGACCCCCAGTTTAAGAAACTCTGCACTACACCACGTACTACACTTTTATGAGAAAGGAAATACTTTACAAGGGCGCCCCGTTAAGAAGATACCTGCACCCTTATGCAGCTAGGCCTCTATTCAAAAAGATGGTGTATTTAATTATGGCTAAGCACACTAGGGCTATCTGCTTAAGGGGAGGGATGCCTTCGTGGAGGACTTTCTAAGGGAACTGGCTCGTATACACGGTACACATGGGGAAAACCACGAAAACACCCATGCAGCCAGCCCATTCGCGGGATTCGAACCACGGACCGAACTACCAGTGTTCAGCGACTTTACCGCTCGGCCGCTGGAGGTCCCCTCAAAAAGATTAATACAGTGCAGGATTTAAGTATAAGCTACACAAGCTATAGCTTAGGCTCCCCCTCAAAAAAAATTAAATATAGTGTAAATATAGCATTAAAATGTAGCATAACAGACTTATAAAGGACCCCATATCTCAAATAGCTTAGAGCCCTATCAAGTCTAAATCCGGCTCTGGATAGAAACATTCAAAACTGTACTACGCTATAAAGGTGTACGTACTCTAATGAACATCAGTTTCTAACTTGAAATAAATAAAGCAGCTCTGATAAGCGTATGAACGGGCACTTTTTGAAAGTTTCTGTCTTTTCGAATAGCGGCCGACCTACGTAAGGGTACAGAAAGAGGCGCAACCCCCCATCCACCTAATCGATTTGATTTTATGACTTTACCAGGGAGGCGCCAAGTTAAAAACCACATAATAAAATACGACCATTAGGATATAACCTAATGGACCTTAACGGCACAATAGTAATTAAAATAAATAGAATCAATGGTTAGAAACTAACTAAACAAAAGAACAAAACACAAGACACAGACCATGCTCTATCATAAAAACACTAAACACATGTTAAATCAAAATTCCGACATTAACACGATTATTATTAATAAAATTCATTAATTCATTAATTCCCTAGCAAATTCAAATTCAGTGTTTTTTTCCAGTAAATGTATTAATATGTCCAAACTTTTTTCTTATATCATAAGTTAAATCACATTCATTTACGAAATGTTTAACTGAACCCGTAACTCCACAATTATAACATAACTCATTTTCTTGTAGACCGAATCTCTTTAGGTACTCCGGGAAGCGTCCATGTCCTGTCATAATTTTATTAAGATCCAGGCAGCATATTATTGCCTACGTATATTACCTACGTAAGGGTGTGAGCGCCTTTAAAATGGGGCGCTGTTATGCAGGTGTTTCACGAGAACAGTTATGAAATGCAACTTTAGAACGAAATGATGTGGCGTTGTATTTAAACAACGCCATCAAAAAAAAAAAAAAAAAAAAAAAAAAGAAAGAAAGAAAGAAAGATAATAAACACTGCCCTTTTGGCGGAAAACTGGTTTCCTAGATCAAAAATGCCTTTTTGGACTGCTTGAAGGCTTTTTTTTATTGTTGGTTGGAAGAATCGTGTGAAAAACCGTTGGTAATTTGAAATGGTGCGGCTACTGATTGAAATAAGTTTACGAGGGAGGTTTGCTCAAAACATCTAGTTTGCTGAAGACCGAATTTGAAAGATCCAATAAAATTAATTAAAGTCAATTCAAGTCTCATTCTCCGAATGAAAATTAATACCGAAATTATCTTCCTGAAACAGTGCGTATTTTGGAGCATTTCCCACCAATCAGAAGTATTCTGGTTGAAATTTTCAAAGTATCCTTAAGTTTCTCACCCGTTATTTTACGTTAATTTCCTTTCCTTTCAGCATTTCCTCACCAGAACGTAAATTTCTGGCTCAAATTACGTAGAAAGACGGAAGTATTTAAAGGAATGTTTTGGAGGGTGAAATCAGATCGTATTCTGCCCGAAGTGCTTGAAGCCACGTTGCTAACTTTGATTCTTTAGCGATCAATATTCTGCGGCGCCGAATTATTCTTGCTATTAGGCTTGTTTTCGCCGACTTGGGCGCTAGTTATACTGTGAGGCCGATACTTACTAATGAATATTTAAATTTTATTACTGAAATTAATGGATACTTAAATTTCGTTTTATTTTTAGTTCATCCACTATTTTTGATTTTAAGGTAAAGCTACTTGCTTCTATAGCCAGCTTGGGCGCTAGTTATACTGTGATGCCGATACTTACTGATGAATACCTAAATTTTACTATTGAAACTAATGGATACTTAAATTTCGTTAGTTTTAGTTCATCCATTATTTTTTATTTAAAAGCAAAGCTACTTGCTTCTATAGCCAGCTTGGGTGCTATTTATACTGTGATGCTGATACTTACTGATGAATACCTAAATTTTACTATTGAAACTAATGGATACTTAAATTTCGTTAGTTTTAGTTCATCCATTATTTTTTATTTAAAAGCAAAGCTACTTGCTTCTATAGCCAGCTTGGGTGCTATTTATACTGTGATGCTGATACTTACTGATGAATACCTAAATTTTACTATTGAAACTAATGGATACTTAAATTTCGTTAGTTTTAGTTCATCCATTATTTTTTATTTAAAAGCAAAGCTACTTGCTTCTATAGCCAGCTTGGGTGCTATTTATACTGTGATGCTGATACTTACTGATGAATACCTAAATTTTACTATTGAAACTAATGGATACTTAAATTTCGTTAGTTTTAGTTCATCCATTATTTTTTATTTAAAAGCAAAGCTACTTGCTTCTATAGCCAGCTTGGGTGCTATTTATACTGTGATGCTGATACTTACTGATGAATACCTAAATTTTACTATTGAAACTAATGGATACTTAAATTTCGTTAGTTTTAGTTCATCCATTATTTTTGATTTAAAAGGTAAAGCTACTTGCTTCTATAGCCAGCTTGGGCGCTAGTTATACTGTGATGCCGATACTTACTGATGAATACCTAAATTTTACTATTGAAACTAATGGATACTTAAATTTCGTTAGTTTTAGTTCATCCATTATTTTTTATTTAAAAGGTAAAGCTACTTGCTTCTATAGCCAGCTTGGGTGCTATTTATACTGTGATGCTGATACTTACTGATGAATACCTAAATTTTACTATTGAAACTAATGGATACTTAAATTTCGTTAGTTTTAGTTCATCCATTATTTTTTATTTAAAAGGTAAAGCTACTTGCTTCTATAGCCAGCTTGGGTGCTGTTTATACTGTGATGCTGATACTTACTGATGAATACCTAAATTTTACTATTGAAACTAATGGATACTTAAATTTCGTTAGTTTTAGTTCATCCATTATTTTTTATTTAAAAGCAAAGCTACTTGCTTCTATAGCCAGCTTGGGTGCTATTTATACTGTGATGCTGATACTTACTGATGAATACCTAAATTTTACTATTGAAACTAATGGATACTTAAATTTCGTTAGTTTTAGTTCAGCCATTATTTTTTATTTAAAAGCAAAGCTACTTGCTTCTATAGCCAGCTTGGGTGCTATTTATACTGTGATGCTGATACTTACTGATGAATACCTAAATTTTACTATTGAAACTAATGGATACTTAAATTTCGTTAGTTTTAGTTCATCCATTATTTTTGATTTAAAAGGTAAAGCTACTTGCTTCTATAGCCAGCTTGGGCGCTAGTTATACTGTGATGCCGATACTTACTGATGAATACCTAAATTTTACTATTGAAACTAATGGATACTTAAATTTCGTTAGTTTTAGTTCATCCATTATTTTTGATTTAAAAGCAAAGCTACTTGCTTCTATAGCCAGCTTGGGCGCTAGTTATACTGTGATGCCGATACTTACTGATGAATACCTAAATTTTACTACTGAAACTAATAAATACTTAAAGTTCGTTAGTTTTAGTTCATCCATTATTTTTGATTTTAAGGCAAAGCTACTTGCTTCTGTGGGAGTCATCAACGTCCAATGCTGAATTAGAATACCAGGATTATGACGTCATCAGTATAGCATCACCCAGCGCAGTAAGAATCATCCCAGACAGCGCTGAGACCTGGTCGAGAGTGGAGGACAGACGTGAGCAGACGGCTCACACGTCTTCAAGAGTTTATAAAAGGACTGTTGGTGCATCATTATGTTAATCCTGCATACCGTTAACTTCATTTTTATATACTTTTTTTATTTACTTTTATTTCTTTCTATTAAATAAACCATTTAAATATTACTTCGTGATCTCATGCTGTGAATCAAGTCAAATTCTACAAAAAAATATGGCGACCAACCGTGCGGCCTCGAATTCCAAAATGTGCGAGTACTAGAACTGTGCTTTGAACTGTGAACTGAGTGAACTGTTGTCACAAGTTATTCGATTTATTGGATTACTCGTATAAAGTGTGGATTACCCAATTGACGACGATCATCTGTCGGGTGAGTACAAAACTTTCTTTCCAATATGAAGTTAGTAGAAATTCCAGAATTGGAAGCAGCTTTAAAGAACAGTAAAAGTTCTGAAATCAAAAGTTTGCATAAGCTTATTTTTAATACTGATGGAGATCGAAATAACCGGAAAAGATTACGTGAATTTTCTGGCTTTATATTTAAACCAGATTCTGAAGAATTTAATAAGAAAATAGATGCAGTGCAGAATAGTTTTACTTTGAATGAGTTAATTAAAATTTGCAATGTACTGTGCATAAATTCAGAAGGTTCAAAAACGGAAGTCGTAACCCGAATTGTCTCTTACCTATGTGATTTATCTGTATTATTTGAAAATATTTTGCATGAAGAAAATAGTGATATTGAAGATGAAACTATTAATAAAATTTCTGAAGTAATGCTTGATGATAATCAAAGAGACAATCCTGGTTTTAACGAGTCTCAAGTAAATAACAGTATGCAGCTTCCAATACAAGATCATTTTAAACCTCATCTTAGTTTTTCTGATATTGAAAGTATTGTTAATCCTTTTTCTGGTAATGCATATGAAAATGTTGATAAATGGATTGATGAGTTTGAAGATGTTATAAACTCTTTGAAATTGAGTGATTTGCATAAATTAGTTTTTGCTAAAAGATCATTAAAAGGTAAAGCGAAACTATTTATTCAGAGTGAACCTAAAGTTAATGACTGGTGTAAGTTAAAAAAGCTTTTGAAATCTGAATATGGTAAAGCTTTTAATTCTGCTGAGTTGCATGAAATGTTATGTAAACGTAAATTAATGCCTAATGAATCCTTAGATGAGTATTTTTTGAAAATGAAAGAAATGTGTTCGCGAGGTAACATTGAAGATGCTTCATTAATTAAATATGTTATTGATGGTATTCCTGATTCTGTGGTTAGGAAAACTATATTATATGGTTGCGAAACAATATCTGAATTTAAACAAAGGCTTAAAATTTATGATAAAATGAGATCGGACAATGATAAGTTTAAAAATCCGAAACCGAAAGTAGACACTCAAGTTAAAGATAGAAGTAAGCTTTCGTCATCAAACCGAAATCAATCTAACGTTAATAAGGTCAAATGTTTTAATTGCCAGGAATTTGGGCATTATTCTAAGCATTGTGTAAACAAATCAAAGGGTGTAAAATGTATAAAATGTAAGAAGTTCGGGCATTATTCAACGAACTGTCCAGAGCAGACCCCCGAGACACATCAAGCAGCTTTATTACAACGAATTTGTGACAAGGATAGAATTATGAAGACTGTAGAAATAAATAACCATTTAGTTGATAGTCTAGTTGACACTGGTTCAGATGTAACGATATGCAGCGTAGAGTTACACAAGCAGATTGGTTCTCCTAATTTAAATTGTAGTGATATCACATTAAACGGAATTGAATCAAAACAAACGTACCCTATCGGCTTTTTTATTTCTGATATTTCAATTGATAGTTTTTCACTGCGTACGAAAATTTATGTTGTTAAGTCATTATGTAATCAAATTGTATTAGGTTTGGATGTATTGAGTCAGTTTAACTTCTCTTTTACTGAGAATGGCCTTCAAATAATTTCTCATCGGAATAAAAGTAATGTAAACTTGATAACTGCTGAGTCATATCGAAATTCTAACGTTCGTTGCGTTATGGGAAATTTGAATATTGCTGTCTCATTGAAGAATGTTTATGATCCTTCGCGATCGTCTGGCGTCTCTGTTAATGTAAACAAAAGTCCCGAAAGCGGAAGTAGCTCGACGTTTAATTACCTTTCACATCTGGTGAATGCTATTTCTGTCAACGAGATTGATTTATCGCATATTTCAAATGCAGAACATAAAGAAAGACTGTGTAATTTAATTAATTCGTACCAGCCTCGGAAAAATAGACAATCTGACTTCAAGATGCAAATAAATTTATGCGATGATATTCCTGTCTGTCAAAATAGAAGATACATGTCTTTCGCGGAACAAAAAATTGTTGACGATCAAATTAAGGAATGGTTGAAAGAGGGCATAATAAAGCCTAGCAATTCTAATTATTCGGCGCCTATTGTTTTGTGTAACAAGCGTAATAATTCGAAACGTTTATGTATAGATTATCGGAAATTGAATAAGAAGATTATTAAAGACAAATTTCCACTGCCTTTAATTTCGGAAGTACTTGATCGCTTAGAACAGTCAAAAGTCTTCACGACACTAGATTTGAGAAATGGCTTTTTCCATGTAGACATAGACGAAAATTGCACCAAATATACCGCATTTGTAACACATAATGGTATTTACGAATTTCTTAAAGCTCCTTTTGGTTTATGTATTAGTCCAAATGTTTTTCAAAGGTACATTTATTCAGTATTTCGTGACTTGCTAAATGAAGGTGTACTAATTATTTATATGGATGATATAGTCATACCGGCTAATGATGAAATTGAATGTTTAGACAAATTAGAAAGAGTATTCAAAACTGCTTCGGAGTATGGATTACAAATAAATTTCAAAAAGTGCCAATTCTTAAAACGTAAAATTGAATTTTTGGGACATGTAATTGAAAACGGAACTATTCGACCATCGCCTTCCAAAACCGTTGCTGTTCGAAACTTTCCACAACCGCGTAACTGTAAACAACTACAAAGCTTTTTAGGACTAACGGGATATTTTCGTAAATTCATTCCTCAGTATGCTAAAATAGCTAAACCTCTTAGCGACTTGCTTAGAAAAGGTATTGGTTTTAAGTTCGATTCCGAACAACAGGAAGCTTTTTGCAGATTGAAAGAAATTCTCTCTCAGGCACCTGTTCTACACATATTTAGGCAAGGATATCCATTAGAATTCCATACTGATGCTAGTAGTCAAGGCTTTGGTGCGGTATTACTCCAATTGTCTGATGATGGTAATTATCACCCAATCCAGTATATGAGTAAGAAGACTTCACCGCAGCAAGAGAAACTCTGTAGTTACGAATTAGAAGCCCTTGCAGTAATAGAAGCTCTGAAGAAATTTCGAAACTATTTGTTAGGGACTAAATTCAAAATTGTAACTGATTGTAGCGCTTTTCAGAAAACTTTAGATAAGAAAGATTTAACTCCTAAAATTGCAAGATGGGCAATGTTAATGAAGAATTCGATTACGAAATTGTACATCGTTCAGGAAGCCAAATGAAACATGCTGATGCTTTAAGTAGAAATGCTTTAATTTTAACATCATACACATCCGATGTAACTGAGAAGATTCGGTTAGTACAACAACAGAATGAAGATGAACATGTGAAATTAATCAAGAATTTAGTTGAGAAGGGAGAAGAAAATGGATTCTTCGTGAGAAATGATATTTTGTACAAATTTGAAAATGGTAAAGATCTTCTACTAGTGCCAGAATCCTTACAGAATGAAATCATACAGAAGGTACATAAAAAAGGTCACTTTGCTGTAGATAAAACTGTGAATGCTGTAGAGCAAGAATTCTATATTACCAGACTGAAATGCAAAGTTGAAAAAGTAATTGCTAACTGTATAGAATGTATACTGTACAACAAGAAGCAAGGAAAAGCAGAAGGATTTCTTCATCCTGTACCAAAAGAAAACGTTCCTTTGAGTACGTATCATATCGACTTTATTGGACCTCTTCCATCGACGAACAAGAGATACCAACACATTCTAACTGTTGTCGACGCTTTTACGAAATTTACTTGGTTCTATCCAGTGAAATCACCAACTACGCAAGAAGTTATTTCAAAATTGAAGCAACAACAGACTGTATTTGGAAATCCAGCCAGAATCATTTCAGATCGAGGTAGTGCCTTTACATCGAAAGAATTTTTAGCTTATTGTACTGAAGAAGGAATAGAGCATGTCAAAATTACTACCGGTATTCCAAGAGATGTCCAGAGGATAATCAACAGTACAACTACGAGAAGTACAAAATATTCACCGTTTGAGCTTCTCATAGGTACGAAAATGAAGAATAAAGAAGATTTGAGAATTAGTGAGATATTGAATGAAGAATATCTAAAACAATTGATGCAAGAACGTGATGAAATGAGAGAAGATGCTAAAAACAACATTTTGAAGATTCAAGAAGAGAATCGAAAACAATTCAACAAGAAACGTAAGAAACCGAAACTATACAAGATTGGTGACTTGGTAGCCATTCAGAGAACTCAATATGGGACTGGTTTGAAACTACGACCTAAGTTTCATGGACCGTATAAAATCATAGCTGTTCGATCAAATGACAGATATGAAGTCGAGAAAGTAGGATGCCATGAAGGACCAAATTTGACATCTACTGCGGCTGACCATATGAAGCCATGGTCAAATTGATTTAATGCTTGTATCAGCTCAAAGCCTAAGGACCTGATACTCTCTTTTTTCTTTTCTTTTTTTTTTATTTATCTTTGCAGGTACATGATAGTGATGTCCATTCAACAGACATCGAGGACGATGCCTCTTCAGGCTGGCCGAAGCTGTGGGAGTCATCAACGTCCAATGCTGAATTAGAATACCAGGATTATGACGTCATCAGTATAGCATCACCCAGCGCAGTAAGAATCATCCCAGACAGCGCTGAGACCTGGTCGAGAGTGGAGGACAGACGTGAGCAGACGGCTCACACGTCTTCAAGAGTTTATAAAAGGACTGTTGGTGCATCATTATGTTAATCCTGCATACCGTTAACTTCATCTTTATATACTTTTTTTATTTACTTTTATTTCTTTCTATTAAATAAACCATTTAAATATTACTTCGTGATCTCATGCTGTGAATCAAGTCAAATTCTACACTTCTATAGCCAGCTTGGGCGCTAGTTATACTGTGATGCCGATACTTACTGATGAATACCTAAATTTTACTACTGAAACTAATGGATACTTAAATTTCGTTAGTTTTAGTTCATCCGTTATCTTTGATTTTAAGGCAAAGCTATTGGCTTCTAGAAGCACGAGTTGGTGCCGTCTGTTAAATTTTATTTGGATTAATAAAGGGTACGTGTACACCTTTTTCCTGGCTCTATGGTACTCATAAGACACAGTGAAAACTCACCCGTTGTCTCTTAGAGTTCTGCTCTAATTGTATACTAACTAAGAAGAACAGATCTTATAAATTGAAAGTAACGATACTATAGCAGTTTTGCAAAACTTTGTTAGCTGCATTAAACTCCGCATACATTTGTTGGAAAGGTTAAACTCGGTTCAATAATGCATAGCACTTGTTGAAAAGGGTACAAAATAGACGATCTTAGTGAGGCGGAATATAAAGAATTTACTAAAAATCATTCTCGTAACTCTGCACGTCCCCAAACTAGGGCGCCTATGTAACATTTGGGGAGCTTCTAGGGATCGGCCAAATGATGCAGCCAGAAGTAGAGAAGGACGTCATCGCACCATTTGCTGTCGTATCTCACAGATTTATGCGACGGTTGTAATGGCCCAGAAAATTGTTTGGAAGTTATTCTTGCAACAATTGCGGAATTATGCAACACAAAAGGATACTAATATTAACTCAAAAGTTTCTTTCGTTTATAATGGAACACTTTATGATGAGATTTTGATGAACTAGTTGCTTAAAAGATTCACAAACATCTGCAAGGTTTATCACTTCTAATAGTTTACGTTATAGTAAAACCTTTTAGCTCACAGAGTCATGGTAGCGGAAAAGGAGGTAAGGTTATAAGGTTTATATTATTTTTACTAATAGTTATT
This sequence comes from Stegodyphus dumicola, assembly GCF_044657685.1. NCBI lineage: Eukaryota > Metazoa > Arthropoda > Arachnida > Araneae > Eresidae > Stegodyphus > Stegodyphus dumicola. The sequence goes on from NC_140771.1 coordinate 244,400,221, forward strand.
AGTCCAAAGGAGCAATTTGCCCAGAAGGACTGCTAATTTCGTTTTGGCATTTTGCTTCGATTCACTACAAGCATTGTTTTACTTTTCAAATTGTTGCCACCAAAGATTTTCACCCTGTATTATATTTAAAGAAATTGAATAATGAAGAATCTGCATAAATGTAAGTATGTTTCTTGCATTGTGATAAAACAACGGTACCTAGAGCCATCCAATTTTGAATAACGTTAACCTCCTGCGAATATGGGCAGGTGGAAGCCCAAATTTGGAGTTTGTTTTATTATCGATTTCATATTTTGCAAAACTGTAACGAATTTTTGATTAACAAACTCAAAGATTTCAAAGCGCGCCGTGGCAACGTTGTACAGAAGAAAAATTTTTAACTCCAGCGTATGAGACTGTGTGTCGGAAATTCTAAAGATAAGCTCAATTTAAAATTATTTTGCGATATTGCTTTTGAACTGAATTTTATGGTTTAAGTGCGAAGAACATGATATTTAATAAATAAAGGTAACACATAAAATGTCAGAAAAACGTTCCTTTGGACGAAATTTAAAATCTGAAACCTTTCAGTTTTTTTTTTATTATTATTATTTGTCAGTCTTTTCTGTTACTCCTTGTTTCTCTCGCGTTTCTTCGCCAGAATGTGAATGAGTTAGGGTGAACGACAGTGTATTTAAATTGAAGTAGCGAAAAGGTAAGCCAGAACGTGTTTTCTGTATTGTGTACGTTGTTTTTACCAGCTGTTTGAATTCTGAATCTTGGCTTTGCATTCTTGCCACCGAAGTTAATATAATATAGGTGTAGGTTTCTTTGTCAACTTGCTACGTTAAATTAACTTGTGTAGTCTTGAACTAATAGCTTATCTCTTAAAGTTGTTTGTTACCATTATCTTTAAGTTCCTTACCACTAGTGGATGGCGAAATTGTAAACTCGTAAGACCGTGCCATCTGCAAATAATTGAGTTCAATAAAAGGGTATTTTATACCCCTTCCCTGTTGTATTTATCTTCTAGTCTTAGCGATAAGTCGTTACACAGATTTTCAAGTAGGTCTAGCTGCAGTTTTAGCTAACAAGGGAAACTAGATCTTACAGGTTTGCCTCATTAGGCCATCGCAACTTTCTTTGTACCGAGTTGTAGGGTTTCTCTTTTTTATCTTGTTAAATGTAACGTCCAGGAACCTAGTGAACTACTAAGCAAATAATCGCTTACGTTCAAAAACAAGAAATGTAAACTCAAGAAGGGTTAGTTACCCTTTATTTGCTCTATATAAAGATTTACAGTTAGCCCCTTTCTCAGGGCGTACAGTAAAGCCTTGGGCTTAAAATGTAAAGAATAAGAACTAACTAAAGATATTTAGCCGAAGCTAACACAATTCAAAACCAGCTGATATTAAATTAGCCAGCGAAGCTATCAAAAGGCACATAATACGGCCGAGCGTAGTAACAACTTAGAGACGTAGTCAGTGGCGTAGCTAGGGTGGGGCAAGGGGGGGGACATCTGTCTCCGGGCGTAGCATCCAGGGCGGCGCCAAATTGATGCAACGAAATTTTTTAATGAAATGTTTTCCATTTTAACACACAGAAAGGGGCGCAAATTCTTCAGTTGTCCCCGGGCGCTGGAATCCTAGCTACGCCACTGGACGTAGTCAAAAGGCAAACGCGTGCTATTCAGGAATCCTAACTGGCGAAGTCAGCGGAACTTGGACTTAAATACTACTCTACTTCGCATTTGCATTTAACGCGATTCTAAAAACTCATTCTGGTAAGAAATTGTAAAGCTGAAATTGGAAGAGACAGGAAAGGAGCTTTAACTTGAAAATAACTGTTATAAAATTAAAATATACCTTACAGAGTAAAGGAGATATTTACAAAATATTGTGAGGATTTTACTCCTAAAAAAGAGCAGTCTGCCAAACATTAGTCGTTTCGGTTTGATACTAATTTGTGTAAAAGTAAAGGACCTAAATGAACTTCGATGTCACCTGAAAACAAGAATGTAAATTTCGGGTTTAGTATTTTTAATGAAATCTTGCAACGTTTAAAAGTCCTAAATCCATTTTAGATACTCTCTATTATTCTTAAAGCCTTAAGGTCAAATAAATTTATTTCATTTAAAAAATTTTTTTTTTTTTTTTTTTTCGAAATAGTTTGTGGCAGCTTCTCTATCATCAAAGACTATTTTCTAAAGGAAAAGAAAAGTTTCTTTTCTTTTTTTTTTTTTTTTTCCCGAAATAGTTTGTGGCAGCTTCTGTATCATCAAAGACTATTTCCTAAAGGAAAAGAAAAGTTTTAGTCCAAACGGATTTGAATCCCGAAGGACTATTAGTTTCGTTTTGGCATTTTGCGTCGGACGGATAAATGTCGGTTCACTTTTCAAACTGTTGCCACAAAATGTTAGAGTCCTGCATTATATTTGAAGAAATTAAATAATGAAAAATCTGCATAAATGTATGTATATTTCTCGTATTGTGATAAAACAACGGTACATAGAGTCATCGAATTTTGAATAACGTAATCCTCCAACGAATATGAGCATGTGGAAGACCCAATTTGAAATTTGAAATTTGTTTTAGGATCGATTTCCTATTTTTTAAAACTTTGACGAATTTTTGATTAACAAACTCAAGGATTTCAAAGCGAGCAATGGCAACGTTGTGCAGAAAAAACATTTTTATCTCCAGCGCGTGAGTCTCTGTATCGGAAATTCTAAAGATATGCTCGTTTTAAAACTATTTTGCGATATTGCTGTTGCACTGGATCTTATGGTTTAAGTGCGAGGAACATGATATTTAATAAAGAAAGGTAACACACAAAATTAAGACACAATAACACGCCGAATAAATACTAATTCAGAAGTCAAGCAACAAAAATCAGCGTTATATTTACAAAATTTTCACAGGACTAGTTTCGATGGTTTTATCGAACCACCATCTTCAGCTGCAAAATCGCAAATGATCATTTGCGGTTTTGCAGAAAAATTTGGATTTTCTAAAAAAAATTCTAAAAAATTTGGAATTTTTTTGTTGTTTGACTTCTGAATTAACACACAAAATGTTAAAAAACGCCCCTTTGGACGTAATTTAAAATCTGAAACATTTCAGATTTTTTTTTTCTTTTTTTTTTCCCCGAAATAGTTTGTGGCAGCTTCTCTATCATCAAAGACTATTTCCTAAAAGAAAAGAAAAGTTTTTTTTTTTTTTTAGTCCAAAGGGGCTTTGTCCCTGAAGGACTATTGTTTTCGTTTTGCGATTTTGCGTCTATTAACCAGAAACGGCGAATCACTTTTCAAACTGTTGCCACAAAGTATTATCGCCCTGTGTTATATTTAAAGAAATTAAATAATGAAAAATCTGCATAAAAGTATGTATATTTCTCGCATTGTGATAAAACAACGGTACCTAGAGTCATCAAATTTTGAATGATGTAATCCATCCTACGAATATGGGCATGTGGAAGACCAAATTTGGAATTTGTTTTATTATAGATTTCCTATTTTGTGTAAAAATTTAACGAATTTTTTATTAAAAAACTCAAGTATTTCAAAGCGAACAATGGTAATGTTGTACAGAAAAAACATTTTTATCTCCAACGCGCGAGTCTCTGTATCGAAAATTTTAAAGATATGCTCATTTTAAAACTATTTTGCAATATTGCTGTTGAACTGAGCTTTATGGTTTAAGTCCGAAGAACGTTATATTTAATAAATAAATGTGACACACAAAATGTTAAAAAGACGCCCCTTTGGACGTAATTTAAAATCTGAAACATTTCAGATTTTTTTAATATTTTTTTTTCCCCCGTGAGGAGGGGGAGAAGCATTTGGACCCGGAGAAATTACGAAAAACGTGATGTACTTGTTTTTTATTGCTTTCTTTTCTTAATGCTTGTGTCATTGTAGCAATACGATGACTTTAGAAGTCATGCATGTCTATTTGTTTATTATTTTATTTGATTACTTATATATTTTGGGGAAAAAAAACCACACACATTTAAAAACAAAGGTGGAATATCTAAAATACTGTTTCATAATAGAAGTCTCAAGTAAGCAAATACTAATATGCCTTTTATGAAAAATGTTTCTGTTCCCCTCCAGAAAGGGAAAAAAAACCTCAGCCTCTTAAGTTAATTGAACACCTGTACAAAAGTTATCTTGAAGAAGATAAAAATAGGCTGTTTGGAAGCAGGAAAAGCATTGTCTCCTTTAGATAAAAGAAGATTTTTTTTTTTAGCCCAAACGGGCGTAGCCCAGAAGGGCTGTTATTCTCAAAACGGCATTTTGTGAACTTTCACTATAAACGGCGAACCACTTTTTAAATTGTTGCCACCAAATATTATCGCCCTGTATTATGTTTAGAGAAATTAAATAATGAAAAATCTACATAAATGTATGTATGTTTCTCGCATTGTGATAAAACAGCGGTACCTAGAGCCATCAAATTTTGAATAACGTACATGTCTTCTCGAATATGGGCATCTGGAAGCCCCAATTTGGAATTTCGAATTCGTTTTATTATCTATTTCATATTTTGCAAAGCATTTATGAGCTTTTGATTAAGAAACTCGGCGATTTCAAAGCGAGCAATGGCAACATTGTACGGACCCCCCCAAAAAATTTATCTCCCGCCCTCGAGATTGTGTATCGGAAATTCTAAAGATATGCTGTTTTTTAATTACTTTGATATTGCTCTTGAATTGAATTTAATAGTTTAAGTGCAAAGAACATGAGATAATTATTAAGCAAAGGTAACGCACAAAACGTTTAAAAAAAAAAAAAAAAGCCCTTTGGGCGTAATATAAAATCCGAAATCTTTCAGACTTTTATCTTTGTAATATAAAATCGATTTTTTTATGAATGACGATTTTTTAGTATAAAATCGAAAGAGTATGAATATAACCAGTTTTTCTTTCTACCTTTCTTTTTTTTTTTAACACTTTACAACGAAACATCTTCAATAATACCGTTATGCTTGGCAAGAATTGTGTTTTAATAAAAGTATTAATATTTTCACTATGTATTTATAAACTGTTCCTTTTATAGCAATAAATATCTCATATAGTTGGTAATATTTTACTTCTCATTATCCAGTGCAAGATGATTCTAATCTTAGATCCTTTGAAAATCAGCTTTTATAATAAAACGCAGACGATTTCTTAATCTGAAGACTGTAGTAGTCTAAAAACTTTGGTGTGAACCGTTATCATAAAGCATAATGTTACGAATTTTGTACATATGTAAATAATTTTAGGGAAATTTTTATATGAAATTGTAGTATCTTTTGTGTAACGTAACACGAAAGATCTCAAGAAAGTTAAACTCTGCCGTTAAAACCAGGTTGCAGGGCAAGTCTATTTAACATTGAGGTAATTAGTTGTCTCGCTACATTGGCGAGATATCTTCAAGCTGGCGAGGATTTTGATGATGGTTTAGATATAATTGCCAGAAGTCGCCATTTGGCGACATTTTAGTTCGGTCCTATATAACTGTAATTAATACCTATATGTAACTGTACTGTAATCGTATTTGGCTCTTTTATGTAACTTAAACGTATATGCCTTCCAATATTTTCGAGAAATGGAAGGTACTAGAAATTTTTCGGCGGCCGAGGGGGGAATATATAAAACTGGACAGAGCATTTTAAAAAATTAAAATATTTTTTTTAATGTAAAACTTTTTTTAACCCCCCAAAAAATTTTAAAAATAAAAAAAGCAAGAAACACACACACATATAAAAAAAAAAAAAAAAAAAAAAAAAAATGCAAAGAATACAAACATTTTAAAACTATTGTCGAAAAGAGAAAGTGTGAAGAATGTTATAAATCAAGAAATTAGGAGTGTGAATATACTGATGATGAAAGAAGTTTCATAGACACTTAGATAACAGAAGAAATTAAATTAGCCATTTGAAAAAGGATACAAAATTTTAAATAAATGAAGTTTGGAATTTTAAAAGCTAAAACAAACAATTATTCAAAGAATATGTTAAAATGTTTTTAAAAATTAGAAACAGATGATAATTGGTCTAATCACTTTATAAATAAGTATAAAAGAGCCGTTAAAGAAAAATTAAGTGTAGAATTAGAGAATATAGGGAAAAAAAAAAAATCCAGATATGAAACGTACAAGTAAAATGTGTTTAAACTCTTTATGGAGTAAATCTGGCCAAAGAAAATATATGAAACGCAAGGAATATGTTACAGAATTGGCTTACTTTTACAAAGTTACATAAAATGATAAGATTGAGGATTTAAATATGATTTTTATGAATCACGATTGTGTGGAAATGAGACTGTCCTGTAGTATGGGACATATGTTGTTTTTGCCTTTTTATCTTTATTATTAAGCATCGTTTTCTTCACGCTTACGCCATATACAATCCAACGGCGAAATCACACAAATTTTAAAAGCATCATATGTTTAGAACTCCCAATGCAGTGTTAATTGTTGGCATACATTTTTCTATTTTTTTTCTAAGTCTTGGCCTACGTTTTTCTATTTTTTCAGTCTTTCTCAGTTCATCATATTACTACTAAGAAACATTTCTTAGTAAGAGGTCAGATACAAAGGCTCTGGCACGTTGCATTCAACGTCTTCCTGTGCAGCCGCGGCCAAAGCACCTACTGGTTTTGGATTGTTGTAACCAAATAATATAGGGTATAGAAATAGTCTCTATGGAGCCTTTTGCCATGCTTCAGATTTGTGTCCTCCCATCCCTCCTTTTGTTCTTGCTGAACGGCGTTTAATATATTGAGAAGCTGGCAACGCGTTTAGTTGTATTGACAAAGTTCAGTGGTCGAAGACTATATCTGAATTCGCGTCCATTCCTACCGCCTCAAATTTCCCTATTAAAGTTCCGTCTGTCTGTTTCCAGCATAATCTCTGTTCTCGTTAATGTCACGTTGAGAAATGATCTTGAAACACTGCAGAATGCAGGAATGACATTTCTTTATTTCATTTCCTCGTCTTTCGCAAATTAGGCAAAGATATTCTAGATCCATAAGTTCCACAATTGTAAGATTGTTTAACTGATTATGGTAAAGCACATGACTGCTGTCTGCCTAAAAGGAAATATGCCTCCACGGAGGACTTTCTAAGAGAAAGAGTCCCACCAGCGGCCGAGTGGTAAAGTCACTGAACAATGGTAGTTCGTTCCGAAGTTCGAATCCCGCGAACAGGCTGCATGGGCGTTTGCGTGGTTTTCCATATGTGTAACGTGTATACGAGCCCTTAGAAAGTCTCCACGAAGGTATTCCCTCCTTTTAGGCAAATAGCCCTCGAGGCTTCGCCGTAATGACATAAACCAAAATCAAACCAATTCTAAGAGGAAATCCCTCACCAGTGGCTGAGACTTTTAAGAAGTTCCCCACTAGCAACCGAAACTCTCTAACGGAAAGTTCCTCACTAGTAGCCGAAACGTTTTAAGAGAAAGTGCACCATCAATGGCTGAGACTTTAAGAGAAAGTGCACCATCAGTGGCTGAGACTTTAAGAGAAAGTTCCCCACTTGTAACGAAAGTTTCTATGAGAAATTGCCCCATCAGCGGCTGAGATTTTAAGAAAAGTGCCTCATCAGTGGAGAAAACTTTAAGAGAAATTTCCCCACTAGTAGTCGAAACTTTCTAAGAGGAAGTGCCCGATCGGTGAACCAGACTTTAAGAAAAAGTGTCTCATCTGTAGCCGAGAGTTTAAGAGAAAGTTTCGCATCAGTGGCCGAAACTTTCTAAGAGAAAGTGACCCCACTAGTGACCGAAACTTTCTAAGTGACCCAATAATGGCCGAGCGATTAAAACCACTATAATCAGACCCGGCTTCAAGCTCAGGCGAACGGCTGTCTGCATAGTTGGCTTTCGTGGTTTTTTCTCATGTGTAATGTCAGTGAGCCAGTTTCCCTTGGAAAATCTTCCACGAAATGGATGATGTCTGACATGTAAAGTCCCCGTGGGTTGATCGGAGGGTGTGGCGCAGAGGTTTGGACATTTAATCTATGCGTCTCAAGCTCAGAAATGGTTGCTGGGTGATGAAGTCTTTCCTTTGGCTATTTGTCCTATCTGTCCAATCCCTTCCGCAGATAATCCTCGTTGATTTGCACATTCAACCAACCTAATCAAACCAAACCTTTTAAGATAAAGTAGAGCTAGTCCATACATTACACATGTAGAAAATCTCGAAAATGGTTATAGCCCTTTAGACACATAAGAAACACAATATACCAGTTTCCAATATATTTTGCATTACTTTATTCAGTAGTATGTATACTATGTGCAATTTATTCTCCCTTTAACACTCGTGCAGCAAGAAGCGGCGGTTTTCTGACATCCTTCATTTCAACATCCCCCTTTCCTGTTGGATCCAGTACTATATTCCAGAAGACTAAGAACCCGCACAATTTATTAACGTTTGTCTCTCGTCTTCGTTTGACATTCCGTATTTGATACTTCTCCATCCCTTGTATAGCACAGCCAAATAGTGTTCTCAATCCATGTGGATGGATCTTAGATGGCCTCTGGAACCTGCAGTGTCTTTGTGTTATTAACCAAAACAAAATCGTAGACTGCACACATATAACTTAGTGTTCGAGGCCAAAATATTCGTGCTTCGTAAGGCCATCTATCTTCTCTTCTTAACAAATAGTGACAAATAATCACAATCTTCAGTGACTCAGCCTCCAGTTTGGTGAAAATCTGCAATCTGCACTCCAAGAATAACCCGACGAGGGAAATACTTCTAATAAGATTTCCATAACTTCTTCGACAAGTCATTGTCTGGAAGTCGGTACACATGGGTATATCTGGCAAAGAACTCGCAAATGAAAAGGCAGAAGCAACTGTCTTGGCCCTGGAAACTCCAGCTCCTTCCACTTCTGGCTTTAATCCCTAATATGTAAACTTGGTAACACCTGCTCAAGCAATGGCAATATAGCTGGAACTCCAACTGCACAGGGAATCGGGTAGTGAAAGAACGCGGGCACCATGCCTCTACCATATGGTTAATTGGTGTAGTCTCTCTATGATACAGATAGATAGATTGTATAGTTTATGTATAGTGGAATATATATATTGTGGTTGAATACATAGTCATAAAGTAATCTCATGATTGAGTCGTATATAGTGACATAACCTGTGATATATTCACATATTAATTTTGCATATTAATTTTGTAATCGCAGTCGTAAGATTCAGATTCCTAAAGCATTAAAATGTGTCAGCGTCATTAAAAAGTCCTGATATTAATAAAGTATCTAAACTTCATTTACTGAAAGGAAGCATACTTTATGACATTAGTATATTCTATTCCACAGGCACATGTTACACGTATTAGTGGAAGGGCCACCTAAAATTTACCTAAACATGTACGATTTCGAATCGTGCCTGTTCCAGAACAGTTACATTTTAGATATCGTTGGGGTAGTAGGAAGAAATGCATCAAGCAGCATCTTAGCGAGACTAAATTACTTGCTGTTTGAGTTTGAATTCCGTTTACGTCACCACGTTTACGTAAGAGTCATGTGATATGGATTAATGTCGAAATGACGCAGTTTAGAAAAAGTTATTACTATTTTTGGAATAGAAAAAGGAAATACTCAAATTATAATTAAACATTAAAGGGCAATTGCTAATTTAAATTTACACATTTTTTTATCTTATATGTGTGTTAAAGTTGTGTATCGCTGGATACGTTAAAATTGCAACATGTCATAAAAAATGTAAGAAACAACTTATACTGTTAACTGAGACAAATTATTACTTATAAACTATAAACTATAAAACTCTTCATTGGGATGACATCCGACCTTAGGACTTATAAACCAAACAAATCCGTTTGGTTTATAAGACCTAAGGTCGGATGTCATCCCAATGAAGAGTTGATTAAAGTTATTTTGTGACATTTATTTAGTAGTACTTTGCATCGTTTCTCAATACTATTTATTACTAGACATTTATGTATATTATTAAAATATTCTGTTTCATGTATTGTTTATTCGTTATTATACACGGTAATACTTGTAAGAATGTGTTATTTGCGCGTTAAGAATATATTAGTTGCAGATATGAGGGCACTTCTTGTGTGTCTATAAATTTTATATATGTCATAATGTTATTTTTATATATGTCGATAAATTTCTGTGAATGTGTTCATAAACAAAAGATTCTCACTTAAATCAAAAAATTTCATTATAAATTTTCGAAGTGTCATCCGTCTTTTGCAATGTAGTTTTGGCAACAACTATACAGTTCATGAAAGCTGCCGACAAGGTCCTCTTTTGGTAACATATGAAGAACGGTCGTCGCGTGGCTTTAAATGTCTGGATGTCTGGAATCCTCGAAAATCAGTTTTTATAGCTTTGTGGGGAAACTGGCGGCAGATAACGCTTTTGGCTCCGTATAATGATTGGTACATTTACGAGGTTGCGTAATTAAGTGAATTAATTAATTATGTTAATTATAGTCTTCGTGATGTGAGGAATTGGATACTAAGGGTCTCTCTCTAGTCGAAGTTCAAGAGTACTCTGGCGTGGTGTTCCGATGGAAAAAATCTTCAAGACTGAGTCAGCTACGCATCCTTAATTTTTCAGTAGTTATTTTACATTCTCTGATTCGTTATATCTAGAACGATATCAGAGGAAAAACAAGATCATTGGTTTGCCAGCCTTCCTGAAATCCAGAGGCTTTGACGACAGACACAGTGCAAAACGCAAAAAATCTCTGGATACTGGTCGTGATGTTATGTCTCTTATACTGTCAACGGGAACAAATTATTGCGTCTGAAATTTCAGAACTATGTCGTGTGACACGTCGTCAAAACTTGGAAGCAGTGACTTGCAGGAACCGTACACACGATTTTCTCATCTCTGTGTGGTCCGCCGCAGCTTTTTCAGATGCGGAAACAGAAGGAAGGAGCAAGATCAGGGTGAGCGCAATGGATGATCGAGAGACTACGACTCCTCTACAGGTCATGACGAGGATCAAATGTGGCCGGACATGGCGAAGGAGCCAAAAACCCGTTCAGGCATATTCTGCATGCATACATAAAAGATCTTTTGTAATAAATTTACCAGAACATCCTTGTACGTATTAGCATTCATTACTGATTTTTTCTGGTTAAGATCCTCTTTTATTTTTTCAATGTTTTCGTCACTACAAGAAGTCGCTGGCCTGCCACTTCGAGCAGCGTCGTCGATGGATTGCTGTCCATTACGAAAACATTTAAACCACACATTTTGATGATACGGTTTCACCTCTGTAAACGTATTTCAACATGTCACGACTTTCTTGTGCAGTTTTACCACGCTCGAAACAGAACTTTAAATTCATTCGCTGTTCCAATTGACAGCCAGTGTTACACTTTTGCACGCTAAAGTGTTACTAACAGAAACGCGCAATCCTTGTTTGTACGTCGCATTCAGGCACGTTTCAATACGTTATGGAGCACCTTTCCCTCACTTCATCATTTACTCACCATCGTGCGTGTGCATCTTATGACGTCATTTGCTGAACTTTGTTATCATACCTTGTGAGCGGGTATCGCAGCTGTATGAACATGTCGCGCGACGCAAAACATTTATGGAAACTCTGTTCTAGGAAACGAAAACCGGCGAGTATCTGCACAATAAAGTAAATAATGGAAGCATGTATTTCAGTTACCCGAATCCACTATCAAACTTTCGTGCCTGGTGTTATACTCGAATTCATAGGTTTAATACAGACCAGCTTTGCGTTTGCACAAGGCAGTTTTATTAGTTTAATATCTGTATTTACAAATTGAACATTTTGCAGCTACTTTTTAAAATATTCAACAGTGATCAAAATCCAAAAATGGGCCTGAAGACTTAGTGAGCAGTATCTTACTTAAAAGGAATTAAATTTTAATACCCCAAAATATATTCTGCACATGATTCGTAGATAATTAATTTGGCAAGCATGACTTGAAGATTTTCTACTGCGTTAGATCTTTCCCTTTTCTTCGCGCCTGAGGATGTGTGTAACCTTGTGCTACTTAAGCAGGATTTTCACTAGAAGGCAAGCAAGTATTCACCGGTTTCTGACGCAAGCCGTGATTATGAAATTTTTTTGCGCTTTTGGCACGTGATAACGGTTTTCCTTTTGTCCGTCAACTAAAAAAGAATATATTTGATAAAGGAAAACAAGCACACGAATACCTGATTTCTAAGTGCAGACGCCCTCAGAATCATCTAATTAAAAAAAAAAAAAAAATAAGGATTTGCACTGTGAGGATTTATTTAGTTATGCTAACTAGTTATTTTATGTTAATTACCTTTGCTGTCTTTCTCGCTTTTTTGCCAGTGTTGAGATATTTGTAATCGCATTCTTACTGGTTAAAAGGAAGTACAGCTTTCTGTCAAGTCCGATACATTCATTAGCTTTCTGCCAGGTCCGAGTTATTCTGAAACTTAATCCCATTCTGTATGTTACTTTTGATTGGTTATTTATTGTGTCTTGTTTATGATTTGTTAAACCATGATCTGTTATAAAGTTATATATATGACTTCTGTAACCTCTTATCGTTGCTTGTATTATTCTGCTAGTGCTTGTACTTACTTATTTCTGCTTGCATGTAACTGCGTGTATCTCTGCATATCTCACTAATAAATATTTGCTTTGTGAACCATGGCATTTTCTATGTTTAACAGCCAGACTGCAAATTTCCACTTCTCGTTTATTCAAATGAGGTAGACAGAGATAGCAGTTAAAGGAAGGGTTCAGAGGGTAGAATCAAAGCGTGTTCCGCCTATGAAGGCCACGTTTGCTAATCGATTTTCTTAAGAGTTTATTTTTTGCGGCGTTGCAGTACTCTCGCTACTGGGCTTGTCACCCCGAACTCGAGCCAACTTGTTTATCTATGTAAACGGTGGGTTAGATTAAAATTTACATATTTAGGTCATAAATGCTGGCTGTTATGTAAGCTCGAGTAGTGCCTTTTGTTGATTTTTATTTGAGTTAAACAAAAGAGGCTTTTATACCCTTTCTCAGTCTCTGTCGTAATTTACAAGACCTAGAGATAAGTCGCTTTAGTGTTTAGAGTTCTCGTGCAATTTATGCTACCAAAAAAAATGAAACTCCATAATACAATTAATAACATTTTAAAAGAACATACGTTCATGTACTTGGGAAAGAGTCCGCATGTGTTAGACTAATGCAACTTTTTTTTGTCGAATATTTCGAGATAGTTGAAGGCAGTTCATCAGCAAATACATAAAACTAGCTAGTTAAAAAGACTGATAATGATTTTATTTTCTAACAGGGTATGTGCGACATACACAGGTGAAATAAATGTTTGTGAATAGCTCGGATATCGCCTGTTTGGGAATCGAAATTGTAAGTAAACTTGGCAATGCATTTAGCTGAAATAAAACATAAATATTTTACCAGTTATTTTTCGCTTGTAGAAAATGGAACGCTTACAGAGGCATATAAGCAACAAGTAACAGGGGAGTCATTAACCAGTTAACTGTGGCGCTCTCGTTTAAGAGTGCGCACCGTTTTGTGTCGCCAGAATCGAGCCATGACGAGTATATTCGTCAATCGCAGAGTAAGTTGCGTTGGTAAGAAATTGGATGAAAAAGAATGGTTTATTTTATAAAATTGAAAATTTTATTACTAATATTTACTTATTTGGTTAACATAAGCATATATTACATACATATTAAACTAAAAACGCAATAAATTAAATTAAATATTATACATATAAAAGTAAGAATTTAAATTCCTGCTGTGGAGTGATATTCAACGAAACAGGGTACTATACACAATGGGACTTGCAAATCGAACACCAGTAACGCGATTCCTTCCTGATCTTACGTTTGCAGCAGTGCGAACACCTTCGCGCAGGGTTGTTTTTTTTTTCGAATGTTTCAGGTATATAATCCGGAACATGATTCCCGCCTAATTGGCTTATATTAGGTCTAAATGGCCGGGTTTGTGTCGATTTATTTCTTTTAATTGGATACTTCGCAAATGTGTCTTCAATAAATTTCAGCAAAAAGTTGATACTCAATAATGTTCCATTATTTGTTTTAAATAATATGAATGCATTCAGACACATAATGTCTAAGAAATGGAGAAATATCTTTCGTTTTGTAGTACTTTTTGAGTCGTTTTCTTGCTGTGGAGTACACTATAATAATTCCATCACTCATATCCACTCCACCCATTTTTTTATTATAATAAATCACTAGCTCCGGTTTCTTTTATTATTTTTCTTTTCTATTTTTCTATTACGTTGTCATTATGTACAATACTTACTAAATAAACCTCCCTCTTATCTTTCCATTTCATTAATATAATATGCGCATAACCAGTATACTCGTCAATACGCAAAATCGTGTCGCTTCTCCATAACGAGTATACTCGTCAATCACAGTTTTACTGGTTAAATACTTCACCGACATATGAACCCCTAACCGTCTATCTGCTCAACCAGTCGAAATGAAATTTCAGATATTGTTATTTTAAGGTATGCCCTCGAGATTCTGATGATTTAAAACAATACAGCTCTCATGGCCACGGTTACAGTAAAAACATTTAGAAATTTTCGAATGGTAGCGTCCGCTTTTGTCCTGCGCAAATTGATCAGCGCGTTGAAAGACCATAAACGGCATTGGAACTATAAACCCATGACAAAATTGACGTCTCAAAACATTTGCAAAGGAGAGCATTGTAAAGGACCAATGGCAACACAAGAGAGGACAGGGGGGTGACTTTTATTGGAATTGGGAATTTTCAATGTGCCCACCTTCGCAGATGCGTCCGGGAGACCGTTTTATGGCGGTTTTCAGTTCATCTCATGGCTTTGATGTGTACACCTTAGATTCCAGATAACCCCTTAACCAGAAACCCATCGGAGTGTGGTCGAGGGAATCGCCGTGGCCGCAAAAGTGCAAAGCACAGGGGCTGATTCTATCTCCAAAGTGCTATTGCAGCACTTCCCGAACACATGTGGCGACGTGTGGAGGAGCACCATCTTGTATCCATGCAACGACATTTCGCTGCTACAATTCTGGAATTAAATAATTCTGCAACATTGTTGAATACCGAGCACTTGTAATGGAACACGTTTTCATACCATTGGTTACCTTACAGTCTTTGTCACTGGTCATTTACAAATGCAACTGGCCCTTTGCAAATGTTTTACGCTGCCAATTTTTACGTGTATAGTTAGTTCTAAGGCCATTTACGGTTTTTCAATGTGCTGACCAGTGCGCAGAAAAGTGGGAGTTGACATTCGAAAATTTCCAAGTGTTTTCTCTGTAACCGTAACTGTGAGAGCTCTGCTGTTTGATTCTTCGAAAAGATCGCTGAAATAGTAGTGGATTAATTGGCGTAGGTGTTCCGCAATTTTCTCATGCAGAAGGGAAAATAATTTATTTTTCTTTTAACTATCATGGAATGATTTATCAACATGCAATGCCTGAGCATACAGCTATTGTAGCGTAGTTACATCTTTCCGCCTGAAGCTGGGAAGGCGCATTTTGTATGCCGGCACCGCCCGAGGCTGCGAACGCCTGGGAAGTACTGGCTAGGATCTGTACCTAGGCAGTCTCAACCACGGGGATATACAAATTATCTTCACAGGACTAGAACCAGAGTATTGTGCTGAGGTTGGTTCAGGCTTGGCAGGGACCGTACTGGTGCTGTAGTGTCTGTTCCTTAGGTTGTGGTGGAGCTACATGGTGCATTTGTCAACTGAGTTCCCGGGGGTTTGACCCCATTCAGTTTTCGTGGCGGGGACTGACAAAGCGGACAGAGCACCTTAATACAATGCGGTTTTGCTGATGGAGTGGTGCCCGGAGGCAAGGTGACAGCGTTTTAAATTAGCAACGAATCGTTCTGGCCAATGCTTAGTAAAAGCCGGACGGGCACTGCGGGGGTTGCGCCTGCGAGAACGATGTCCCACGGGCGTTGGATATTTCAAACTCTGAATGGGTCCCGCATAATGAGGACCTGGGATGGAGGTCCTTCGCCCGGTGTGTCTTGTCTCTGAATTCGCCGGTTCTCTTAGTATGCAACCACATAACTAAAACAATATGTCAAAATGTGACATAAAGGGAAGCAAATGAAAATTCTGCTTTTAATTTTTGAAGAAAAACAACATTTTAAAATTATATTATTATTTGCTTGTAACTGAGGCTTTGCTGTACGCCATGAGAAAGGGGCCGTCTGTTTAATTCTTATTTTGAGAAATAAAGGGTAATTAACCTTTCTCGAATTGACGTCTCTGTTCCCGAACTAAAGCGATTATTCGCTCAAGTGTTCACGAAGTTCTTACACATTTAGCTGTTAGATAAAAGGGTGGGGCCCCACAAAGTGAACCGACATTTAAAGTTTTCAACGCAAAAAGACAAAACGAAATTACTAGCCCTTCTGAGCTAAAAAAATAAAGACTTACCCAATGTATGTGTAAAACTTTGATGAACTCGGTAGCTTATCAGGCAATAGGTTAGAAATCGATGACAAACTTCTCACCATAGCGGCAAAGAACAAACATCATAGAATGAATTGAATAAATACTAATAAAAAGTAAAACAAGCATTCTAATGATAGAAATAGCTCCAGTATTATAAAACACCGTTTCATAATGTAGTTCCTTTTTCCTCGTCTTTTGTCTCAAAAGAAAAAAAAAAAAAAAAAAAAAATCTGAAATGTTTCAGACTTTAAATTATGTCCAAAGGGGCGTTTTTTAACATTTTGTGTGTTACCTTTCTTTATTAAATATCATGTTCCTCGCACTTAAACCATAAGATCCAGTGCAACAGAAATATCGCAAAATAGTTTTAAAACGAGCATATCTTTAGAATTTCCGATACAGAGACTCACGCGCCGGAGATAAAAATGTTTTTTCTGCACAACGTTGCCATTGCTCGCTTTGAAATCCTTGAGTTTGTAAATCAAAAATTCGTCAAAGTTTTAAAAAATAGGAAATCGATCCTAAAACAAATTTCAAATTTCAAATTTGGTCTTCCACATGCTCATATTCGTTGGAGGATTACGTTATTCAAAATTCGATGACTCTATGTACCGTTGTTTTATCACAATACGAGAAATATACATACATTTATGCAGATTTTTCATTATTTAATTTCTTCAAATATAATGCAGGACTCTAACATTTTGTGGCAACAGTTTGAAAAGTGAACCGAC
The DNA here is from genome assembly GCF_044657685.1 of Stegodyphus dumicola. Taxonomy (NCBI): domain Eukaryota; kingdom Metazoa; phylum Arthropoda; class Arachnida; order Araneae; family Eresidae; genus Stegodyphus; species Stegodyphus dumicola. The sequence continues at coordinate 244,417,374 of NC_140771.1, forward strand.
ATTTATGAGTCCGACGTAAAATGCCAAAACGAAACTAATAGTCCTTCGGGATTCAAATCCCTTTGGACTAAAAAAGTAATAAAGTCTGAAAGGTTTCATATTTTTTAACAGTCGCCGAAAAGAGTTTGTTAAGGTTTTTTTTTACACTCTCGGCTTAGCTTGCAGTCTACCAGTCGTCTGTTACACTCACTCCTACTAACCCCCCTTTTTTTTTTGTCTTTTTAGTATTATTATTAAGCATCATTTTCTTCGCACTTACGCCATATATAATTTAACAGCAAAATTACTAAAATTTTTACAGCAGCATACGTTTTGAATTCGCGATGCAGCGCTAATCGTTGATATACATTTTTCTATTTTCCCAGTTCATCATTATTAACATTTTTAGTGTTTACTTCATTTATTAAATATCATGTTCTTAGCTCTTGCGCCACATAAAATTAGATTAAACAGCAAAATCGCAAATATTTAAAAACAGCATATCTTTAGAAATTCCGATAGACAGTCTCGCGCGCTGGAGATAAAAAGTTTTATTACGTACAGCGTTGCCTCTGCTCACTTTGAAATCGTTCTTGATCAAAAATTCGTTAAATTTTTACGAAATATAAAATAGATAATAAAACAAATTCAAAATTTGGGTTTCCAGGTGCCCATGTTCGGGTGAAGGACTACGTTGTTCAAAACTGGACAGCTCTAGGTATCGCAGCGTTTTCACAGTTTGAGAAACTCATTCATGCAGAGGGCGATAATATTTGGTGGAACCAACTTGAAAAGTGATATCCCGTTTCTAGCGATTCAACGCAAAATCCCGTTTCGAAACTAAAATCCCATTCGGGACAAACGTCCCTTTTTGGGTTAAAAAAAATCAAAAATCTATCTAATTAATAGTCATTATGAATTACTTTCTTATTTATACGTTATGATTTTCTTGTAAAAGTGCCTCTTTGGACAATTATTCATTTACAGTTTTCAACAGAAAAAGAATCTCGATCGTCATCACATTCAATGAAATAATTAAATCATAATTAAAAAAAAGTTCGCAATTTTGTTAAATTATACCTAAATGCAGAGAAATAAATGTAAAAACTAGGAAAATTATAAAAGCTTACTGCAAAGACTCGTGACTTTCATCCTTTTAAAATCACAATGACCAACCAAACTTCACGGAAGGGCAGCGGGACAATGCTACTAGAAAAGTTCCAAACAGTTTCGTGGATTTTACCTTTTCAATGCCCCTCGAAACAAGCTTACCGTGACGCTATTAAATTTCTATATAGAAAACAGCTGTTTCTCATAGTGATACTTGGTACCTTTCCTCACCTTCTTAAAGGCGTGCACTCTAATGACACGGAGACGACAGAGACAGTTTCCTGCCCTTACAGGAGGCCTTTTCTAAACGTCATTCCAGTTAACGCCTAATCAAAATGATTATTTCATTTGTTTACAATAATTTAAAATTTAACTACCATATTACTCGAATATAATATAATTTTTACAACCTTTTGAAAAAAATCTGATGTGTGCACCACACGACTTCCTTGTACGGAATATTAAATTATACGCAGTTTTTCTTGCATTTCGTTTAAACTTATAGGATTGAATTAAATCTACTTCGCCGACAGAGCATAAACCACAATAGAATAAATGCATTCTTTAAAATTCACTCTATTTGTTTACCATAGCGACACTCTGGCGCTAGGTTCACTTAACAGTATTATATTTCGTTCATATTATAACACAGATTGCACAAAATTTATATCATTTAAAGAATTATCTAGTCGTTGCCACATGTTCTTTTCAAATACTATATAATAAAGCTAGAACGATGTATAAAAGAAATTAAGCAAACAAAACAAAAAAGAAATTATTTTCACAGACGATTGAGTACTTCTCATTCAATTAATTCAGTTCTCACTTCGCGACAAGGCAAAAATACATAAAAACTCAAAATATCTGTATTAAAATTTACGAAGTAAATCTTAAACACTTCTTTCCTCGAAAAAATTCCAGAAAGGATTAAGCATGATTTAATACGCAATAATAAATGAAGGCGTTATTTTTGTTGTTGCGGAGCTTAGTCTCTCTAGATTGGCAACAAATCTACAATTCTGCTGTTTCAAATATAAACAAATATGTCCGCCATGTTATTTAAAACTTAACCGCACTTAAACAGCTTTTAAATTGTTGATAATTGTACAAATATTGCTTCCAGAATTACGAAAGGCATAAAAACCTTAACCGGAGCATAAGAACAACATAATTCAATCATTTTTAAAGCAAAAAATGTACAATTTACAAACAAATAAGAGTAAAGAAACTGAGATCACTGTGCCGAGTAACAGAGTGGATATATATATATATAGTATTTATATACGTTTGGTGCGGCCGATTGCAACTAAAATACGAGGTGCACATCTACATGATATAGCAGTCCTATATACAAAATTTCAACGTTCTGAGGCTACTCGTTTTTGAGTTATGCGAGATACATACGTTCGTACATACGCCACGAAACATTCTCTTCAGAATTCATTTTAAATCAGTTTTATAATTTTTTTGGAGGAAAAGAGTCTTTTATTCTGTCCTTACGTACAGATATGACGCAAAAACATCGTTAAATTGCATTCGATAGCGGTCAAAATGGATATTTTCGTTGAAATATGCTGCCTGAAACTTTTCGCGATTACAATACTTCCTTTTTACTTCATACAAGGAAGTAATATACCAATTTTGTATGAGCAGCTCAGCATTTGGAATTGGTGTTAAAACAATTTAACCATTTTCATTTTTAATTTTTACGTTAAAAGAAAGGGATCCGTGTGTGGAAGTCAACCGACATGACTGGTGGGCGGGGTGAGCCACTTTCTTAATTGAGGGCCCACCAGCGGCCGAGCGGTAAAGTCGCTGAACACTGGTAGTTCGGTCCGAGGTTCGAATCCCGCGAACGGGCTGGCTGCATGGGCGTTTTCGTGGTTTTCCCCATGTGTAACGTGTATACGAGCCAGTTTCCCTTAGAAAGTCCTCCACGAAGGCATCCCTCCTCTTAGGCAGATAGCCCTCGAGGCTTTGCCATAATCACGCACACACAGTTCTTAATTGGAAATCTATACATCTCTCTTAAGTGACTGATCAATTAAGAAATTATTGTGAGCAAGTTTGTTGTTTGTATCACTACTCTATATATCCCCAAAATTAATTTCAATGAAAAATCTTAGAAGTTTAAAATATGAAATATTTTACAGTCATAAATGAAACGAAATAATTCGCCTATTTGCATCTATTATACTTTTATTTTACACAGCTCAGAATATTCCAGAAATATTCCATTTTCATTCTATATCATTCTCGACACTCCAAATAAATAAATAAAATAACGTTTATGATGTAGCAACCGCTACAAAAAATACGATACTTTTGTTTAAGTGTTCTTGTACCTATAACATATTGATCTACTTTAAATATTATTATAAGATATATTTTTTTAAGGGTGGGATGAGATTCCATGGAAAAACCTTTTAGTTATAATAGTTCTGTGAGTCAAGAAAGTTTGAAGACCACTGCTCTACGGTATCCCACGCTTTCCGTGTAGACCTAATGGCAGAACGCGTAATAAAATAAAATAAAATAAAACAACGCTAAAAGCACAGATTTAAATGTCTCACCGAATAATTCAAAGAAATTTTTCACGTTTATCAGCCCGAATGGTAAAAATATGAATGTTCATAAAAATAGGAAAATCATTAGTTCACAGGACCGGAGACGTTCGTTACTTTCAACAAGTAGCCGAACTAATCGTTTGGAGGAGAACGAAAACTAAGATAAACAGGAGAGCCAAGTTCGTTGACCCTTTCTGTTTCCTGCTTTCTCTTCTCGCGACACAGTGATCTGAGATCCACTGCGCTCTTAACACCCTTTTAGCGTTGAAAAATGATTTCACTGTCAACGCCGGCCTTGCTGGGTTTTTACGAGTCTTTCTCTTTCTTTCTTTCTTTCTTTTTTTTTAAATTTTATTTTATCTTATTTATTTATTTATTTTTATTCGTCAAAAATACGTTTTGTTATGATTTTGATTATTTTGAACTGTTCTTTATTTTATTTAAACAAGGCAAGTATTTTTTTGCTGGAACTACTGTCAACTCCCGATTAACCGGACCTTGTCCCCCCCAAAAAAAAAAGACGTATGACGAAACACGTAATGTGAACACCTAGGACGAAAATCGCTGTCGCGAAACATTTGCAAAGAAGAGCATTGTAGAAGACCAGTGACAATACAAGAGAGGAGTGTGTGTGTGTGGGGGGGGGGGAACTTTTACGAGAATTACGAGCTTTCAACGTGCCCATCTTCGAAGATGATAGCTGAGGGAGATTGTTGGCAACAACTACTAACGTAACATCGCAGGAAGAATCTGTACAACTTCTCGTTTTCAATACTCTTTCAAATACTGACAAATTTGGTGGATTTGCTGTGTACACACCTTAAACTTCAGGCTAACAACCAGAAATCCATGGGGTTAGATCGGAGGATCGGGATGGCGAAGAAACTGAAATGTTATGGGAGATGGCTCTATCTTGAAATGTTATATATGTTGAAAATTGTAATTCCAGTGAATGTTTTTTTTTTTTTTTTCTATCCTCTCTTGCATTGTCATTGGTCCTGCAATGCTCTGCTTCGCAAATGTTTTACGCCGTCAGGTTTCGTCATACGTGTATCCTTCCAACGCCATTTATGGTTTTTCGATACAATGATCGAGTTGCGTAGGAAAAAAAGGCGTGTCGCCTTTCGAAAATTTCGTACTGCAACCGCGACCGTGAGAGCTATATTGTTTTGAATCTCCAGCGCATCAAAAGAACATGCTGCAAATCATATCTACTTGCAGCAACTTTCTTTAAGATTTTTTTTTCCTGCACATGAAAGGTAAATTTGTTTACGTGTATTGTCTATTGGATTGGATGATTTGGAACATGACAAAGTACATGGGGGCTAATTATGTAAGAGGAGGGTTGCCATCGTGGAAAATTTTTCAAGAGAAACTGGTTTATTAATCGACCCTAGCTGTTTCTCCCCCCCCTAATTAACAGCATAATACTTTAATTTTGTTTCCCTTTAACAACTTTTAAAAA